>NC_083360.1:29807500-30433214 GCF_030254825.1 Meriones unguiculatus | reverse complement strand
ATACTGTTCTAAGTTCTTTGTTAGGGTGCCCAAGGTCATTATTTTAAAATGCCTGATAAACTTCGAAATATTTCATAGCCTTAAACACATTTTTTGAAGAAATAAGTTTTTGAAATGTCAAAATAAAGTACCCTTTTTTAGGAATGAAGTCATAAAACATAACCATAATTTTAAAAGTCAAAACCAAATTTTACCAGAGTAAACAATCCAATTTTTAAAATCAATACCAATTTAAAATGAAACTCGTCTTCTTAGTCTAAAAGGAAATAGGTGATAAACAGAATTCATTACAGATAAGGGGTTCTATAATTTTGCCTTTCTTTTGCCCTACACCACTTGGCAACTTCAAGATGGCAGAGTCACATCACATGCCATGGCAAACCACATGGTTGCTATTTAAAGACATTCGTGCTTCTATAGATCTTACAAACATATATGCACACACACACACACACACACACACATATATATTCTAAACAAGAATTTGTATTTAACCTTTAGACATAACCAATAACTGTTAATCTATAACCAAGACATACAGAGCATATTAACCATTTAAGATCAGTTAAAGATAAACATGTAATGGCCATACATACATTTAAACAAACAGACAAAACTTTTCTTACACCATCCAGCCGTAATTTCAAGCACTTTGTCCCATCAGCCTGGGCAAGCTTGCGAAGACTGCCCAGCTCTTGGCTGTTCTCTACTTGCTCCCTCTCCCCAAGGCATGCTCCCATCAGTGACCAGGGGTGCCCCAGCTTGTAGCGTTGTGAGCCTGGGTCAGGCAACGCCACCATGTTGTACAGCTGTTTGGTCACCTGCCAACTGAGACTATCATAAATAAACAAACAAACCCATAAAAGAACAACACAAGAAAACAATGTATCAGGACAATGTGCACAAAAAGGAAGGGGAAGGAAAAACCAAAGGGATAGTGGCCCATCTTTCAGTGAGCCTTCCTCCCTGTTCTGTTAGGGGTGGCCTGCCCCAAAATCGGGCTCCACCCAATTACACCAGAGCATGGAACAGCAGCCTGTGGTTCTGCCAGACCAGTTGATCTGAGGTCATGGCTCCCTCAGCCTGCTGCCACCATGATGAAGGCGCACCCAGTGGCGGCCACTAGCTGGCCAGGAGCAGTCTCCACAATTTCATCCCTACCCATCCCATGCCAGCCACCAATGCCGCCCCCGCCTCCAAGGCTGTCATCGCTCCGGGGCAGCCACTGCCAGAGCACCTACCCATCCTGCCCAAGTGGGACTTGGGGAGGGGGAATCCTGTGCCAATGGAGCGGTCAGGAAGAATAGGGAGGGATTAGAGGAAGTCTGTCCCATAGCATCTGTTACAGTCCAATACACACAAAGACCCACGAATACAAGAAACAAAACAGAGAGACAAGAGAGACGAACAAAGCAGCTGCTCCACACCTGATAACAAAAACGAAACCAAGCGCTGGGCCACCACTCGTGGCAGGAAGAGCAAAAGTGGGAACAGGTTCCTCCTCCAGGACAGACACAACATCCGCCCTGAAGAGGTTTCTCATAAACACAAAGAACAAAATAACACCAACAAAGTGGCCATGTAGCTGTTTTGCAATTTAAGCTCAGACTCATGGACCTTCAGATTCCCACTCTGGTTTCCCTGCCACAGAAGCTCAGAGCTGTGGGTGGGACTCTACCTGAGTATCCACCAAAATACAGATGAAGCCAGGAATGTCTCCCTGACTTCAGCCGCTGTAAAACGGCCCCCCTCTTCCCCGCCCAGGCCCTATAGTCATGTCTTGCTGCTCTTACAGACACCTCCAGGCTTTTCAGAACTGAAAGTAGATGCAAACATAGACACTGCACAGAAACACTTAGACACTTGGGGTCCTGGAGTTTTGGGGGTCCCAGGACAAGCCCCCAAATGTTATGCCCAGTTTGTGAGACCCTGCAAAGACCACCAGGAATCAACTCCGCTGCAAACACATGGGGATTTATTTAATACAAGCTTGAGCCCAGGTTGCAAACCTTCCTGCTGAAGCAGGAGGAGTGTGGCCCCAAGGTCTAGGGAGCAAGGTTTTTAAAGGGCAAAACCACAGGCAGGGAGTTTCCAAGCCTTGGCATTACATGATTGGGTAAGGTAAATTGACTTTAGGTGCCAAGACCATATTGGTTCTGGCCTGGCCATCTGGGGGATACCTGATCATGAGCAATGCCTGGAATGTGCTGATTAGCTGTTGCTAGGGAAAAAGAGCAATTAGCACACTCTGTGGTCACAAGCTAGGGGCCATCTGGGTGGCTTGCCAGGAAATGCTATCTCTTAAGTGCAGGAAGGAGTGCTGCAAGCCCAATCACTCCCTGAGGTAGACTGGACATGCCACAATTTACCTAGTCCTTTGTCTAAACTTTTATCCAGGACCTCAGTCATGCTGCCCTAAAACTCTTAATTTTAAACTTCGGACCTCTCAGCCCAAGACAGTTATGTTGGAGACTCAAGGCCTCAGATGACCCTGTTGCCTGCAAAGGTCATGAGGACCTGCTTTAGCTGATGGCTGGAAGTGTTATGGTCTGGGACTATTGCTAATATGCCCCTTGTTTCACCTTTTCTTTTTTCTTTCTTTCTTTCTTTCTTTCTTTCTTTCTTTCTTTCTTTCTTTCTTTCTTTCTTTTTTGTTTCACTTTTTCTTGACCGTTTGATGTTAGGTCCCTACCAGCTGCAGGGCATGGCTGGCACACCCTGTCTTCTTCCTAGGGGTGGGGCTTCCCCTCTCCCAGAGGCCCTTCAGTATTTAATTCAGACATTTTGGGTCCTCTGCTCCTTCCCTCTCTCCCCCTTCCCTTCTTCCCCTTCCTTTCCCCTGCTCTCGTCTTCCTGTGTCTCTCCTCCTCCCTCTTCCCACCACTTCCAATAAATCTGTATTCATGTCATATAACTTTGTCTTGCCATTAGTTCATTCCATTTTATTTTTATCCCTCAGTAGTCATGATTTGATAGTAACTACAAAGTGAGGAACCTGCCTGATTCCATTTTGAAGGCAGGAGCCTTCATGCTGTAGTGTTAAAAGTACGTTTGCATTTACTGTAGGAGCTGAGTTAAATCTGTTTCCTAGAGCCTGACCTGCCCTGACCCATGTCCTTGACTTGTTTTTGAGAACATCCTGACCATAATCACTTGGTGTTTTTTTTTTTCTTCTTCTTCTTCAGATTTTTTATTTCCTTTACTCTATTATCTCCCTTCTGTAAACCTGCTTTGCAACTACTTGTGATTTTACTCCTTAAAAGGGGCCCAAGGCATGGATCTGGGGCTGCTCTCTTTAACTTGACTTAGGAGGCAGTTGCTGGCCAGCTCTTGGGTACACCCCAATAAAATCCAGCTTGATTCAAATTTGGCTCAAAATTATGGTAGTGGTCTTATTCTCGCCCAGCGGAATTAACAAAACCAAATAGGTACTTTGAGGTGTGCCTCCCCTCTATGTCCCCGACATCGAAAGGACATGACTAGAGCTTGGCTGAATTACTCCTTATGCCCCCAATACCACTCAGTGCAGGGAGTGACAGTGGACACTTCAGACTCTTGGGATTTGCCACAGAGGTTTTTAGGCCAGGAGTCACCTCCACAGCTCTTTTTTTCCTCCTCCTCTGCTCTATGGGCTACCAGATGCCAATGCACCAGCCCGTCTCCTGCTGCACCTCTCTTAGACTTTGCCTGACTTTTTTTTTTTTGAGGCAGGTTTACACTAGGAAGCTCTGAACCTGGACCTCTCCATGCCAACCAGGCTGGCCTGGAATTCATAGGAATGAGCCTGTTTCTGCTTCGTATGTGCTGGAATTAAAGGAATGCACCAGCTCCCTGACAAATCTTTCTCTAATTTTTGTATTTAGATTTATTTTATGTGTTTGGGTGTTTTGCTTGCATGTATGTCTGTAAAATATGTGCGTGGTTGGTGTGCTGGACCGCCTAGATCTGTAATCACAGATGGTTGTGAGGTGCCACGTGAGTTCTGGGAATTGAATCCTGGTCCTCTGGAAGCGCAACCTTGCTCTTAACCATTGAACCATCTCTGCAGCCCTCAATCCCTGCCAAATCTTGAAAAAAAAAATAAGATTTATAACATATTATAACTGTAACATTATAACATAATTCGGGGGCCTTTTCCTTTTTGGTTTTTTATTTTTTTGAGACAAGATTTCTCGGAGTGTCCTTGGCTGTCCTGGACTTGCTTTGTAGATCAGGCTGGCCTGGAACTCATAGAGATCTGCCTGCCTCTGCCTCCCTGAGTGCTGGGATTAAAGGTGTGCACCATCACCACCGAGCCAGGGAGTCCTTTTCTAATCACCTGCTCTAGCTCCCAAATAATGAGACAGAGACTTATAAGATTTATTAATAAGCTTAAAGCACCATGCCTGGGTGGACAATAATCTATTCTAACCCTTTTGTGCTCATCATGCTACTTCCCAGCCATATATCTTGAACTACTTGCCATGTTTATCCTGTCTGAGTGCCTTCTGCTCCATCAGGTCAGTCCTCATGGCCATGTTCTTTCTCTACCTCTTCTTATTTGCTCTTCTTTCTTTTCTCTCCTACGCCTTGTGGTAATTGAGACCCCTCAACTGGGAACCGAAGTCCAGTTATTCTATCTCTGCCCAGTCATTGGCTGTTTAGCTTCTTTATTAACCAAACAGAGACATTTGGGGAGCAAAGTTTATACAGTATTAGTCAATGAATGTAACAATGCCTATGTCTGAACTGCAACTAGATCTTGGGGCAGAGAATTCAGCATCTGAATACACAGCACACCAGACCAACCAACAAAAATCTCGAAGCTAGGTAGTTCCCCCTCACATGCCAGACCCCTTACGGGAAAGCTGATCTAGGGAGGTTAGTGGGATGAGATCCTGAGAAAGAGTTGGGGCAATGATAGTGTGTGTGTGTGTACATGTGAAGTGTAGTGACATTTTTGAGAATTCTGGAACTTTGGTTAAAAAAACACACAAACAGAAATCCGGGTGCAGTGGCACATGCCTGTAATCCCAGCATTCAGGGAGGCAGAGGCAGGTAGATCTCTGTGAGTTTGAGGCCAGCCTGGTCCACAAAGTGAGTCCAGGACAGCCAAGGCTCAAAACATTGAAAATGAAAAAAGCACCCACAGAAATATTATAAGAATGTGTTTTCATTTTAATCCCAAATGTAGGGATATGGGGCTGTTTCAGACTGTCAACAGCAGCTGACCATGATTGGCCTAATGCTTTAGTAGAAGCATAATTTTGCCAGCTGCAGATAATTTCTGCAATTATGCGATGTTTGGATTTCTGGGAACTTTTCAGAGGATACATAAATGCTAGAGCACCGAGACACAGGGTGGGTGGTTGTTAGTCATTTAGGGAGGTTGGTTGTGGTTTGTTAGTAGCTGTGGTCAAAGAAGAAACAAAAGGGGGCTGGGGGAAGCAGATTCAGGGATTTTCCTAATACCTTTCTCCCCTCTATCCTTGTTTTTATCCTACCTAGTGTTAGGGGCTGAAACCAGGGTGGGGGATAAAGGGTGAAAAGGGGGACCCACAAACTAGCAAAGACCAGCCACGGTGGAGAATGTTCAAGGTCTGCCAGATCCCAGGGTTACAGTCCCTGACCGAACGAAGCAAGCACTTAGCAGTTGATCTGGCCTTGTAGGGTCTCCAGAGCAGATGCCCCACGTGTTGCCTTGACGAAAGAGGTAGAAGCCTCAGTGTGCATAGGAGGTTGCCAGGGCTTTGCCTCTTAGGCAGGACCACTCATTTCCAGGGCCTCCTGGGGCACCATAGGCAGCGTGCTTTACATGTTTAGAGTCCGTGTGAACTTCACACAGTATGACTTTTACATATGCTTAGTTATTGTGGGGGTCAGGTTGTGTAAATCATGTGACAACCTACAGGAGTCAGAGCTTTCCTTCCACCGTTTGGCTCCCAGGATGGAGCCCAGGTTGTCAGCAAGTACTTTTACCTGCTGAACCATACTGCTGGCTTTTTGTTTTGTTTTTGGACAAGGTGATGTAGGTGTAAGGTTATTGTGTAATTCAAAAGCTGATTTCTGTACCCGCCCTCTCCCCCTCCCCCCATATCTGGTTGCAAACCTTGTTCTGAGAATTTCCTGTCTCAACTTTGTGTAAACATTGTTCCCCAAATGTCTCCTGATATGCCAATAAAACAGCTTACAGCCAATCATGGAGCAGGGGAAGAGTAGGGCTGGGCTTTCTGCTAGCGGGGGGGGGGGGGAGGAGGAGTGAGAAGAGGAAGTATGGGATCTCATCCCCGTCAGATGTTCAGGAGGGACCAGAAGAGAGAGCTCAGCAAAGAAAGTTACAAAGTGCAAGTATCTCTGGGATGACAACAGATTAGAGGGTTAAGAATAGAGTGGTAACTGCTCAGTTTTTGTGTTGTGACACTTATTACTAAACAAAATATAAAAGAGTCTCAATTATTTGTGTGATAACCGGGTGAAGAGAGAAACTGAAAAACAAAAACAGTTTTATAAAAATAACCCTAACAGGGTTTCTCTGTGTGGCCCTGTCTGTCCTGGAACTTGCTTGTAGACCAAGCTAGCCTGAAACTCAGAGATCTGCCTGCCTCTGCCTCCTGAGTTTTTAAATTAAAGGTGTGTGCCACCACAGCCCAGTTAAAAATTTGAATTTATTTATTTTTTAAGATTTATTTATTAGTTATACAGTTTTCTGCCTGCTTGCCAGAAGAGGGCACCAGATCTCATTATAGATAGTTGTGAGCCACCATGTGGTTGCTGGGATTGAACTCAGGACCTTTGGAAGAACGATCAGTGCTCTTAACCTCTGAGTCATCTCTCCAGCCCCCCCTGAATTTATTTCTATTGGCGTCCCAACACATATGTCTGTGTGAGGGTGTCAGGTCCCCTGGAACTAGAGTTGTAGACAGCTGTAAGCTGCCATGTGGGTGCTGGGGATTGAACCCTGGTCCTTTGGAAGAGCAGTCAATGCCCTTAATCACTGAGCCATGTCTCCAGTTCTCATGCTGGCCATTTTTTGATCAATGTCTTATGTTTTTAATCTTATCAGCCTTCCCTACACACACCTCACAAATCATTTATAAATTGATTATAAATTATTATAAATTGCAAAAGAAAATTTCTTTAGATAAAAAAACAAGTATACCAAAACTTTTTGGGGGAGATATGGGCAGAGTCTTACCACAGCTCAGGCTGTTCTAGAACTTGCTTTATATACGGGGCTGGCCTCCCTGCCTCAGTTTCCTGAGTCTGGAGCATGTGTCATTAGAGTCAGTAAACCAAGATGTATCTTTTTTTCCTCTTCCTTTCATCCCTCCCTCCCTTCCTGTATGGGGGTATTGAACCCAGGGCTCACACACAGTAGGCAAGTGCTCTACCAGTGAGCTATATGCCCAGCTGGCAAGCTGCTTTTTAAAAAAGTAATCCTTTAACCTAAGATATAGAATAACAATATAACCTCCAAAACTCCCAATTTCCTCGTAAGTCAAGAACTCAAAAGCATTTATGTCCCAATTAAATCTAAGTTAAATCTAAGTGTGTCCCAACTTGCTTTTTAAAAGATATTTATGTATTTATTATGTATACAATGTTCTGTCTGCATGTGTGCCTGCACACCAGAGGACGGCATCAGATCTCATTATAGATGGTTGTGAGCCCACCATGTGGTTGCTGGGAATTGAACTCATGGACCTTCTGGAAGAGCAGCCAGTGCTTTTAACCTCTGAGCCATCTCTCCAGCTCCCAACTCACTTTTATACTGCCTAGTCTTGAGTGGCTGACCTTAGAGGAACTCAGCCCCACAGCCAGCCCCAGGAGCTGCCTCCCAGAGGAGAACAAGTCTGCCAAAAGGGATGCTTAGCACCATTTGGGGGAGGTCAATGTTCTTCAAGTCCAGAAGTGCAAGCAACGAGGGTGGGGGGTGGGGTGTAGCTGTGGCTGGTCTGCTCAGATCAACACAGCCTCAGAAGGATGGGCCACAGAGAGAGAGACCAGCCAGGGTCAGAATCCTCGGAGCAAAGGATGGTCAAGTGCTGCTCCCAAGACGGCAGATGAAAGCGGGCAGGGCAGCCGGCTGGGTGAGAACAGGGAGGAGCGGGAGCCAGGGAGAAAGGAGAGGAGCGGACAACTGAAGTTCTCTGAAGACACTGCCTCAGCGAACTGCTCTGTGATCGGAAACCCTAGTGGAGCCCGGTGGTGACTGTGGAGACAAAGAGCCAAAATAATCTCGGGCTTGCTTAAGTCCTTCAATAGCTGGTTACCCTAACTAGTCTAACTTGGCATCCCCGTGACCAATATACTTCTCAGAATGTGTCACCAGTGTCCCCCAACCATAAAGCCAGAGCCTCCAGATGACATTTGAAACGCACGGAAGAGATCCCGCTTAGGGGATGATGAACCAGTTTGTCTGCATCTGCATTCTCGGCCCTGGGCACTCACTTGGAATAAACCAGTCTGTAAGAGCACACAGTTCCTTCTTGTCACCGGTGACCTTTGGGGTCACTTGTGCAGTGGTTTGAATAGAAATCTCGGCGGGTTTTGTTGTTGTTGTTTTGGTTTGTTGTTTGTTTTTCTTCCCCCAAAGACTATGTGTGTGGTGTGCCTGGGAAAGAGCAACTGGCCCCAAGGTGCGCGGTGGCTCATGGTCAAGGTCAACCTAGATCCTGGAATGAAACAGAGCGGAAGAACAGCGGGTGAGGTGCAGAGGAGTTGGGAGGGCACCCTACTCCATCACAGCGCTCGCTTGGGCCAATCCCGCAAGAGGCAAGTCTAACCAGAGCCCTGCTTTCCCAGGGATGGCTCCCCTGGCGCGCGGTCGCGGCTGGGCACTGCAGTGACAAACCAGTGTGGCACCCCACCCCGCACCCACGGCGAGACTCCCAGGGCCTGGGCGCGCGGTTCCCAGCCGCCGCCTCGGGCCTGGCTCCCAACACGAACCGGCCGCAGAGGGACGCGAGATCGAGTTTGGCGGCGGCCGGCAACTGTACGGTCACGATGGAGAAACAGCGGCCAGGCCGCAGGGAGGAGCCGGCGGGGCGTGGGTGGCCTGGGCAGGTGCTGCCCGAGGGCCCAGAGCGCGGGCCAGGGTGAGGAGGTCGCGGCAGGCTCCCCAAGCCAGTCTCCAGCGTCATGTGCGCCCCTCCGCGGACCCGCCACCAACCCTCCCGCGGAGGGGAGGCAGCCCGCGCCCGACGCGCGCGGCCGCGGCGTTTCCATGACGACGACGTCGGGGGACCGCGGGTGGGGTCGGCCTGGGCGCATGCGCGCGCGTGCGGGTCGCGGTGCGTCTTCCCGAGTCGCCCGTGCTGCTGGTCGCGGTTCCGTGAACCGCGGTAAGGGTGGGGTGGGGCTCGCGAGGCTCAGGGCGGGGTGGGACCGGGCTGAGCGCAGCCCTAGCTCCCGGGACGCGTGAGTGGGGCTGGGCTGTGGGTCGCGGGCCGGGGTGGGCGGGGCCGGCGGCTTCGCTAGTGGACCGGTTTGGGGGTGCAGCCAGGGGCGCAGCGCCACTCACCGCCGCTCGCCGCAGGGCGGCCTGGGCTCCCTCCTTGGCCATGGCCCCCGCGCCCAGGTCCCTGTTGTCCCTGCCGACTTTGCTGCTGCTGCTGCTGAGCCTAGCGCTGCTGGGCACCCGCGCCGAATCCGCCGCCGGGAGCGCTGTACCCGCGCAGAGTAAGTGCCGGCGGAGGGGGCGTGCGGGAGGCGTCTTTGTTCCCTGCGCGGTCACTTCTTCGGTGGGAACTGGAGGGCGGGCAATAGGGACCCGGATGCCTCTGGGTGCTTGGCTGTGACCTGCCTATGGTTCACCCTCACATGAACTGATTCGTGTCCCCGTAGGCCGTCCGTGCGTGGATTGCCACGCGTTTGAATTCATGCAGCGAGCTCTTCAGGACCTACGGAAAACCGCCTACAGCCTGGACGCGCGGGTTAGTACACAAGGTCAGGGAGCGCCGGGTTTAATCTGTACCCCAAGACCTAGCTGCTTTAGGAGTCTGGGTGCAGGTCTCACCGGAAAGACTTCCCATGCCCAGCGCACCGTCTAACCCTCCCCCAAGGTGTCAGGGCACTTTGTCCTATGACTTGTGTCCTCCAGGGATGTGTAGCCCCAAACCAGATCTGAGTCCGGAATAAGAAGAGACTGGGGCAGGGCTTAGAGGCTGTGGTGTGTGAGGAATGGAAAGCTAGGTTGGATCAGAGATCTGGGTGCGTGTCCTGGAGTCTTAGGTCCTCGCCGGTTGGGTGAACTTGTATCTCTCAATTTCTGGGGCACAGCTGTAGGAGTTGACCTTCTTGTAAAGAGAATTTCTGGGAGCCGGCAGAAGGAAAGACTCCATCCGGAGCCAGCCCTTTTGGGATAGTCAGACACTCTCCGCACTGGTGTCTTGCAGTGAGCAGGCATCCACTCTTTTTTGTGGGTTGTGGGTTCAAGTGCATGATGGAGGTGCTCTGAGTATGGGTGGGAGTTGAAAGGTGGCTGGAGTGGTCATTCTGGCATGGGGATGAGTGTGAGGCGGGACCCCAGCAATGGGAGCTGCTATGGAGGGAATGGAGGTGATAAGGCACCCAAGGGTGTGGAGAGGCAGATGAGCAGGCTTGGAAGTCCCCGAAGGGTACCTGGGTGAAAGTGAAGGAGTCAGGAAGGCCTGGGAAGGTGACCATTAAAAGCTCCATCCCAGAGGCTGGAGAGATGGCTCAGCCATTAAGAGCACTGGCTACTCTTCCAGAGGTCCCTAGTTCAATTCCCAGTACCCACTTGGCTCACAACTGTCTGTAGCTCCATTCCCAGGAGCTCTGACACCCTCACACCAAAGTATATAAAGTAAAAGTTAAATAAATTATTAAAGGGGGGAGGGGCTCTGTCCTAGCACAGGTATGGGTGGCACACACCCCTATTCCTAGGATTTGGGAGGCAGAGGCAGGCAGATCTCTAAGTTTGAGGCCAGCCTACTCTAGAGAGTGAATTCCAGGACAGCCAGGGCTACACAGAGAAACCCTGTCTGATCCTCATGCTTCTGGTTCCTTTGCAGACGGAGACCCTCCTGTTGCAGGCCGAGCGCCGGGCTCTGTGTGCCTGCTGGCCAGCTGGACGCTGAAGATCCTTGGCCAGTGATGTTCCCTGTCAATAAATGCCTGCTAGCATGCCTGTGTCCTGTGTGCCTTCTCTGGCCACCAGAGCCACCCCTATTGCCCTATTAGGACACTCTGGGCCTTGGTTTCCCTGTTACAGGTGGTGGGAAGCTGTTTGACACTGTCCAGAGGCACTCTGCTGAAGTGTGCTTGTCTGTCCATCCCAATAGTGCCCTGCAGCACTGACACTGAAATGAATTGGTCGTCTTAGACCGGCCTCAACCAGCCTGCCCTTGTTTGGAGGCCAGGGGGTTCTTGATACTGGCCTGTCCCCTCTGAGTTCCCTAAGGGGCTCCTCTCTGTACTGGGGTGGGCATGACATTGTGGAAGCTGCTCTGGACCCCTAACCGGGGGCTTCTGGAGAGGGAGCAGACAGCAGGTCAGTGTACCTTCCAGGAGGGAGAGCTGGGGTGCTTTCATCTGCAGCCCCAAGCATGGCCCCTGGGTACCAAGGACTTCCCAGATGGGAGTCCATGCCTTTCTCACACCTGCACATGTGTGTCAAATGCCTAGGAGGCAAGCCTCAGACAAAGTGAAGTTAAAGCCCCCACCCTTAAATCAAAGTAGGGTGTGCACACGCTCACACTTGGTTGGAAACACTTCCAGGGGAACATGAGGGCTGAGGTTTAAAACTGCCTTGCCCTAGTCACAGCACTGGCTCCATGCCCCACAAAGAGCTTCAGCAGCCCCCCAGGGGCTTGTTGGAAGAGTGCTGAGACCAATGCTGGCTGTGCATCCTGAGCACTGCCGAGGTGTGTTGTACCAACCAGGTTTCTGTTCTGGGGTCTCCCTGAGCAAAGGAGGAGGAAGCATACCCATGTCACATTGGTTAGTTTCAGTCCTGTCCGTTCCTAGCTTCAGGAGAGACCAGGAACGTAACCTTGTTCCAGGTGTAGGTTGCCAGGTTTAGCAAGTTGAATATAAAAACAATATTTTTTCTCTTTAGGACCCCAGTCCTAAAGAGTTCATGGGATGTATTTATACTAAAGGTGATGTTTACCCCAAATTCAAGATGAACTGTCCTGTATTTTATGGATGCTATTAGTCCTTGGAACAAATAGCCAAGAAACTGGTGTTCTTTTGGGGCATGCCTACGCAATGAAGTAGGGGTGTCAGAAAGGCTAGGCTGGAGAGGCGGCTGCAGGTTGGTAGGCATTCAGCCTATTGCAAGGGAGCTTGTCAGGTGAGCTTCCTTGGAGCTTTGTAGTGTCTTTGAAGTGTGTGTGTGTGCACAGAAGACAACTGGGGAGATAACTGTCTCCTTCCACTATGGGTTCCAGGGATTGAACTCAGTTTGTCAGGCTTGCTTGGCAGGCACTTGAAATCCCTGAGCCACCCCTCTGGCCTTATGAGACTCTGAGCCAGGAGATTGAACAGGGTCCTTGTCATTGCTAAAGACACTGGATGACACCGGAAAGTATGGGCCTTTGAGATGGTTACACCAGTCATGGATGGAGAACAGCTGGGGAGTGGCAGCATAAGAAGTGATTGGATCCAGATGTATTTGAAAAATAGAGGTGGGGTATAGTGGCACATGTCTTTAGTCCTGGCTCTCAGGAGGAAGAGGCAGGCATATCTCTGAGTTCAAGGCCAGCCTGGTCTATATAGTGAGTTACAGGACAGCCAGGGCTATGTAGATAGACCCTGACTTAAAAAAAAATGCAAGCAAATGAAAAAATAGATCCAAGAGGATTTGGGGAGGGGTCAGCTCAGTGCAGCTGCAAGGCTATTCCTGAGCCGGCACCAGAGAAAGAAGGGTGAAACCTTTACTCTGTTGAGTTCTCTGAGCCTGAGTGTGGACAGAAGAGAGGAGCTAAGAAGACAGAGATAAGGTGAGTGTCCTCGGAGTAGAAGGAGAAGCCTTGAGGAAGGAAGGAAGCTGAAGCATGTTCTGGGTACTGTGAGGGCTTTAGGGAGAAGAAAGGGGGTGCTGTGGTTAAGCAAACACCAGGACTGTACCAACAGGTCTGGTATTTTTGGCCACTGGTAATCTTGACCAAAGATAGTCAAAGTGGATCAGCTTGACTTGGGCTTCCTGGAAGGAGCAGAGATGAAGGGACCCAGCACAGACCCTGGGAAGAAGTTTAGACTCTCCTAAGTCCAATGACCTTTGCATTGTCCCGAAGCCATGGTGCAGCTTTCCTTTTTGTCGTGGGTATATGGCATTTGGAATGACTAAACACAGCTCAGGACACGGTCAGGCACATGGTATGCATTGTCTTTCTGAGATACCATTCGTTTTCTTGGATTTAGTGTGGGACTAACTACAGCTTCTTTCTCCTGGATACTTGCAGCCCAGGACTGATGGCCTGCAGACAACCTCTTTTGGAGATTTAACTTCCTTCTGTGCTGAAGTTCCAGGTTACAGTGGTAGTGGTTAAAGAACCTCACGTGACACCAGCCTCAGTGTGCAGGTGTCTGTGTACCTGTCCTTCATTCTCTTGCCACCCCTAGCCAAGGTCCTGGGACCCAAGCCTCCAGCTGCAGCACTGCTCAGCTTCTACTGTTCTGTCAGTCACCTGTTCTGTCACTCTATTCCCTTGTACCTGTGTAGGAAGTTGTTGGGGGAAGGAAACTCTTGAGTTGGTCTGCCTGAAAGTACTTTTTGATTGTTTTGTTTTCAAGACAGGGTTTTTCTGTGCAGCCCTGGCTGTCCTGGAACTCCCTCTGTAGATCAGGCTGTCCTTGAACTCAAGATTAAGATCCTCCTACCTCTGCTTCTGAGTGCTGGGATCAAAGAAGTGCTCCACTATGCCAGGCTGAAAATATTTTGTTGACACATTCTATTCACAATGTAACCCTCCCACCTCCGAAGGCTTTGCATGTACTGTTTGCTCCCCAGAAAGTTACCCCCTTGGCCTTGGTGACTTGCCTCTGCCTCCTTGCAGGCTGGAATTGAGGACATGCACCACCATGCCCAGTTTGCTCCTCCTTTTTTTGAGCCCAGTCTCTTGTAGCTCTGGCTGGCCACCTACTTGCTGTGTAGTTAAGGAGAGCCTTGAACTCCTGAACTTTCCGTCTCCACCCCTCTCATGCTGGTAGCCACCACACCGGTCTTCGGTCTTCGCTTGTTTATTGGTTTGGTTTTGTAGGGTTGGTTCCTGGGGGGTACTAGACTGTTTTTCTTTTTATCAGCATATTTTCCTACCCTAGCCCAAATGTTTGAATGAGACTGAATTGGTCATGCCCAGCACAGGCTAGGGACTTTCAATCTGCGTTTAGAGGAAGGATAAGCGATGGGGTAGGGGTGGTTTCTGAGTGTCCACTTCGAAGCTGCACTAATGCAGTGCCTGAAGCATCTCGCTCTTTAGCAGTGATGCTCTGCTGGGGTGGCTTTTCCAGGGAGGGCAGGTGCTGAGCTTATCTGGAGATCTTTTTGCACTCAGAGTGCTAGGCAGGTTGAGTCTGGGACTCCAGGGTCTGTAGCCTGGGGATATTATTGCAGAATTCCTATTTTGTTCTTTGGGCTCTTCTGCTCTTAAAGGCTCTTGTGCCACCACCTCCCTGAACCCTCCATCCCCCCCACCCCTTCACTCTCAGAGGCTTCTATCTTTCAGCAGCCAGCCCAGGGCCATTTCCCAGGACTACCTTGGCTATGGATCTTTCCAGTGCCCACTCTTTTTCTCTGCTTTTGCGGCACCTGGTTCTTTCTTCGCCCCTCCCCCCAAAGACCCTGGGGTAACCACGGCAGGCAATGATAGGTCCTTTATCCCTAGAGGACACACCGTGGGTGGAGGGCTCCCCTACCTGTGAATGTTCAGGTGTAGGGTCCAGGCACCCACTCCCACTTCTCTCTCTGAAATCCTCACCCCTGCTAAGCTGTAGGCAGGTGCTTGTGGTCTCCTGGAAGGAGCATTCAGCTGCAGGGCGTCAGGAAGCCAAATCGGGTTTCGAGAGTCTTCCTGGAGACCCAGGCAGGAGGGTTAGCGGCTCCAGGCTGGGTCTTCATTGAAGAGGACCTCGATGCCACCCCGGAATGATCTAAGTGATACCGGCAGAGGGCGCCCCACGACTGGAGGCGCTAGCAAGGGCCACTGACAGCCCGGTTGTCTGCGCAACTCCCACAGCACCCAGCCTGTGAGCCTCCGAGCCCTTCTAACTGATCGTGCTTGTCCGGGGCCCCTCTACACTTGCACACCGTTCTCCACCAAGCGCAGGCCTCCACCATGGCCATGAAGGGCACATAATTACAGGACTGGGGCAATGAAGGGCTTGGTCAGGCCGACCAGGGGAAGGGACCTCTGCAGAACTGAGAGGGCTGATGTGAGCCTTGCAAGGACCCTAGGCTTTGCGTTGCAAGACAGCGAAGGAGCAGCTCCAGCTCAGGATGTGGTGTGAGGTCCTGTGGAAGTTACAACACTTTGTCACTTCTCAGGCTTCCGGGCCTCAGTGACCCTAAAGCCAAGAGTCCTGAGTCAGACCTACTTGGCTCCACCAAACGGGTCCTCAATGTCCAGCCTGAACTTTCCCCGGGGCCGCTCTGCTTGCCTGCCTTCACAGGCCTGAATTGTTCCTGCAGACCACCCCGCCAACCTCAGGACCCAGGACAGACCCAACGTGGCTGGCTGGTCAGGGGCCTCAGCCTGTTCAGGCGCTGTCAGTGAGGGTTTTTTTGTTTGAAATTTTGAGAGATTTAGCTTCCGTCTTCTGGAAGGCTACAGCCAGGACCCAGATAAGCCCCGAGTCTTGAAAACACACTGAGGGAAATCCTTCTCATCCTCCCCATCACCCTTGCGCTGACGATCCCGGGCGGCGGATTTTCCACACCCTACTCCTAGGTTCCGTTTGCACGTCAGGCCTCTTCAACTTCTAGGTGACCTTAGCCTCTCCGCTGGCTCCAACTCCGGTGCCGCGTAAAGCAGACTGAGGGTCCTCAGGCCCGGAGACGTCAGAATCTCCGCCAAGCTTTGGCGGTGCCCATCCCTGTGACCTCGGAAAAGAGGATATCCTATCCGCTACGCGTCCCTCAACCTGGGTGCCGCCCCCGCCCCGTGCGCGCCCAGTCTGCTGCGTCTGCACGTCTCGGTCGCGGGTACGGTGAGACGCGGCTCAGAAACAGCCCCCTGCAGCACCTGCACCAAGGCCACTGGGCGCATGCGCGGGCCGCGGAAGGCGGGGACCGAGCCGGGAGGGGTCCCGCAATCCCGCATGCTTGCTGCCAGGAGCAGTCTGATGTCAGATTGGAGAGGGGTGGGGTTCGGCCCTGCGTCAGGCGGCGCGGGCATCAAACCCCACTTCAGCCGAGTCCTCACTCCCGCAGGCCGTTCGGCCAGGCTCGCAGGGCGCCTGCAGGGGAGCACGGCGGCCCTCACGAGGACTTCGGCAGGGCGCCGCGCTCAGACAAAAGGGTGGGAGGTGAAGACGCTTCCGTGACCGCCGCCGGAGGCCACAGAGGAGGAGGACGCGTCGCTGCGGGCGCGGGGCCCGGACGCGGCGGCGGCGGCTTTGCGGGCGCTGACGGGCTCGGGGGGAGGCGTCCGCCCGCCGCGGCCCTCGGGGCGAGCCTCAAGCCCCCCAACAGCACGCCTCTCCGCGCACCTGTCCCCGCGGCTGGCCGCCCGCGCGCTCGGCGAGAAGCGCTTCCTTGCACGCCCGCCGCCCGACCCCGCTGCGCTCCCGCAGCCTGCTCGCCGCGCAGCCCAAGTGTGCCATCGGGCCGGCGCGGAGGCGGCGTCTGCTCCCACCCCCGAGATCACATGGTGACCCTCGGCAGCCAATGCAGTGGACGCTAGGACCCTGCGGGACCCCGGGCGCCGCGACTGCACCGGCGCCGCTGCATTATAAATACTTCTCCAAAATGCGGCGCAGCTCCCTGCGCGCGCCCCGGCCGCCCGCCGCCTCCGCCCTGCGCCCCTGAGCCGCCGCCGCCGTCGCCACCGCCGCCGCCGCCGCCGCCGCCGTCGCCGGCGCGGGTCCGAGGGCGCCGCGCCCTTGCCCTGGGCTCGGGCTCTGCCCGCCGCCGCCCGGCCCGCGTCCCCGCGCTGCGCCGCCCGGCCGGGTGCATGCATTGTGGGCCTCCCGACATGGTCTGCGAGACGAAGATCGTGGCTGCAGAGGACCATGAGGCACTGCCGGGGGCCAAGAAGGACGCGCTGCTCGCCGCCGCCGGAGCCATGTGGCCCCCGCTGCCCGCCGCGCCCGGGCCGGCCGCCGCGCCCCCGCCCGCGCCGGGTCCCCAGCCCCACGGAGGCACCGGGGGCGCGGGACCGCCGGAGGGGCGCGGCGTGTGCATCCGCGAGTTCCGCGCGGCCGAGCAGGAGGCGGCGCGCCGCATCTTCTACGACGGCATCTTGGAGCGCATCCCCAACACGGCTTTCCGCGGCCTGCGACAGCACCCGCGCACCCAGCTGCTCTACGCCCTGCTGGCGGGTCAGTGCGCCGCGGGGGGCGGGGGGCCGGCGGGGCTGCCGCAGTCCCGCCCGGGGCCCGGGGCCGGCGGACCCCTCCGGGGACCGAAGCGCTCGACTCCGCCTTCTTCCCGGGTCCCCCGTGTCGGAGTCCCGGGGCCGCGTCGGTGCGCCGGAGCGGCTCGGAGCAGACCCGCTGGCCCCCGCGGCGCGGCGCTCCGGGCTTCCGGCCAAGGCGCCGGGGCCGGGCGTGGGAACCGGCGCGGGCTGAGTGCGGGCGCTGCGGGCCGGGAAGCGCCGGGTCGGCAGCTCAGCCCTCTGTGTCCGTCCTCCCCGTCGCGGGGCATCCCGGGTGGGGGCGGCGTGACAGGGCAGGTAGCGCTGCAGCTGCGGCCCGGCGCGACAACTATATATAATCTGCGGGCGGGGGAGGCCGCCTGAGGCTCAAGTGCTAATTTATGACGGGAAGACAGCCAGCTCCGCGGGGAGCCTGAGAGGCTGCTCGCCAGAGCCAGGGCCACAGGGAGGATACCCTGTACTGTCGGGAGGCGCACCCCTCCCCCCCACTCCATGTTATCCCATTCTGCAGATGAGGAGCTTGAGGCGACTCTCCCAAGGTCATTCAAGGGAGGCAACTTTTGCTCTTGCGCCTCTTCCTCCTCCACATCATAAACGAAGCTGGAAGCAGTGTGGTGCTTGTCGCCTGACTCTGTCGGCCTAGTGGGCCTGGAAGCTGCCCAGGGAAGGCTCTAGTCGGGTCCCTTCACACCCCAGCGTGGAATGTCCTGCCTGGTTAGGCAGTGCCCTGGTGTCTCTGTCCAGCTCTTTGACTTAGCACCAGGATAGGGGGAGTAGGCAGGTGCCCCTTTGGAAACTGGGGGCAGCGAGGGCTGACCAGCACTGGCCTGGCCTAGGCTGTATTGTGGACCTTTGTTTCAGGTTGTGAAGGTAGCAGGTGTTTACGCCAGAGAGCTTGGAAATGAGGAAGCGTAGAAAGGGACTGCGGCCATGACTGCTCCTACACAGAGAAACAGTCCCTGGTGGGGCGCATCCCTAAGCACTGATTTACCAAGGTGGTTTGGACTCTGGGTACTGTGGGACCCACCCCCGTTCAGCCTGGCTGCGTGCCCCCCTGCACCTGCCACCTCACCTGTGCTCCCTTGCCTGCAGCCCTCTGTTTCGCTGTGACCCGCTCACTGCTGCTGACGTGCCTGGTGCCGGCCGGGCTCCTGGCCCTTCGATACTACTACAGTCGCAAGGTGATTCTGGCCTACCTGGAGTGTGCGCTGCACACGGACATGGCTGACATTGAGCAGTACTACATGAAGCCACCTGGTGAGTTCTGGAGTTCTCCGACTCTGCCCACCCCCTTCTCCTTCAGGCACAAAACGGGGCCTAGGCTGGGGGGATCCTGAGGTTCTGAGCCTTGTGAAGGATGGAGCCTCTAGCGAATGACTGAGGCCTCTAGCTAAGGGCGGAGTGTCAGCAGGGGAGAGGCAGAATGAAGTCCTTCTCTTGGTGGCGTGGCTCCACGGTGTCCGATGTTGGATACCTTTTCCTGGTACCTGCCGTGTGGGGGTGTGTGGGGGGTGTGTGTGGGGGGGGTGTTGGGGGTGAAGTCCTGGCTGGATCCTGAACCAGCCCAGAGTACCTAGGGTGGAGGAATCCTGGTGGCACAGGAGCTGTTCAAGGGAACAGAAGATTGGGTAGGGGGTTTAGGCCTTTGTCCTTGGCCTCCTGACTAGGTTAGTGAACCACAAGGTATTACACTAGATCCCAAGGCTTTCTGTGGAAAGAGGGGATGGGACTCTATTCTACCGGAGCTGGAGACTGGTCTCTTCCCCAGGCAAGCCCTGAAGCAGGCTGGCGTGGGAATCAGAGGAGAGAGACATTTTTGGGATGTGAGGGGCTGAGCATAGGGGACTGGCCAGCAGGAGCTGGGTCTATTTCAGGGAAGGGCAGCCACTCTGGTTTTGCCAGCTATAGTTTTTGCCAGCTCCTCCCCAAATGTCCCATCTTGTACCCCAACCTCCTGCTCACCTGGCCTTGGTGCCTGCTGTTCTCCTTGGCCCTTCCCTACATTCAAATGCAGCTTCCTGGCCTCTGCAGGTCTCCACTTCCTTGGCTGCTCTTGGGAAGAGAAGGTGGAAAGCAGCTGAAGTGGGCTTAGGTAGATGGCCTGTGTGTGGCCAGTCCTGTTGTATGCTCTGTCTGAGCTTCAGTACTCCCCAGGGTTAGAGTGTGGCAGTCCTTGCTAACTCTTGGACATCTGCTGGGTTTACAGGACCATAAGAGCCCCTGCTGGACCGCAGCTAATGGGCTGTATAGGTTTGTGGGAGTTCTCATGCAAATGGGAAAGAGTGACAATGCTCAGTGCTGGAGGCTGTCCTGACCTCTAGTCTGGCTTGTGTGGGTGAGTGTGGGGCAGTTTATAAGGGGGACATTGGCCCATAGACTCCCCTTGGGGTTGGGAAGTCCTAGAGGCCTCTGGGATGAGGCCCCTCCATGAGTTGGCAGCTTTCTCTGCTTTCCTGGTAGAGGGTGGGTAGGCAGCAGCCTCAGCTCTACAGGTCAAAGTCTGCACTAAAGGAACTGGACTCCTCAGGCCCCAAGAGGTGGGAGGTGAAGGTAGGAGCGCTTCCTACTGCCAGGTGAGGGCAAGTACAGGTACAGAGCCTTTGGGGGAAGTATGGCCCTTAGAGGGAGGCTAGGGGCATGGTAAGATCAGGGAGGCCAGATCGCCAACAGCATAGGCACTCTCTTGGCCAGCCAGACACTCTCTTCTCCAGTCCTTCAGCTTTTGTCTTTCGGAAAGGTCTCTGGGTATCCTCTTGACTGTGAACACTGGCCTGTGCCCTTGAGCATTCCTTCTACCCCCAACCCCTTTTACCTTCTTGTAGGAGTGAGAGTAGGAGTTAGCTGGCCTGGCATCAGGCTCACTGCCTAGTCACTGGGTCACTGGGGCTTGGGGGTATCTGTGGTCCCTCACTTGTGTTTATAAAACTTTCTTTTCGGTTTTCACTCAGTTCTGTCCCTGCAAGGTTACCTGGGGAGGACTATGGCAGGCCAGGGGCTAGGATTCATAGTGTGGCAGTTGGTCCTGTGTCCTTGGCTGTAGTTTTTCAGGTGTTCTGGGGATAGGAACCTGCTTTGTCAAGGTCTTCCCAGCTCCTAGGCACCTCCAACTACTATTCTAGCCTGGACAGGCTAGACTCAGGCTGGAGCTGTCCACCTGTCATACAAGGTTGGGCAGGTTGACCTGGACTGAGGCTGCTTAGGGGGTCTGGAGGAAGCAACTTACCTGCTTAACTTAAATCATGGCCTCCCGTCGTGTCCAAAATGCTGAAAGGTAGGCCAGGGCACTGGAGGATTGGGCATTATTGTGATACCCTGATTCGGTGCCCAGCTGGAATGGGCTCTGAAGTCTCTCCAGACGTCCATGCAAAATGTCCATGACTGTCATGTCCTTCGTAGGTTCCTGTTTCTGGGTGGCTGTGCTGGATGGCAACGTTGTGGGCATCGTGGCTGCAAGGGCCCACGAGGAGGACAACACGGTGGAGCTGCTCCGCATGTCCGTGGACTCACGCTTCCGCGGCAAAGGCATCGCCAAGGCTCTGGGCCGGAGGGTGCTGGAGTTTGCCGTGTTGCACAACTACTCGGCAGTGGTACTGGGCACCACAGCCGTTAAGGTGGCAGCCCACAAGCTCTATGAGTCACTGGGCTTCAGACACATGGGCGCGAGCGATCACTACGTGCTGCCTGGCATGACCCTCTCGCTGGCCGAGCGCCTCTTCTTCCAGGTCCGCTACCACCGCTACCGCCTGCAGCTACGCGAGGAGTGACCACCACCACCTGCCCACCACCCTGTCTGCCCCTGTCCACCTCTGCCCTCCTGCTCGCTGCCCAGTGCGGCCCTGCTTTCCAGTGCTCACCTTGGCATTTGTTTGGGTTTTCCTTTTTCACGCTGGTTCATCACCTGCCTGGTTCTGGGGCCACAGGGTGTTGCGCATCTGCAGCACACTGGTGGGGTGGATTGTCTGCGGCTACCGTCCTTGCCTCCCCAGCCCATCCGAGTGGCTCATCATGCCTTGAAGAGTAGCATTGTGGACCACCTGGACTATCCGCAAAGCTGCCCAGCCTGCCTCCATCAGGGAAGGACTAGCCTTGCCCATCAAGCACAGAACCTCTACAACAAGCCCCACCCCTACCCCCAAGGAGCAGACCCCTGGCCCCCAGCCAGGCTAAGGCTCAGCTATTGGCCTCTGGAAGAGTGGCCTGCTGGGCTGGCCATCCATTGCCCTGTGGGAGGCCAAGTTGGCCCCAGGCCCTGCTTTGCCCTGTGCATGCTGAGGACATGGTTTGGCTGCAGCATGCCGCATGCCACAGCCCCCTGCTCTGCTGCCCTGTTCAGCCTAGACCTCAGGCCTGAGCTGGTGAGATCCCCTATCCTGTCCTGAGCTGGCCTCTGGAGGGCCTACCTGCCTGACCCCCGTCTGCTCTTGGGTGGGGCCTGGCCTGGCCTGGCCTAACCTGGCTCTATCCACTCCTGCTTTGCTTCGAAATCATCTTACCTCTTTCCCTTTTTGGTCCCCGTGCCTCCTTGCTCTGGCTGACTTGGCTGGTCACCCAGGTTTGGTTCCTGTAGCAATCCACTGCACAGTATGGTGGGGATTTCATGGGGGTTGGGGGGAACACCTCCCCCAACACCTGACAGATCAGGTGGCCACCTGCCAGCTGCCTGAGGTCCTATGGCCTCATGCTGTTTGTTGGGTCTGCCCTGTGAATGTAACTAGCCCAGGCTGTTGTTGGCAATGCCTGCCACAGCTTTTCCCAGCCTGAAAAACCCATTCTCTAACAAGTTACGTAGACAGAATAGCACTCTGCATGACTTTAATTCCTGGGACAAAATGGTAGTTTGAGCCTCCAGACACACATCTGTGTGGCGCTAGAATATGCATGGTCTCTGGCCCCATTTGATGGGGGTGGGTGGCCCGGGTAGGTGCAAGATTTAGTCTGAAGTATGGAAGGAGACTCTAATTTAGTATGACTGCCTTCAAAGTGCATTCCTAGTCTGTGAAGCTCAGGCTGCCCCTTGATTCCTTGTATGCAGTATTGAGGGGATTGGGGCATCTTAAAGCCTCATTGGAAGGGCTGGGCACTGCCTTGTGGGCAAGAGCTGGTAGGGGTGGGTCCAGCCATCACATTACAGCTACTCTACTGGGTCAGCTGTGCTCCTGGCCTCTCCTTTTGGAGGTCTCACTTAGGGTCCAGCCTGGATGGGGGTGAGGATAGCCTGGGACAGGGAGAGGAAGGCAGTAGCTGTCAGTGCTCATGTGGCCAGCTGAAAACTGGACCTAGCTTCAGTGCAGGGGGCATAAAGGCCCATCACACCCTTCTCTGTGGGGCTTGGGATGAGTGGCAGACTGAGCAGGCCATCGAGCTGGGCCCCTGGCACCAAGGCTACATTCTTAAAAAGGCTCTTTAGGGTGAATGAGTTGGTGGAACAAGCCCAGCTTCCTGAGGGGCCTTTTGTCCTGTCAGCAATTAAGGCATTTGCAGAACACTGTACAGACCCCACTCTCCCCTGTACATTCCTCCCTGGTGGTGCCCAGTCCCCGCTCGGGGATGGGAGTTTTGTAGACTGTACAGAAATTGGCACCCTATTTTCTTGCAGCTCTCAGATTTTGTTAATCTGGATTATACAGACAGACGTAAAGTGTTTTAGCAAAATGGAAAACAAACAGTTGTGCCTTTTTCCTCTTTTCTGTTTGGATTGGTCTCGGCTCGGGGCTAGTCTTAGTTGCTGTGGGGGTATAGGGACTGCTGGTGTCTGAGGCCTTGGGATCAGAGGCTGCTTGTGGGTCTGAGGTCTGGGAGGGCCTAAGTAGAAGCCAGGTCTGCTGGACAGCACCAGCTACCAGGGTTTCTCTGATCCTGTGCCTTTGGGACCTGCAGTCTTTGGGATTGGAAGGTGTGGCAGGGCACTGGGATCACTTGGGTCAGGGCAGAGTCTGCAGGCCTGGGGATCCTGCAGACACCCACGTCTCCTTGATCCTGACCTGGGATGAGCTCATAGTAGATTCCTTCATCCTAGGAGCCTGGGGGGGAGTCATGGCCCTTCCGGCTCTTGGATCTGTCTGTCCAAGGGGATCTCTTCCTGCTGAACAGCTCATTCATTGGTAAAGGGAAGCTTGCTGGGCTCTCGAGTATTCTTTGCCTTCTGTTGTTGCCAAGACTTGGTAGAGATGCCAGGAGTGGGTGGTGGGCCAAGGTCCAGTTGTACCGGGATGGAGCCTCATCAGGCTTGGCAGGGCCTGAAGCCCTGGAGACATACCTGTCTTCCTGGGCTGGAGGAAGTTGAACATGCTGATGACTGGGCCTGGCCCCGTCCACTTCATCATCCCAGCCAGAGCTGTGAGTGCTCTGCACATGTGCACTGATGTGAATTTTCTGTTTGTTGAGATTGATGTTTTTTCTACCTCTGTGGAGGCCCTCCTCCCTGCTCCACCTGGTGGCCAAGCACTTGGTGCGGCTTCTCTTGAGTTTGCTGGACATCTCCCTCTCTCTTGGGCCTCCAAGCACCTGAGGTGGCCAGCACCTGTACTCTGGGCTTGGGAAGGCCAGCCTGGGGTCTGTCTTTGTGCTCAGGATCTGTGGCTTCCAGGAGTCCTATTGTTTGCTTGGAAGCTTCTGTTTTCGAGTAGGGAGGGTGGAAGATATGGTGGAGTGTTCCGGAACATCAGTGTTGGATGATCCTACAGCACACACCTGGTATACCACTGCTTGACCGTCCCCTCGCAGCTCCCAATGCCCTGGCATGTGCCTCTGCAGATGCCTAGTCTCTGTTGTGTGGCCAGGAGTCTGGCCTGCATGTGATAAGCTCTGGTCCCTGAAGGGTGGGGTGGCATACTCCTGAGTGTAGCAAGGCCAAGCCCTGGTGGCCATGGCAGCCTCTCCCATGTCCTGCTCTTAGCACTGTGCTCACCCTTCACCGTAGCACTGCCCTGGGGCTGGGCAGCGGCTGAGGGATGTGCTAACCTGGCTGAAGTGGTAGATGCCTGGGTCTGGGAGAAGGCTCTGGCTGGGAGGCCCTGTGGATAACAGGCTGATGGTCTCAGGGACTTGGACAGTCCCCATCCTACAGTGGTACCCTTCCTCAGAGAAGGGGATAGGTCAGAGGACAGAGTCAGGGACATACCTGAGGTGCATTTGGGCTGGTGCCTGGGTCGCATTAGGCCACAGGAGCATCACTTGCATGCTGCCCATTCCCACTTGCCTTTGCCAGCCCCAGGTGGCCCCACATTCATAGCTTCCTGGAGCTGGCTTCCAGGGCTATGCCTGTGGCTAGAAGCCTGGGGACAAAAGCTTCTGGGTATGGATGGTGCCTCGGGCTTCTTGGGGGCTGAATGTGGCTTCCTAGCTGGGTAGGAACTATGCAGCATCCATGAGGCCATCTTCTTGTCAGGGCTCAAGAGGCAACCTGAACTGACCTGAGGTGGTTGTGTCTCCCTGTCCATGGTAGCATTGCTGCTGGCACCATTGCCACCTGCTGTCTTGGTCAGTTCTGGACTCAGCAAAAGTCTTGTCCTTGGCTCTTGGCTACACTTATGCTGGGTATGGGGCAGACCCTGGGCTGTGCTGCTGTTTGGTGCTGCCATCACTGTGCTTCCAGCAAGGGTGGGTCCTTGGAAGGTGGACAGAGCTTGCCTGGGACTGGGTGGAAGATGAGCCTTGACTTACCACTGTTGGATGTATTTTTTAAAACAGCAATAATTAGCCATTTTAAAGAAGGGGTGTACCTGCGTAAATGTGCATGCCCATCTGTGTATGTGCATCTGTGCACACATATGTGAGCATGTGCAGCTGAGGGTGTTTGCATGTGTGAGCATCAGTGTGAGTGTGTGTGTGTGTATGTGCACAAGCACATGCCATTTGTAATCATGAACTCATGTGGCTATAGGTGCCCAAGGAATCATATTCATGTGTTGCATGTGTGTGAGCACGTGCAAGTATTTGTGTGTGCATGTGTGTATGTGTGGGCATCTCCATATATGTATGGATGTCTGCATGTGTGTGTTTGTATGTGCACATGTGTAGCAGTGGGAGGAACCAGTGGGGACAGTCTCTGAACTAGGAGGCACTTTGTGGTAAGAAGCAGGGTCTTACGGTTTTTCTCTCACTATGCCCATTCCTTCCCCTGTCCTGCCCAGCTCCATGTGAATGTAGCACAACCCCACCAGGCCAGCTGAGCCTTTGCCGGCCCCACCTCTGTCCATCCTCCCCTCAGCTGAGGGTCGGGTGGAGGAGCTGGAGGCCCCTTGGACAGGACACAGATTGGGTTTGGCCGGGTGCAGTGGTAGGTCTCACTGCTGTGGTTTGTTCCTGAATTTGTACTGTGAGCCCATGATGGGGGTGGGGTATCCTGAGACCCCAGGATGTGCCAAAACAGCCCCTAGGGCCAGGTGACGAGCCGAGTTCCCAAGAAGACAGGCTGGGGGCCCAAGTGGGTGTGTGCCCCTGCCTGCACGGCCCCCAATGCTGCTGTTTTTCAATAAAACCAGAATTGAAAGAACTAGGCTCTGTGCTTTTTTGAGGCACCTCCTGGGGTGGATATACTGGGTTCCCACTGTCTGGGCTGTTTCTGCTTGTGTTTGGTTTAGCTGGACTCTGGAGCAGGAGTGCAATCGCTGAGGCAAGGGTAGGGCTTTGGTGTCCCTATGAGGTTGAGGCCCCTTCTCAAAACTGGTAACCAAGCCCAACCTCCCAGGATGCTCTCTCCACCACCAGGGAAGAGGGGCCTGGACGCCTCTGACCATGGATGGTTAGGAGCTCTGTAGCCCTTCACACTTTCCTAAGTGTGATAGACATAGAGGCAGCAGCCAGACTGTGTGGGGTGAAGGAGGTTGGATTAACTCAGGCCCAGCAGCAACCTGAAGATTTTATCCTACCTCTATGCCTGTTCCCTAGTTCCTGGGCACTTAAACTCCAGGCACAGTCGAGACACTTTTGGTGCAGTCTCTAGGCTCCCAAGCCTGACTCTTCTGGCCTGTTTCTGGGATCTGTTCATTTACAAGGCCAAGACCCCTGGACTTACGGGCTTAGGATCTACTAAGAGCTTCACTTTTCCTGAGGTCTCTTCTGGGCCTCCTGCTGGCTGGCTCCACCACAGGCTGTGGCCCCTGTCTACCCACCAACTTGCATCTTAGCAATGGGATAAGATTTGTATCAGTGTTGGCCAGGTTGGGGGGGGGTAGGCATCATGGTGAAGACACATTTCAAACCCATGCAGGTTAACAGCCAGCCTTGTCAGCAGGGAGACCCTTGGAGGCTGGGGGAGGGTTTCTAAAACTCAGATACTGAGCCCAGTCCCTGGACAGCTTTCTAGGAGTTCCCTCCTCACCTCCCTTCGCTCCTGTGCAGAAGCCATGAGGAATGTAACCACGGCACAGCCAGGGGCTGCCATTCTCAGCCAGCAGGAGGGAGTTGGTGATCTTTGCCTGGGCTTGAGTGACATGACAACGCCCATCTCTGAGATGTGTTAGGTGAAACACAGCCAGAGGGCCACCTGCCATGGAGATGGGCCTTTCATCTTAAACCTCGAGGTGCCCTCTCCAGTGCCAGATGTCAGCTTCCTTACTGGAGGTGGTCCATATTGGCTTATGTTTGGCACACAGAAGAAGATCACAACCTGAGTGGATACTCATCAAGGGCCAAGTTGGGTCCCCAGTCTAGCCTCTTGCTGAACAGACTGTATGTTATATATGTGTGGGTACCCATAGGATGACAAGGATGAAGACGGAGTCTCATTAGGCATTTACTTCAGGTAGTGACCCAGTTGTCCCACAAAGGCATCAATCTAGCCTTCACAGAGTGCACTGGGGAAAGGCTACAGGATGGACTAATGGAAGCCAACTCTCTCCTCCCACTGCTGCCCAGTGATACAAACTTAGGATAAAAAAATGTACTTTATGGGGGTAGGTAGTGAAGTGGGACCTCACTGGTAGCTGGACTGTTGCTTGGAGATGGCTCAGGCTGAGCCCAGGGCTTCCTGCAGTGGGGCCAGGTGTCCCCATGAGCGGCCAACACTCAAGTTCACCTTTAGGGGCACCTGTGGGGTGACAACCAGAAATGAGCTTCAAAGAGAAACCTAGCCATCTCCCAGGTCCTCACGCAGGCTGAAGAGGTAGCAGTAGTGCACAGGGACACACTCCCACGGAGACAGCAGCCACATGCCAGCACACATGCGGACACACGCGTGTACTCACATTTGCCCCATTGCAAGCTCACAGCATAGGCCCCCACCATGGTGGAGTTTCTCATCTACCAGGCCTCAGCCAGTGTGCAGGACTGCGGGGCTCCCAGGCATGGGGCCTAGGGTAGGAGTGCCCTGGTGCAGCGCGTGCTCGCCCCGTCAGGTTTGTATTTTGGGGCTGCCAGGGGGCAGAAGATCCCTACTGGAGTGGTCTTTTTTTCAAGACAGCAAACAAGGCTACCTTGTCTGAAGAAAGGGGCAGGTCCCCCAGCTCTTTCTGCCTCATGAGGGGCCCCTGATAACAGCTACATTTAGCTTCCTGGGCTTCGTGCTCCTTCCCCAGCACCTACTTTGCTCACAGGCATAGGTTTGGTAGACTACCTCCTGCCACCAACTGGGTAAAGTAGATGTGTTGTTCCTTGATCCTGCCAAGCTGCCACCTGTCTAGAGGTGTGCAGTGCCCTGGTGTGCTGCAGAGTGGCTTGCAAAAAGGGCAGAGTGAGCAAGTCAGGGTCTTTTCCAGGAAGGCCTCAGAACCTGTGAGCAGTGCCAAGGCTACTCTGGAAGGTGGTCAGCCAGCTTCTGTGGCTCTGCTTGGTTCTGAGGTGCTGGGCTGGATTCTTTACTAAGTGACAAGATGTGTTCTGATAACATTTGGATGGCTCTGCACGCCTCAAGGCCTCCAACAACCTTGTTCCTTCCTGCCCAGTTGTCCACACTGCTCTGGGGAGCCTATGCTGAAACACCCAGAGGTCTTTTCCTGGCAAGAACCCAGAACTAAGTCCAAGCAGTGTTTAGCTAGGTGCAGAGTGGGCCTGTGTTTAGACATGCCCTTGGATGTATTTGGAGCAGTGGGGCCCAGTGTTCACACCCTCAGTGACGGTGAGCTTCAGGGAAGGGGTTTAGCCAGAGGCTGGTAGGAACAGCAGTAGATATCCATGATGGTGGCTTCTTGTCAGCCAGCAGTCAAGTCATCCAGTGGGGAAATTTTTCCTAGCAGGGTAGGGACAAGTGTGGGCTTGGAGGGCAGTAGTCTTGGTGCCCAATACTGGAACTTGCCTTCTTCCTTGCCTTCCTGACCTCTGGGGAGTGCTACCCTCTTGCCCACCCTGGGTTGACTCCAGCTGTGATGGATATATAGTGATACTGGGCAGATGTGTGTCTCCTCACCTGCAGCTCCAGTTCCAGGGTCTGTACCTGTTGCAAGGACTCCATGATCCTTCTGACAAGTTCTAGAACAGGAAAACAGCTGCTTACAGGCTGTGAGTTAAGGTCTGGCCAGCCTTCTGGCTTCCAGGCCCTAAGAGTTGAGGACTGAGGAACCTTCAGGCTCAGTGGGGCCTGATTCAAGTTACCTGGTTGTGTCTTGGATCTACTAGTCACTCATACCAACTGGTCAAGGCCCTTGAACCTCACAGCTTATTCAACTCCCAGTGTCCACATCCGTGGCTCAGGATACAGCTTAAAGGACCCTCTGCCCACTTTCTGGTCATTGTACTGACTTAGCTGGCCCCATCCTTCCACCCCAGCTCTTCACAGCAGAGGCAGGCCAGCTGAGGTGGGCAGGCACTGTGTCCATACCAGCAGTTTTGGCTATGGGGCTAGGGCTATAAGGGGGTACAAGGTTATCCTTTCTAGTCAAAATAGTCTGGGCATGAAAGGCCACAATCCCTGATGCTTCTAGAGAAGGTCTAATGTTCTTGTCATGCTTCTGCAGGTCGCTTTGTGGCTCTGACAGTATGATCTATTGTGGGAGCTTGTATCATCTTTTCTCCATTCTAGTGGAGGCTCAGCCATGGATGTTTGTGCACAGAAGCTCCAAGGCTGTTCTGGAGCACTAGACACATGCCATCCCTTACTAGGGGCACCAAATTAGCTGTCAGCTGGGAGAGGCCTTGAGGGACAGAGGGGAGAAGCTTCAGAGACATGGCAGATTTACTGACTGTGGAATGACACCACCCACTATGCTCCCCTGGACATACCTGAAAACTCAGGGATCTGAGTATCTTCTACTTCAAACAGCAGCTCATCATGAATTTGGGCAACTAACCTGGAGAGGAAGGAAGTCACTTGGGGGTGTGGATGCCTCTGCATGGGACGTAAGGTTATCCTTCAAAGTTCCTGATAAGTTGTTTGGCATCTGGTTTATGAAAGAGTATGGCTCTGTGTGGAATAGGTATGGCTATCCTGGCACTATCATCTGGGGTTGCTTACCATCTGACAGCTCCAGGGAGTGGGCAGAAGGGGCCAGGAGAGAGGGCTACGTGACTTCTGGAGAGCTGTCCTGCCCCGCCCCCGACCAGTTTTTTTTTTTTTTTTTTTTTTGTGCTCAGGTAAGGCTGGCAGGGTAGGGGAAGAGGTCCCTGGGAAGAGCAATGCACATGGAATGCCGTGTTCCCTGCTCCTCATTGGTTGTGAGGTAATCGTGGATGGGGCAGGAAGGAGAGGTGAGACAGGAGAGTTGCTCCTGCTGTGAGGAGTGAAGCTAAATCTAGAATGTGGTGAGAACACTCCCCTTAGAGGAAGGGATGGGCCAATATTTTTAAATTTTTGTTTTTAAAGTCTTAAGAATGCTCAACAGAACTTGGAAAATGTAAAAATTCAAAGGCACAAAACTACATTAGATATGGGGTAGTCTGGATGGCCCACACAAGACTGAACATGTACTCTGGGGTTCCAAACCACAGCTCCAGGTGAACATGGCTTCATGGGCTGCTCAGATCCCACTTTCTCTCACAGTCCTGTATGGGCCCCTTACCCCACTGGCATCAGCACGAAGAGGAATCTAAGAAGCAGTGCTCTGTTGGGTAAGCATGTTTGGGGAACTGATACAGACGTGTATAGGACGAGACACGTGAGGGGACATCTGAGTACTCAACCATACACCTATGTCAGCACACATGCCATATTGCTACAAACCCATCAGCTCCTTGGAAGGTGGAATCCTGGTGGCCAAGCTCCCCAGGGAGATGCCGCTTCAGAATCCTTGTGAATGTGTGGTCCCCAGACCTTTGTGGGTATACAGGGATCCTGCAACTCAGGGATGGGGTGTGTGGTACATGTGGTAAAGATGGTCATCAGAACCCATAGCTCCCAAGGAAGGGGAGAGGGCATAGAGAGATCCCAGGCACTCCGTCCTCTATGACCTTGCTGTTTCCTGGGTGGGTCTCTGAAGGGCAACAATCACATGCCATATGTCCCCACTGCTGTTTTTCCTGGGTTTCCCTGTGGCACCTGCAAGCTGAGGCTTCACAGGGAAGTTGTGGCAACCCCCATCCCCAGCAGTGCTCATGGGATCTGATGGTGAACCCTGGCTGGAAGGAAGAAGCAGCCTTCAAATGCTTGAATGGAATGGCCATGACGGCACTCAACAGCAGAGGTCTGTCTTCTTCTCTGTCACCCATTCTGTTGGATGGGGAAGATAAGGGGATATGTTTCCAGAATACACACCATCTTCTCTAAGATGGAGTAACCCAGTATTCATCTGTTTTCCAACTCTCAGAAAGGCTTGTAAAGGGATGCCATGACCAATACTACCCTTTTCTTGCCTGGAAGGTGCTGAAATGGCCAGAGCAGCTACTTCTATCATGATACCAAAAGGAAAGGGCCTGTGCTTCTAAAATAAAGTCAGCAACCTCTGTGCCTTGAACTTCTCAGGCAGGGAAATGGTACACCTTACCTTCTGGAGCCCAGGCTACTGTAGCCAGGCCACTGTTACTCAAGACCAACAAATGCACATCCTAAAGATTGTGCAGGCCCAGACTATGGAATAGTGGAGTATACATTCTAAGAGACATTCACAGAGGGGTGTCTTTACTTTATGTACTGCCTTTGGCTAGAGCATTAGCACCGCCCTTCCAGGAGTCAGACTGTAGCACGACCTGGCAGGGATTAAGCCATAGCACTGACATGTTTTCTTAAATTAAAATCAAGCTGTCTGGTGGACTTTGACTCTTGAGGGGCTTACTTTTCAAATAGGCAGAAACCTTAGAAGAGGCACTTGTAACTCTTTCCAGATTTAGCAGAAGTGCTTTCACACGTCTTGAAATCACACCATGCAACCTGAGCCGCCAGTGTGGCAGGACCTAATAAGTGTGACTGTTAGTCACTCACACATCACCATCACAGCCACAGCCACAGAGACATCACACTTTTCACTGGAAGCTGGGGCACAGGGACAAGCAGAAGCAGAAGAATGCAGGCTTAGACCATCCAGGCTCCCAGAATGAGGCCATGCCTCCATAGTTTACCAACTGCCCCACAGAGGACACAGAGCTACTGTATTTGAATCTGGTTGACCTGACACAGGCAGACAGATCTTGGTTCCTTGGAGAGAACTTTCCAGAAGGGCCTAACCTCATCACTTTACCAGGAGTCTGCCAACAGCTCTCTTCTACATAGCACCCTAGCCATGCTGAATTCTGTGTGGTTTCCTCCTAGAAGCATATTTGTGTGGTGGTACAAGGTAAGAGACTCCGCAGTCCTGGGAGGACCCAGCCCTAGCTTGGCTCTGCCTGAATCAGGACAAGGTACATGCTGCATACTGCCTCAGTTTCCTCTTCTTTGTATCCCTGAGTCAGATTTTCTGTGCTCATATTTTGGTAAGACATTGCCACCAAGGAGACCCTAAGCCTTAATATGCCAACATCTTTCACCAGTCCTAAAAACAGGAACAGAGAGGCAACTTGCTAGCCTTGCATGTGACAGACTGAGTGCTGTGTGTTTTCGGCAGCTGCCAGGATGGGCCAACACAGGCTATGTATAACCCAAGTGAATTTAGAGGTTATCTCCAGAACAGTGGAAGTACGCAGATGTACAGATTTCAGGAATTATAGGAAACTGGGAGGATGTTATTGGGACTACTAGACAGAAGACAGAGAAGGGTAACAGGAGAAACCAGGTGGGCTTAAGCTTTGCATAGTCTGCTTCTAACTACCCCTTGGCCATGCCTGGAGCAGGGCTCAGCTGTAGTCTCTATACCTTCCTTTGGCATCTTCCCAGAGGGCTTGCAGGTTCTCAACCTATTTCTTTTCTGTAAGAAAGTACCCAGAAAGAACAGGGCTACAAAAGGCAGTGGACAATGGGCTTGGAGCTGGGCCTCCTGCCCTCAGCTCTGTGTGGTACCAATCCACAGTGCATACTCCTGTCCAGAGGTATGAAAATCACCCAAGAACACAGGTACAAGGCCAAAATGGGCAGGGAAAATGTTTGAAGAAATAAAGTTTTCAAAAGAAAGATGAGAAATTGCTGATAAAGGAAAATCTGTGCCTTGAGCATGAATTTTATTTCAGCCCAAGAGAAAACTGTAATCTTTGTGAGAAACGCCCATAGCAAGCAGGTTCCCATGTCACCAAAGCCCTCTTGGGACTGCAGCACAGGGGCCCATAGGCTCCATTTCACATTTTAGGATCTAGGGAAGCTGATTTCTTCCTGTAGCAGCTTTCCTCCCAGGAGTAGATATGCTGACCCACTTAGACAGTGATATGGGTACCATGGTGGGCAGAGGCCCATGAGAGGAGCTTGGAATCCTTAGGGTAGAATGGAAAAACATGTGGTGGGCAGAAGGAGCAAAGCCCTTTTGGTACCCGACAAACCTCTCCGGCAGGAGTTCAAGGCTGGGCCTGGAGAAAATGACTTCACTGACCTGGCTGTAAGGGTCGGAGATGTGGCTACTGCAGCAAAGATGCGAATCATGGCTAGCTTACAGAGGTCTGCGGCTGAGCCTGTGGACACAAACAGTTCTGTTTTAGGGCCTGAGGTGTGTGGCACACAGTGCCTGAGCTGTTATAGAGACATTTCCCACAGACACTGCTCATTCCACAAAAAAATAAAGGCGTTTTTACAAGTGGAAGCAAAACAAACATTTCAATTTAACAGCTGCTTCCTTCTCAGTGCTGGGGGAATGCAGTTTGGATGCCTTATTGAGGAAGCCTGACCCCAGCCAGATGCTCAGGATGCAGTAGAGGGGTCCCAGCCCATGTCTAGTAACCATCTCTAGAACTGGCTCTATTGTTGGCGAGGCTCCTGGGGACTCAGATTCCTACTTTTACAGGGGAACAACATGGCCTCCATGGGTCTTGGGAAGGTCATCTCTTTCTTTCTTTTTAAAATACAGGTCTGGATGGCATGGCAGTTCTGCTTCAGTATTACATGTGTGCCTCACCATGTCCTTCCAAAAATGTCTTAAACATAAACATGGTCCTGCCACCACATCAGTAGCTGTGATGACACTTACTGCCAGGCAGGACAGGTGAGGGCTGTGAGGCTCACACAGGAGTTTCCAGAGCATGGAGTACCACAGCAAACTGCCACCTACCCCAGGCGTAGGGAACATGGACCTGCAGGGAAGGAGCCACAGGCAGGCTAGAGGCTCTGGTACCTTGAACCACAAAGTTTACTGCCTGTCGCTCTGCTTGTGCCCGAAGTTTCTGGTCCTGTGCACAGATAGTCGGCAAAGGCCTCCTTCTACCCAGGATGGATGTCACATAGCCTATAGTATAGGAAGGAGAAGCAGACAAGAGACAGGAACAAGTGGCATATCACCAAGTGGGCAGTGCCTCCTCACACCCCACTCCACCTCTCCCAGGGCTGCCCCTGTATTTTCGGGGCACATGGTTTCTATGCAGGAGAGGGAGACCTGCAGAGGGTCGGCCTCTGCTGGCTGGGTGTCAAGCTTCTACTCTTTTCTGGCTTCTAGCTACATGAAGACCTTGCGCAGGGAGGGCAGTTTTTATTCTACGGAACTTCAAAGCCCTATATAGGGCTTGGGCACAGGAGCCATTCTAGAGTGTGTGGCAGCTGGAATACAGAGCAAGGAGTAGTGGTTATGTCTTCACATGAAGGTAGACTGAGATCTTCTGGGTCCCAAAGCTTACAAGGCTTGTGGCTCTTAGGAAATGCATGAAGAGTATGAAGAGATGGCTTAGTGGTTAAGAGCACTTCCAGGGGACCTGGCGTTAGTGCCCAGCATTCACATGGCAGCTACCATCTGTAACTCTAGTTCTAGAGGATCTGACACCCTCTTCTCGCCTCTAGGGCACTGCATGCTTGCGGTGCATAGAAATATATGAAGGCAAAACACTCATACACCCAAAACAAGAATAATAAGAGCACACAACACCCCACTATGTTGATGTATTAGTTGGTGTTCTCTAGAGTAACAGAACTTATAGAATGAATCTCTCTATCTATCTAGCTATATGAGATATATATAAAGGGGATCTATTAGAATGATTTAAAGGCTGTAGTCCAGTTAATCCAACAATGGCTGACTATGAACAGAAAGTCCAGGAATCTAATAGTTGCTCAGTCCAGAAGACTGGATGTCTCAGCTGGTTTTGGTGTACACTGGAATCTGGGAGAAGCAGGCTCTAGTGAGAGTGAAGGAATGGACTTGCAAGGCAAAGCGCAAAAACTTCCCTTTTCCATGTCCTTATATAGGCTTCTGGCAGAAGGTCTGGCTCAGATTAGAGGTGAGATTTTCCAGATCAAATGATCTGGATTAAAGGCTTGTCTTCATATCTCAAAGATCCAGATTAAAAGCGGATCTTACTACTTCAAATTAAGCAAAATCCCTCACAGGTGTCCTCCAGTTTTGGGTTTTAGTTACTTCTAGATATATTCAAGTTGACAACCATGACTAGTCATAACAAGTCCACTCCTTGTCAACTTGACACACAATATATCTCTTTACGATTAATTTCCAAATGAAAAAAAAGGTCCTAATAACAAATATATCATAACTATTCAATGTACAATCACAAACTCATATTTAATAGGTCATAAGTACATCTAACATGATATAACCATCCCTTATACAACCACAAATGCATTCTAAATTTAGAATAAGTGGCAATGTCACATTCTTTTACTATCTCAAAATTTAATATAATAACCATTGATATTCTCTTGATCCTAAATCACATGATAAAGAAATTGAAGAAAGAAAACACAAATATCTGTACAAACACATTCTTAAGAAAATTCAACAGAAACATCCATGTCAATTATAATCCTCATTTCTGTAATTAGTCATGAGGACTTAGCTGGTGTTTATAACTACCTTCCTCTGCTACCCACTCTGTATTTCATCCACCCTTCAAGCAGACCTTGGCTCTTTCCTGAAGGAGTGACATGTACCTTCATTCACGACAGATCTGTGGATTATGCTGTTGTAGTTCCCCATTGACTTTAATCACATGACATGGTAGTACCAAGAGACACCCTAAAAGATATTATGCTTGTGCCTTCAGGACCGGTCCTGACCACATATACACCACTTTCATTTGATGATGGGTTGCTACTGTGCATGTCCTTCTTTATGCCTCGGTGGGCCAGGTAACACCCAACTTATGGTGGGAGACTCAGGTCACACAGTGGCCCTTTGTCAAACATTCAGTTTCCACCAAGGCCCAAGAGCAGGCCAAGAGCTGTCTCTCAAAGGGAGAATAGTAATTTGCAGAGGATGAGCCTTGCTCCAAAATCCCAAAGCTCTCTTCTGTGACTCACTTATAGGGGCCTGCCAAAGGCTCCAAAATGCATCCTTTTGTGCCACTGACACCTCAAGTACCATTAGGTCTGCTGGATCATATGACCCAAGTGGTAGAGCAGGCTATGCAGCATCCTGGACCTGTTGAAGAGCCTGCTCCTGTTCCAGGCCCCACTCAAAGCTAGCAGCTTTCTGAGTCACTTGGTATATGAGCCAAAGTAACACATGCAAGTGAAGAATGTGCTGTCTCCAGGATGCAAATAGGCCTACTAAACAGTGTGCTTTTTTCTTGCTGGTGGGAGAGGCTAGGTGCACTAACTTATTCTTCACCTTGGAAAGAATAGCTTTGCATGCCCCATACCACTCATAAAAATTTCACAGAGGTAATAAATTTTTAGTTAGATTTTTTCCCCATCTTCTGATATGCATATGTATAACCGAGGAGTTCAAAGTGGCTGCTACCTCCTATTTCACTTGGTATAATCAGAATAATGTTGTTAATATAGTGTATTATTGTGATATTTTGTAGAAGAGATTCCCTTCTAACTAAATTATGACACAGGGCTGGAGAGTTAGTATATCTTTGAAGTAAAAATGTAAAGGTATATTGCTGGCCTTGCCAACTGAAAGCAAATTGCTTCTGGTGGTTCTTATGGACAGATAATGAGAAAAAGGAATTTGCTAGATGAATAGCTGTATATCATGTACCAGATGTGTTAATCTGCTCAAGTAAGGACACCACATCTGCTACAGCAGCTGTTGTTGGAGTCACTACCTGATTGAGTTTCTAACAGTCAACTGTCATTCTCTATGATCTTCTGTACTGGCCAGATAGGAGAGTTAAAGGGTGATGTGGTAGGAAACAGCATCTTTCAAGTCCTTGATGGTGACACTGATTTCTGCCGTTCTTCCAGGGCCGTGATAATGTTTTTGAGTCACTATTTTCCTGATAGAGGCAACTCTAAAGGCTTCCATTTAGCCTTTCCAAGTACAACAGCCCTTACTTCACAGGTCAGGGAACCAATGTGAGAATTCTGCCAACTTCTAAGTATATCTATTACCAATTATACATTCTGGGATTGGGGAAATAAACACAGGTTGAGTTTGGGAACCCACTAGACCTACTGTGAGTTGGACTTCAAACCAAAACTCTATTAATCGCCTGACTTCCATAAGCTCCTACTTTAACTGGAAGGCCACAATGTTTCTTGGGATCTCCTGGAAATCAGCGTTAATTCAGAACCAATAGATCTGGAAAGTCTGATTGTTTTCTTTCCTCCAGTGTACAATTACCCTTGTAAAAGGCCGTAGGTCTCTCTGGAGAAGGACTGGAGATAAGCTAACAGTAAACCTTTTCTGTATTTTATCAAGGTCCTTCCTCAGGGGAACCTTGCCATCCCTTTATTAAAGGGATTCTGGGTCTGCAAACTGGCTCAAGTCTGGAAATTGATTCATGAGCAGAGATTACCTGTTTACCACAGTCCAATGTAACCTTTTTCTCATTTGTTTGAAAAATTTTCTGCTTATACAGATCAAACAAAAATGCAGTAGGCTTTTTATCTATTTTCATGCCTGGAAACACCATGATTGATTAGCCAGTACCAAAAATCCATATGAGTCATGACACCATAAAATTCACTTTGCCTGTGCTGACCGTTATGGGTTAGGCCATTATGGACATTACTTTGTCTGTGCTGCCCATTACAGTAACTATGATCACCTTGCCTTTGGTGATTCAGTGTTGCTACCTGGCCCCTGTTACCACGGGGTCCAGTTAAGGCCATTGCATTAAACTTGTTCAACTGAGCAGCAGTATCTTCAAGCATTTAGTCTGGCACAAGAAAAAGGGTGAAAACAAAGCTCTTCAAATGCACTGGTGTCACTCTCCCCATTTTGCATCTTATCAGATTAGTGAAGGGCATGTTTTCTGGGTCTCCCAATTGTGGAGGATTAGGTTTTATACAGTATATTCATCCACTTTAACATTGCAATTTTCCTGACCTTAAAATCCCTTCATCAACACTAAGACAAGGGGTATCAAGCATCTCTCAAACTCCTTTTCAGTAGGCCATCTTTTGACAAACACTGCAGCCAACCATTCAAACTTTGACACTTTAAAAAACTGTGCAAGCTTCCACATTAAACCTAGGATTTCCACTCAGAGGGTCCATATCAATGAACTCTGCCTGATCCAGTTTTATGTTCCTTCACCATTATCCCACACCCTTAAAACCCATTCCCACACATATTCCCCAGACTTCTACTAAAATGAATTAACAAACTCATTAAGCTCTCTAGTAGTGGAACACAGTTCTTCATGGACTACACTTTCTACATCCTCTCTAGGAGTCTGCTTTGCTTTAAGTCTGGTTATAGTGTAGAGCAGTGGTTCTCAACTTGTGGGTTATGACCCCTTTGAGGGAGGTGTCCAACAACCCTTTACAGAGGTCAACTAAGACAACCAGAAAACACAGATATTTACATTACAATTCATAACAGCAGCAAATTTTCAGTTATGAAGTAGCAACAAAAATAATTTTATGGTTGGGGGTCACAACATGAGAAACTCTACTAAAGGGTCACAGCATTAAGAAGGTTGAGAACCACTTGTCTAGAGGCAACTATTGGTAGGCCCTGAGGAACATCAGTATTGTCTTGCCTGGCATTTCCTTCAGAAAAAGTCACTGCTGTTTTAGAAGCGGACAATGAAGGATTACTTTCCTCAGTCAAAGGTGAGAAAGTCCATATTTTAAGAGGTGGGGCTAAGAGTAGAGAGACCACTTCTTCAGCAAAGATAAACCCTTGAGAATCTGAGGGTTTGAAGTTTCTCACTTAAACACAGTCCTCCCACACACACCCATCCCAAGTTAGAGGATTTCATTCTTTACTTGAGGCTGAGACTTGAATTCTCACTGTAATTTAAGCAATCTTGTAATGAGGCCTTCAGTTTGATTTTCCACAACTTGAGCTCTGTGGCTGATGGAGAGAAGATTCTCTTCCGGAGCACACTTAGAAACCTTTAGGCTGTTTATGGGCATCTGGAACTGCTAAGTTTTATCAGCTCATTATTGTCTTTCACCATATTCTGAGATGCTAGAAGTTGGTTAATTTTATTGTGAAACTCATCCCTACCCTTTGTTAGTTTATCCAGAGATGCTAAGAGCAACTGACCAGCATCATCATTTTTCTTATTTTCCCCCAAACTGACAAAAGTTTCACATACAGGGTCACCAAATGCATTGCCACACACAACTAGTGAATCAGCATAATCAAATGCATTTGTCTCCTTAAGTTTTTACTACAGTTCACACCATGGGCTTTCAGTGCTCTCTGAGCTCCCAGGAGAGGCCTCAGTAACTAGAGAGGCTTTGATAATTGTAGGTGTTGTCAAAATGAAAAGCTGATTAGGTACTTAAAAGATCATGTTTATACTTCTGTTGTTCTAGAAACAATTCTGGTACTAAAATCTGTATTAGTTAGGGTTCCCTAGAGTAACAGAACCTATAGAATGAATCTCTATGTATATATAGAAGGAGATTTATTATAATGACTTACTGGCTGCTAATCCAACAATGGCTGCCTGTGAACAGAAAGTCCAAGAATCCAGTAGTTGCTCAGTCCAAGAGACTGGATGTCTCAGATGATCTACAGTATATGCTGGAATCTGGAAGAAGTATGCTCTAATGCCAGTGAAGGAATGGATGTACTAGCAAGGCAAAGAGCAAAAGCTTCCCTTTTCCATGTCTTTATATAGGCTTCCAGCAGAAGGTGTGGCCTAGATTAGAGGTGAAGTTTCCCAGCTCAAATGATCTGGATTAAAGGGGAGTCTTTATACCTCAAAGATCTGGATTAGAAGTGGATCTTCCTACTTCAAATAATGCAAAAATCCCTCATAGTTGTGCCTCTATTTTTGGGTTTTAGTTAATTCCAGGTGTAGACAAACTGACGAGCAAGAACAGCCATCACAGTTGGCTACACAAGTTATTGAGCGGTGAGGGCTTCTGTCTTAACTCGGTATTCATAACAATCTGCCACCACACAGTGCCCATCACAAGGTTTGTATCACAGAGCGGCCACCACACAGTGACAATCACTCAGAGGCAATCACACAAGATCATCACACATCTCCAGATTCAAAATCTATAACTTTTTGATGTAGTTGGTAGGGTGTTCAGTACTGAAACCCAGAGTCTTGTGGTATTAGGTGTTGTGGGGTTTTCGAGGACTCTACTTGAGGCTTAATTAAGACATGGGGACATCTATGTAGTTTAAGGCTGTTGGCCTTTTGCTGGCTCAGACTCTCAGCTAGCCTCTAACCTAACCTGATTTCCTTGCCATTGTGTCTCTCCAAGTGGCTCTAAGTGCCTCTTGTCCTCCTGCTGTTTGTCTTCTGCCTCAGTCAAGCCACCAGCTCTTTATTCTGCAAAAAGCCACATTCCAGTCTGAACCACTCAGCAGCAGGAAAGTGCCTTATCCATCTCTTTGGGTTGTCTTTTCACATTGAGGGCTGCATGATCTTCACCATAGCAGCTTGCTTTTTAACATGATAATAATCTCAGAGAATCATCTTTTGGACAGGTGAAGAATAAGCATTTACAGAAAGTTGATGATGGGCCACAGAGAGAACAATACCAAATATTCTGCCAGGACTTAGCTCTGCACAGCAATTAACAATTGAAAATACACAGACACACCTTCATACAATGTGGGGAAAAGTCACTCCCACAGTTAGGTAATGTAGGCTTTTTTTTTTTTCTATTTTGTTCGGTTTTTATATCTTCCACCCTTCCAACTCTTATTCCTTTCAACCCCCCAACACTATGTAGGCAAGGAAGAAGGTTAGAGGGGAAAAAGGCATACACATCTTTAGACTACTTCCTGCTGATTAGGACTGTTGGTCTCTTTGGGGCAAGTCCAGTCTTAGTCATCAGGATAACTCCAACTTCTAATCAAGTTGCAACAACAACAACCAGGAGCAGCAGAGGGAAGCAGCTGCCTTCCTTTTCTTCAGAGCACCTTCCTTGAGCTTTCCCATTTATACCCTCTCCAGAGTCCCAGAATTCCAAATGTAAACTATCTGCAGCTGGCAAAAATCATGCCCCTGCTAGTACAGGAGGCAAATCATAATCACCTGCTGTGAAGCAGCCTGTTATCCCACAGCTGGGATTAAAATAAAAACATATTCATATACAAGGTAAGCACTGAGCTGCCCCAATGTAATTATAAAAAAGTGACAAGGTTCTGAGTATCTTTACTCTATGGGTGATATGTAAAACAAGGTCAGGGCACTGTGCTTCAGGGCACTCAGCACATTTGGGTTCCCATGCTTTCACATGTCCATAGCTTCTGACTGGATGTTGGGCATCATAGACTTCATGTTGTTGGAATAAGTGTTGGTGCTCTCTATCTGCGAGTGTCTTGGCAGGTTTATGGCACTTGTATATGTTAATATTTAGACAGCCTGCTTCTGGGTTGCCTAGCAACCTATGATGTCATCATGTGTCACCTGCCAGGTAGCCACACTCTGTAAAAGGATCAACCTGCCACTGTCTCTCTCTTGCCCTCTTACTCCCTTGCCCTACTGCTCTCTCCCCTTTCTCTGTTGGGGTGCCCTTTCCCTTCCCCCTTCATGTCTCGCTCTCTCCTGTCTTCATCTCCATCCAAAAAACCTCTCATAAAATCTGTGTGAATTATCATTTCATTGGTCCTAACAGTATATCTCCTTGTCTTTTGAGGCCTATCATTATGCTGGAGGTGAGGAAGTTAGAGTAACCTGTTTTTTAGGGCTATAATGTGTGGCCCTTGTGAGTCCTTTGCTGGATGTATCAGGTGTCCAGTGAGTTTATTCTGGCCTGTATAAACTCTGGATAAATCCTGCTGGCTTCTTCCAGTGGTTATTCTGTGCAAGTCTTCTCCTGCTCTTGCTGTGTGCCTCCAGACACAGGCACTTCATTTTTAGAGGAATCACCTCATTTTTCTTTTCTCTTAGCAACTACAGCAATAGGCTACTCACTACCACGTGTCTGAAAACTCATATACTTTGGCCTGTTTTATAGTTGTCCACTCCACTGTGGTCCAAAGTGGATGTAATCTGACTACATATTTCAAACCTTGCTTTTACTCTAACCCAGCATTTCTAGCACTGAGGATGAGTTCCTATTTATAGTGCAAGAGGACCTGACATTCCACACAGGTACCCAGGGTGGAAGTAACATTCTGGAAGTCTTTCTCATGTCAAGATACATGGTATCCCTCTACCATGCACTTATGGTAGAGTGAGTGGTGAGCCATGGAAATGTTGGCATAGGAACCCACCATCTCACCCGCCCACTCCCAGTTAAAATTTGGCTGTGGCCACACTAAGGCCGCCAGGCATGGGAAGGAGAAGTAGAGGAACCTATAGCAAACACAGCAGCAGTCTTGATTGATTGCAATAAAGATATTTTGGTGCGGACAATTTGTGTTTTGTGTAAAATACAACCATATGAACAAGTTGTGGGCCTGGCATCTCAGGGGGCCTTAGGTGTGACACCTTGCTATTAAGGTCAGATCTGGCACTTGCTAGCCTCTGAGCTCAGTATAAGATGATGGACTCCCTTTCTCAGCTGGGTTTCCCCTCTGCCTGCTCTTCTAAGGAGCATCACAGACCTACGGGATATTACAAGCCCAACCCATTCCTGATAATAAACCTGTTCAGTAAGCACCTGGGATTCCTGAAAACACCACCTTGTGCTTAGGAAATGTCTTGGTGTCTTGGCTTTCAACCAATGACCTTTAATGATACCTGGAGTTCTTCCCCACCCATAGAATAATTAAGTGCTGTGTGCCCCGTCTTATGATAGGGCTGTGCTAGTGCATGTAAATCCCTGGCACTCCCAGCCCCAGTGAAGCAAACACATTCACTCTCAAAACCCCTCCCATTGCCCAAGGTTTATAAGTCCCTGTCTCACACAAAATAAGTGGGACCTGCATCATCTTTTCACCATGACCATCTAAGACTCATCATTTGTTCTGGGGAAGGACCAGCTCCCCTTCTCCCTGAAGAATTTGTTGCTGGACAACCCCCTCTGGGTCAGTTAGCACCCACCACCATGTCTGTCTTCGGGAGCAAGTAGCTGGCTGTTCCCAAAGCAGCCATTTTGTCTGCTCAGACACAACCTGGCTCCTGCCTCTGCCTCTCTAGCATCAACTTGAGTGACATCTCGATTATTTTCCCTCCAAGACCTCCGCAACTCCTAGACTGTCCTCACGTTATAGCTCTGATTTCAGACTCTTCAAACTCTCTTGCAACAGTGCTGCTGGACTAATTTTTAAAGATAAAACTTAGAGGCCTGCTATGTAAAGCATCAAACTCAGACCCATCTATTCTCTTGTTTATACATCTGCCCAGGTCTCCCTACTTGCTCACACTGGGTTCTTTCCTAGGCCCTTCCTCATCTTTTAAAGTTCTAGCTCAGGCCACTTCCTCGGCAAGGCTGTAGCTGGCAGCTGTTCTATGACCCCTCTCTGCTGCTCTCTGCCCTGCAGCCTTTTTATCTCTTCCATACATGGGATGCAATGCCTGTTGCATCCCATAGGCTCTCTGTCACACCTGCCAAAAGATAAGGTCTGGAAGAGCGAGAAGCAGCGGGCCTTAGCACTGGCATGGTAACCGACATAGGGCAGGCATCCAGCAAACCTTGGCCAATAACCAAATGGTTATTCTAATATGCTTTGGGTATATCACCCCACATCCCTTTCAGAAAGTACAGAACAAGGAGAGGTAATGTCTGTAGCAGGAAGAGTCTGAAACTGTGCTCACTCTATGTGTGGCCATGTGATTCAGGCATTGACTAGACTTCCTGCTGACTCATTTTATTCTGCTGTAAAATGGAGGCAGCACCATCATTCCCTTCTTAAATACTGTGAAGATTACATGAGTAGCTTTAGGGACAACATTTAAAAATCACCCCCAGTGTGCAGTTGATGATACCCAAGAGTCTGTATTGGGATTATATTTCTATCTATAGCATGTGAGGAGACGCTGGCTTCTTATGTTCTCATCAACACTAGGCACTATTACTATTGCAGCACTTCAAACAGACAGCATTTTAATTTGTACTGAGACTCCTGGGCAGACAGAGGCCTGCTGGATGTAGGCTGACACCATGGTCTGAATGAACAGTGAGCTTTGGGGTCTGAGTGTGCTGTGGGTTTGTGGAGGCTCCGCTTGACCAACAGGTGGTGACTGGGCACCAGTGCTGCCTGATGACATCTGCAGGCAGGCCAAAGTCAAGCCTGTGGTAGCTGCCCAGAACTTAAGAGCATGAGTACAGGCTCCAGGCTAGCCTCTCTTCCGTCCTTGAGAGCATTTGGGACTACAGGTGTTTGCTGTACCCTAGGGCACGTGCTAGAGCTCACACTTAGGAATGGGAAGTTCTGCCAGCTCAACCCCATTTTCATTTTATCCAGTTAGTACTTATTTGTGGATGCTGTCTCTGCACCAGTTATTAACTCTGTTACTTTTTGTTAATATGTGATCCTCCACTTATTTCCTTCCTTCTGTGATTTCCTCTGCTGCTGCTCTTTCCTAAGGTATGTGTTGAATACAACTCATCCACGGTTATAAATCTCTTTCTTTTAAAATACTCTTGGGGTGGAGAGATTGCTCAGTGGTTAAAGGTTCTGGATGTTCTGGTAGAGAACCTGCATTTGGTTCCCAGCATCCACATTGTGCCTTACAACCAGGAGATCCAATTCTCTCTTCTGGCTTCCACAACACCAAACACATGCCTGTGCTTACCATACATGTAAGCAAAACACTTATGCACATAAAAATAAAAAAAAAAATAAATACTAAAAATACTCTTCATCCTCTTCTTTCCAATTTAAAGCATATATGTGACCAAGTCTCTCACATTTTTGGTGAGACCTATTTTATTGGGTTAGTTTTTTTTTTTTTTTTTAATCTAAAGTTCACAGGATTGTTATGCATTTCCAAACAAATGTGTGGACAGGAGCTATACTCACAGAATGTGTATAAAGCTACATCCATATTGTGCTGTGTTCACAGACATGTTTTACTTGTGGAGATACTGTATATATGGGATACATGCCTTTTGCAGGAATATACGGTCTTCACTTTCAGGTATAGAGTTTTGTTTTGTTCTGTTCTGTTTTGTTTGTATTTTGGTTTCTTTGTGTATCCCTGGTTGTCTTGGAACTCACTCTGTAGACCAGGCTGGCCTCAAACTCATAAAGATCTGCCTGCCTCTGCCTCCCAAGTTCTGGGATTAAAGGTGTGCCCCATCACTGCCCAGCCCAGTACAGTATCTGTCTATTTTTACCTACACGTGTAGTTATCATGTTAATTTAAGCTTGTATTTGTTGCTACAGGTAGAAGCTATCTCTAGCCCCTCCCTTTCCACATGGAGTCTCTTAGCCCTATTGATCCAGTAGGACTGATGGCTCTCCCAGCCACCTCCACCCAACTTCACTAACCCATACACAGACCATACAGACACTCACCTATCTGTCCATCCACCCAGGAACAAAGTGAGGAGCTGTGGACACCACCACCATCCGATGTAGGAGGAGAGGCCTAGCTGCAGCGACTCACCTGCACGGTGACACTGGGCAATAACTGTCTGGGCAAAATCCTTGATTTTCTTGTACTTCTGCAAAAATCTCTCCAGAAAGTGGGTGGCTTCCAGAACACTGACTCCAAGACAAGCAGCAAGCCGCTGTTTCCCTGTGAATTAGGAAGACATACCACCAGAGTCCAGGCCTAACCCATATCGTGTGAGAACATCGTATGTGGAAATGAGCTTAACTGGAGGTCTCAGGTACAAAGCGGCTCAGTGGCGGTGTGGGCCTTATGTGGTTGGTTTGGAAATTATTGACTTTGGGCTTTACACCGTGTATATTGGGTGGCCATTGATTGGAGAGAGCCATTTAAACACTCATTTCCTCAGTGGTCTTTGCTGTCTGCCAGGAGCTGCACGGGAAGCTAGAGATAGGCAGATTCAGTGTTGCTCTCAGCTCAGTCAACAGAACTGACTGTAGGACTTGAGGAAGCTGTGAGGCCCACAGGAACGAGGGAAGCAGAGCTGATGATAAATGTGGAAACATGGTATTCAGGAGCCCCTATCTTAGCGTTCTTATTTTGGAATACATGCTTTTGACCTAGCTCAGTATTGTGTTCCTGAAAGAGGCAAAGTTCTTGTGAAGTAGCTGCAGTGAAGTAGTGAAGGTCTCTGGTGGAGGTGACACCAAGTTCTAGCACAGCACCTAAGCCTCCCGTTTGCTGATTCCAGTACTGAGATATACAGGCCTGGATGGGACCTCAGTTCTGTCACCTACAGCAGGTTTCTAGGGGAAGTTGCTTAACTCTCAATAAATCTGTTTCTTCATTCATAATTTGAGAACAACGGTTTTGGCCTAATTCTTAGCCCTGGGATTGATCAGGAATCCTATGAAACAAACTCTGAGCCAAGTATGGCTTCTACTTGATGCTCGGTGTATAACCATTCTCTTGTAATTTTCTCCAGGAATGGGTACTAGGACCCTTGCCCAACAGTTGTGGAAAACAGTTTTTTTTATGGAAAAAGTCCTGGAGTCTGTGGGTAACACTGTTTGAGGGACTCCAAGAGATAATTTCTGGGAGAGTCATTACTAGGGCAAGAGAAAGGCTCACTGAACTTTGAGCTGGCCAGCTCTGGCTCACAAAGGCCACTCAAGAGGCCTTCAGATACTTGGCCTAGAAACTATGGTTCAGGCCTTGAGCTCTGTGTCTGCGATGACAGAAAGGGTTCCTTAGAGGATTCCTATCTGACCTCTCAGAATTGTTTTTTGATCCCCTTTTAGTGAGGTCACTCCTGATCTTAGTCAGCTTAAACCATCAAGAGTTCTAACGGTAGCAATGTTGAATACTTGTGGCAGTGAAAAAGCAGATAGCTTCAAGTGCTCTGCTTGAAAGAGTGTAGAGTCAGGTTTTTCCTTACTAGAGAGGGACAAATGCTCAGAGTCCTTGGTTTTCTTCCATGTACACACCTTCCTGACATGAATTTTGCTGGAAAAAAAATCTTAAATTCCCTTTAGGGCTTAATGAAGATAGTATGGTACCTCCACAATAAAGTTGCTATTTGTTTTGCTGCATTTTACTGAAAAAAAAAATCATCAAAAATCCTTTCTTCCATCAAATTCTAATTATCACTTTGAGCTACTGCACTGGCATAGACAAGTCCATTGGCTTTAAGAAAGGAATCAACAGACTCTGAGCCAGGTTAGTCATAGGGACGTGGAATTCTCTTCTGTTCTAACTTCCAATGTGCTGTTAAACTAACTTGAGAAACTTTAAATTTCAGATATTGCTCATTTCGGGGCCAGGGTTACCACTTGGCTCTTTTTATTTGGCAGATTTTATTTTTTTCCCATTTATTGTAAGCATGTCAAGACAGGGTTTCTCTGTGTCATCTTCGCTATCCTGGACTTGCTTTATAGACCAGGCTGGCCTCGAACTCATGGAGATCCACCTGCCTCTGCCTCCCTGAGTGCTGGGATTACAGGCGTGCACCATCAACCCAGCTGGGCATGTTTTTCTTTACAGACTCAAGCACCTTTCAAGTCCTTGCCTACAATTTTAAGATCTGGGTCACCTCTAGCCTATGACTGTGGTCAAGGTATCCCCATTTCTTTACATGTTTAGGAATTCTGGATTGTATCCCAAATTAATAAGTTACTTTTTTCCTAGGGTATTTTACTGCAGCAACATAAACGTAACTAGGACAGAAACTGTTACCAGAAGTGGAGTGTTCTGTAATAGACTTCACCAGGTGGCTTTTATGCCTTGGACTGTTTTAATGGGAAGAATATAGAAGCATTTGTTACTTTGGGCTGGAGAAAGCCAATCAGTTATCTGGGAAAAACTTACTGAGCCATTCTCTTTAAGTAGTTTTTTATTTTATTTTATGGGTGTGACTTCTACCTACATGTATGTCTGCGTACGTATACATATATGTATGTGTGGTGCCTGTGTAGTTCAGAAGATCAAGTAAAGGTGTTGGATGCCTTGGAAACTGTGGTTGCAGATACTTTATAGCGCCATTCTTGTTGGAGTCTCAAAGATAAGACTGCTGAAAGTAATGCAGACAGGAGAGGCCAGATCGTGTTTCAGAGAGGAATGGGGACTTTGTTCTTAACTGGACTGAGGCTATTTGCATAGTATTCTGGCTAAAAAACTGTGTGTGCTGACCATGTTCTGAAGAATAAGCTAATCTTGTGATTGGCAACAAGATTAACACCATGAAGGTGAAGCCTTTTATGATTCATTGGAACAATAGAAAAGTATTTTCCCAGCATCAGCACACCAGAGCTAGTAAGTTGTGGTCAAAGCAGGGTATGCCGCCTTCTCAGCTGAACTTGGAAATATAAGAATTGTCCATGTGGTACTCGTTTTGAAGGCATGAAGGGCTTGAGGAGAACATTTGAGGCGTGGCACCTTGTGACAAGAGTTGGAGTCCATAAAGAGGGGCTTTGACTGGCCGTTGGTAAAGGTGAACCCTCAGTGAAGCTGGAGAAGTGGGGCTGCCCAGGCACCGAGCTACCGGATTTGGTTTGCTTATGTGTGACTGTCCATTTCCTATGTGCTGGCTTTTCCCTTTTGGAAGAAGAACATTTAAATATAAAATTTGCTTTTGTCTTTATAGGAACCTATAGTTAAGAGAATTTAGAAGAGTCCTTGGACTTTTGCAGTGCTGGAAATTTTGAAGACTGTGAGAGGTTTTTTTTTTTTTTTTTTTTTTTTTAACTTGGATTGTATTTTACATTATAAAATTAACAAAAGGTGCTGGAGAAATGGCTCAGTAGTTGGCAGCACCAGCTGCTCTTCCAGAGGACCAGGGTTCAATTCCCAGCACCCACATGGCACCTCACAACTGTCTGTAACTCCAGTTTCAAGGGATCTGACACCCTCATAGACATACATGCAAGCAAAACACCAATGAACATAAAAATAAAATAAATCATTAATTTTTTAAAAAAATTTAACATGATACTTTGAGTTTAGAAAGTGGAAAGTTACAGTGTTTGCATGTCAAGTTAAGGGGCAGATTATGCTCCTTAGTTGTGTTTTTGTTTTGTTTTGTCAAGACAGGGTTTCTCTGTGTCACCTTGGCTGTCCTAGACTCGCTTTCTAGACCAGGCTGGCCTCAAACTCGCAGAGATCTCAGCGTCTCTCTCCTGAGTGCTAGGATTACAGGCATGTACTTAGTTTAAACTGTTAACTTGACACAAGCTAGCATCACCTGGGAAGACAGTCTTGGTTGAGGAATTATCTAAGGTCATGTTGGCCTGTGAGCATGTCTATAGAACTATTTTGACTGATGTAGGAAGACCCAGCTCATTGTGTGCAGCACTATTCCCTAGGCGGGGCTCCTGAACAGCATAAGAGAACAACAAGCAAGCATCCAAGTGTTTCTTTTCTCTCTGATCTTGACTGTGGTTGTGATGCTTAAGTTCTTGTCTTAACTTTCCTGCAATAATGCGTCTTGGAATTATAAGTATAAAAACCCTTTCTTTCCTAAGTTGCTTTTGGGCAGGTTATTTTGTAATAGCAACAGAAATGTAACTAGGGCGTTTCTGTTCTAGGGCTGAGCAAGTGCCTACCACAGATAGCCCCCCAGGAATGCTGTCTGGTCTGCTTGAACAGGACATCCCATACAGTCCATGAACTGCTGCTCTGGACAGTTTCTGAGGTTCTGGGCTTCATCATAAGTACAATCCCCAGGCATTCAGTATGAGGCTTGGCTTCACTATGTGTTTCTCCTGGCAAAGCCAGGCCCCTTGGGAATGGGCATGAGCCCTTATCCACTGTCCTCCTGCTGCAGGGTAGGCCTGACATTCTGCATGCATCCAGCAAGCACCTGCTGATTGTACAACAGCTGACTATGGAGTTCACTTTGGAATCATGGAGAGGACTCAGCATTAGGTCAACCCTCAGAAAACAGGAGCCCAGCAGGCCTGAGGATTAGAAATGACTTCCAGTAGGGACTAGAGTCCTGCTGAGCTCAGAGATGATGTCTTAGGGTTTCTACTGCTGTGATAAAAACTGTGACTAAAAGCAACTTGGGAAGGAAAGGGCTTGTTTAATCTTACACTTCCAGATAACAAACGGTCCATCACTGAGGGAAATCAGGGCAGGAACTCAAGTGGAGCAGGAACCTGAGGGCAGAAACAGGGGTGTGGGCCATGAAAGAGTGCTGTTTACTGTTTACTTCCAGTGTTGCTTGTCTGCTTTCTTATATAACCCAGGAACACCTGCTCATGGGCAGCACCATCCACAATAGGCTAGACCATCCCATACCAATTACTAATCAAGAAAATACCCCATAGACTTGCCTTCAGTTTCTTGGAAGCAAATTCTCAATTAAGATTCCCCTTTCCAGGATATGTTCCGGTATCAAGTTGACAAACCTGCACTAAAATCAACTAGTACAGATGGCTGTAAGCAGACCCAGCAAGATGGGGAATTGTCCAGTAAGCTGGAAGATGCTAAATTCAGCTGGAGACAGGAGAGGCAGTGGGCTTGTGAGCCAGCTCTGGGTCAGGACCCCAGATAACAAATGGGATACATACATCTTAGCTCATAGGAGGCCAGGCAGGGTTGCCATAGATGCTTCAGGAGGCACACCCACATTTCTTCCGAATGCCTCCTCTGCTTGTCTCATAGCCCTGTAGCTTTTCCTTCTGTTCTCATCACAGTCTTCACAGTGATCACATAACTGTTTTCTGACAATTGCACTGCAGTTATGTTTCTCCCTGGCTCAGCATTACTATCAGCAGTTTCTGGGTTACTCAGATGGCTTCTGTGAAAACACTCATTTATGCCATCACTAGCTGCCTGTCCAAGGCCCCTCCACTGGGTTTCCCAAGGTCTCAGTAGCACTGGAGCTTGGTGGTTCTCTTATGCCCTTAGGGTGCTCAAAGTTTCTGGCTCAAATAAGGGAGGGATAGAGATAACACGAACTGAATAGCAGATACACAGTAATTCCAGCTGTCAGGTGGAGCAGGAACAATGGAGAAACAGAGATAGAAGCTCAGGGTGGGAGCCCCTGTCACCACTGGGGCTAAAAGCAGCAAATTACTCCCTTCACCAGCATCAATAGCTAATGACTCACTGCTTATTTACAGTGAGGTGCTCTTCTCTTTAGAAAACGTAAAGTGCAAGCTCAGAAGGAGCCAGTGGGTGCTGTGAGGCCATCTTTCTTTGAGAAACAACTATTGTGGTGAGACATGACCCTACCGCAGAGGCCAGGGCCAGGCAACTCTCAGGAGAATCACAAATTCATCCTGCATCTCTTCTTCCTGAGCTATCTACAGCTTGAAAGGCCAAAAGATGTCTGGAAGCTTAGCCATACAGCTTACCCCTGAAACAGGACCCGAATAAAAAGGAAGCAGATGATAGAGATGCAAGTTAATAGTGCCAGTTGTAGTAGTTCCAGAAACCCTACGAGAGCCTTTAATGGGAAGGGGATGGACAAAAAGGTACAGGATTTCTTGTGAGGCTACAAGGTCAAGAGGTAACAGAACTGGGATTTGAGCCTGCGGAGGAGAGGGCCAATAATGGGCCTGCAGAACTGAAGCTATGGCAGATCTGCAGAAGGATCCAAAGCATCAAGTTCTAATCTGTCTGGCAGAATTCTGCTTTCCCCTCAGGGAAGAAAGCCCTGAGGGCTGGAAGGAGGAAGAAGGCTGAAGAAGAAATGGGACAGGCAACTCTGAGGAGAACCGCCAGTATCAGGACTGTACCCTTCCCCTAAGTTTAATTACTGGCTTTCGTGTTGTTTTCTAGGCACTTCATATGGTCTGATGTTCTCAAAGCATTGTTAGTACTTTGTGCTTTTCTGTGGTAGTTGATAAGCAGAACTGATAGACATTCCTGGCTTCTTGGGCTCATGCTCAGGATGGGCAGCATATTATGCAAAACAAGATGAGCAGGTATACAGCTGGTACTTTGCAGCCAGCTGGCTTTGAGGTATAAAGTGGACACAGTACAGGTTATTCATGCCAGAAACCCTTGAGGCCAGCAGGAAACAGAAGCTGAAGGAAGCAGAAGAGAGTGGAGGCTCGGCCCCACAGCCCCAGTTAGCAGGGCAGGCAGCACTGTAAGATAACAAATGGGCTTTCTGTGGTAACTTATTACCTAGGTGTAAGTAACTAGTACAGTGGTGGAGATGGCTGAGAAAGGGAGAGTTGAATAAAGTTTTGTGCATGTGGGAAAAACATTCCCATGGAGGAAAGGGCAAGGGCAAAACCCTGAGTACTGGGGCGGGATCTGGACAAGGCAGTGTCTGGGATCCAGAAGATGCGCATCCATAGCGCTGCAGTTATAGAAACTGGGAGGTGTCTAGGAGTGACAAGCATGGACCATGCCTACACCGAGGCTTATGTAGTTTTGTTGGCTTTCCTTGACTTCAGTGGTCAGGAGGTGATGATTACTCTCAGGGTCTATTCCCAAGCCCCAATGTGTTCAAAGCGGTACCGACCAAAGTGAGAAGGAGATCCATGCAGGCCTGGATCTGTGACAGCAGATTGGCTGCTCCTCAAGGAAGGAATGGAGGGCTCATAGCATCTTCTGAGGGGGAACTAGTCCCTATGTTAGCATGACTTAAAGGGAGAAAAACAATTCATACTCCAGGAGCTGGAGAGATGGCTCAATGGTTAGGAACACTGGCTGCTCTTCCAGAGGACTAGGGTTTGATTCCCAGCTCCCACATGGCAGCTCACAGCCATCTGTAACTCCAGTTCCATCAGATACTATGACCTCTTCTGGCCTCTGACGGACAGTGCATATACATGGTGCACGGATGTGCATGCAGGCAACACACTCATACACATAAACAAAATATTTTAAAAAGCACTACTTACAGATTAATCTGGGGAGTGGAAGAGAGAAGAAAAAAGGAAAAGTGGATGAAAATAGAGGACTACATTTCCTGGAAAGAAGAGAAAGAGAAGGACAACTTTTTACTGAATATGTGCTAAGAAGCAGAACCAGATCCCATTTTGGGGTGGTGTCTGTTTCTAAGCACAGAGATTATGCCTATCATTGTGGTGAGGTGTGAGGTAGGGTCTGGTCACACTCTGAATCTCTGTTGTTGCTCTTAAAGCCGTGTTTCTCAGCCTGAGTGTCATGACTCCATTGTGGGGTGGTGTGAATGACCCTAAGCAATCAGAAAACACAGATATTTACACTATGATTCATAACAGTAGCAGAATTACAGTTATGAAGTAGCAACAAAAATAATTTTATGGTTGGGGTCACAACATGAGACCCCAACCATAAAATTATATATTATGGAGCTGCAAGATTAGGAAGGCTGAGAACCACTATCTTAAAGGGCACTATGAGTCAGCAGATGAAATGATTTGACTGATGTCTTGTGACACAAATACCACTGCAGTGTTTGTGTAAATAACACACAGGGTCCCACAGAGTGATTTTGTTGAGACATTGCACACTTAAATACAGGCATTCAGCCATCAGCTGATAGGTGACACCAAGAACCCAGTCCTTCCCAATGGCTCACCTGCTCCATAGACCACGGAGTACACCACTTTCTTGGTCTGTTCTCTGTCCATGTGTGTCACATGCTCCATGGGAATGTCCTTCCTGCATAGAGAAATAGTGTGTTATCAGCATTGTTGGCACTGTCTGCAGAGGGACAGAATCCCTATTACAAGCCTCCTGTCACCTTCCCCGGAGGTCCTTCACCATTTCAAGCCAGGCTTGTCCTGTAAGCAACAGAGATGTGTAATGTGTGCAGTATCCAGCTCTCCTGTGACTCCCAAAGAGACACCAACAGTAAGGTCTTGGCCCTCAAATTCTGGGGTAACCCTAAATCAAAACTAAATGCTGATTTCACAAAAACTATGTCCATCCAGCTTTAGGGGAGCCTTCGTGACAGGTCCTGAGCCACAACTCTGGCCACTACAGGGGTGAGCTGGTTTTGGTCCTTTGTAGTCCCTTGGAGGACTGGATAAGCAGCTGTTGTTTGATCTCCCGCAGAGAGCGGGGTGAGTTCTATCCTGCAGCTACAGCATTCGGGGGATCAGCATTAGTCTGACTGCGTGTGAACCACTGTGTCTCAGAGATGAAAGCTGAAATAGCTGAGAAGCGCAGAGCCCAGGAGCTGCTTCCCCCTGCCCAGGCACTGCCCGGCGACAGCTGCCTGTGCCTGAGACGAGACCCCCCTGACTGCTGCTTTTGAAAACATCCTTAACATCTACACACAGCTTTCAAACGTCAAAGGACAGAAGCCTTTCTTAGTCTTTGTGATTGTGGTTCTGTGTTGGGATCAAGGTATTCCCAACTCTTAGCTGTTACTTCCTGTTTATACTGCACATTACAGTGAGGGCTCAGTCTTTCTTAGAGGGTTTTTGTTTTGTTTTGGTTTTGTTTTCCCCACTAGTATGTCACCTGCTCTGGAATACCTGAGGGCTTTCTAGATTTGGAATGCTTGCTTTGGAATGTTCCTGAGGCATCTCTCTCCCAGACACCCCAGTCTTGTACTCTTGTTTCTAGCAACTCTTATTTTTGCCCCAGTCAGCTTCAGGTTATTTGTTTGTTTTTCTGACGTGGTTGAGGATGCCCAGTGATTCTCTGCAGTGGGTTCTGTATCAGTCAAAAAAGAAAAGTGCCCTTGTCAGTCCGTCTTTCAGGCAGCACCAATAAATCAGAATGGAACCACTATACTTCTTTGCAAACATGTCACCAGGTTCTACGCAGGAACAAAATATGCAGTTTCCACAGCTGGGCTTTCTAGGGACAAAGAATGGGCAGAAGAGACCACAAAGCTCTCCTTCCATGTTCAAGATGCCCTTTTCAGCATTTGTCTGGATAGAGTAAACTGTTGCCTATTCTTCAGGGTTCTGGCAAAATTGGTTTTGGTAAATATTGCACATCCACAGTGTTTCTGTGGGGGATAGGTCCATGGTGCTGCCTCTTCTAGCACATCCACTGACATGTCAGATGTCATTAAATTTGACCACCTGAGCTCTAGCTAAGCAACAATGCATCCACAGCTCCTCCCTTTCCTGTTGTTTTATATACTGGTTTATTTCATCCTTAAACTTGGTTTTATAAGGCACTGTGGGGACAAAGAGATAAACTCCCACGCTCATTCATTGGTAGGATTAACATTGTGAAAATGGCTGTCTTACAATCTATAGAGTCAATGCAATTCAATCAAAATTCCAACTCAAATTTTTTCACAGAAATTGAAAAAAAAATCTTAAATTTCATGTGGAAACACAAAAGACTCAAGATATCTAAAACAGTCCTGAATTAAAAACAAAACAAAGCTGATAGAGGTATCTCCATCCTTGATTTCAAGTTATAGTAGAGAGTTAGAGAAATAAAAACCACCACCACCAACCCGTTGGGATGACCTTTTCGTGCACTGTGTAAAGTCGACTTCTGTACCAGCAGAGAGTTGAGTACAGGTCCGACTTTGGCACTGCTATTTTTTGGCTGAATCATATTTTGTCAATACTTCCTCTAACACTTTCTAATTGGTTTAATAAAGAGCTGAACGGCCGATAGCAAAGGCAGGAGAGGAAAGCAGGACTTCTGGCAGAGACAGGAACTCTGGAAAGAATCATGCATGGGGAAGATTCGCCAGCTGGACATGGAGGTAAAAACAGGTAACAGGACTGCAAGACTGAGGAAAAGTAACAGAACATGTGGCAGAACGAAGATTTAATATAAAGGGGTTAATTTAAGTTAAGAACTAGTTGGAAGACAAGCCTAAGCTAAGATCAAGCATTAATAATTAATAAAAGGTCCCCATGTCATTATTGGGAGCTGGTGGTCCCAGTAATAAGTCTGGTTATATTTGGCAGCCAACACTTATAAAACTACCCCCCCTCCCAAATCCAGCATGGTACTGGCATAAAAAGACACATTGACCAATGGAGGAAAATTGAACACATAAGCCCCTATTTCAACAGCCACCTGATTTTTCATAAAGAGGCCCATGATAAACACATCTTCAACCAATGGTGCTGCTCAAACTGAATAGCTACATGTAGAAGAATGAAACTAGATCTTTATCTCTTAACTTGCACTCAACTCCAAATGAATCAAGGATCTCAACAAAAAACCTGATGCCTGATAGAGGATAAAGTAAGGAATACCCTTGAAATTACAGGCCCAGAAAATGGCTTTCGGAACAGGACCCTGATGTCATTTTCTATGAATGGAAATAGAAACAGAAATTACATTGTTTCCAATGGAAATAATTTATATCTGCTAATGGGTTACATAGAAACAGTCATGAAAATTCATAGCCCTAAATCCCTCTATTAATAAACAAGAAAGAATGAAAGTTTAAAAATATTTTCAGTTCAAAATTCAATAAAACAACAACAAAGCTAATCAAAATAATGTGAAAAAAATAATAAAAATGGAATTCATTAATTAGCAAGTAGGATCTTTGTTCTTTATAACTTTTTTTTTCTTTTTTTTGGTTTTTGGTTTTTCAAGAGAGGGTTTCTCTGTGTAGCCTTGGTTGTCCTGGACTTGCTTTATAGACCAGGCTGGCCTCAAATTCACTGAGATACACCTGCCTCTGCCTCCCCGAGGGCTGGGATTATAGGCGTGTCCCCTGTGCCTGGCTTGGATCTTTGTTGTATAGCATATAAAATAGACAATTAAATTTGCTAATTTCATCAAAAAAAGGAACAAAGAAATATATAAAAATAAAAACTACAAAGGAAAGTAACTTTTGGTATGGAAGAAGTAAAAAAACAACCAAACAAAAAAAACAACCAACCTTGGAAATTACCTTGTGCAACTTTATACAGGTCCATTTGAAAACCTAGGTTAGATGGACACTATCTTGAGAAAATTCAAGTATAACAATTGGCTGCAGAGTTGGGGAAAGCAGCTGACAGAGGCCTTGCCTAGCATTTCCAAGGCTTTGAGTTCCATCCTCGGCACTGAAAAAAATAATTAAAATTGACCTCACAATAAATGTAGTGTCGTATTCCAATAATCTTGAAATTTGGGAGGTGGAAGCAGGAAGCCTGTGAATTCTAGAACAGCCTAGGGAATATAGCAAGACTATTAGAAAAAGAAAAACTGACCTCATTACAGATGAAAGTTAATGAGGTTGGCTCACTAGGAGAGCAGTTGCCTAACATGCACGAGGGCCTGGATTCAGCTTGCAGCTCTTTTAGAAACACGTTAAACAGAGCAGCATCTATTGGAGTAATAGAGAAAAGATTTAAGGAAGTTCCCTCATTAAGAACACCACGGCTGGCAGGGAGGATCTTAGCACGTGCCTGCCTTTAACCCCAGTACTAAGGAGGTAGGAACAGGCAGATCTCTGAGTTCAAAGCCAGCCTGATCTACAGAGCAAGTTCCACGACAGCCAGGGCTACAGAAAAACCCTGTCTTGAAACAAACAAACAAACAAACAAACAAACAAAGATACCGAGACAAAGCAAGCTGTATGCATTATTTACTTTTCTTATTGTGGTGATAAAATACCTATCAAAAACAACTTAAGGCTGGGTTTTTTAATTTTGGTTCATCTTGGCTGGAAGGCACGACAGCAAGAACTGGAGGCAGCTGAAAGTACTGAGTAACAGTACGTTTGTATTCAGGAAGCAGAGAGAAATAAATGCTGGTGTCAGTTTACTGTCTCCATCTTTTTCAGTCCAGGACTCCAGTCTACAGAATGGTATTAACCACTTTTATAGCAGGTCTTCCCACATCAATCTGGAAAGTCCCTCACAGACATGCCTAGAGGTTTGTCTTTGGATGATCTAAATCCTGTCAAGCTGACAATCATATTAACTAGCACCCTGGGCATGGTGGTGTCACTCATAATCTAAGTTACTTGGTAGTGTAGGGCTGCAGGATCATCACTTAAGCTCATCCTGGGTAACTCAATGAAAACCTGCCTGCTCTCAGCATAAAAAGGCAGCATCAAAAAGTCAATAGATTTGATGGTATAAAATATTTTGAGAATATAAATTCGTGTTACCCAGCTTCTTAGAATGCTCAGGTAGATGGATGGAAAGTTCAAGGCCTGCCAAGGCTTATGCAGGAAGTTTGAAGTCAACCTAGGACAGCTTCGTGAGACCATGGCAAAACCCAACCCCTTTTAAAGGGCTGGGGATACAGTTCAGTGACAGAGCACTTGCTTAGTATGTGTAAGGCTCTGGGTTCAATTCCTAGAACCTCCCCCACTCTTCAAAAGAGGTGAAGATAAATAAAGGCCAGTAAAAACTGAAGGAATAATTGGCATAATGTCTGCCAAAGGGTTAATAAGTCACAGAAGAGGCCACAAAAACAAGAATAACAAAAATGAGCAAGTTATATATGAGCAATTAACAGAAGAAAAACAAATGATAAATGATAAGTAAAAAAATCAGGCAAATGCAAAGACATGCACGAAGAGCTGCCTTACCACCACGCTGACAAACACCAAGCAAATTTGAAACACGGCCTGATATTGATGGTTGGCTTCTGACACAGATTCAGATACAATTCTGATACAAACACAAATTAGGACCTTTCTGAAAGAAATCCGGACAGTACATATGGACTCTTTACCCCAAAATTCCTCTTTTGTGAATTTCACTTTCTAGACAGACTCAATTTGGCTTGTTAGTTTGCTCATTTGTGTTTGAGACAGGGTCTTTCTACACTGTACTCTGCCTCTGCCTCACTTTGTACTTTTCAGCACCTGAAGCTCTCAGGCAAGATGATAAAAGCCTGGCACATCAACACAAGCCTTTCTTCAGAAAACTGCCTTCCATGTCAGCAAAGAGCTGAAACCCCCTAAAGCAGTGTTCTCAGTGTTCCTAATGCTGTGATCCTTTCATATGGCTCTTCATGTTGTGGTGAACTCCAGCCACCACTGCCTCATAATCGTAAATTTGCTACTGTTATGAACTGTAATGTAAATATATGATATACAGGGTATCTGATGTGTGATCCCAAGGGGGTCTTGACCCACATGTTGAGAACCACTGCCCTAAAGCTTTACTTTGGTCTCATTTTTACTGTTTCTTTCACCCAAAGACCCTACAGCTCTAGCAAACTCTCTCAATTCCTATGTAGCTACAGGTATTTACATATAAAATATTTATCGATAGATATGTATATACAGGGAACACGCGTGCGTGCGCGCACACACACACACTCACACACACACTCTCTCTCTCTCTCTCTCTTTCCTCCATTGTTAGCTGAAAGGATTTAGAAGCAATGACTCCTCAGCAGCAAAGCACACCTCTATCACCCAGAGTTTGGCCTCTAACACCACTTTCTAATAAAGAGAACTGGAGTGTTGAAATGGCTGGTTCTAGAACTGAAGCAGGAAACCTACTAGATGAGCCTGAGAAACTTGGTAGTACAAGAAAGTAGGTATACACACACACACACACACACACACACACACTTTTAAAGAGGTTCAGTCAAAGGGACACAGGAGCCAGCTGAACAAACTATTCCTGTCTTATAACCCAGAATAGAACATCATGAACCCAGGCTGACAAATAATTGAATAAATTAATAAATAAACAAGAGCAGACAGATGCCTATGTAGAAAAGATAAAAATCATGTCTGGACTCTGATCTTAAGAGGAAGACAGGGCATCACTGCCTACCCTCAGTTACAGACTGTGCTTCATACATTTTCTGCCACACTATAGACACCACTGCAGCCCAGTGGTGACAAAGGTCAGCCTCAACAATGATAAATGCTGTTGAAGAGTGTCCTTCAGGTGAGGTTGTGAGACTGTGGTCTTCCTTCATATCCCATAATTCTAGTATAAGCACCAGCATGTCATCAGACAAGTGCCAAAGTGAAGACATTCTACAAATACGCGTCCAGGACCCATCGAAATTGCCAAAGCCCTCAGAATGAATAATACGACTATGGATATCCACCCACAAGTCAGTATGGGCATGTTTTCATTTCCCTCAGGTCACATGGCACTTTCACCTTTAAGGAACTGCTAGAATGTTTCTCTTGGTAGTGGATGAACGTGCTTATTCCATTTTTTAGGAAAGTGAAAATGAAGACCCATCTTTGAGGTTTCTCAATGCCCACCCCCTATCAAATCCAGGTCCCTAACAAATAATAAAGCTCCCAGAGGGAGCCACACAGGCAGCAGTCTCTCTCTTGTGCAGCTGAGAACTTCATAGGGCCACTCCTGCCCATCAGATCACATGAGCAGAGACAGTTGCATCTGTGGCCATGGAAGGAAGTGACTGATACATAGATTATGGCCCTCACTGTTATTTCATGTGCTGACACCCAAGTTCAGGTGAGAACCAGAACAAACAACTGGCTTCCTTCAGAAGTGTGCACATCCTGCATTACATGAGCAACTGCTTTGCCCAGCCTGATGGCAGCCACTGGTACTCACCACTTGCTTATCTTCCAGCTTCTCTCTTGGAAGTCCTTCTTTGAGCTCCGATCTTGAGGCCACAGCTATCTGTCATCTCTTTGAGGATGGAGCAGGAATGCTAGCTGGATTCACCTCCCTCACCAGTACTCACTATTCAACTTGCATGACCCTCTCCCTGCACTCACACATCCAGTCCATTCCTACCTCTTGCCAGTTCCATCTTTTAATATCACCAGAGTCTGGACCTTCCCACCATATCTACGGATGCCTTCCTAGCTGGATGGCAACAAGAACCTCTCAGCCTTTTCCATGATATTACACATCTGTGCCAGCAACCACAGGGCAACAGAGTGCCTTCCTGAAAGCTATTTGGAGGACATTTGGTTAAAGATGACACATTTATTTTTTCCCTTCTGCTATATCATTAAAATAAAGCAAAGGAAAAAAAGTATAAATATTTTAACACAAGAGAGGAGAGGGATGTTCAGCAAATAAGAGAGCTCCATACACCTGTGAAAAGGAAAAGGAATAGCTGTGTATGTGCCTGGGTGCATGTGTGCATAGAATGTGGTTTCATGTGTACCTATGCATGTGTGTGTGTGTGTGCATGCATTTGGGTGGCAGATAATAATATTTGACCCAGCAGGGCCACGTACAACCCAAGGCAAAATATGGGGCTAAAACTGGAAAAGGCATGAATTCAACTATATATGTATGTATGTATGTATACATATGTATAGTGGCTAGCACATGTATGTAGAGTCTTCTAACTGTCACTCTACCTCCCTAACCTAAAACATGGATCTAGCTAGACTTCTCCCTGTCCCCAACGATGATGATCACGATCATGAAATGAGCCAGAGTTCTTTCTCATGGTTTGACAAGTTCCCCAATGAGCTTCAAAATGCTGAAACACAAAAATCATTCCACAGTGCTTTGTCTACATAAAATGTTCTCAGGGAAGAAAACCTTCCTGTGCTCCTCATTCATGTGAGAAGACACAGCAGTGTTCTCAGGCCCTTCCTTATTTCTCCTAAAAGAGTAACTTTGTCTTTTGTTTTAATACTAACTTAGAAGATTATAGTCTGTTTTCAAAACATCAGTCTTTTTTTTTTTTTTAAAGCTTTCTGTTTATTAAACAGGCGATTATGGTGTGTCTCAGCCCTAGCACACATCTTTTTATTTAATTTATTTTATTTTATGTGCATTAGTGTGAAAGTGTTAGATCCCTTGAAATTGGGAGGGCATAGACAGTTGTGAGCTGCCATGTGGGTGCTGGGAATTGAACCTGGGTCCTTTGGAAGAGCAGACAGTGCTCTTAACCACTGAGCCATCTCTCCAGCCCCAGAACTTCAGTCTTAACAGTTTAAACATGGTAGTTATGAAAGAAATACTCCTCTGGCCTGTAGCCAAAAAGGGAGGATGGTCCACAGATCCAAGATGAGTGGATGCTAAGTGGGGAACTGTCACGTGAAACCTTGCTTTGCTGTCTGAGAGTGGTGAGCACCAAACTTGCTTAGGTCTTTACACATTTCCTCTTAGAAAGACTCCTAGATGTTAAATATGTTGCTATGTCCTGTGAAAAGTTTCTTACCTATATCAAAACTTGTGAGACTTGTCTGTTCAACAAGAAGGCTGCCCCTGGTAATTTTCTCCTACACTGTAGATAGATTAAACAAAAACCTGTGGTTTGCTGGGTGGCACATGTCTATCATCCCAGTCCTTGGGAGGTTGAGGCAGGAGGATTTTCAATTCAAGGCTGGCTTGGACTACACGGAGAGACCCTGCCTGAGAAACAAAGCACAGAACAACACAGCATGCTTTGGGCCTGTAGCTCAGCGGTAAAGTGCTTGCCTACCATGGAAAGATCCTGGGTTATCCCTCCAGTGAAAAACAAACAAAAAAACTGCAGCTTGTTCCTGATTATTTAACAAATCACTTTAGTTTTCATTAAGTTAACATCTTCTTTACTTTTCTAGTACTTATATTTTAGCAACTATGCTTTTATATTTTAATATTTGTTAGGTCCCTCTTATTAAACATTTTCATGATTATTATGTGTTGTGTTTCACCATAATCTTCAGATTAGTTGTAGGCTACTAGAAGTAACCTATAGTGTCTTTGTGGATGCTTGGTATGGCATTTCTATGTCAATGTAAAAAGAAGTGATATTAATAAAATTCAGGTTTCCTCTCTGTTTTCTGTGCTTTTCTAATTTTCATTTTTTCCACAGGGATCTTTTGTACTTTTTTTTAACATTACAATAGGTATTTTTAAAAATCTTATTCACTATATCTTTTCTCCCATGTCATTCCCTACAATGGTGGTTGTTTATACTTAGGGAGCTGGAGTCTGTGAGCTAATTTATACCTGGTTAGCTTCTGTACCTAAATGCTGTTAAAAGTTTTCCCAGATTTAACTTCCTGAGCAGAAAACAGTCTTTGCCAAATTATGGCTTGTTTCTTACTTTCCAGTGTTTGTTTGTTTGTTACATTGCTGGAGCAAGAAGGACTGGCACAGTGACGGTGGTTGCCTGGTTCTGAACTTCACGGAGCACCTTGGTATATTATACTCAAGTGGGATGCCTAATTGTTGGCTTGTGGCAGAGAAGTCACTTGAGAGGCAAGGGGACTAAGAGTTCAAGAACAGCCTGGAAAAAAAAAAAGAAAAAAGGTAAAAAAAAAAAAAAAGAAAGAGGAAGGAAAGAAGGAAGGAAGGAAGGAAGGAAGGAAGGAAGGAAGGAAGGAAGGAAAAGACTAGCCTGGGCTACAGCCGCAAGGTCCTTCCTAAAAAAATGAAGTCACACAAGTAGCAAATGTTACAGCTGACCTGAGCCCAGAGAGAACCAGAGTTGGAGAGAGGGTCTTTTGGGAACCATGGATATGAAAGAGGGCCCAGAACACAACCTTGCGGGTCCCTCCTCAGAGGCAGAATGATGTTTCTAGTTTGCACCCACAGTGAGTAGACTTAGGTGACTAGCTAGGTGGTGGGGTGCTACCTGCTCAATTCCAGCTTGATTCTTCAAGGGCTGCAGGCTGACATCTACTCTGTTCTTCCCAGAAGGTCAGTCATGCAAGCAGGACCACTTCTGCAGTATGGTGCTAGGTCCAACATAAGGGCAGGTAGGACAAGCCCATCAAGTATATGCAAGCTTCATGAGAACGGGGCTTGTGGGTTCCTGTGTTAATTACTTTTCTCACTGCTCTGATAAAATACCTAACAAAAGCAACTTAAGGAAGGGTTTGTCTTAGCTCATGGTTTGAGGGGATGGAGGAGCAGAAGTGTGAGGCAACTGGTTACACCATATCCATGGTCAGGAAGCAGAGAAAGACAGACGCTGGTGTTCAACTGGCTTTCTTCTTTCTATTTTGATGGGGGTTCCAGGCTATATCTGCTCCAATCTGCATTTAGAGTAGCTTTTACCTCTTCAACTAAATAACTTTTTAAGTGACCTCACAAATATACCCAGTCGTTATAGTAAATAAAAAAAATTGTGTTGGGCTATATAAGGTTTATTATAATTTACCACGGTGGTATTATCTAACCTGATATCACAAATAATAAGAGACACCTGTTACATTTATAACTGTAACCTTATTTACCCTGGGTGGGGCAGATATTTTACTTACACTGTCTCAATATCCTCACCATACATTTCCCAGCCCCCATCCAATGTCATCCACTTTAATCCTCCCCAGTTGGACTACCTTTCATTAATAATCCCACGGTACTTGCTTATATTCTCCATCTGGGCCTTTTCACGCCATTATTGGAGTCCTTTCTCGGCCCACGTGGTGTTTTCTCCAGGCCAACCCATTCTGGCGACGTCTTCCTTTCTTCCTATCCTTCCCTTTCGCGTGATTCTTCATGGGATTCTCCAAAACCCTGGACCCTTAGCCACGCCTACCCCATTAGGCCCTGCCCAGGTATAGGCTGCTTAATTAGCCAATCAGGTATAACGACTGAGGCAGGTAATTAGCATAGGGAAGGAGGGAGGAAAGGAAGGAAGGAGAAGACTAGCCTGGGCTACAGCTGCAAGGTCCTTCCTAAAAAAATGAAGTCATACAAGTAGCAAATGTCACAGCTGACCTGAGCCCAGAGAGAACCAGAGGGACAGTAATTGGCATCAGACCAATCTCCAACACCCAGTGATGGACCAGCCTGCTTCCATTTTAGGGTAAAAGGTCAGAAAAAGTTGTTTCTATTTGCTACAAAATTCAAGTTTGCCTCACACATACTCTGTCCTAGTAAGATAAGGTGTTCTGTCAAAGAACCTTGAGATGTTCTGCCAAGATAACCTGTCAAATAATCTAATCTGCTATCTGCTTCTGTAAAATTCTCTTTCAAAATCCTTATGTTACAAAACACCCAGTTTAGACCTTTTCCCTATTAAAAAAAGCCCTGAAAAGCTAACCTACACTGTACTATTAAATGCTGCTTTGGAGGAAGATTTCCGCTATCAGTGGACTTGGGGAAGGGGATGGGGGAAAGAAGGAGGAAGGGGGGGGACCAAGAAGAGATGAGAGAGGGGCCTACAACTAGGATACAAAGTGAATAAACTGTAAATAACAACAACAATAATAGTAATACTAATAATAAAAACAAAAAATGTTGCTTTGAAGAGTCAGTCCCATGCACAGTAATGGTGGTTTTCATTCTTACCTGGTGGGATTAACACCAAAGATACGTTTTCTAGGTGCTTCCAAATACAGTCAAGCTAATCATGATGATTAACCACAAGTCCATTCCTTGTCACCTGACACCCAAATATATCACTTCTAAACCATACTTTTCATCCCTCACTCCAGCAGATTCATGGCCATCTCATAATGCAAAGTTCATTCTGTCCAACTTCAAAAGTCTCTGTAGTAGTCTTTTAACAGTTTCAACATTATTCAGAAGTCTACTCTTCAAACTCATGGCAATCTCTTAACCATAAGTCCTTGTATAATGATGATGATGATGATGTTACATACTGCCAATATACAAATATCACAGAGTAAACATTCCTACTCCCGAAGAGAAAAATGGGGACCAACAAGAGTGTATCAGACCAAAGAAATACCAAAATCCAGCAAAACAAACACCAAGTCTTACATTTCCATATACTGCATCTGGACACTTGGTGGCATCATCTGGATTCAATGAGCTTGGGTAGCCCCACCCCTCAGTTTTGCCACCTCTAGCACGATAGATAGCCTTTTGGGCCAGTTCCATTCCATTTCTGCAGCTTTTCTCAGCAGATGTCCTGAAACCTCCAATATACTTGGCTCTTCACTACAATTAGGCTTCACTTTAACAGGCTTATACAGTGGCTTCTCAGAATCTTCTTGAAGGGTCTGCCCCTGCTTGATGCAAGCCTCCATGAGCTACTCATGGCATTTTGCATGCCTGACAAAACACACAAAGCACAAGGGACTGCTGCTCCCAAGTTCTATTGCCAGTTCCAGATGTAGTCTGACCCCCTTCTACCATAGTTGCAGTAGCCTCTGTGTGCCTTGGTAGTTGAACCAGGGGAAAAACTTCCTGGAACAGTTGTTTTCCAGTAAAGAACCCGTTCACTCTCTCCTTTCTGATGGATTTGCATTTTCAGACGTTGGTGTCTTTGACTGGTGTGGTCTTGCTCTCACAGCTTCTTTCCTACTGTTCCAATGCAGAACCTCAGATTTTTCTATCAGCATTCGTTCAGTACAGCTGCTTTCTTTGTACTTGTCTTGTCTCCAACTTTACACTCACTTCTTTGCTCCCCAGGTTTCACATGTGCTATACCTTCCTGCTTTGACGTCCCATTTCAGACCTCAGTAAGTGTAGAGAACAAGGGTCATGCCTTAACTCAAATACTATGCTGTCTTAAAATTCCCTCCATTCCTTTTGAATTCAGCCTTACTCAACTTTCAGGACACAAAATTCAGCCAAATACTTTGCCAGAAATGGAATGCTAGTAGCCTCTACTCCACCTTCCAACAGAGCCTTTGTTCACCTCAGAAACCTCACAAGTGAGTCCTCCACTGTCCATGCTTTTCTTCTTTCTTTTTCTATTTTTATTTTTTTCAGATTTCTGGTGTTCTACTCTCCTACTAGAATGGCGAAGTAAGTTCTGCCTACAGCATTTTAGGGCTTTTCTTGTCTTCAGTTCTATATTCTTCTTCATTAATACTGCAAGTTCCAAAACAAAGCTATATGGTCAGGTCTGTCACAGTACCGGCTCTACTTCTTTGTACCAATTTTCTGTATTAATTATTTTGCTGTGACAAGAATATATGACAAAAGCAACTTAAGGGAGGAAGTATTTCTTTTGGCTTATGGTTTGAGGGGATAGAGTCTATCATGGTGGGAAGGAATAGGGGTGAGAACATGAACTGTCTGATCACTTTGTGTCCACAGTCAGGATGTAGAAATATAAAATGTTGATTGTCTTAGTTAGGATTTCTATTCCTGCAATGAAACACCATGATCAAAAGCAAGTTGGGGAGGAAAGGGTTTATTTGTCATTCATGTCCAAACCACTGTTCATCATCAATGGAGTAACATGGGATCTCAAGCAGAATAGGAACCGTGAGGCAGGAGCTGATACAGAGGCCATGGAGGTGTGCTGCTTGCTGGATTGCTCAACATGGCTTACTCAGCCTGCTTTCTCATAGAACCCAGGCCCACCAACCCAGGGATGACACCACCCACAATGGGCTGGACCTTGCCCCATCAATCACTAATTAAGAAAATGCCCTAAAGGTTTGTAGAGCAGATCTTACAGAGGCATTTTCTTAACTGAGGTTCCCTCCTCTCAGAAGACTTTAGTTTGTGTCAGGTTGACCTAAACCATGCAGCAGGCTGATGCTCAGCTGCTCAGCTTGCTTTCTCCTTTCATTTAGTTTGGATTTCAGTCCATGGGATGGTTTGGCACACACTTAGGCTAGTCTCCCTTCTCAGTTAAGCTCCAGAAATACCCTAATAAATGAACTCAAAGGTATGTCTCCTCAGTGATTCTAAAATCCACTCAGTGGACAATGAAGAGTAACCATCAGTTTCTATGTGGATTCTGTTCCTCTGACTCCTGACCACTTTCTCTTGTGCTCTGTACCGGTGTGTCTCTATACCTCTGGATTCTTGCAGGGCCTGATTTCTGCAGCACTGACTGCTGAAGCTCAGCCAACAATGCATGCTCAGAGTGCAGGAAGTGGAAAGTACAAATCAAGTTTCTTGTCCTTCCTGTGTAGCTGTGACCTTGCTGCCATCTTGCTGCCTTGAGCCTCAGATCTTGCCTGGCCCTTCTTGGACTTTCTAGGTGGTTCCTACTGGATCTGTCTCCACACTTCTCACTTTACCAGATGTCTAAATAGTCCATTCTTTAAAGTATCATGTAAAGATTGATCATCTTTTCTGCCAAGGTTCTTTCAGAATTCCAAATACAGGGTTAGAGAGATGGCTCAGTGGTTAAAAGCATGAAATGCTCTTGCATAGGATCTGAGTTCAGTTCCAACACTTACATCAGCTGCCTCACACCTCCTGAAACTCCAACTCCAGAGGGATATAAAGCCTCTGGCCTCCACAGGCACTTACACTCACATGCACTTAACTGAATGGGCACCTGCCTGCATGCATATGCACACACATACACACACACACACACACATGCAAGCACGCACCATGGACACATGCACACATAGGCTCACCCATACATGAATACACAATTTAAAATAATTTAAAATAATAAAAACAAATCTTTAAAAGAAGAACCCAAATACAGAGGCACTGGCTCAGGGGCGCAGAGCACAGGCTACAGAACACATCTCTTTAGGCAAGAAAGAATCTCGGCACCTGTCCCCCCTGGCTAGTTACCTCACAGCCCCAAGCCTGTGTCCTGATCTGCAGATGGGAAGAGTGGCATTAAATAAAATGAGCACAAACAGTTTTAGGCATAAAGTAGGTACCCAGGAAATCGGTAATGTTTATTCCCAAAGAATGGAAACCAGAAAATGAAGGGAGGAAACCTTCCTGGACATAAAAGGGAGGTCAGAAAAAAATCTGCAAGTTTAGGAAAAATATCCCTCCAAATCTCTATTTCAGGTCCCAGATAAATTTTTCACTGCACTTATTACATGTTCTATAGTCCACTAAGATTTAAGAATATTATAGGTGCTGGAGACATGGCTCAGCAGTTAAGAGCACTGGCTGCTCTTCCAGAGGACCTGGGTTTGATTCCCAGAACTCACATGATGGCTCACAACTATCTGTAACTCCATTTCCAGCAGATCCAGTGCCTTCTTCTGGCCTCTATGACCAGTGCATATATGTGGTACCTAGACATTCAGAGTGGCAAAATATCCATAAACATAAACCAAACTTTTTAAAACTATTTTTTAAAAGAAAGATATATGGTAACTGTCAGCAATTACTCTCTCAACTTCCTCACCATAGCATTCAATGTTGTGTGGCCCCAAGACCTGGATCATACTTCAGCTGACCAGAGATGCATACATGGTCCACAGCCTTATGGGTGGCTGACCTCTAGCCCACTGCTGCCCACTCTGTATGGTACAAAATCTAGTCAGAACTTCTGTGAGTAACACTGACAGAGTCATGGGCACCAGACCTGAAAAGATAATTTCCTTTTGAACAATGAAGAACTGGTTACCCACGTTTCTGCATGAAAGTGAGGTCTTGTTCAGGCCTTGTGCTTTGCTGTCCATCTAAGCTTGTCAACACTTTGCTGCCATGGAGAATACAACACTGGCAGGCTCTGAGGCCCACGAAGCACTCAATTGTTTGAAAACCAATGCTTGTAGGAATACTGGAGGGGGATTAACACTGCCAGGAATCCAGCCACTTACTTATTTACTTTGTTTGACCTGCTTCATTTCCCACCTGAGCCTGTTCACTCTTCTTTAGGGAACCCGATGGTCTCCTGATCCCAGAGATCAACACATTAATACTGAACTTAGTTTGGACACACAATCAGTATAACCCAGAACTCCCGGACTCCCTCAGCCTCCTGAGTAGCTGGCACTAAGGCATGTACCACCATGCCCAGAAATGTATTTTTATCTTATTATTATGTGTTATGAACTTTGTATGTGTGCAGGTGATTGTGTACATGTTTACACATGCATGTGCAGGTCAGAGTCAGTATTGGTTGTCTTCCTCAATCACTCCCCACCACACTTTTTCTTGTTTGTTTTTTAGATAGAGTTTTTCTGTGTAACCCTGGCTGTTCTGGAACTTGCATTGTAGACCAGTCTAGCTAAAAAAAAAAAACCAACCAACCAAACAAACAAACAAAAAAAAACCAAAACAAAAAAAAAACCAAAACAAAAAAAACCAAAAAACTGAGCCCTGGGGCCCCTGAAGAGAATGATACCCCAACCAAGGACAATGCATGAAGAGGACCTATCATACTGCACAGATGTAGCCCATAGACTCAGTCTCCAAGTGGGGTCCTAGTAAGGAAAGCAGGGGCTTCCTCTGGCATGAACTGAGTGGTAGGCTCTCTGATCACCTTCCTCTCGGGGGTACAGCCTTGCCAGGCCACAGAGGAAGACAATGCAACCAGTCCTGATGAGATCTGATAGGTTAGGGTCAGATGGAAGAGGAGGAGGACCTCCCCTATCAGTGGACTGAGAGAGGGGCATGGGAGGGGAAGAAGGAGGGAGAGTGGGGTTGGGAGGAGACAAGGGAGGGGGCCACAGCTGGGATATAAATGGAATAAATTCTAATAAATGATAGTAATTAAAAAGAACAACAAAAAAGAGTGACCCACCACTGCCTGGTCCCACCATGCTTTTTGAGAAAGGGTTTCTTCCAAACTCGAAGTTTGGCTATTGGGCTAGAATGGCTGGCCTGAGTGAGTTCCGTTGATCATTTCTGGTTCCTGTGCTGAGATTATAGGCATGCCATTACTGGCTAGCTTTTCCATGGGTCCTGGGACTCTGAGCTTAAGTCCTCATCCAGCAAGCACTTTACTGACTAAGTCATCTCTCCCCATCCCCAAACCAATTCTTTATTAGAAAAATCTGTAAGATTAAACAATACTATTTAGGAGGATAAGGCTGAATAAAACTACCAAAAGAAAACAAAATGGTCCATGAAATAGAATCAGTCCTGAGGAGTTCTTTGTTACAATTAATGAATACAGCAGAACTTTCTTCTGCAAGAGCCTTGGAAAAAATGTTTACCAATGTATATAGCTGGACACCAGTGGCATAAACTGTATATTAAAGGAACTATAATCAAAAGGATACACTATATCATATTTATTAATGTTTATTTTAAGAGAAACTCTCTCCTGGAAAAAGCAACAAGATTTTTCCAGTGAATTAATAAATTGTACTTTTTATTTCTGTCTTTAGTTTTTTTCAGTTTTTGCATCATTTATCTTATTTTTTTGTAAAGAATCTTGCTATGTGGCCTACGATAGCCTTGAACTTAGGCTCTTCCTGCCTCTGCTTCTGGAATGCTGGGATTGGAGATGAAAGCTACAATGCCTAGCTTTCACCAAGTATTTTGTAGTTTAAGGTTATTTTGTTAGGTACATTCTATTTAGGATTATTGTTGTATCTTCCTGATGAATCCATCTTTTATCTTTATGAAATGTCACTGGCAACAGTTTGTTTTGTTTATTCTGATATGACTATAGTACATTAACTTTCTTATGTTCAGCATTTTTTTATTTTATTTTATTTTTAATTACAATTTCTTTACCAGCATTTATTTTCAAATTATGCCTTGTCTTGTATTGAATGCTATAAATTGGGTGTTGTCTTTTTATCCAACCTGACAATTTCTGTTTCACATTTTAAAATTATTTAATAAAAATATATGAAAAATAAAATTATTTTCTGCTGCCCACCCCAGTCTCTAGCTCAGGCTGGCCTAAAACTTAACTATGTAGCCAGGAATGACCTTGAGTTTCTGATTCCCCTGCCTCCATGTCCCAAGTGATGATGGAACTATAGGCTTCCATTAAAACTGAATATATGCATATACATACATACATATATATATGTATATATATATATATATATATATATATATATATAAAACTTTGTTACTGTTGCTGTTGTTGGGATTTGCTGACTTTTTTGAGAGTCTCATGTATTCTAACCTTGCCTCAAGCTCACTACATAGCTGAAGATGACTTTGAACTGCTGATACTCTTGCCTTTCCTTCCTGAGTGCTGGGATTATAAGCATTAACCACCTTGCCTAGTTTACTGAACCCAGGGTTTGTGAATGCTAGGCAAACACTCTACCAACTAAGCTATATATCCCTAGGATGTGATTGTGGAATTCTTGTTTTACTAAGGTTTTATAGTATCTGTGAGAAGCAGAGACAAAGATGAGTCAAGTAAAAGAAGAAAAGCATCATTCCATGAATAGAGTAACTCTTTAGCTCTAGTGGAAATGAACATTGACAGAGAATGAATCCTCCATCAAACCTGGCTGGCATGGTGGGTGGGGCAATGCAGATTCCATAAAGTCAGTGGAGGAAGAGTTTCCTCTCCTGACCACTTCCTGGAAAGTGGAGGAGTGCCAGTCCTCTGGGGTCTAAGTGCCTCTGTCTGTCCAGAAGAAAAGGGACACTGGGCCAACAACACCACAATTGCAAGGTGTTAGGGGAAGATTTCTTGAAAAAAGAGAAGAGAATGTGTTTTTATTTGTTGGTAATTTTGAATGTTCTTCTACCCCCACATTTGGTTAGTAGGAGGCATAATATATTTATGATTACATGATACACATTTATTTGTGCCCTTTAACTGGAGTTTTCATCTTATTTATATTTAATGTTTATTGATACTATTAAGTTTAATCTTTCCATCTTAGTATTTGTTTTTATTTATCCTATCTGAATTTTGTTCTCTGTTCCTTCTTTCTTGAATTATTTTAGGTGAACCACAAGGTTTTTGATACCTCATTGTGCTTCTTCCATTAATATTTTAAGCTAGCTTTCCTTTAACGTTGCCTTACCTTAGATATTACATATGCATCTTTAAGACCTTATAGCCTACCTCCAAGTATGCTATAACAGTTCATTGCTACTGCAAAGCCTTATATCGGCATAACCCCACCTGTGCTCCTACTGCCCTTTTTACATTTGGTGCCATTATCTTTTATTTCTGTCTGTGCTCCAAACTTCAAAAAAGGTAAGGCAGAAATCAAGTATTATATATAAGCCACATTTATAGAAACATAAAATATGTAAGACAAGTTATATAAATAAAAGTGAGTATGTTTCATCTTTGCTCATCATTTCTCTCTTCTTTCAGGAAGGCTCAGGACTTTGTGTGATCTCATTTCTCTTCCCCTGAAGAATCTCATTTAAGTCATCTTAGTAGTGAAGAAGTACTTAGACAAATTCTCTCAATTTTTTTTTGCACGTCTGAAAGCATCTTTGTTTTCTTTAAATTTTGTTGTTTTCCACAAAAAGAATCCCAGACTGTTTCATCACTCTGCGAATGATAGCCCATTATCTTCTGCCTGTTTTTGCTGTATTTATACTGTTGTTCCTTTGCCAAGGTGTCTTGTTTTCTGTTGCTGGTTTTTAAGAGTTTCTTTTTGTCTTTGGGTTTTACAAGTTTTACTTTAATATGCCCACTGTGTGGCTTTCTTTGCATTAAAGATTTGAGATGTTTTAAAGCTTTTTGGATATGTAATTATTGTTAATCAACATTTTCACCCACATTTACTACACCTTACCTTCATTCCCTCCTCTCCTTGTGAAAGTTGACCTATTTTATATTATCCCATGTATGGGTCTTACGTGGTCCATGTTCTTTTTATCATTGTGTCTCATTCTAGTCTCTGTAAACTGACATGGATTCAGGGATTCTTTCCTAAACTGCATTTTCTCCTCTTCCTTTTCCATCTCCTTGTCCCGTTTCCTCCTCCTCCTCTTCTTTTTATGATGCGGGGTCGCACTATGTAGTCTTGGCTGGTCTGGAATTTACTCTGTAGACCAAGCTGACTTTGAATTTATAGAGACCCACCTGTTTCTGTCTCCCAAGTTCTGAGATTTAAGGCATCTATCACCACACTTGGCCTAACCTGCATTTTTTGTCATTGTTCTCATATGGTATTCTTCACTTTAATGATCTCATCCCTTTCTATAGTGTTTATAGGTCTTTAAAGTTTTTCACATCTTAGTGCATATAGCCCACCTTTTCATCTAAATTCTTTAGTTGTTTTTTTTTTGTTTGTTTGTTTTTGTCTTGTTTTGAGACAGAGTATCACTATGTAGACTAGGCTGCCCTGGAATACACAAAGATCTACCTGCCTCTGCTTCCTGAATGCTGGGAATGCTTCCAGTTTTGTGCCTTCTTAAAAACAAAAACAAAAACAAAAACAAAAACAAACAAAAAAAAACACCAAGTCTAATTTATGCTGCCCATATACTCATGGGTGTAGGGCTGTCCGCTGAAGCATTGGTCAAACTCCCAGTGGCCATACCCTTAAACAAAAATGACTTCTCCCTGACTATTCAACAGAAGCCATCAACTATGAAAAGCTATACTTCAGCATCTTTATCACAAATTTTAAGAACTCTCTTCCATAGCTTTGTGTGTGGACTGTTTCTTTGATTGACTTCTGTTGATTGTTTACTCTCTTGGTCACAGGGCATATTTCTTGTTTCTACTTATCTGAATTACTATATACTACACATTTTCCAGAAAATAACAGTGGGTATAGAAGCAACATTTACTTCCTATAAATGATACACCACTCCTGTCAGGCTACAAAGTTGGGAGCAAAGTCAACTTAATCAGCGGTGATGTTGGGTTTTGACTTTATTGCAATCATAGTTTGATGCAGATCACTACTTGTTTAAATCACTTTGTGAGTGGGTCCAGAAATTCTCTGTCTGTAGGATCTGTAGTATGAGAACTACACAAATACAGGCTCAGCTGTCAGCTTTTCAGATCACAAGAGATATCTCTCCCTATGACAAACCAAATGTAAATTTCTGGGTTTCTAAAAAGCCACTTTGCCCCCTAGTCCTATCCTGGCTTTCTGCATATTGATTTAAACACTATCAGAACACTTGGGATGGGGAGCGTTCCTCTCAGTTTTTCTGCCCTTGGAGTCTCAGGTCCAGAATGCCTTCCGTTAATTTCCCATAATTCTCAGTCTGCTTTCAGCCTTGATGTCTATTGCCAAAGGCTCACAAAGACTCATGGAGATCTAATGAAGAATGTGTTCTGTAAGGGCACTCTTTTCAGTTTTAGTATGCCATGTTAGGCTGAAGTTAACTGAAACTTTTAGGTGGTGTCTCTTCCCTCCTCTAGGGATTAGAGTCACTCACCATGGGCTCTTTTCTTTAAAGGGCTCATCACTTTCTGAAATCTAATTTCAGTGCTTTTTTTTCCATCCTTTTACTATAAGGTGGTACCTATCTTTAAAACTAAGATGTGTTTTCTTGTAGAAAGTAGATAGATGGATTTTTTTTTGATCCATTTAGTCAATCTGTGTGTGTGTTTTTAATTCTTTGTTAATTATACTTTATTCACTTTGTATCCCCCCTGTGGTTCGCTCCCTCCTCCCATCCCAATCCCTCCCTTCCTGCACCCGCTGCATGCATGCCCCTCCCCAAGTCCACTGATGAGGGAGGTCTTCTTTTCCTTCCTTCTGATCCTAGTCAATTAGGTCTCATCAGGAGTAGCTGCATTGTCTTCTTCAGTGGCCTGGTAATGCTGCTTCCCCCTCAGGGGGAGGTAATTAAAGAGCAGGCCAATCAGTTCATGTCAGAGACAGTCCTTGTTCCTATTACAACCCACTTGGATACTGAACTGCCATGGGCTACATCTGTGCAGGGGTCTTAGTTTATCTCCATGCATGGTCCTTGGTTGGAGTATCAGTCTCAGGAAAGACCCCTGTGCTCAGATTTTTTGGTTCTGTTGCTCTCCTTGTGGAGCTCCTGTCCTCTCCACATCTTGCTGTTTCCCACTTCTTTCACAAGATTCCCTGCCCTCTGCCCAAAGGTTGCCCATAAGTCTCAGCATCTGCATTGATAGTCTGCACGGCAGAGCCTTTCAGAGGTCCTCTGTGTCAGACTCCTGACTTGTTCCCTCTTTTCTCCTTCTGATGTCCATCCTCTTTACCTTTCTGGATAGGGACTGAGCATTTTAGCAAGAGTCCTCCCTCTTGATTAGTTTCTTTAGGTGTACAGATTTTAGTAGGTTTATCCTATATTATATGTCGATATGAGTAAGTATATACCGTGTGCATCTTTCTGCTTCTGGGATAGGTCACTCAAGATGATATTTTCCAGATCCCACCATTTACCGGCAAATTTCATGATTTCCTTGTTTTTTATTGTTGAGTAATATTCCATTGTGTAGATGTACCACAATTTCTGTATCCATTCCTCCACTGAGAGGATCTGGGCTGTTTCCAGCTTCTGTCTATTAGAAATAATAGACATGGTTGAGCAAATGTCCTTATTCTATACTTGAGCATCTTTTAGGTATATGCCTAGGAGTGGTATAGCTGGATCTTGAGGAAGCGCTATTCCTAGTTGTCTGAGAAAGCACCAGATTGCTTTCCAGAGTGGTTATACAAGTTTACATTCCCACCAGCAGTGGAGGAGGGTTCCCCTTTCTCCACATCCTCTCCAGCATGTGTTGTCACTTGTGTTTTTGATCTTAGCCATTCTGATGGGTGTAAGGTGAAATCTTAAAGGTCATTTTGATTTGCATTTCCCTTATGACTAAGGACGTTGAACATTTCTTTAAGTGTTTCTCTGCCATTCGATATTCCTCTATTGAGAATTCTCTGTTTAGCTCTGTACTCCATTTTTTAATTGAAGACCTCAATATAAAACCAGACACACTAAACCGCTTAGAAGAAAAAGTGGGGAAAAGCCTTGAACTCATTGGCACAGGAGACAACTTCCTGAACCGAACACCAATATCACAGGCTCTAAGAGCAACAATCAATAAGTGGGACCTCATGAAATTGAAAAGCTTCTGTAAAGCAAAGGACACTGTCATCAGAACAAAACAATTGCCTACAGATTGGGAAAGGATCTTCACCAACCCTATATCTGACAGAGGACTAATATCCAGTATATATAAAGAACTAAAGAAGCTGAAAAAGCAGCAAACCAAGTAATCCAATTAAAAAATGGAGTACAGTCTGTGTTTTTTGATTGGAGAATTTAAGCCACTAATATTTAGATTATTGAAATGTGTTAGTTGTGTTCAACATGTTGTTCATTTATGATGTTGTTTATGTTCTCAGTGGCATTTTGTGTTTTAATAATTATGACTTTGTATTTCTTTCCACAGTCTCTCTATGTTCATACATCTCTTCAGCTCCAAATACTGCTTCTTCTATTTCTCTTGGGTTTGGTTTGATGGATATAAATTTTTTTTCAGGACGTTTATGTCATGGGAAATTTTTCTTTCTCCAATAATGGCGGAGAGTTTTGATGGATATATTATTCTGGGTTGGCTATCATCATCTTTAGGACTTGGAATGCATTGCTCCAGGTTCTTCTGGATTTCAAAGTTTTCACTGAGAAAAAAAGCTGTTATTCTGATGGTTTTTCCTATATATGTGACTTATCTTTTTTCTTTCTCTTTTAGATTTCAATACATTTTCTGTGTTATACTTAATGTTTTAATCATGTTATACTGTGGGATTTTATTTTCTGGTCTTGTGCATTTGGTGTTCTTTGTTTTGTTTTATTTTGTCTTTCTTTGGTTTGGAGAAGTTTTCTATGACTTTATTGAAGATCTGGTCTATGCCACTGACTCAGGATTCTTCTCCCTCATCTATGCCTATAATTCAAAGGTTTGGTGTTTTTGTTTTTGTTTTTTTTTGTTGTTGTTGTTAAAACAACAACATGGTGTTGTTGTTGGTGGTGTTGGTGTTGTTCATGGTGTCTCACATTTCCTGTTTTTGATTATTTTATCTATTTCCTCTATTTTATCTTTGAGACCTGACAGTCTGTCTTCTGTTTGATTCATTCAATTTGTAAGTCATTCTTTTGAATTTTCCAGTTGGGTTATATGGTTTTTCAATTTCATCTTCATTTCTTCTTCAGTCTTCAGTGTTTCTATCTCCTGCTTGAATTTTGTTCTCAAGTCTTGGACTGTTTTCACCATTTTCTTTTTCTTTTTTTTTTTTTTAAGCCAGGGTTTCTCTGTGTAGCCTTGGCTGTCCTGGACTCAAACTCACAACGATCCACCTGCCTCTGCCTCCCAGAGTGCTGGGATTACAGGTATGCTCCACCATACCCAGCTTGTTTTCACTATTTTCATTAGCATTATGTTTGTGTGTTTTCTTGAGAATTAATCAGGCAGTTATTCTCCTTAAGTCCTTTCTCCTTGATTTCATTGAGCTGTTTCTCTGTGTCTTCTTTAAACTTGATTTTGAAGAGATTTGTGATTGTTCCTTTAACTTTTGTGAATTGAAGTTCATTTAGGTAATTCTTATTGACAAGCATTTCTATTCACTAATAGGTACTGGAGAGAAGATACTGGTTTCATCTTTTATATTGCTGTATTATTTTGATGAGATCTGGGCATGTGGACTTTCTTTGTTAGTTTTGAGTTTGTTATGAATATATCAGGGTGGGGAAAAGAAAGAATGTGTGTTTGGGGGTCTTGAGGTTGGAAGTGTCTTGGGTAGAATGCAGTCAGGTGGGCAGAGTGGACTGGGCTGGTTTACAGGACATGCTTCTTGTTTCAAGTTAGGAAGTGTGGAGATAGATAGGTCTGAGTGGAAAAGTTGAATATGACATGGGAGTGTCTTGTGTTATGATAGAGAGGTATGGAGGATACAGGCCCCAAGCCCAGAGCTCCTCTGTAGAAGCACAGAGTAGGCTGATACACTGGTTGTGGGACTCAGGCTAAATCAGGAAGACTGTGGAAAAGGTATGGGTGAAGAGAACAGGGTACTCACCAGGCTCAACCCTGGAGGAGGAAATGAAAAAGTCTGGGTGTAAAGTGAAGGTTGTGATCTTGTGGGTGGATACAGGTCCTGGTAGAAGCCTAGATAACAGCTGTGTACAGGACTAGGCAGGGGCACAGGATGTGGGACTCCGGCTAGATCTTGCAGGTTGTGGAAAAACAAGTATTGGGTGGTGGTAGGTACTCACCAGGCTAGGCCCTGGTGGAAGATGTGTGATATACAAATATGGAATGGGGAGGATGAAGCTCAGCTTGCTTCTTGTCCATAGACAACTAGAAGCCCAGTGGTTATGTCTCAAATAATCACAGAATATTTTACCTAGCACTAATGTTCATATAGAAAGTACAGCTCTCAGAAATGTCATCAGCTCCTTCCACTTAACTCCAGTCTGCTCTATGTGTCTGGAAAATACAACTCAAGAGATATGTCCTCTCTGTAGATATTGTGGACACCACAACGAATTGAGGGTGTATGGGAGAACCATAAAAGTTTACTCTTTACTGTCCTCTTTCCAGAGCTATGTCTCCCAGATCTTTCCCATGTATTAGCAGTAGGCAGCAAGGGTACACCTTTTTATAAGTTCTTAGTTCACAGGCCATTTAAGGCTTATTGATTACTGAGTAAAGATGAGGATAATTGCTGTATTCAAGTCAGCAAGACTGACATTTCTGGACTCTCATATTTCTCTTTCATGTCTACCTATACACTGTCTGTTTGTTTCTTGAGTTGGTTTCTTTCTCACAGTACCTTGTCAATATCAGACAACAGTTATCAAAGCATTTTTCTTGACTTCTATTGCCTTGTTCAAAAGCCTCAGGTTTATTAGTGCAATTATTTTTATTAGCAATCATAGGTGACATTTTTACCCAATTCCCTCTTCCATTTCTAATAGACAGCTCCTCATTGCTGGGCACCAGAGCCTAAGCTAGGACCATGGATTAGGATTTGTTATTGTAGCATTTAAGGGACTGATTCCTGATATATCAGATAGGTAGGATACCCTACAGCCCTCCTGACTCACAGCAAGAATAGTTTGTTACAGCTTCTTTTTCATCTTTACTACATTCCATCACTAGCTGTGGCCTCACTGGTTATCTCCATGATTTCTTATAAACCACATCTTTATATGTAAATATTCAACCTCCACAGTTTTCCTAGGAAATTCTTACCACTTTGAAAAATATTACTACATATTTTTGCTTACTTTTTTTTTTTTTTTTTTTTGCTTGTTGTGTTTGGAACAATGGAGCATTTACAGTGCAGGCATTTTAAAGTGTGTTTGATCTGCATTTTTACCATGTGCTATTATGGTCCTCTGTTAAAACATAAAAATCATTTCTACAGCAACTAATTATAGTATAAGTCACAAATTCCAGATTACTACTGCTGTGGAGGTTGGAAGCAACCATCATGCAAATACTAAAAGCTTATTTTGGAAGTTCTCCACCCAACTATTACAAGCTAATAAAATGCTGAGAAGACATATAATATCCAATGCAAACATGAACTTTTCATATCAGCTTTATGTGTAATAAGCTTCACACAAATCTGAAGAGGATGTTTTTTCTGCCTCACGTTAAACCTTTGCCAAAAATTAGTTGAGCATATTTGTGAGGGACTATTTTGACACCTCATTCCTGTTATGTTGATCTGTCTCTAGCCCTCCCCAACATCACTATCCCTAGATCACTGTTTACTAAATCTTCTTACCAAGTAGAGTGACTGCTTTAGCTGGTCTAGAGTCTTTTCCCCATGTGCTCCACATATATTTTAGAATAAACTTCTCTATGTGTATAAACACACTACTTGGGCTTTAAAAGATTTGCATTGTAAACATAGGGATCTACTTAGGGGGGTTGACATGTGTGCACTGAGTTGTCCATACTACAAACACAATATATCTCTTGACTTATTAGATCTTTGAGTCTATTTTTTTTAGCATTTTCTAATTTTAGGCGTAAATATTTGCTGACTGAGTAATTAAGAACAGATATTCCCTATGAATTGGGTTTTACTCTGGCAAGCCCATTTAAAACTGAAAAATATTTTAAGTTGCTCTCTCTCCTCTGATCCCCTCTCTATGTATCTCTCCTCTCTTCTTCTGTTTTTCTTCTCTCTCTCTTTCTCTCTCCCTCTCTCCCTCCCCCTGCATGGCAGCCGAGAGCTGCTTCCAATAAACCTACATTTATATATTAAAATTTTTTTCAGTTGGAAATGAACTTAGTACAGCTAAACTGCTACACACTGTGGCTTAACAGCATAGCACATGGGAGAATACTGTTTGTCCCTGTGGAAGACCTGTCTGAGGATGGCATCTCACCACCATTGCCTACGGTCGGGAGTGCCATACTGTGTATCACTAGCAAGGAAAGCTATTGAACTCCAAACTCTGATGTTTGGCTGAAAACCTACATGGTTTTCACACCTTGGTAAAGTAAGAACATCCATGTGGGGCTCTGTGCAGTTTCTCTACAGAGGCTATAGATGATGTTGTTTTTTAGTTTCACTTTCTACATGTTTGTTGTCAGTTTAAAAGAATGTGATTTGATTTTTGGGTGTTGATTTTGAGTCTTATGACTTTGCTGAACTCATATACTAGGCCTAGTAATAATAAATAAATAAATAACATGTTAGAGCCAAGTGGCAGTGGCGCATGCCATTAATCCCAGTACTTGGGAGGCAGAGGCAGGTGGATCTCGGTGAGATGAAGGCCAGCATGATCCACAGAACGAGTTCTAGGACAGCCAGGACTACACAGAGAAACCCTGTATCAGAAAAAAAAATGTTTAGCTTATATTCTTTGTATAACAATCATGTTATCTGAAAATAGGGAGGTTTTGTGTCTTCCTTTCCAATATATTTGTCACTTCTTTACCTTATCTTGCAGTTTTAATTAGTTTTTATTCGTTCTATGGGAAAGCGTTCTAATTTTCCTTATTAAGTACCACTTAGCTTTAAAAAAAAAATTAAACAATTTTTTATCAAATTGAGGTTGTTCACCTCTATTTATAACTTATTGATTTGTTTTAAATAAGTTATTCATGATTTTTATCATGAATGTTGAACTTACTTTGCAACAACTAACATAACAAGATTATTTCATTCTTTAGCTTGACTTTATGATGTTATGTTGATTGATTTTTGCAAGCTGAAACACTGTTTCATTGCTGCAATAAATCTGAGTTTCTATTTTTTTATGTATAAATTCCACTAAATTCATTAGTGACATTAGTCTTCACTCTGCTTTAGTTTTAATTTTTTTTTTTTTTTTTTTTTTTTGGTCTGGTACTAGTTTCACAGAATGAATTGAAAAGCTATCCACCTACTTCTTTCTATTTTGTATAAACTGATGTCACTTCTTCTTTATAGACCTAGTTAAATTCTCAGCAAAACCATCTAGGCATGGAGGTTTCTTTTTCAAGAGTTTTCAAATTACAAATATAATTGCTAAATAGTTACAGGAAGAATCATTTTAATTAGTTTTTAGTAGTTTGTGGTAGTCAAGACACTGTCTTCTTGAGAATGAAGTAACTTCTTGAGTACCCTTGTACTCTGAGGAGGGAGCTGTCGGGACAGGAGAACAATAGAGGCAAGCAGGCCTCTGTAGGATATGAGTCCAGGTGTCAAGAACATAGAGATTCAAGTAAATCCAACCACTCCTACTGCATAGGTTTCTCTAGTGCCTAGGCTTTGAGATGAAAAGTGGTTGTTGGTATCACTCAGAGCTTAAAACAGCAACCAGAGAAGAGAGGGCAAAGGGACCCTCAGCCAAGAAAAGACAGCCACTAGAACTGAGTAGAGGTGAGAGGTTCTAAGTGATTCTTCACTTATAGCCTGTGAACCCTGAATTAATGATAAAAGGAGCTGGGCCTTGAAGCTCAGAGTAGTGAAGAAGACGAATGACATCACTATATGTATGAAAGGCACAGGACAGAGAGGTGCTGGGCAGCTGAGCATGGGAGCAGGCGGGTGAGGACCAAATGGGCATCTGGTGGTACTAAGATTCAGGAAGGCAGAATCTGAGAGAGGACCCTGGCCATGTAACAGGCCCCTTGTATTAAAGGGCAGCATTGCAGAGGGTCAGGGCAATGCTAAGAAGGAGGGCAGAGGATGGGGACAGAAAGAAAAATAGTCCCTGGAACGAAGCAGGTGGTAAGACTCCAAGCTAATGCTTATCAGCTAGACTTGGCTCCTGATCACATTCCTCCACGATGTAAAACCCCCCATTTCCAGCCAGAACGCCTCTTATTGTACTTAGTAAGGATTCTGTTTGTCTTAGTCACTGCTTTAGTACTGTGAAGAGACACCATTACCACGGCAACTCCTATAAAAGAATGCATTTAATTGGTGGCTTGCTTATAGTTTCAGAGGTTTAGTTATTGTCATCATGGCAGGGAGCATGGCAGGCGCATGGTGCTGGAGAAGCAGTTGAGAGCTACACCCTACTCCCAGTGACACACTTCCTTAAACAAGACCACACCTCTTAACCCTTCTGAGTGACTAAACATTCAAATATATGAGACGATGGGGGGGGGGTCATTCCTACTCAAACCACCATACTGTTCATTTCTTTCATCTGCTTTATTTCCTGTTGACCCAACACCATTTCCATGGTTACTCACTGTTAAGTCCATCTTAGCACATGGCAGTACTACATTCTCACCCTAACCCTAGCTCTTTTACATAAGATAGTTCCTGACTTTTATTACTATATAAGAGTCTATGGTGCTGGTATTCTGGTGAAAATGTACAGGGGGCCTAGACTCTGCACTTTCCGCTTATCCAGCAGATGCTCTGCAAGCTCCAGAGCTTAGCAGGGTGCAGCAGGGAACAGAGCTGGTACTTCCGTATATACATACATTAGACAGGGAGCAACTAAGCTACGAAAAGTCAGGTTGGTGTGTCAAAGAGAGCTCAGAACATTGTGAGTGCAGGCCATGTTTGGATGAAGTTGGGAATGGGCCTTCCTGAGTGCAAAGTAAAGAGAGGCTTGACTGAAATGAACACCATTTGTTCTGGGGACTAGCTAGAGAAGAGCGGTAAATGGGCTATAGCAGCTGGTGCCTAATCTGGAGGTATGCAGTCATGCCCCCATGATGGTCACATGCCCCAGGGAAGACTGACAACAATAGAAATGAGTACTTGAGAGGCAAACAGGACCATGTGTGGGGGCCAGGACACTCTTTCTAGAAGGCTCCTGACACAAGCAGTTTTTAAGAGGTGTGATGAAGGTGAGGGGAAAGAAGAAAGTAACAGGAAGCAGTATTATGGAAGAGGCTCAAGGTGAGAGGAAGTCAGTACCCATGGTTGAAGAAAGGGGATGGTGACAGCTGAGGCAGGGACCTTCCACCAGCAGCTACCCTGTTCCTTTTCTTCCTTATACCAGAATCCTGAATCTGTCTAGCAGTGACATATCTGTTAAGGTGAACACCCTCATGATCCAAGCCAGTTACAGACTCTAGGTTTTCCTCATCTGAGCAGAGCCAGCTGGCCTCCCTTTAAATGGACAGCACAATTCTGCTTGGAAAGTGAGATACAGCAGATGATTGCAGCAGGTTCCATGGAGCATTCTTTTACTTCAGATCAGAGGGCTATGTGAGATCAGAAGCCTGCACCTGCTCTTTTCACCTGCCTAGCAGGCAGCTTGCTGCATTTCTACTGGGAGGAAGAAAAGTTAGTGCCCAAGAATGGTGATTCAGAAAAATAGGTAGTGTCCAACGGCAGAGAGGCACACCTCAACAAAACCTGACAAAAACTGCTCTAATTCCCAAAGTGTGAGCCATAAATCTATGGAGGTTGCCACCCGAGGCCCATATGTCCCTGCTCTCTGCATGGCAGGGATTGGGGCAGGCACAGAAAGGACATTGGCCTTTAACAGGAGGCCCACAGGCCACACGTGCGCCACCTGTGCTCCTTCTCCTGTGCCTCGCACTTGCTATTTTTTCATTCTTCTTACACTTGTTTTTAGTGGCACGAGTCACGAGTTCCTTCATAATTCGGAAGTATTCAGCATCCTAGTCATCTACTCTTCTTTTTAAAATGATTAACTACTGGAGAGAAATTTAACTTCTTTCTTATGAAAATAGATTTGGAATAACTTCAGACTTTTAAAATCATATCAGCATTCCTGCATTCCTGATAGTTTTAGTGGCTTGTTATCTTACCACTGTGAAGTCAGGGTAGAAAATACATCATCTCTTTCAGGTTCCTGGAATAACTTCAAAAGCTCTGGATCCCCAGATAAATGTGCAAGAATGCGCAATTCAATCTGTGAAAAGTCTGTGAGACAGAGTTCTGGGTCAGTTTTGAGTTCACCAGTGGTGCCCATCATTGACCCACCCTGAGCCACTCTTACAATGCCTCTCAGTGGGCTCAAGGTCAACACACCTCTTCCCATATGCCAGACTCCCTTAGCCTTAGGACTATTGGCTCTTTTCTATGCCAGCAATTCCAAAGACCTGTCCTTCCTCTTGCAAGGTCAACAAAGCCTCCAGGCAATGTTCATTTATTCTTTACATTCATCACAGTTTTATGAAGGGCCTCTTGTGTGCCAGGATCCCCTTGAGATATGTTAGTGAACAATATAGACAGAACCCTTTTCCATGGAGACATTCTGAGTAAATCATTTGGTATATCAGAGGGAGAGAAATGGAAAAAAATGGATCAAGGTATAGTTTGGAAGAGAGTGGTGTGTGTGTAGAAAGCTGGTGTCATGGTGGGGTAGTCAGCGCCCCTGCTTCTAGACCTCAAGAAGATTACAATGAGTAAAGACAGATTAGGAAAAAGAGGGGCTGTAAGGTTTGAAGTACAGGGGCACAGTGGCTAGCAGGGCTGCCTGGGTTAGCAAGGGGAGGACATAGGGGGAGGACGAAGGAGGAGAAAGCAGATTGGATGAGTTATGCAAGGGTATCTGGTATCAAAATATAGCAAAATGAGGGACCCTGAAAGCCAAAGACCTGTTATTATTTAATGTGCTTAAGAAATCTTTGTTTCATATAAGTATTTGCTTTAGGATTATTTGAAAGAAGGAATTCTATATGTATCTTTGCATTAGTTAGTTGGTAAATATTTGAAGTGCATGAAAATGCACAAAGCAAGCTAAAAGGACAGTGGCATCCCTCCACCATCTTATACATTACCTGCTGCCAGGAAGGTGTGGCCTTCAGAGGAAACAAACAGATTTCTTGGAGAGATGGTGACTGTCTCCTCTTCTTTACCTGAATTATCATTTCAAGAGCATGTGAAGAGTTTCACGATCAGTTGACTTGCAATAATTTTTCATACAGAGTTATTTCAATATCATCCATAAACAAAAGTCTAGATTTTAATTTTGTGACTATTTCTAGTAATACAACTTAAAAAATGAACACTGTTGGAAGAGAACAAAATTTTCTATTATCAAAATTCTCTGTTCTGTCTACAATTATAATAAAGAAAGGAAGAAGCCAGACATTGACACCCAAAACCACTCTAGTAAAGCACTGGAGACAGAGCCTCACTGATTGGAAAATCTACACAGAAGCCATGTGGCTGTGTGGTTCCCACTGGAGACAGCACAAAAGGGCAGCCAAGACACAGCTGCTGTGGCTTTCTTTTGGTTCTTCTCAAGGTGACTGTATTTAGAAAGGAGTGCTCTTGGTTTTGGTGATATACTGTGACTGCTTGGTCAATGCTCCCAGCAAAGCAGCAGCACTGACCCGGCCACCATTTGTTGGGAGTAAACATCCTAGCACCCTTTACCAGATAAGAATTTTCTGTTTTAGAAATGTTATCATCAGCATTATGGTGGGATAGCTCAAAAGAAAGACTTTTCAGATGCTTATATAAACATCTCCAGAAAACTTTAGATTTTATTAAAAGCCAGTGCAATTGTGTGTGCATTTGTTTGTTCTTTATTGGGAAGTTGGTGGGGGAGAGACAGTGGGAAGGGAGATATTTCCCTGGTATAATTACTATCTATTTTAATGTGTAAACTGCTGAAAGGGAGGTACTACATCACTTCAGCTGCTTTTTATTTTTTCAGTGTAGGTTTAAATACTGGTCATGCAAACATAGAGGAGAACTTCAGAAAATAATAGCAGTTACATTATAAGAAAGTAATTATAAACACTTCTGGGTTTTAAGAAATGTCCCCAAGATTTTAACAAGGCAGAAAGTAATGTGTTACCTTTAAAATTCCGAGGCTTAGAAATCTGAATTGGGTGCTTTGAGATACCCTGGATATTCTGTTAATAAGATAATAGCTACTCTTAATTTGTACCATTCAAGAGTATTTAAAATACATAGTATCCTATTAACTATTTTATTAAATATATAATGCCAATATTCCATGTAAAATCATATTGTCATGTAATATAACTGCCAAATATGAAAGTTTCATTGAAGACATCAAAAATTACAGTCAGCAAGTATGAGAACAGCCTTGACTCTGGCCAGTGTGAGTCTGTGGTACATACAGTGACTTGACAGTAGACCAACTTATGAACTTTTTTAATTGTGAAACTTGTAAAAATTATAATACCCTAAAGGTAGATTTCTAGGAAAACTGTCCATTATACTTTTTATTTAAAATCACTATTTAATTTGGAATTTAATACTTGGTGATCATGTACAAAGGCTTGAGGTTTCATCTCTTGTATTACCTAAAAGCACAAGAAAACAAACTCCCCACCATGCCTTAACATGAAAATTCTGGTCTCAGCTTTGCTGCATCCCCTCCCTGCTTCTCCTGGTGACTGGTGTCTGCTTCAGCCTTAGCTTTTGACTGATAGTGGCTGTATCATTTACAGGCCCTCAAGGGATTTTCTTGAGCGACCTTGTTTTCCACCTTTACCAGGGTAATGATGATGATAATAATAATAGATAACAGCCATGTTCCATCTTGTTTCCAGTGTTTAAATCATGAGAACTCCTGTCATTACACCCTGCTACGCTTGGCAGGACAGTGAACAACAGGCTACTTTAGTGGTGGAATTTGCTGGGTACTAGTTAGTCTTGGCCCGCTGACTAGCTATGATGCCAGAGGCTGTATCTTTCAGGTGACCTTTTTAGGTTTCACAGAAACACAAGACGTATAGGGCAAGTATTTCATCTTCCTTGTACACATGAACTCACAACAGTCATAGTTATCTGCACAAGAGTTGCATGAAATCAAAAGTTAAAAATCAAAAGTTGGATAGGAGAGAGGCTACTGAGACCTGCACAAGATCAAAACAGCTAAACATTCTAGCACGGATAAGAGAGAGGCTATTGGAGCCTCACCTCTAGCTGAGGAGCCTTTGGAAGCTGATGGCTGATGGGGAGGAGAAAGTGGCCACTGGCAGGTTCCTTGTGCCCCTGTGGATGACCACATAGCCATGAACATGTGGGCAGCATTAACTGAACTCAGTGAGCTAAAAATAAAATGAAAAGAGCATAAAATTGGAATTGAGATGTTGGGAGGGTCCTAAGAAAATTTAGATTGGGGAAGTACAGTGTGGATATGATTAAGGTACATTGTATACATGCATTAAATTTTCAAATAATAAACAAAACATGACTTAATTAAGAGAAAATTTGATTAAAAGTAACACAAAGAAAACCTTATATTGGAATTTTGTTTCAATTTAGTTTCAATCACATAGACACAAAATACAAACTACAAAGTACAAACTACTAATACAAACCCATAAAACAAATAAAAAAAGCACCCTGGCAATGAAAAAGGCACTTCCAGAATAGAAGGGTAAGGGATCCAGGGATTCCGTGAATCATATGGAATCCGTGACATCCTGGTCATTAAAACCAGGCAGCAGAAGTAAGAAAATGCTAGTCTAACATTCTTAAACACAGGCACGATAATTCCTAACAAATTATTAACAAGCCAAACCTACTAACAAAGAAAAATGATTATATATCATGACCAAGAGATAACTGTCTTAGAAATGCAAGGTTGGTTTAAAAATCCAAAACAATTAATACATAGTATTCATGGAATAAAGGACTTTAGAACATAGTTACATCAAAGCAGAACAGAAAGGGCAGTGATGAAATCCAGCATTCATTCAGACTAACTATGTACCAAGTATACACTGAAAGATCTAATCTAACTAGGAAAAGGGAGTTTTTCAACATAGTGAACAGCATGTAGAAAGTTTACTGGTTCTGAGTAATCTCACTGTTTACAGTTGTGCAAAATAGGCCTGTGCTCCCCACCTGTCAGAGTCAGACCAACATCAAGCCAATGTGCAGCTAACACACATAGCTGGCAGCTCTTGGAAAGCACTGTATGGTCAGGACCAGCCAGCAAATAGGGACTCAGGTTCATTATATCCCATAGAATGCAGCCTGGTAGTGCTAATGACAGCTGTTTTACCAAAATAAAGGGACTATATAGATTTTCTATTAGTCTTGAGAAAGTAAAGTTTACGTTTATTGTGCCTAGATGAATTGTAAAGGAATATTTTTGATAATCAAATTTTGTTTTATAATATATTAACTCTCAGGATGATAGAAAACCCATCAGATACTTAATTGACATAGTGCATTTTAACCATCTCAAGAAAAGTTAAAACATACATCATATCTTTTGGTCATATGAAAGACTGAAATTCTGAGAAGGAATTTTTTTTCTTTCCTGAAAGATAAGACGTTAACTTTTTCTCTTCTAGTACTTGCTAACAGGTACTAGGATGAATTGACTGTTGCCTTATTCTTTGATACTTTGCAATAGATATTCTGTCCAGTAAGACTTGCTGAGGCATGAATGGGGATTTGGGATCCACTTTAGCAGAGGGCTTCAGCTAGTAACCAGTGCCTTTACAGCTGACAGGGCAGGAACAGTTACAACAGTGTCAGCCATGAGCACAAGCCAGAGAAATGCTGTGCCTGCCAACTAATGCTAGAGAAATATAAAACCACTGCACAAGAAAAAGCATTTCAATGAGAATTGCTTCTATAAAGTGTCCCCAATACGTCTACAGAGCAGAGCTATTAACACTAAATAAATCAACTCCCAAAATAAAGTTTTTTAAAAGATTTATTTATTATTTATTTATTTATACAGTATTCTGCCTGCATGCCAGAAGAGGGAACCAGATCTCATTATAGATAGTTGTGAGCCACCATGTGGTTGCTGATTTGAACTCAGGACCTTTGGAAAAACAGCCAGTGCTTTTAACCTCTGGGGCATCTCTCTAGCCCCTCCCCCCTTTTATCTAATAAGGAAGACCAAAAATTATCCATGAAATTGTCTATTATGTGGAGTGACTTTTAAAGAAAAAAAAAAAAAACTTCTTGTTTTAGAGCAAAGTTGTAAAGATAGAAACGTTGTCACTTGTCCCCATCCAGTTTCACCCAGTGAGCATCTTGGAGTTTGCCACTGCTAGACCAACAGGGGGCATTACCATCCGCTAAGCTCTGTGCAGTTAGTAGTCATGCTCAAAGAAGAAACAAGAAGAAATTAGATCCCCTGTTGGGTGAATCCTTCCGGAGGACCCTCTATAGTATGGAGGGGACAGGAGCCCCACAAGAAGACCATCAAAACTAAAATATCTGAGCCCAGGGGGTCCTGCAGAGACTGATGCACCAACAGAGGACCATCCATAGAGAAGACCTAGACCCCCTGATCAGATGTGGCTGATTGGCAGCTCAGTCTCCATGTGGATCTCTGAGTGAGGGGAGCAGGGACTGCCTCTATCATTAACTCAGTTGACTGCTCTCTCACCACTTGCCCCTGATGACGCTGCCTTGATAGGCTACAGAGGAAGAGGATCTAAGCAGTGCTGATGAGACTTAACAAGTTATGGGGAGATGGCAATGGTGGAGAACTCCCCCTTTGGGAGGGTAGGACTGAGGGAGTTGAAGGAGGGAGCTTCAATTGGGATATATAATGAATAAATTGTGAAGAAAAAAATAAAAGTTAAAAAATACAATTTGATACAAAAATATTGAATATGCTTATTTTATGGAAATACCTCTTGAAAATTGGTATTTTCTAGCTGGGCACGGGGAGTGGTGGCACACACCTGTAATCCTAGCACTTGGGGAGGAAGAAGCAGGAGGATCTCTGTGAGTTCGAGGCTATCATGGTCTACAAAGTGAGACCAGGCTAAACAGAGAAACCCTGTTTCAGAAAAAAAAAAAAAAAAGGTATTGTTTTATCCGTCTTTTGTTATGTCAACATCACATAGTTGCTCTAATGTATATTTATAGATTACTTACTGTCTGTCTAAGAAGGTAAGGTGATGTGAATAAACAGGATGCACACATTAAAAAAGAAGAAATTAGAGTCAATGATCTCTATCTCTCCCCTCTATCCTTCTTTCCTATCTAGTGATAGTAGGAGAAACTGGAGAGAAAAGGATGGGAAATGAAGAACCCACAAAGTAGCAAGGGTTAGCTATATGAAACAACTGCATTTTTCTTGCCAGCAGTAAATGAGAATGTCTATTGTTCCACATCCTGACCAGTAATTTTTTTTAAAAAACATTTCAACCACTAGATTGTTCAGTGGCTTAAACACTTTCCACATAAACCTAATGATCCAAGTTTGATTCCTGGAAACCATGAAAATGCTGAAGGAGAGAACAGATTCCATAAAGTTGTCTTCTGACTGCCATTCATGTGCTGTGACATGTACATATGCACACATATACGCATACATAGTAAATTAAAAAAAATAAGGTCAGCTGCAGGTGCTGGGAGATGGCTCAGGGGCTAAAATGGTTTGCCATGCAAGCTTGACAACTGGGATGTGAATTCCTATTATCAGAACCCACATAAATGCTGGGTGGGCACTGTGGCCCATCTGTAATTTCAGGCTCAGAAAGCAGGGACAGGAGAGCCCCACTGCAAGCTATGTAGAAAGACTAACCAGCTTTATTGGTGAGCTCTAAGTTGGAGTGAAAGATTGTGCCTTAAAGAATAAGGTAGAAGACTGGGGAAGATTTCTGGTATCAACTTTGCTTATGCGCATATGCATGAGCACCTACACACATATCTATGGTTTCACACACACACCACATATACAGTATAAGAAGTCTCTATCAATAAGGTACAAACAAAGTTGTTTGTTGAGGAGAGCTGCAAAAAATTCCTCTTCAGACTTTAGCAGAAGCTGCACAGAAACATTTTTCCTCAATACTGGAGAGAAACTGAGCAACTGCTTCCAAGATCTGCTAGGACCATGGCAACAGTGTCAATGAGAAATGGGCAAAGAATCTTCTGGGCCTGCTCCTATAGACTTTACCTGAAAATGTCCCTTCCTAAGACATCTGACACAGGTAGGCTTAGAAATATCCTTAACTGTGTAGATCAGCTTGAGTTTAGTTGAATGAATACATATAGATGAGCAACACCTTGTACTCAGGTTAGGATTTTGGGGAAGAGCATACACTCAGTGTAGTTCACCTTACCCCATCATTCTCCCTCTACCTATGCTCCTCCTTCGCAGTGTTATCAGTGGTGGTGGGTAGTAGGAGAATCCATATGACTCCATGACACTAGTAGGAAGGTCCCATGCTACCAGCTTGGGGTTTACCTCATCTTTCTAGCTTTGATTATTTCTGCTTGGGCTCCCTGCCCAGAATGAAGTGTCCACAACAGGACTACAGTCTGTAAACTCACTGCAACAAGTATCTGATATCTCTGTCTCCCATCATGGCCCTATATTTAATCCTGGTGACATCACTGTATTCCGAAACTCAGATGTGCCTTTCTTTTAGAGCCAGCCTTGGACTGTACCAGTCACAGCTCCTTTCCAGGGTGCAGACAGAGTGGGAAAATGTAAGGCCTTCATTTCTACACTAGAGGCATCCAGAACCCAGGAGTTTATTGCTCTGGTGGAGGCTGTGCCTTACTTGAAAAACACACTCTGAGTGTTAATTTAATGCTGCTGCAAAGACTGCCTCCTCTAAGCTTAGGGTTGGGGGACAGAGCCCCAAACCCCATAGACAGCACCACCGTTAGGGCTGTGTGCTGTTCTCTGGTTGTTCCCCACACACTGGATTTTAAACCTTAGGGCAGGGCTAGGACCTTTGCAGAGCTCCCCTTCACCCTGCCACCCAACTCAACTCTGAACTGCACTGTCTCTTCCCTCTCAGAACCTCTCCTCCAACCCCTTCTCAACAAGTGGGAGCTGCAGATTCCAGTGTGTCCTTATTGTGTTAAACTGACAAACGCCAGGCTGAGTCTGGGTGCTGCAGGAAAACTTCTGAAATTCAACTTAGAAATGAAGAGTAAAACACTGTTAGGTCTCTAGTGCCTGATGCTCTTCTTTCTTCTATGCTCTTTCAAGTTCTAATTGAGAGCCAGAGCTGAGGACTCCTTATTCTCAATTGTATTTCCTCTCTCGGTGGAGAGACCGAGGCTCAGCCCCAATGGCTGGCAGATTCTCAATACCACAGGGGCAGGAATGAATACATATCAGATGCTATGTCAAAACCATCTTTGTGCTGTGAAGTATTTTGTTCAGTTAAGCTGCTTCTGTTTCCAGGAAAGTGGCGTAAACATATTTTTCTTCTTTTTGTCACTAAAACCCTGGCACTAGGCACACAGGAAAGATAAAGAACTCTGAAAGCTGAATAGAAAAAAAAGAATGGTCAGGGAATACAAAATCTATGGAAATAGACATAACTGAGCTCCATAATTTTTCTGTGTCTAAGATGTCTCAAACTGGGTGCTAAAGAAGCCAGTAGCCACAGACGAAAACCAAACAAAACAAAAACTTCTAACAAAAGACTACTGTTACATGCAGCCTTGCAAAACAGAAAACTTTTAGACAAGCAGAATTTTTTCCTGTCAAACACCAAAAACAAAAAAAGATTTGTGGCTAAGTTTAGCTAGGATCCTCCTACCTAGACACCTAGCCAAATTCCTTTTTGTAATTTTCCATGCACTGACCCCTCACCCTGCTTGTATGTGCTAAGTCCCTACACATCTCTGTTGTATTTGGAGTTGAGTTCAGCCTCCCCGTTTTATTGCAATAGTCTTAGATAAAGTCTTCCTGGCTTGTTTAACTCTCCTTGGTCCATTTTTTCTTGGATAAGATATAATGTATCAAACTGTGTAGAATGTAGCTACAGCAGCACTAAGAGAGAAGTTCACAGCAAACAAAAAAATCAAACACCAAGGAAAGGGAGTCTTCAGCAATAATCTAAGCTCAAGAAACTAGAAGGAAAGAAAAATATAAATCTAAATCAAGCAGAAGAGTAAAAATAACAGAGAATTGCAACCAACCAATTTGAAAATGGGAAAGTCAATGTTATTTGAAAAGGTTATTTGAAAAGATCACCAAAATCAACAAAACTCTCACTAGACTGACAAAAAAAAAAAAAACAGAAGAAAAAAATTAATACCAACGGCTGATTAGTGCATAGAAAATGCAGAGATATTGTCAGCAATATGTGTGAATTTCACAGCCTGGACAAAAACACACTGTGAAATGGATAACATGAAAATCCCAGTTAAAGGCCAGACCTGGGGACACTTGTCTTTAATCCCAGCACTCAGGAGGCAGAGGCAGATAGATCTCTGTAGGTTTTAGGCCATTCTAGGTTACATAGTGACTTCCAGGGCAGCCAGAACTGCATAGTAAGATCCTATTTCCTCCTGATGGGGGCAGCCTTACTAGGCCACAGAAGAAAACAATGCAGCCTGTACTGATGAAACCTGATAGGCTAGGGTCAGATGGAAGGGGAGAGGACCTCCCCTATCAGTGGACTGGAGGAGGGCTATGGGAGGAAAAGAGGGAGGGAGGGTAGAATTAGGAGGGGAAGAGGGACGGAGCTACAGCTGGGATACAAAGTGAATAAATTGTAATAAGTAAAATAATAATAATCATAATAATAAAATTAAAAAAAAACTGTGCAAGGATATTGTCCTTAGGCTAAGGTTATTTTATCAGAGGAGTCTACCAAATATTGAGTTACAATTTCACACATTATTGTCCAGAAAATATAAGAGAAAGAATACTTCCTAATTCATTTTTAGCACTAGTATTACCCTGATATCAAAACCAGATACAGATCAATGTTCTTCATGAATACACATATAAAGTCATTTAGAATATCAACATATAGAGTTCAGGCATATATTTTAAAACACTTGATCCAACAATTGCTGTCATAGGCTCCTATCTCAGAGAAATGGAAATGTAAGCTAATATGAAAAACTTGTATACTGATGTTCATAGCAGATTTATTTGTAATAGCTGAAAACTGGAGGGTTCTAAATGTCCCTCAGATAAAAACTCTCATGTTCAGATTTTCAAGCGGTGATTAAACTGCCCATAGAACATAATATCTTTTGTCAAAACATCAAGTATTTTAACTCTATTGTTTTGAAAAATAATTATTTTCTTGAAATTGTAAAATGGTCTTCTATAAAACATCTATTCACTGTCAAAAATATTCTTAAAACTTTTAACTAGAATTCATTCAATGTATTATCAGAATCCTGCAATATGTGAGCTACAGTGAAAAATGCTAGCTCTTTCTGCATTCAAGCCCCAAATAACTAACACTGATATAATACATAAGCTGCTGGAGAAAGCTTCTTTTTATAATGAATATGAGTTGTAAGAACTGATACTGTTTTAAGGAGTGAAAATATGGAACTAATCTACTGCATTGTATAACGACATACTGTATAGTCACCAGGAGTGAACTAGAGCTGCTTCTGTTAAAAAACAGTCCTGAAAGAAAACAGCAAGTGGTGTGAGGAGAAGTATCATCAGCTACTATTCACACAAAATTTAGAGTATCAAACAAAATAAATGCCTCACCTACTATATTGTGATACATTATTATGAAAAAATCTCATATTCAAAGAGATTGTAACTTTTACTGGACTTTAAAGCCTGAGTTAATAGCACAGCCTAGAGTCACTTAGGACTGAAAGCTGACATCATACTACATACTCACCTGTTGATTTGACCTACCTACCTTTTTTCTTTTTTTAAATTTATTACAATTTATTCACTTTGTATCCCAGCTATAGCCCCTTCCCTTGTCCCCTCTCAATCCCATCCTCCTTCCCTCTTCTCCTCCCATGCCCCTCCCCCAGTCCACTGATAGGGGAGGTCCTCTCCCCTTCCATCTTACCATAGCTTATCAGACTTGACCTATCTTCAAGAGAATGTTACACACAATCTTACTTGCCTTGGATTTTCCACATAATCAATTTTTACAACCTAAGCTAATGAGTAGCTGACATATTAAGTTATATATTCTTCTATGCCACTGAATCATGAGTAATGCTCAAGTGTATGTGTATATATGTATATATCTAGATACACACATATGTACATATACATATACTTATATGTATATACATACACACATACATATTATAATTGTGGTGGCCATTCTTGGTTGTCAACTGACTACATCTGGAATTAACTAAAATCCAAATGGCAGGGGACACCTGGGCGAGGGTTTTGTGGTGGTTTGAATAGGTATGGTCCCCACAGACTCATGTATTTGAATACTTGGTCTGGTCCATAGGGAGTGGCACTATTAGGAGATATGGCTTGTTAGAGGAAGCGTGTCAGGGGGCTTTGAGGTCTCCTATGCTCAAGCTGCACCCAGTGTAGCACACAGTCTCCTTCTACTCCCTTCAGATCAAGATGTAGAACTCTCAGCTCCTTCTCCAGCACCATGTCAGCCTGCATACCACCACATTCCTGCCATGACAATAATGGACTAAAAGAATTTTTTTCTTAATTAAACTATTTCAAATGGGAAGACCCACTTCTAATCCAGGTCTTTGAGGGAGTAAGACGTACCTTTCATACAGATCTTTTGAGGTGGACAGATCTACCTTTACTCTTGGCCACATCTTTTGGTGTCCTTGCCTGTGTGCTCTGCAGCAAGTCTATTCATTCATTGGCATTAGAGCCCACTTCTCTTTTTTGGGATTCTGGTGTATATTGAAGACCAGCTGAGACATCCAGCATCACACACTGAACATCTACTGGATTCTTAGAACTTCCATTGGTAGACAGTCACTGTTAGACTAGCTAGAACATAGCCTGTAGGCTATTCTAATGACCCCCCTTTTCTCTCTCCCTTCTCTTCCTCTCCCTCACCCTCTCTAAGTTCTGTTCCTCTGGATAAGCCGGACTAATATAATAATACATGTTAAAAACAGAAAATATGGTGAAATTAACCTCATAAAACAAATGTCTACCATAATGCTGGAAGCAACATGAATATAGACTGATGAATCCATTTGAAGAACTGTTTGTTATGGGGGGGGGGGTCAGTGAGGGTCAGTAATGTTTTATCCCTTGTAAAACCTTACTAAAAATTTCTGTAAAGTATCCCTTGGTCCTTCTCCATGTGGTATTTTCTGTACTATTCAATAAAAACAGAGCAAAGGCCTTTGTGAGAGATACACATAGACACAGGGATAGACAAGACAACATTCAGGCAGGCACAGATTCAGACTCATAAAGCAGACAGTTTACAGAGGCAAGAAACAATATGCTACCAAGAGATGACAGAAGACACAGGAAGAGAAGTAGAGATTCAATTCTGGGCTTGCTCTTGGTATAACTACTCCAAGGGAAAGTGTTTGATTTATTTTCCTTAATGCAACACTGATGCATTTAGGATACGCTGTGGTTATTCCTAGTGTGCTTAACTGGCAGATTATTATTTAGGAACATATATATGGGACAATAAACACTGTATTTGAGATAGAAAAGGACACTGACTTAGGAAGAAGAAATCTAGGAAAGGATAAAAAGGATTTCAGTGCCACCAAGTGACGTTTAAGCTCTTAAGCTGAATGAGTGGCATACTTGACTATAGCAGGCTTCATTCCTTGTGTATAGAAAAAAAAAAAAAAAAAAAAAAGAGACCAGATAAACTGGGATGGAGACATGAAACAATGCTTCCTGAGGTTAGGTCTCCTGCATGGAGATCAGAATCACTAACTGGGAAAGATGACTGTCTGGAGGACATGTTCAGGGATTCAGGGGCAGAAAAATAACAGGTAACAGAGCAGTGACTGGAATGCAAATGCACCATAGGTCATATCAGTTGATTCGATCATGAACTAGCCAGGTACTAAAAAGCTGTACAAGCATGTCCATGGGACACTAAAAACAGCCATGAAAGAAAAGAACACTAGGGAAGAAAAAGTACTCATAAAGAAATGAAAGTGAAAATTCAATTAATGATACCTGGATGTAAATATTTCCAATTAATTCAGCTGTTACCTTTAAAAAGCCAGAAGAAAACCAAGGACTCAGAACACTAAGGAAAAACACAATGTGAAAGGTCAAAAATTTTGAATTTTGTAACATTGATAAATTCTGAGCCAGCATCACGAGTAGTACTGCAGTGAAATAAGGACATTGACAAAAGCTGGCCCTGATAATGTAGAAATACTAGACGGACATCTAAGCCATGTGTGATAAGAGGTATTGGATGGAATAATGTGGCTCCTGGCAAGCACAGTGAGAGCAAAGGTCCTCCACTCCTCCCATGAGAAGGCCTCTGTGGAGAAAATAGTGGTTCTGAACAGGACTTTTGAAAGGGACCAAAAGGTCTGAGCCCCAAGGCCTGAGTTGGGTGAAAAGAAGAAAACCTCATGGCTTGTGCTTTGAAGGTGGGAAGAGACCTGGCCCTGTTTTTATCACACTGAAATCCTAGGGAGGACCCCATGCCAGAGCAACAAGAGCAGGTGACACATTCCACAAACAGAGAAGTAGGCTGAAAAGGCTTCTATTCACATGGAATTTATGACCTAGCAAGATAAAAATAAGTATTCAGGATTCTAGAAACCCAGTGCCATAAGCACCATGACCAGGGAGAACCCAAGGATGGAAGACTGATTCTGACAGAGTGAAGATTGACTGACAAGCCATTTCAATACAGAACACAGAATTTTAGACAAATTAAAATGTACTAAGTGGTACTTTTTACTCCCACTTGGGATATATACAATTCAAAGAAAATTGGTTCCCATAATGAAAATTTCAGATAATTAAAAATCATCATGTTTTGAGCCCACCACCCAGCTAAGTATTCAGCAGAGAGCTGATCCTTGCATGCATGTGAATCACTACCACCTGCAGACAGCTATCTAAAGGACTAGAAAAGGGCCAGAAATTGTCCCTGTTTCTAGCAGAAATTTGTGAAAAGCTCAGAATCCACAGACATTTAGGAGAATATTTTAAAAAGTTTTTCCCCAAAGTTGAAGAATAATTAGCTTTAGTTGGGAAACGTCTTTGGATCTTCCAGACAACCCATGAAAATGAAATCAGAAAAAGAGGGACTATTTATAAATATCTCATCCTGGGGAGGGGTGAGGACTGTCTATTTTCTCTGTTTTTATGGATAAGGTGAAACTCCATGACCTGATGCAGCTGTCTGAGGCCATGTTGATGTCTGAGACCTGTGCTGTTGCCGGAAACTATGTGGAAGCCCACGATCCGTGTTCCTGCTGACTATACGGGCAAGGAAGCTACTTTTGCAGTGGAGTAGATGCCTGCAGATTCCCAGTTAAGAACGAGAAACACAGAAGGCTTTGGTGACACCCCCCCCCAAAGTCACAGCCTAGACAGGAGACTGTTGAAGAGATCTCTTTAAAATTGTGATAAGGATGCTGAAGTTTAGCTTTCTACAGTTGAGGGATTCTGACGGGGTGTGGGTGGGGAAAGACTCGGTTTTCTTTAAGGGGCTGGCTATTGGAAGTTTGACCATGTTCCCATGAGTATAACAGGCAACACAAATTTGACTTGTTGTTTTTTTGGGGGGTGAGGAGGTCACAAAGGTGAAGGGACATACTTGGAAAGCCTGGGAAGTGAGTGTCATTGGGGTACATGATGTGAAATTTCCAAACAGTCAACAAAAATATTAAAAAAGTAAAGGTGAAGTTTTTGCCCCTGGTAAGATATAGTGACTACATTCCACTAAATACAGCTATGAAAACTAGACAGAATGTACAGACAGCAACCTGAAGATGCTTATAAATTAGAGCAGGACACAGAATCTAAGGACAGACAGCAAGTTGATCATTTGTCTCCCTCAGTACCCCATGCTTGGTACTCAACATGTGGTTTAGTGGCAAAGAATGCATAGTAGCTTCAGATTATTAAAGCCTCGGGTTTCTGATTAAAAGATCAAGAAAAAGGATTGCCAAGACCCAGCAACAGTGGAAGAATCCACGGAAAGAGGCCAGCACAAGGAAAGAATACTAGATGGGTCTCTAGCTGTAGCTGTCTATGCGCGTCCAATCATGCTCAGGTAATTCCTCGGCTGACCACTGGGTGGCTGTCATGTGGAACTATCTAAATGATGCCTCAAAGGCTTTGAAAATAGTCTACAGTGGCACTACAGCCGTCAGTACTTGTAGCCTGAGCCTAACCAGGCAATTGCCCACTAAAACAAAAGTATAACCATTTTAGGGATTTCAAAAACAAAACTCAAACTTTCAAGACATAATATTCAAAATGTCTAGTAAACAACCTCAAATTCCCTTGCACAAAAAAGTAGGAAAGGGCAGCTGGAGAGATGGCTCAATGGTTAAAGAGTTCTGGCTGCACTTCCAGAGAACTTGTGTTCAATTCCAGCACCTACATGGCAGCTTACAACTATCTGTTATTCTAGTATCTAACACCACCACACAAACAAACACATAGGCAAAACACCAATGCACAGAAAATAAACATAAATTAGTTTTAAAAAGAAAAAGAAAGAAAGAAAATCTCAAGTTACATTGGGGAGGGAGGGCTGGGAACAACCCAAACATGTAGCACCAGGAGGATACAAACATGGGTCCTCTCAGTCCCTCTGTCTCTCTCTCTGTCTCTCTCTCTCTCTCTCTGTCTCTCTCTCTCTCTCTCCCTCTCTCTCTCTCTCTCAACACAGCCTCACTACATAACCTTAGCTGTCCTGGAACTCGCTATGTAGACCAGGCTGGCCTCAAACTCATACAAATCTGCCTGCCTCTGCCTCCCAAGTGCTGGGATTAAAGGTGTGTGCCAGTATTTTCTAACAAAGACTTATAAGCAGCTACTGTTTAAAAAAAAGTGCCAATGTGATTATTTTAACATATTGATGAAACTTCAGCATAATTAATTAAATGAATGTTTTCAAATCTTATCTCAAAGTCAGAATGGCAAAGATCAACAAAACAATGGACAACAAATGCTAAAGAGGAATTCCAAAGTGGATCAGCTTCTGGAAATCAGTGTGGAGAATCCTCAAAAACCTAAAATTAATCTATAGTATGACTCAGTTGTATGACCTCTAGGTGTATGTCCAAAGGACTCAACATCCTACTCCACAGATACTTGCTCAGCCAATGTTCATTGCTGTCTATTCACAACAGCTAGGACATTGATAAAACCTAAATGCCCATCAGCTGATAAATAGATAATAAAATGTGATACCTATATAACAGGGAAGATTATTCCACTGTAAAGAAAATTGAAATCATTAACTTTGCTGATAAATGGATGGAATTAGGAAAGATCATGTTGAGTGAGCTAACTGAGACTCAAAATGACAAAGGGCACATGTTCTCTCTCATCTGTGGTTTCTAGCACTCAGTCTTTGACTACATAAACTATAGTAATTGCAGAAACCAGTAAAAGGGGGCCATGGTGGAGGAAGCAGTAGTCAGGGAGAAAATAACAGGGTACAAGTAATTTGAAGGTTGAAATGTGAAGGGGGCTATACATAAGAAGGAGATAAACACAAAAGGGAAAAAGAGAACAAATTAAGTAAGAATGTTTGAAAAAAGTTATCTATTATCTACTACCTAAATTACATATAATAAATATAAATCTGCATATGCTTAAAATATATAGTTTAATTTGCATTGATGACTAAGGATGTTGAGCATTTCTTTTAAGTGTTTTTCTGCCATTCGATGTTCCTCTATTGAGAATTCTCTGTTTAGCTCTGTACCCCATTTTTTATTTGGATTACTTGATTTGTTGCTGTTTAAGTTCTTGAGTTCTTTATATATTCTGGATATTAGCCCTTTGTCATATATAGGGTTGGTGAAGATCCTTTCCCAATCTGTAGACTGTAGTTTTGTTCTGACAACAGTGTTCTTTGCTTTACAAAAGCTTTTCAGCTTCATGAGGTCCCATTATTGACCAAAACGACCCTGAGATTTAACGTTACACCAATCAGAATGGCTAAGATTAAAAAACTCAAGTGACAACACATGCTCGAGAGGATGTGGAGAAAGGGGAATCCTCCTCCATTGCTGGTGGGAATGTAAACTTGTACAACCACTTTGGAAATTGATCTGGTGCTTTCTCAGAAAATTAGGAACACTGCTTCCTCAAGATCCAGCTATAAGCACTCCTAGGCATATATCCAAAAAATGCTCAAGTATACAACAAGGACATTTGCTCAACCATGTTCATAGCAGCTTTATTTGTAATAGCCAGAACCTGGAAACAACCCAGATGTCCTTCAGTTGAGAAATGGATACAGAAATTGTGGTACATTTACGCAATGGAATACTACTCAGCAATTAAAAACAAGGAAATCATGAAATTTGCAGGCAAGTGGTGGGATCTAGAAAAGATCATCCTGAGTGAGGTATCCCAGAAGCAGAAAGACACACATGATATATACTCACTTATAAGTGGGTATTAGACATATAATATAGGATAATCATACTAAAATCTATACACCTAAGGAAGCTAATCAAGAAGAAGGACCCTGGATAAGATGCTCAATCTTCATTCAGAAAGGCAAATGGGATGGAATTCAGAAGAGGGAGAAAACAGGGAACAGGATAGGAACCTACCACAGAGGGCCTCTGAAGGACTCTACCCAGCAGGCTATCAAAACATGCTGAGACTCATAACCAAACTTTGGGCAGAGTGCAGGGAATCTTATGAAAGAAGGGAAAGATAGAAAGATCTGGAGGGGACAGGAGCTCCACAAGGAGAGCAACTGAACCAAAAAATCTGGGCACATGGGTCTTTTGTAAGACTGGTACTCCAAACAAGGACCATTCACGGAGATAACCTAGAACCCCTGCACAGATGTAACCCATGGCAGCTCAGTGTCCAAGAGGGTTCTCCAGTAACAGGAACAGGGACTGTCTCTGCCATGAATTCATGGGCTGGCTCTTTGATCACCTCCACCTGAGGAGGAAGCAGCCTTACCAGGCCACAGAAGAAGACAATGAAGCCAGGCCTTTTTGAGACCTGATAGACTAGGGTCAGACAGAAAGGAAGGAAGACCTCCCCTATCATTGGACTGGGAGAGGGGCATAGGAGAACAAGAAGGAGAGAGGGTGGGGTTGGGAGGGGATGGGGGAAGATGCTACAGCTACAATACAAAGTGAATAAACTATAAATAATAAAAATAAAATAAAATAAAATTAATTTAAAAAAGAAAAGAAAAAATATATAGTTTAAATAAAAATTCCCCATCTGGGCTGACAATGCTTCCCCTCAGAGCCATACAGGATCCAACTAAAACTCCAGCACCAGCCATGAGAAGCCATAGGCTAATGCAGTTACCCTTAATTGGAAGGTAAGTTGCTATTGCTGAAGACACCATGTACTTTGCATATGTAACTCAGAGGACCTGAGATGGATCTTGGAGGAAAATCTTCTACTGTCACTTTACTAAACCAGCACAATCTCTAACTACATTCCAAGTATTTATCCCTATACCCATAGAAAAGTGTAGTCCTCACCCCTTATTAAAGAAACTCCTCTGCATCAGAGACCATTACAGAAAACCATAACTGGTCAAAACACAAAGAATAAGAAATTGTGTAGTACCCAGTTCCAAAATACCTCTACAACACAATTCCTGCACCCAGGGTTGAGAGACCATTTCAGAAGAGTCAGAAAAACAGGAAGTTTGTTGTGAGATCATATCCCCTAGAAAAGTCAGAAAAGCTCCACCCAGGAAGTTTAATCAACATGGCCACCTAAACAGGACCTAAAAAATGACAGCATCAATAGACATGTTAACATGGAAGGGGGAAATCACACAGCACAAAGAACTGCAGGCAACTAAGGAATGCTTAGAGCTAGAGAAATAGTCTTCCCGAAGAAGAGCCCCCGCAACTGATTATCCAATACCAAGTAACATTATACAGACTGAGCAGGTTACATTTATATATTTAGGAAAATATGTAACAATAAATAAGCGAAAAGGTCATAAATTTGGGAGGGAGCAAGAGCAGCAATTTAGAGGGGTATGTGGGAAGGAAGAAAGGGAAGTGGGGGAAATGATAATCATATAATAATTTCAAAAAATAAAAAATATCATAACGCCAGGCTTAGTGGCACACTTTTACTCCTAGCACTCTGGAGGCAGGGGCAGATGAATATCTGTGAATTTGAGGCCAGTCTAGTCTACATGGTGAGTTTCAGGATAGCCAGAGCTACATAGTGAGACCCTGTCTTGAAAAAAACAAACAAACGCTTTTTAAAGTCTCAAGTTTGATGCCCAGCACCCACATGGCAGCATACAATGGTCTGTAACTCTAGTTCTAGGGTATCCAATGCACACACATAAAATAATAAAGTACTCAAGTCTAAAAATACTTATCAATGATGAGGATAAAGCTCAGTGGGTGAATACTCATCTAGCATGTGCAAAGTTCATCAACTAAATCTTGCTCAATTTAAGGACAACCATAATTCAAACTCTAGTCATCTATGGTAATGATATCTAGTTAAATAATGGATGCAAGCTTTATGCATAAAAAACATGAAAATACTAATATTATGGGAAATCAGAGGCAAACATTCAATTAATCTTGGACAGAGAAAAACCTGTCTGAGAAGGTTTGAAGACATAACTAATCAGGAACTAGAGGTTTGGGAGAGGACAACGGATGGTGGGGAGTACCACCATATGTGGGTCATGGAAGAAATGAGGGCTAAACATTGTCAGAAGATAATCCGATAAAGCTATAAAAGAAAAAATTGAATATCCTCTACTAGACACATGCTCAGAATGCTCATTGCAGTGGGGCCTAAGCTCACAAAGCTCAGAAAGAGCCACATGCTCATGATTTATTCTCATAGGTATCTATCTGCACAATCCATGAGTGAAACAGTACTGTTACAAACAGATACTGATAAAGAAAAGCAGGAAACAGAGAAAGAAACTGCCAGAGACACCCACAGAGGGCCTGAACCTGTAGGGTATCCAGGTGGATCTATATTACAGAGCCCTCTAAAAGGCAGATTTCCTTATTGTCACCTACTAGAGCAAGTGTGAGAGGCCTGAGAGACAACTGACCCGAGGGTTCATAGTCCCAGAGCAAGCCTCCTGTGCCCACAAGAACACCCACACCATGTCAGTCTCTTTCTCCTCCCTGCACAGTCACCTGACTTAGGTCAGCAGGTGTCTCTTCTCTCTGTGTCACTGGATACACCTTGACTACATTTGCAATTAACTAAACCCCAAGTATCAGGGTACACCTTCTAGGCTTTTCTTTTTCCTTAATTATAGCATTTGAAGTAGGAAGACCCACTTTCAGTGTAGGTCTTTTGAGGTGGGAAGTGGGCTACATCTTCTGGTGGCTACCTACATAAAAGGGATGGAAGAAGCAAGTTTGCTCTGGGCTTGTTTGCTCTCACTCTTGCTGTCAAGTTCGCTCCTTCACTGACACTAGAGCCAATTCTTCAGTATTCTGAAGAGCAGTGGAGACATCCAACCTCCTGGACTGAACCACTACTGAATTTTTAGGCTCTCCGTTGGTAGACAATCGTTGGACTAACTGAACCACAGCCGGTAAGTCCCTGTAATGAACCACCTTTCTTTATCTATGTACAGATTCATTTCATCAGTTCTGCTCCTCTAGGGCAGTGGCTCTCAGACTGTGTATTGCGACCTCTTTGGTTGCCTTTCACAGTGGGCGCCTAAGACCGTCAGAAAACAAAGACATTTACATTACAATTCGTAACAGGAGTAAAATTACAGTTATAAGGTAGCAACAAAAATAATTTTATGGTTGGGGTCAGCACAACATGAGGAACTATGTTGAAGGGTCATAGCATTAGGAAGGTTGAAAACCACTACTCTAGAGACCCCTGACTAATTTCCTAGGAAAGTCCTAGCTACTAATCAGACTCAAGGGAAGAACAGATGAAGATGACTTATATTTTCTTCTCTTTTTTTTTAAAGACTTAATTATTTATTTATTATATAGCATTCTGTTGCACATGTGTCCTTGCACATCAGAAGAGGGCACCAGATCTCACTATAGATGGTTATGAGCCAACAAGTGGTTGTTGGGAATTGAACTCAGGACCTTTGGACAAGCAGCCAGTGTTCTTAACCTCTGAGCATCTCTCCAGTCCAACTTATATTTTCTTATTCTTTTAACTTTCACATTATCTTATGTCAAACATTTCTAACTATATACATTTTAGTTCATATTTGAATTATTCATATATGTAATTCATGTATTTAAATCTAAGTGGACTCAGATTGATATATAATTATAAGAAATATTAAAAATAAAAAAAATTATGTTGGGTGGTGGTGGTTTACATGCCTTTAATCCCATACTTGGAAAGCAGAGGCAGGTGAATCTCTGAGTTTGAGACTAGCCTGGTCAACAGAGTGAGTTCCAAAGAAATCTTGTCTTGAAAACCCAAAAATAAAAAATAAAAGTAAGGAAAAGGATAGCATTTTGTGAATATATGTGTTTAGTAGAAAGTATGAAAAGACAGGTGACTTTCCAACTTGAATAAAGGTGACATTTGTTAGTTTGTATTGAGAGACCAAAGAATTGACAATTGTTTTTTTGGGTATTAGTTTGGGGTCTGGAGCACAGGCTTGGGTGAAGGCCAACCAGGTGGAGACATGTCTAGCCAGCTGGGGTAAGGAACTAGCTTTACTGCATCCTTTTCCTGCCCACCAGAGATATAGTTGATAGGAAACTGGCCCAGATGGCCAGGCCAGAACTATTTGTGGTCTTGGCACCTAAAGTAAACCAATCATTTCAAAAGTCAATTTCCCTTACCCAATCATGTAACACCAAGGCATGTAACTCCCTGATTGAGTTTTTTTCCCCTTTAAAAACCTTGTTCTGCTAGACAGCCCCACTGCATTCCTCTCCTGCTTCCACAGGAAGTTTTGCGACCTGGACTCAAGCACGTATCTAATAAACCCTCATGTACTTGCAGCAGAGTCCACTCCTGGTGGTTTTGGGGGGGTCTCGCAAACTGAGCATGCCAGTATTTCTTTTCAATACTAGAACTTTTCTATAAGAAATTATTTTAGTAACAAATCTGTGTGTGCATACATGTATGTATGGTTGTATGCATGTGAAGACCAGAAAACAACCTTGGGTGGCATTCCTCAGAAGCCATCTTTTTGCCCCCAAACTCACCAAATAGTCTAAGCTGGCTGTCCATAAAAGGACCTTTCTGTCTTCAATTCTCCAACACGGGAATTAAAAGAACTAAAGAAACTAATCAAGAAGGAGGACTCTGGCTAAAATGCTCAATCCCCATTTAGAAAGGCAAAGAGGATGGATATCAGAAGAAGGAGAAAATAGGGAACAGGACAGAAGCCTGCCACAGAGGGCTCTGAAAGTCTCTACCCTGCAGGGTATCAAAGCAGATGCTGAGACTTATGGGCAACCTTTGGGCAGAGTGCAGCAAATCTTATAAAAGAAGTGGGAAATAGTAAGACCTGGAGAGGACAGGAACTCCACAAGGAGAACAACAGAACCAAATAATCTGGGCACAGGGGTCTTTTCTAGGACTGATACTCCAACCAAGGACCATTCATGGGGATAATCTAGAACTCCTGCACAGATGTAGCCCATGGCAGTTCAGTGTCCAAGTGGGTTCCATAGTAATGGGAACAGGAACTGTCTCTGACATGAACTGATTGGCCTGTTCTTTAATCACCTCTCCCTGACTGGGGAGCAGCCTTACCAGGACACAGAGGAAAACAAAGCAGTCACTCCTGAGGAGACCTGATAGACTGAGGATCAGAAGGAAGGGGAGGAGGACCTCCCCTATCAGTGGACTTGGGGAGGGGTATGGATGGAGAAGGGGGAGGAAGGGTGGGATTAGGAGGGAAAAAGGGAGGGAGCTACAGGGGGGATACAAAGTTAATACATTGTAATTAATAAAAATTAAAATTAAAAAAAAAAAGAGTATTACCACACCCAGTATTTTTTATCTGGGTGTTAGCGATTGAACTCAGGTCCTATCTAGCCCAACAACTCTCCTTTACATAAAAATATAAAGCCATTTAGAAAGCTATCTGGGAGTGGTGCACATCTGTGACCCTAGCACTCAGGAGACTGTACCTCGGTTATAAAGCAAGACCTTATCTTTAAAAAGAACCAAAAAAAAAAAAAAAAAAGTGTTACTAAAACTGCATCATAAATGCAATGGCATTTATAACCTTCCATTAAAATAGTCTTTAGAGCCTGGTGGTGGTGGTGGCACATGATTGAAATCCCAATACTTGGGAGGCAAAGACAAGCAGATCTCTCTGAGTTTGAGGCCAGCCTGATCTAGAGACATCCAGGGCTAAACAGGGAAATCCTGTCTTGAAAGCAAAAACAAAACAGGCACAAACAAAATAAAACAGTCTTCAGTAATTACAAAATGGAGATGTTTTTCATCAGATAACACTTTTGGAAACCACCTTCCCAGGACAAATCTGAAAAGGGTTATGGAGTGAGGGAAGAGCATCCCTTTTGCCCTCATAACTGCTAAGCTTCTGGGTGGAAAACTCAGCCATTCTTGTTCTCAGAGCAGAGTTGATGCCTCAATAGCAGAGAAATAAACACATAGAGTAAAACACAATTAGCACATGAGGTCCTCTTCTGGGAACAGGATGTGCAGAAGCAAATGTACACTGGGGCATGGAAATTGGCAAGTAACTTACAGGATGCTTGGCTGAAAGTCTCCCCGTCACAGTTCCAGTCTGATTCCATGTAGAAGAGATGGAGCCCTTGATCAGTTAAGAAAAGTCAGTTCAAATCTAGGCAATATGGTGTGACAAAGAACACACAGACCTTTCACCTATAACCTGCCCTGTTCTTCCTGCAAGTTAAAAAATAGCTTTGGGATCAAGGACAGCAAAATATGTTCCCCTCTAACCCAAATTGAAGCAGCAATAGGACAAATGGATCCATGTCATTATTAATTCTATATGTGACTTATGGGGCTGTAAAGACAGCATAAACTCAAAGTGGAATTATGTCACAGGTTCTGTTACTTGTGAAGCCTTGTAAGTCATAGACATCTCTGACTGTCGTTTTCTTGTGTGTAAATTAAAACAGTAATGTCTACCTGTGATGGATGTTATTGGTTGCTGACTTGACTGTATCTATAATTAATTAAAATCCAACCAGCTGGGTTAACTTGTGATGGATTTTTTTTAAATTAGATAATTTGAAATGTAAGACCTCCTTTTAATCCAGATCTTTTGTGGTGGGAAGATACACCTTTAATCCAGATCTTTGGAGGTGGGAAAATCCACTGATAACATTGGCCACACATTCTGGTGGCCGCCTATATAAAGGACACAAAAGGAGGAAACTTGCTCTCTCTGCCTGCTTACTCTCACAGAGAGTCCATTCCTTCACTGGCACTAGAGCATACTTCTTTGGGATTCTAGCATGAAGACCAACTGAGACACCCAGCCTCATAGACTGAACAACTATTGAATTCTAATCCCAATTTATTTTTATAAAGCCTTAGTTACCTTTTTCATAAAAGCTAGTAATCCATCTATAAAAGTTGACTTGATCTTGTGAACCTACATCATAAAGATAAGAATAGTTATGTTCTTAAACTTGTTAAAGTACTCAAAGAGACCAACTGCAGAGCATCAGTTCACCTAGGAATGAGCATGTGGGCAGAATTACCTTGCATAACTTTTAGTGCCAGGATTGAATAATACAGGTCCACAAAGAAAGATACCAGTCTGTCATTCCGCAATATTTAGGCTGCAAAGTCAATTACTCATTTCAGTGTCCCCAGAAGTGGGCCCTTTCTAGTTCTTTCCCCATCCTTACATTACTTCAGAAGGATGGATAGTTTGGTATCAATGTATTTCTGCAGGACAAGAGCTCCATAAATAACAGCACTGTTGTTTGGTTTGTAAATGTGGTTAATGAATAACAGAAAACATGAAATAAAGAGCAAGTGTGTGAACAGAAAAACATGATTAGCCAAAAGAGGAGAGGGGGTATGCCAGTAAGCCTCAGTAAATATCACTCCCTTGGAGTCTGGAAACCAGGGGAATGACAAGACTTTTGTGAGAATTGGTAGAAGTCTCACTCTCACTTAAAGAAACAGGGGCACAGGCCATCAGTCTCCTTCCATACATGACTCCTTGGGCTCCCAGTGTTAGGAAAAGTAGAATTAGTCTTGAGTAAGATGGCATTGGGATATGAAGAAGCAAGGCTGACATAAAGTTGGTTGAGGAAATTTTATCTCCTTAGAATACCGTTAACACATGTCAACAAATATGGGGTTGTGAATAGAGACAAGGTTAGATAGTATTCCTTCATCACAAACCATTTACACACACACACACACACACACACACACACACACAGAGAGAGAGAGAGAGAGAGAGAGAGAGAGAGAGAGAGAGAGAGTCAACTTACCTGTCTATATTCCAAAATTATCTTGGGTAATGGGTGAAGATCTTGTAGAGAATTTAACTAAAAATGAAAATATGTATTATCAACATAATTTCTTCATTTCATTTTTTTTACTTTCAACTGGAGGGTATACTAGTAATAAATGATGTGATTTAAGATATTTTCCAAAATGAATCTTCATAACAAACTCAAATTATCAAAAAAATATCTTACCCAACCACCTACGAAGTAACATCTAACCAGGAGCTAAAATTACTTCAAATGAGCTGAGAAATAAGAGTCTTCTTTAGACCTTAAATTAGCAAAAATCTAAATCTCACATAAAGGAGTAAGTTATATGCCTCCAAACATAAAAATCCACACTACAGCAGTGCCCAACATTTGATTGAGTGAAACTTAAGGGAGGTGGCATAAGCTTTGAACCCTAAAGCCACAGTATTGAACACACACAGTACTGATCCTAATCTGCTGATATGAAGTTCAAAAATAGGAAAAAGCAGCCTGCAGTGGTAGACAGAGCTCAGTGTCTGAAAAAAGGAGCAGGACCTACTAGGAACCTGGAATATTTACTTCTTGCCATGATAGCAGTTACATGGTGTTGTCATAGGCTTTCCAACCATGTGAAAACATCTAAGTGGAGAAAACACACAGGAAGTGGTTATGAATGCCTGTGTGTGCCCAATATTACTAAAGATGTTCTAACAGGATAGAATGCCAAAAAAACAGCAACATCTGGAATCATCTCTGACCTTCTTCTAGTCTTACTCACAGCAAGTCCTGTGGCTCCCCTACAAAATGTATCCTGAATCTGCCTCTTTCCTCCCATCCTTGCTTTATCACTTTGTCCTATCACTTACTTTCTCTCTTGGTCTCCACAGATACCTACATTCTTGTACACAGACACACAGATATGTGCACATACAAATACACACATACATACTCTCTGTCACATGCACACACACATACACTCTCTCTGACACACACACACACACACACACACACACACACTTAAAAGAGCAAAATTGCACCAAATTATCCTTTTCCAGAAGTACAGCCAGCCAGATGTGCCTGGAGGGTAGCCACCTGCCTGTCTCCTGGTGCATAGCTCCTCGAGAGAGGGCACCTTGTCTACAGGGTCTGCTGCCAGCACGGAAGGCAGCTTATACCTGGTGCAGATATGTAAAACATGTAAAAAAGACAGGGAAGCTAGACTCTTACCATGGCTTCTGATGTGGACAGCTGATTCTGCAGCCCAGTTCTGGGAAGATGCTTCCTCTTACTCAACAAGTGTAGCTTCAACTTGCCAAAGAGGATCTTTAACAAAAGCAAATCACAAGTGTGAAAAAAAATCCAGATCTGAGAAAATGAACATAACCATCACAGCTACCGCCACTAGTCTGAAGACATGTAGCTATAGTAAAAGAGGCTTAGCTCCTCATTTATAAAAACTTTGAGTTAATGTATCTCAAACGCCATCACTTGTGAGAACATGAGTAATTTAACATCATTTTCATACAATATTATAAATTCAAAGTTAACCATCCTTTAAGTTCTTGAGTAAGATACTTAGCTTTTGAAAGGACAAAATTTAGTATTACCAACAGGCCCATGGCTGTAATCTCAGTACTTTGGAAGGTGAGGCAGAGGGACTGTCATGGTGTGAGTATACAGCCACTGGTTACAGAATGGGTTTTACATAAGTCTGGGCTACAGAATGAGACCCTGTCTCATAACAAATAAATGAAATTGAGCCTTACCTCACGAAGCTGGTTATTACTCGTTATAAGAAACTGTTCTCCTGCAACAAAATGGGCTTCTTGCTCTAGATCCTTGAGGTGAGCCTAAAAAAATTGAAACATTATTATTCACAGACTTCATGATTTAAAAGAACTTAATCTGTTCATCAAACTCAACAAAAGCCCTAAATGGAATAAAAACTCATCTGTCACTTACCAAAATGAAGGTTTGAAAGCATACATATTGATTTTGTGGTGAAATTTTCAGGCTCATAAATTGCCTTTCCCAAACCTAGCTAAAACTTTTTTGTTTAGTTTTGTTTTGTTTTGAGACAGGATTTCTCTGTGTAGCCTTGGCTGTCCTGGACTCACTTTGTAAACCAGACTAGCCTTGAACTCCTAGCAATCTGCTTGTCTCTGAATCCACCACTCCTGGCTCCCTAGCTAAAACTTAAAGAAGCAAAAATAAAAGTACACCAAAATGAGAGAGAAAAGAATGTGTTTTTCAGCTCTGTTTGAAGGGATCCAATACTATAAGAAAAAAGACAGAAAAGGGGGAGGTATAGGTTACAGATTTACATCCATACTAGAGCAAGGTGTCCTATAAGTCACTATGAGGAAATAAAAACACAAGTAAAAGACTTAGATGAAAGTCTGGTTATGGGTAAATGCACAGCCTGAAACCCAAGTTTCATCCCTGAGACTCACATAATAGAAAGAGAACTGAATCCCCAAAATTGTCCTCTGACCTCTACACACACACACCACACGGTGGAATGCTTATCCTCCTTACATGAGTGCATGTCAGTCACTGTTTTATTGCTGTGAAGAGCAGGAAAGTGTTTAGTTTTTCAAGACAGTTTCTCTGTATATCCCTTGCTCTCCTGAAACTAACTCTGTAGATCAGGATGGCCTCAAATTCAGAGATTCAGCTGCCTCTCTGCCTCCCAAGTTCTGAGACTAAAGGCTGGGCCATCATCACCTAACTGAGAGTTCTACTCTTGATTCACAGGCTAAACCAAGAGAGACACTGGGTTTGGCATGACACACTTCCTCCAACAAGGTCACACCTCCTAATTCTTCCAATCCTTTAAATCCTTAGTGACTAAGCATTCAAATATATAAGCCTATTGAGGCCATTCTTATTCAAACAATCACATTCTAATCTCTAACCGCCATAGGCTTGCAGGCATATTATAATGCAAAAATTCATTCAGTCCAACTTCAAAAGTCCACATAGTCTATCACTATCTCAACATCACTTAAAAGTCCAAAATTCAAAGTATCTGAGCTTCATGGCAATTTCTTGTTTGTTTGTTTGTTTGTTGTTTTTGAGACAAGGTTTCTCTGTATAGCCTTGGCTGTCCTGGAATTCATTCTATAGACCAGGCTGGCCTCAAACTCAAAAGATCCATTTGTCTCTGCCTCCTGAGTGCTAGGATTAAAAGGTGTGCACCAATACTACCTGGCTTCTTTAAGCTTTTTTACTTCGTTGAGCCCAGTTTTGGCTCCAATATCACCTTTTCTGCTGTTCTTTTTCTCCTCACACAGTATATTTTGTATGTCTTTTTGTCTTAGCTTGCTCTTTTTCACTATAGATCTAAACAGGAGTGATTACTAATAACCACAAGATACAGTATCGATACTAGGCTATCTTGAAATCTCTTCTGCCAATGCCATTAATCCAAAACTCTTCAATTTAACCTTAGGCAGATTTTTTAGGACAAGAGCAAAAAGCATCTATATTCTTTGCCAAAATATCACAAGTATGATTTTTCTAGGCCACTTGCTAATATTCTTCCTCTCTTGAGCTCAGCCATTATAATTTACATTGCTGTCACTATTATTGTATCCCATGTTTTTACTTGAATGGCCCGATAACTCAGCTTAAAGCATTCAGCCACTTTTTTAGTCCGAAGTCCCAAAGTCTTCCACATTTCTCCAAACAAACAGCATAGTCAGGTGTGTCCCTGGTACCAATGTTCTGTTGCTGTGTAGAGACACCATAACTAAGGCAACTCTTATAAAAGAAAGCATTTAATTGGGAGCTTGTTTACAGTTTCAGAGGTTAGTCCAGGATTATCAGAATAAGGAACACGGTAGCAAGCAGGCAGACGTGGTGCTGGAGAAGTAGCTGAGTATTCTTCATCCTGAGCCAAGGGCCAAGAGCAGAGACAGTGTACTTAGCATGGGCTTTTAAAACCTCAAAGCCCACAATCAGGGACACACTTCCCCCAACAAAGCCATACTTCTTAATCTTTCTAATTCTTTCAAATAGTACCACTTCCTGATAATTAAGCGTCCAAATAAATAAGCTTGTTGAGACCATTCTTATTCAAACCACTGCAGTGCAGTAGATGTCTCTGGTGTCTAAACCCTTCACCACATGGTCTTCCCTTCTAGGAGTCCAGGAAAAAGAGAAACAATATCAACACTGCTGTAGGGCCAATAGGGAAGGGAAGAATCTACTGAGAACACAAACAATTACATATTCTGAAATAATAGCTTACTCCAAGGAGTGCCGATGTCCTCTTCATTTCTTCTTTATCAACTGGAATCTTATGGTTTTCCATCACTGTGAGTCAAAGTAAAAAACAGATCATATTTTCAATAGACTAAAGAATCTCACTCTCTGATGAGCTAATGATAACAATATTCATTTACTCAGCTCCCACTCTAAGTCAGCCTCTGCTCTATGAGGAAATAAAAGTGCCATAAGAAGTGGGCTGTTGGGGATACAGAGCACTTGTTCAGCACAAGCCAGGTCCTGGGCTCAGTTCCCAGGTGTGAAGGATATGGGACTCTACTGGTCCCAGCCTGGCCCTTTGCATACTCTGGATGGAGAGTAACTCCTGGCCCTGCAGCAGGACCTTGTCAAGAGGCAAAGATGGGCAAAAGCCCTGGAGGGTACTTAAAGGAAGGGTCTAAAGTGATAGGGAAGAGAAGCACAGAACTGGAGGATTGGCCTGATGTTAAGATAACAGGTGAGTAAATGTCAACTATAGCTGAATGCTAGGCCATCAAGTCCTTCCAGACCAGGAAGTGATACAGCCTAAACCCTCTTGTTGCAGAAAAGAAAATAAGGTGCTAGCAACTTCTTTGGATGAAATATAGTACCCACTCCATTATAGGTTTAAAAAGAAAATTCATTCCTAAACAATTTAAAGTTTCTCCAGAAAGATGACTATACTTTGTTTTTATGGTAACTCACCTGCCAAAATTGGTATCAATGGAAGCTCCAAAGTACAAAATAGTTGCCATAAGCCATAAGCCTGTTTCACAGGAAGAAATAATATCAATATATTTTGAGTGATTATCTGCATTTTGTTGAAAAGCTACCTGACTTCGCTGTGTTATGCTTAAGCGACCCCTGTCTGAAGCTGTTTCTCTATCTTCTTAATAAAACTCTTATTTCCATTACAGAGAATATTTCACTACTATCTGAATATCTAGTAAAGATATTCTAAAATTTCACAAGACCTTTGCTTTCTCACTTTTAGGAGTATCTGTGTGATTTTAGTCTTCCATTTTTACTACAGAATGTCTCACTAAGTACTAGTCATTTCACCTAGTCTTCATTGATTTTGCATTGGCCCTGCAGACTAGTCAGGAGAGGTGGAATCTTGATGTTAGGCCACCTGTTTCAAGAGTGTGAAATCCTTCCTCTTTTATTCATATCATCTTCCATGTTGTTTATTTATTTGTAGGCCCCTACTTATACACACAGTGTTATGCAGTCCAGTCTGGACTCAAACTCTCCATATAAATGAGGTTGCCCTTGAACTTCCTACTTCCACTTCCTAAGTGCTGGGATTACAGGCTTGTCCATCACACCTGATTTCCTATTATGTTTACTGGAGTTTTTCTTATATTCACTCTTTTCTGCTGTTGCCTAGAGTGCTGGGCCTCATCTTCTAGTTCCCCTCAATTTCTCTGCCTGTCCTTGCACGCTAAAGCAGATTGATCCTGTCCAGGACACATCCTCCTCAACCCTTAGACAATTTTCCTGTTTGGGCATATATCCAAGGGCAGGGGAGGAAAGAAGCAGCTTGCATTAGAGCCATGAAGGGAAAAGCGTCTAGCTCTAGCCTGTCTTGGAAGCTTGTCATCTTGCCAGTCTCCTTCACCTTTACCTTGGGACATAGTCTTCTTTCCTTTAGCCTCCTTAGTAGTCCCTCCATTGGCTGCAGCTTCCCAATAAGAATCTAACTGAAACAAGCTGGGTGTATTTTGTTGCTAACTAAAATAAATCCTTGGCATCTGAAACACTCTAGTTAAGTGTGAGGCATTGGAACAATTGTTTTCAATATTGGAACATATTTTTTTTTTCAGAACATATTTTTAAAACTGCAGGAATTATCATTTTATTCTTTCCTTTTCTAAGTGAGGCACCGTTTAACTTGGATTTAGGACAAACATCTCACTTCATATTCAAAACACTAAGTGTGAGTCTGGGTATAAGTGAAAACACAGGCCTTACATAGCCAGAAATTACAGTATGAAAAATGCCTTGCCTTTAACTTGGAACAAAGATCCATCGTGAGGTCGTAGAGTATCCTCAGGTTCATGTATACATTCTGATTCTTTAAAATGAATACATTAAAATTTAGATGGACTTAGCACAAATTCTCATCATAGTCTGGGAACTGATATCACTTACAAAAGTGTTTCTAGTGACATGGCAAGATGCTCCTGATGGCTTCTGTGCCAATCACCATTGAAAAGGTCCCTAAAGGCACAAGTCAGACTGTCCACAGGGATACACTCCCCCAGACCAGTATTTCTTCTTTGTACAGATAGAGAAATAGAACTCCTAATGCCTGTTGCAATGATTAAATGACTGGCAAGGCCAGAAACATGGATTTTCAGATCCCACACTTTCTCCTCTATGCTCTGTCACACAGCAACCACTTGATGGATGCTACATTCACACTAACTTATCCATTAACACTCTGGGTAGGTAAATATAGAAGCTCTGAGAAGCCACAAACAGAAGCTATGTTCAAAGAACAGAGAGGGGAGATGGGATAAGAAGCATCCTCTAACACACAGTCTGTGTTCTTCCCTAACCTCTGAGCCATCTCTCCAGCCCTCTGTGTTCTTCCTAACAGGGATCTTTACAGCCTTCTTCTCAGCATCCCACTCTGCCAAGGAGCCCCCAAATCTAGCTAGGATGCTCAGATTTACCTTTCTGCTAAATCCTCACATTAGGAGAAACTCAAAGTATGTGGCTGCTGGCTGCACATAGATCCCTACAGAAACCATGCTACTATGGTTCTCCGGTCATTTCCTGAACTTGGCTCTCCCATGAACAACTCAGGAAATATGAGGCAGAAAACCATATCTATGGCACCACATAGAACAATCCCACCTGGTTTCCTGCAGCTCTTTCAACTCCAAAGTGATCACAAGTTTCCTCTTTGAAACATTCCAAGACAGGCCTGTTCCTTGGCATGGCACAGCCCCTTGAGAACTCTTCATGCACCCTAGATCCCCAAGTCTTCTTTTTCCTTCCTAAACTGTCCTTGTTATCCTCACTAAGGAGCTAATTTTCTAGGAGGGCTGCTGTTCTCATGCCATTCCTTCTATCTGAGCTCCTTTTCATCCTCAAATCACCTCTTCAGAGTGACACAGAAGCAGATTCCTTAAGGGCCAACTACAATCTCTCACTCCCATGTGCTGCAAGGCTCTCCCATGGCCATATCTGGCCAACAACCATGACTGAAACTGCTTTTGAAGCTGCCTCTTATCCTCATGAGGCAAGGACAAAGGGCCTTAGGAACAGAGAGTAGAAGTCCAGACCTGGCTCAACAGCATCACTAAGCATTGTGACAGCCTGCATTAGAGAGCACACCCTCTATAGCTGATTTTCATTCCATGCAGCCATCTTATCCCAGAATAATATGTGAGAATAATAAGAAGAAACTAGACTTAGTCATAAATCCAAACTGAGCCATGGCGTCAACTATGCCTTGGGTAAGATGAGTGAACAGTAACGTGTGCATATCTAGTATCCCCCTCTGTGAACTAGGACTGATAATACTAGTAGTGGACACTAGTGGACAATTTCTTGTCATATTTCAGCTTGTTAGGCAATCTTTGCCTGACTGAGTAAGATTCTAATCACCAGTAAGAGAAAAGGGATACTTTCCAAGTGCTAAAACAAAATCTTGTCTCCTGCATGGCCACTGTCCCTAGGCTGCCAGGACCAGATTCCCATTCTTGCAAGAACTGTACATTTTTCTCTGATTTGGCAAACTATTTCATGACCTTCTGTTATACCTTTTTTTAAATTCAAAGATATGGTATTTCTGGTATTTACAGTCTACCCCTATGGGACACAGACCCACACTGCACACATGGTAGTTATGAGTATGAAGGGCAGGGTGTGCAGGCTCTCACATGTGCTGCTGTACCTTTGGCCCATCTGAGTGCTCACTGAAGTGTCACACCATGTGGCTGAATAGAGAGTCCTGGTTGTGACACTGTTCCCCAATAACTCTCCTTCAGAAAAGGTAGCTCCTGAAGACAAGGGGCATCTTCACCACAAGAGGGCTTTGGAAAACACACCTTGTCCTTTCTACCTAGACTGAAGTGGCTGTCCCAGAAAGTCAGACAACAAGAACATGTCACCAGAAGGATTTACAAAAGGTCAGTTTTTTGCTCACAGAGGAGGTGCTACTGACACTGGAGAATCCACAGAAGAGCTACACTCTAATGTGACATCCCTGGAAGTCTCTCATCTTTATTCATTAACCTCTATCAGAAACACCTCAGCCAACAGAATTTGGATATAACAAATGAAATACAAATGGGTTCTGGCAATATCATTGTTACTATTAGATTATCTACAAAGTTAAAAAAAAAAAGTCAGGGTTGTATTAAGGTAGATAGAACTTCATCTTAAACATCTTACCACAGTATTTCTTGAGGCATCACCAAATGTACTGCTTGGTTTGATTATGATGGACTTTTCTAGGTGTTTTGCCACTAAATCTTCGAATGAAGGTGCAGTGTCACTAGGATCTATGAGCCATGCAGCAACTCTGGGATCTAGTCCTACAAAACCAGCCACTGCAGAGGAAAAGGTTACTTAGTATTCCTCTCAACCACAAACAATTGTTGCTTTTCCCATCTTTACACTAAGCCAAGAGTTTTCCACAAGCATGAAACAAAAATGACTGAGAAACACTTAAAGAAATGTTCAACATCCTTTCCATCAGAGAAATGCAAATTAAAACTACTTTGAGATTTCATGTTACCCCAGTCAGAATGTGCAAAATCAATAAAACAATTGACAGCACATGTTGGCAAGGATGCCGGCAAAGAAGAACATTTATTCATTGCTATGGGAGTGCACCTTAGTATAAACAGTGTGGAAATATGTATGGCGGTTCCTCAGGCAGTTGGGGATAGATCTACCTCATGAGCCAGCTATACCACTCTTGGGCATATACCCAAAGGACTCTCCATCTTACTATAAAGATACTTGCTCAGTTATGTTCACTGACGTACTATTCATAATTGCCAGAAATTGGAAAGAGCCAAGATGTCCATCAACCAATAAATTGATAATGAAAATGTGGTACATTTACATAATTGAATATTATTCGGCTGTTAAGAACCAGTGAAATTTTGAAGTCTGCAGGTAAATGGATGGAGCTAGAGAAAAAAAATCCCAACTGAATAACCCAGACCCAAAATAGACAAATATTACATATTTTATCCTATATGTGGATGTTCAACTTTTAAGCTTTTGATATGTGTGCTAAAAATTCAAATAACCAAAGACGTTAAGTACCTAGTAAGGGGTCAGAGGAATGGAGAGGATCTTCCAAGGAAGGGGAAGTAGAATATAGTGTTATGGGGGAAAGAGGGGAAACTAGAATAGAAGGATTAATGGAAAGGAGGATGGGAGATCAGAGTCCAGGAGTTATGGATAGGAATACCTTATACTAAAGGCCTTTGAAAATCCATATAGAAACCCACTACTGCAGAAGTTTCTTAATATATACATATAAGAAAGGAATCTAAATGGAATCACCATATAATGGGGGAGACAATGTCCCAACTATATAACTTATGTCACCAGTTAAAACTTCCAGTGCCAGGAATGGGTTCCATATTTTTGAGTTGTTAGCTAAAGAGGTCCATGGAACCCCCCAAACATCACAGCCCATTGCCAAGGCCATTGATTGCTTTCCACAGTGAATGGTAAGGCACTATTGTTGAAAACAACACTTATTTATTTTACTGAACATGTAGAAATGCAGCAGGTGCCAAACTAGAAGCTTAACCCTACTGTGTTCATGATACTAGAAGGTACTCTGCACTCTACCAGAAGATAAAGGCAATCATCAATATCCCCCAGCTACAACAGCAATCTGCCTAGAAGATATTCTGATACAACAGTGGCACAAAAGTTATGAGAGTACTCTTTGATTGGATTTAAGGCCCACTCCATGAGATGGACCCTATACCTGACCCTGCTAAAGTGCCAACAACCAGAAAACAACCGTGGGCCCTGTGGAAAACATATTGTTCTGCTAAAAAAAAACATGACAATAAAATGATTCCTAATAACATATTCATATAGATTAGTACCTCATTCAACCCTAATCAGAGAAGCTTCTTCATGCAGTTGATGGGAATTTAACAGAGAGACCCACAATTAGACAATGTGCACAGAGTGAGAGACTTTGGAGTGCTCAGTCCTAAATGGAACATCTTATCAAATCCTCCCCTCAAGACTCAGGGATCCTTGGGTCAGAGAACGAAAAAAGATTGTAAGAACCAGAGATGAGGAATGACTCCGAGGAAACTGTGTTACAGACACAACAAGACTGATACACATATGAACCCACAGAGACTGTGGAAGTACACACAGGACCTGCACAGGCGCAAGCCAAACAGTGTCCCACCACTAATAGGGGGACGTGAACATAGGGTTCCTTCCCTAACCAAGAAGCTATCGGTGACTGCTACCTGTTAGCAAAGAGCAAATCCGTCTTCTACCACAGAGTGTCACTGGGTATATCAACCACACTCTAGGGCAAGCCTCATGGGCATGAGTAGTGGGCCAATAAAAAATAAACTTCATGCTTTTTTTTTTTTTTTTGTGAACTTCTGTTTCATTTTGTTTTGGAAATTTTCATCTTATAGGTTTTTGGTTCAACTGTTTTTTTAATTTTCTATTTTTTTGTGGCAGGTTTTTTTTTGAGAGAAAACACAAAATTGGTTAAGTAAGGAGGTAGGGGAAGATCTAAGTAAGAAAGGAGGGGTTGGAGAAGGGAAACAATTAAAATATACTGTATGAAAAAAATAAAAAGAAACAAAAAAGATTAATTTTCCAATGAATACTATTTTGCTATTCCCTCAAATTACAGGATTAATTACTCCTATAACTATTATTCTTATTTATTATTATTATTAGTTATTACAATTTATTCATTTTGTATCCTGGCTGTGGCCCCCTCCCTCATCTCTTCCCAATCCTACCCTTCCTCTTCTCTCCCTATACTCCTTCCCCAGTCCACTGATAGGGGTGGTCCTCCTCCCTTTCCATCTGACCCTAGCCTATCAGGTCTCAACAGGACTAGTTGCATTGTCTTCCTCTGTGGCCTGGCAAGGCTGCACCCCCTCCCGCCAGGGAGGGTGATCAAAGAGCCTGCTACTGAGTTCATGTCAGAGACAGCCCCTGCTCCCCTTACTAGGGAACCCACTTGGAGACTGAGTCTATGGGCTATATCTGAGCAGGGGTCCTCTCCATGCATGGTCCTTCATTGGGGAATCAATCTCTGCAGGGCCCTCAGGACCAGTTTTCTTGTTTTGTTTTTTTGCTCTGTTGGTCTCCTTTTGCAGCTCCTGTCCCCTGTCCCCTCCAGGTCTTTCTATCCCCCCACCCCTTCTTTCATAAAATTCCACACACAAAACTCAAGTCCAAGTGGATCAAAGACCTCAACATAAAACCAGACACACTAAACCTGTTAGAAGAAAAAGTGGGGAAAAACCTGGAACTCACAGGCACAGAGACAACTAACTTCCTGAACAGAGCACCAACAGTACAGGCTCTAAGATGAACAACCAATAACTATTATTGCTTTTTTTTTGTCTTTTTTAAATATAATTTTTATTTATTACAATTTATTCATTTTGTATCCCAGCTGTAGCCCCACCCTCACCCCCTCCAAATCCTGCCCCCCTCCCTTCCTCATTTCCTCCCTGCCCCTTCCCCAGTTCACTGATAGTGGAGGACCTCCTCCCCTTCCATCTGACCATAGCTTATCAGGTCCAATCAGGACTGTTATTCACAGTCTTACTCTGTGGCCTGGTAAGGCTGCTCCCCCCTTAGGGGGAGGTGATCAGAGAGCCAGCCCCTGTTCCCCTTACTAGGGAACTCACTTGGAGACTGAGCTGCCATGGGCTACCTCTGTGCAAGGGTTCTAGTTTATCTCCATGAATGGTCCTTGGTTGGAGTATAAGTCTCAGAAAAGACCCCTAGGCCCAGGTTTTTTGGTTCTGTTGTTCTCTTTGTAGAGCTCCAGACCCTTCCAGGTCTTTCTATCTCCCCCTTCTTTCATAAGATTCCCTGTACTCTGCCCAAAGTTTGGCTATGAGTCTCAGCATCTGTTTTAATACCCTACTGGGTAGAGCCTTTCAGAGGCCTTCTGTGGTAGGCTCCTGTCGTGTTCCTTGTTTTCACCTTCTTCCAATGCCTATCTCTTTTGCCTTTCTGAATGACGATTGAGCATCTTATCCAGGGCCCTCCTTCTTGATTATCTTTCTTAGGTGTATAGATTTTAGTATGATTATCCTATATTATATGTCTAATATCCACTTATAAGTGAGTATATATCATGTGTGTCTTTCTGCTTCTGGGATACCTCACTCAGGATGATCTTTTCTAGATCCCACCACTTGCTTGCAAATTTCATGATTTCCTTGTTTTTAATTGCTGAGTAGTATTCCATTGCGTAAATGTACCACAATTTCTGTATCCATTTATCAACTGAAGGACATTTGGGTTGTTTCCAGGTTCTGGCTATTACAAATAAAGCTGCTATGAACACGGTTGAGCAAATGTCCTTGTTGTATACTTGAGCATTTTTTGGATATATGCCTAGGAGTGCTATAGCTGGATCTTGAGGAAGCAGTGTTCCTAATTTTCTGAGAAAGCACCAGATCGATTTCCAAAGTGGTTGTACAAGTTTACATTCCCACCAGCAATGGAGGAGGATTCCCCTTTCTCCACATCCTCTCGAGCATGTGTTGTCACTTGAGTTTTTGATCTTAGCCATTCTGATGGGTGTAAGGTGAAATCTCAGGGTCATTTTGATTCACATTTCCCTGATGACTAAGGATGTTGAGCATTTCTTTAAGTATTTCTCTGCCATTCGGTATTCCTCTATTGAGAATTCTCTGTTTAGCTCAATTGGATTGCCTGATTTGTTGCTGTTTAACTTCTTGAGTTCTTTCTATATTCTGGATATTAGCCCTTTGTCAGATATAGGGTTGGTGAAGATCCTTTCCCAATCTGTAGACTGTCATTTTGTTCTGACGACAGTGTTCTTTGCTTTACAGAAGCTTTTCAGTTTCATGAGGTCCCATTTATTGATTGTTATTCTTAGAGCCTGTGCTGTTGGTATTCTGTTCAGGAAGTTGTCTCCCGTGCCAATGAGTTCCAGGCTCTTCCCCACTTTTTCTTCTAACAGGTTTAGTGTGTCTGCTTTTATGTTGAGATCTTTGATCCACTTGGACTTTAGTTTTGGGCAGGGTGATAAGTATGGATCTATTTGCATTTTTCTACATGTAGATATCCAGTTAGACCAGAACCATTTGTTGAAGATGCTATCTTTTTTCCATTGTTTTGTTTTCCATGGTTTTGGCATCTTTGTCAAAAATAAGGTGTCCATAAATGTGTGGATTTATTTCCGGGTCTTTGATTCCATTGATCCACCAACCTGTTTCTATGCTAGAATCATGCAGTTTTTATTATCATTGCTCTATAGAATACCTTCAAAGGATCTTTTATTGTAGAAGATTGTTTTAGCCATTCTGGGTTTCTTGTTATTCCATATGAAGTTGAGACTTTTCTTCCAAGGTCTGTAAAGAATTGTGTTGGTAATTTGATGGGAATTGCATTGAATCTGTAGATTGCTTTTGGTAAGATGGCCATTTTTACTATGTTAATCCTGCCAAGCCATTAGCATAGGAGCTTTCCATCTTCTGATATCTTCTTCTATTTCTTTCTTCAGAGACTGGAAGTTTTTTTCACAAAAATCTTTGACTTGCTTGGTTAGAGTTACAACCATGATACTTTATGTCCTTTGTGGCTATTGTGAAGGGTGTTGTTTCCCTAATTTCTTTCTCAGCCCATTTGAACTATTATTTCTTAAGAATTTTTTTGTATACATCTTTATGTATGATGTGTGTATTTATCCGTGTGTATTTATTTGTACATGTGCAAGTGCATGCATGTGAGGCAGATGTCAGCAATCTTCCTCGGGTACTCTCTATCTTATTTACTAAGGCAAGGTCTCTCAGTTGAACTCATAGCTCCTTAATATTGCTCTCTAGCTAGCCAGCTTGTTCTAGAGACCTTTGCTCTACCTTCTGAGTATACTGAAAGAGCAGGCTACCTTCACACCTACTCAACAATTACATGGGTCCTAGGGACTTGAACTCCTATCCTCACATTCACACAGTAAGCACTTTACTAGCTGAGCCAGCTCCATAGCCCTCTTCAAGAATGTCTGCCTTGTTGGAAGGTGGCTGGATACACCCAGATCCTACATGACTGGTTGATGTGGGCATCACATTAAAGAAATGGAATCCAAACAGCTAAGAAGGGATAGAGAGTTCAAGTACACTTGGAAAATGGCTGTCTCAATAATACAAGAGACTGAAGTTAGAAATTTTGGCCCATGTCCCTGTTTTTCTCTTCCTATGTGAGCGTTTCAGCCATTATAGGTAGTAGATCTTTTCTTCCACTTTTCCCCGTCTTTCCAGGCCACACAAAATACTTCGTCATGGTCTCAGAATCATGCCTCCTGAGTCAAGGAATAAGGGGAGTAGCTACATCAACTCACATAGTTTCCCTGTCACTGTGTCAGAGCAAGTAGGCGGTATAGGCCAGGCAAAATGGTATTCCCTGACATAAGATAGTTCAATGAGGTAGCTAAAAACAAAAAGGAGCCGACTTTTAAATAAGATTATATTCTTGGATCACATCACACTAAATGCCAGATTGTCTGGTATTCTTAAGTTATTATACTAGCCAGAGAGTGTCAAGACTTTTCTATATTATGTCAGAGACTACAGATATAGGCAGATTTGGAACTTTGGATGAGATGAAATAGTCATTGTGGCTGCTTCTGCCCCAGCAAAGTTGACTTTATATGACACTGTCTGGTAACACTGACTGACCTCTGACATTCCAAAGGTAAGAGTTCTACAGAAAGATCTTTTGAAAAGACCTTGGGAGATTGGACAGTACCAGAATGTTCTGGGTGCTGATCCTGTCAACTGACGAATAGAAGCCTGCCAGGACAAATCTCTATTTTTTTTTTTTTTTTTTTTTTTTTTTTGGCGGGTGGGGAGTCTGTCCATAGTGTTCTCCATAGTGGCCATATTATGGATTTGCCTTCTGTGCTCTCCACCATTTATTTAAACAAAAATGTAGGTTTTATTCTGTCACACATACCGTTGATGACTATAAAGCTGACTTTTCTTGACTTGAGGAACTTTGAGCTGCTACATACTCACGCTGAGCATTTTCTGCCCTGTACTCAACCATTTCCCAAGGAATCTGTTACCATATACAAGTATATATTATATATATACCATATATAAGTACATATATAAGTATTTATTACTTAAACATTATTAATACTTAAAATAAATAGCAGTAAAACCAGCCCACATGCTCTTCATGGCCATACTTTAAAAGTATTTTGTATCAAGTTTTGCTGACTCTGTGGAACAATTCATTATTTTGAAGGTAAGTTAAAAAAAAAAACAACAAACCCACTAAATTTCCAGCCAGAAGTTTCCATCTCAAGTTCACTTAGGCAAATAATGAGTGGCTTCTGTTTATTGAACTAGTCTAGTTAACAAATGAAGAAAAATGGACCGGGGTGACAGCCCAGTGGTCAAAGTGTTTGCCTTATAAGCCTGAGGACCAGAATTCAAATTCCCAAACCTACGTAAATCCAGATGGGTGTGGCAGCACGCCTGTAATTCTAGCTTCCAAAGGCAGAGATAGGGTTTCCAGAGCAAGCTGACTAGTCATTTCTTCCAATTCTTGTTTTGACTGAGGCCATATCTCAATGAATAAGGTAGAAGACCAATTAAAGATAATTCCTAGCATCAACTTCAGGATCTACATGTATGCACATACACATATATACACCCCCCATGTTCCTCCAAACAAACACACATGAAAATGGAAAAAGAAAAAAATGAAGTATAATAGAGTTTTAATCTTACCAGGTTGCAATTAAGAACTTAGACAATGACAATCTATAGCTTCTACCATCACAAAACAAACAAAAAACTAAGAGCATCTCAGGGCAAGTGTGGGAGATGGGATACTGTCAGGATAGCTAATAATGCAGAGATTACTGCTTACTCTAGGGAAGGTGATTGATTGTATTGTTTGCATGTGGGATCCTCACAGAACAGAAATACCAGAGCTTAATCTTATAATATTTGAGATTTGTTATAAAATACTGAAAAGTCTGTGATTTGAAAAACAGAGAGTTACGAAAGAAAAAAAAATCAGCTGTAAGTTCAATCTTGATCAAACTTTGATGAGTAATTTCATGTATGTTAGAAATTGATTATAATAAAAATTTTCTCAACATTTTATTATGAGTATTTTGAAATGCAGAAAAACGTACAGTTAAAACTCAAGGATTCTGGGGCTGGAGAGGTGGCTCAGAGATTAAGACTGCTCTTCCAGAGGTCCTGAGTTCAATTCCCAGCAACCACATGATGACCCACAACCATCTATACTGGGACCTGATGCCCTCTTCTAGCATGCAGGTGTATATGCAGGCAGAATACTGTATAAATAATAAATAAATAAATCTTTTTTATTTTTTAAAAAATATTTTTTTTTTATTTTTTAAAAAAGATTTATTTAAAAAAAACTCAAGGATTCCACAGTGAATGTTTTTGCCATGTTTGGCTTACTTTTTTTTCTCTCTCTCTCTGTCTTTTCTTTTCTTTTCTTTTCAAGACAGGGTTTCTTCGTATAGTCTTGGCTGTAAATGAAACTCACTCTGTAGACCAAGCTGACCTCAAACTCAGAGACCTTCTGGTCTCTGCTTCCTGAGTACTGGGATTAAAGGTGTTCACCAACTATTCCCTTTTCTCTTAAAGATACTATATGCCCTGCATGGTTTTGTTTCTGTGTTGTAGTTTAATTCTTAGTGTCTGTAGCTATTGGTGGTAATAACAAGGCCCGTTGTGACTGTACTTCAGGGGTCATTCCTTACACCAAAGGAGTATAAGCTGGTACAAATGAAAGCATGACCCAGACACATCAGAGGAAGTGCCTTTTTCTGCTCATAGGTGAAAACGTACTGTCTGTGTGGCTAGGACCCTGGAGCAGGTGACATGGTGTCTTAGGGACAATGAGAATGGTGGCTTACCATGCTTCCAGCTGTCTTCTTCACCATAGAACTGCAGTACTGTTTTCACAAAGTCCTTGGCATTAAAACAAACTATGGGGCATTTACATGTAAGTGTCCAAAACAGCATGTTCCTAACAAGAGAAGATTTATATTTAGACAGTAATTCAGATCTTGGAAAAATATTGTAATATCAAATATCCAGCTATCCTTATGCAGCATATGCGTAACTTGATTAATTAAAGAATCCTGCGAGGTGAGCATTGCTTCTTATGTACAGTTTATACACTGTGAAGCTTGGACTCAGGGCTTATCCCTGAGCAAAGCTTCTACTCCTGAATCTCCTGTACAGAGTACACACACTGGACCTGGCCCAAGCCCCTCCAAGCACCCCACCTCTCAGCTTGCCAGGTCTTCCTTCTGCCATTTCACTGTGGCACTTTCTACCCATACTGCTGGAGATGGCATATGCTCCTTGTCTACTCTTCTCCTCCCACAACTGTGCAACCTGCTCAAGGGATGGTCTGTGCAAGCTGCCTACCCACACATCCTTCACAGAAAGACCCACATATGCTAAACTGCAGCTTCTTCCATCACCCCCTGAGCTTCTGAATGTGGGGTAACCGTTAATATTACCGTATGTGTGTAGATATCAGGCTAACATTTCACAAGGTTGCCACACTGAAACTTAATCACAGTCCTACAAGGTAGGAACTCCATCCAGTATACAGACGAAGAGACGTGGTTCAGAGATGTCACATCTAGTCGATGGTAAGGTTGGGTTCTGATACTGTATCTCACTACTGACAGAAGATAAGCCATGAACCACCAAACTAAAAGTTCCTCTTCATGGAAAAGTACAATAATAATACATTAAAAGAGCTCTTTGATGGAATAAGAAAAAAAGTAACCAGGAGCCCAGTGGGCATGTACGCAGGGTGATATTTCGTTGGGTTTTGCTTGTCTGGCTCCATTGACAGACACTGTATAATGTTTTAAAAGTTATATGCTTTGACCTTGGTTTGTTTCAACAGAAGGCCAGGTTTATAGGGAGATCAAAGTGTCAAAAGCACTGGCTTTTGGCTTAGATAATACTGGGAATGGACATAGGGAAGGGAAGGAAGAAGTGAAGAATGATAGAAAAATGGGGTACGTGAACTTCCCTGACATGTGCTGAAACACAAATCCAGGATGGAGTGATCTAAAAGCTACATTGTCTTCTCCTAAGGAGAAACTCAGGCTGGCTTAAGTCTATCTTGGTAAGATAAGCAGAAGAAGGGTTTCTTGTGGCTGGGGCACGGCTCAGTGGAAAAATCACTTGCCACATAAGCATAAGGACTAGACTTCAAATTCTATTATAATTTGCTTTCTGTTGCTAAGATAAAACACCCTAACATAAAACAACTTAGGAAGAACAGGGTTTATTTAATCTTACAAGTTATAGTCCATCATCAAGGAAAGTCAAGGCAGGAACCTGGAGGTAGGAACTGAAGTGGAGACCAAAAAGGTATGACTGTTTGCTGGCTTGCACCAGGTTCATATTCAGATACCTTTTTTCTTTTCTTTTCTTTTCTTTTCTTTTCTTTTCTTTTCTTTTCTTTTCTTTTCTTTTCTTTTCTTTTCTTTTCTTTTCTTTTTTTCAAGACAGGGTTTCTATGTGTAGCCCTGGCTGTCCTGGACTCACTCTGTAGACCAGACAGGCCTTTAACTCACAGAGATCCATTTGCTTCTACCTCCCTGAGTGCTGAGATTACAGGTGTATGCCACCTCAACAGGCTCAAATATCTCTCTTTAAAAAAAAATATTTATTTATTATGTATACAGTGTTCTGCCTGCAGGAGCACCAGAAGAGAGCACTGATCTCATTATAGATGGTTGTTGAGTTACCATGTGGTTATTGGGAATTGAACTCAGGACCTCTGGAAGGTAAGCCAATGCTCTTAAGCCCTGAGCCATCTCTCTAGCCCCCAAATATCTTTCTTATATAGCCCAGATCTACCTGCCCAGAGATGGTACCACCTATAGTGGGATGGCCCCTCCTATATCAATTAGCAATTAAACAAGTATCTCATAGACATGATCAGAGTCCAGTTTGATCAAGGCAATTCTTCAGTTGAGGTTCCCTCTTCCCAGGTAACTCTAGGTTTGTGTCAAGTTGACAGCTGAAGCTAACCATGACAGATCAAAGATCCCTATGTAAATGCTTTGTGGCCTGCTTGTAATCCCAGCACTTGGGAGGCAGGGATCTTATGGCAAGCTGGCTAGCTAGACTAATTAGGATATATAAGCTCTACATTCAGCAAGAGACCCTGCCTCGAGTTAGCAAGACCTGGAGAGGACAGGAGCTCCACAAGGACCAAATATATCTGGGCACAGGAGCTTGTCTGAGACTGATTCTCTAACCATGGACCATGCATGGATATAACCTAGAACCCCTGCTCGGATGTAGCCCATGGCAGCTCAGTATCCAAGTGGGTTCTCTAGTAAAGGGAACAGGGACTGTCTCTGACATGAACTCAGTGGCTAGCTCTTTGACCTCCTCATCCCCAGGTGGGAAGAGTAGCCTAGCTAGGCCACAGAGAAGGACATTGCAGCCAGTTCTGGTGAGACCTGATTAGCTAAGGTCAGACGGAAGGGGAGGAGGACCTCCCCTATCAGTGGACTTAGAGAGGGACAGGGAGGAGACAAGGGAGGGAGGGTGGGGTTGGGAGGGAATGAGGGAGGGGGCTACAGCTGGGATACAAAGTAAATAAACTGTAATTAATATAAAAAATAAAAATTTAATAAAAAATATTTCTATACTAAAAGATGGAAGTGTTCTGATGCAAATAGTAATTAAAGAGCTTTTGGCCAATTGGTAAAAAAAAAAAAAAAAAGACCCTGCCTCAATAAAATAAAATGTACACATACATGTGCATGTGTGTATACATGAAAACACCTACACATACTCATAAACATGCAAAATTTCTTAAAATATATTTTTGTATATATTTATAAAGTATGATTTAAGTTCATTTTGAATCCTAAAGATGCTACTGTAGAATTGGGACTATTCCAGTTTTATAGTACATGAGGGACTATCTTTCCTCGAACTTAACATGCCTCAAAATGAAGCTGATAAATATTCATGTTTTTTCCTGTGGCAGTGCTCCTGGGTGTGGAGTCATGAAACTGAAAGGATCAAAATCCTGCCTTCACCCTCACCGAGATTAGGATACAATAAACAAAGTAAGACTTGTGAATGGTAGTGGTGACAGGCATTATAGAGAAATGTGGGCTGAAGAGATGGCTTAGCCATTAAAGGCTATGCTCACAACCAAAAATATAAAAGAAATTGAAGATGGTGATTGTATATGGTGCTGAGCTAAGGTATTGTTTTATTCAGATGTTTAGAAAAGGCCTAAATGATAAAATAACACATGAGTGAAAATATGATAAGGTGAGCAAAGTCTAGTTGATAAGGAAAAGCTTTTCACAGAAAACTTTAATTAAAGTGTAAAGAAAATTAAAGAGCTAGAACTCTCTATCATGTTAGGCACAATTAAATAAAGCTCATTTAGTTCATAACTACAGCAGCAAAGTCCAAGAAGCATGGCACTGGCTTGATCAGGGGCCACTTGCAACACCACAGCATGAAGAGACAGAAAGGGAATCATCCAAGGACAGAAGAGGTCGAGCACATGGTGTCCTCATCTCACAACAACCCACCAGTGTGAAAACAGCTCTAACCTCCTCAGGAGGGAGGAGCCCCTATGACCTACCCATCACCTGCTGAGTCCTTTCTCAAAACAGCCATTTGGGGAACCAAGCCTATATCAGAAAAATTGTTTGTTAAACAAACCACACTCAAGCCACATTTTCAGACAGGCACTATCCTTAGTGACACTGAAGACAACTTAGTCTTTCAGGCAGTGATAACACATCTCCTATGCTGTAAGGAAGGAAAATAGAATGGTAGTGAAAATTACCTGGAACCCTGGTAGTGGCAGCAGTAGTGGCAGGATAGAGGGCAAGGCTTCCCCCTAACATCTCGTTGCAAAGTTGTCACAATGCTGGAACAGGCTCCCTTTGCATTAGGATGGAACTTCCATCCCAGAGACTCTGAGGGAGATGACCACTGCTTTTGTGTGTGTGTGTGTGTGTGTGTGTGTGTGTGTGTGTTTTCCTTCAAAATTAATTTCATGGACCGGGCACAGTGATGCATGCCTGTAATCCCAGCACTTGGGGAGGTATAGGCAGGTGTATCTCTGTGAGTTCAAGACCAGCCTAGTCTACAATGCAAGTCCAGGACAGCCAAGGATACACAGAGAAATCCTGTCTCTGTCTCAAAACACAAACACATACACATACACACACACAATTATTTTCATGGGCCAAAGAAGTGGCTCAGTGGTTAAGAGCACTTGCTGTTCTTTCAGAGGTCCTGGGTTCAATTCCCAATACCCACATGATAGCTCACAATCATCTATAACTGTAGTCTCATGGGATCAAATAATCTCTTCTGGTATACAGATAGGTGTATGTGCAAATAAAACATCTACATATATAAAATAATCTTAAAATTATTTTCATGTTAATAAAGAATTTAAAAAATTATTTTCATGTGTTCACAAAAACTAAAAGTTTAAATAGTTAAAACTGGAGGTTGGAAAGTTTTAAATTTAATATGATAATTAAAGACTTTCTTACCTGACAAATAGACTATGTGCTTCTTGCTTTGGACCCCAGAAAGGGGAGTGCTCAGTATGTATGTAGATACAATGATCTGTGGATCTGAAGTCCTCTCCCAGAGCACCACCACAGGCTGGGGGAATCAGGGGGCTTCTGTCTACATGGTTTTTCAGTAATATCATGATTCCTTTAACAGGACAAGTTAAGGTCTGTGTAGATACAGCAATACAAAAGCCACAAAATTAAGCAGCTATATTGCTTTATAAGAGCAAGCTATAACACAAAGAAGTAACATCTATAACGAAACTTTTGAAAAGAATCTCTGCTGTGCATGTGAAGTCCAGGTACAGACACAGCATAGCACACACATAGAAGTCAGAAGACAACTGGGGTGTTGGTTTCCATTTTCCACTTGTTCGAGACAGGGTCTCTTGCGGCTTGCTGCTGTGTGCCAGGCTAACTGGCACTTGAACTTCAAGTGATTCTCTTGTATGTGCCTCCCATCTTACCACAGGAACCCTGGGATTATAAACACATGCTATAGTAGCCACCTTTATATAGAAGTTCTGGGGTCCATACTCAGGTCTTCATGCTGGAACAGCAATCCCTTTGTCCACTGAGCCATCTCCCCACCCCACCCCCCCAACTGATTTGTTTTTGTTTTTGAGACAGGGTTTCTCTGTATAACAGTCCTGGCTGCCCTGGAATCTGCTTTGCAGACCAGGCGAGCCTCTAACTCACAGAGATCCACCTGCCTCTGCCTCTCAAGTGCTGAGATTAAAGGCATACACCACTACGTTCGGCCCCACCAACTGATTTTTATTTTTAGGTAGGGTCATCTGTGTAGCCCAGGCTGACCTAGAATGCCTGCCACTCCTGCCCTAGCCTCCCAAGTGTTAGGATTATAGGCATGCACTATTAAACCTAGGTCTCAACTAATATTCTCTACTCAACAAGATAGATAGCTTTCAAAAACAGAAATCAAGCATTTCAGGACTCTGATCCCTGGTCTGGTTTCTAAATGATTTTAGGGCTACCTTTCAGAGAAGGGCAAGTTACAAGTAGCCTTGATTAGGCTCTGTGGAGGCCCAGACGGGAAAGCTATTTCTCTGACCTGGGTCTGATCCCTGACTCTGATCCCTGGTCTGGTTTCTAAATGATTTTAGGGCTACCTTTCAGAGAAGGGCAAGTTACAAGTAGCCTTGATTAGGCTCTGTGGAGGCCCAGACGGGAAAGCTATTTCTCTGACCTAACATTCCAAGATAGCAAAAACATGAGAGTCAATGCAATTGGGCCAGTAAATCAATCACCTGACAAGGGACCATCTCTCAGGAAGGCAGGTTCACCTTAAGCCATGCTAAGTACACAGAAGGAATAATTATCTCTTTAAAAAAATGTCTTAATTATTTTCTTTATTGGTGGTGATATAGAACTTGGAAAAGTACATTAGCCTTTTGTAGTGTTTGTTTTTAAAACTGTACTTTATTTGGGGTGTCTACCTCCTTTCCAACCTCCCAACCCTACATAGAAGAGAGAAGGTTACTGGGGAGAGGGGGCACAGACCCCTTTACTTCCCTGGATGTTTAGGGTCAGTGGGTCTTTGGGGGATATACCAATCTCTGTCAACAGCAAATGCAGCCAACAGTCTCCTCCAAGCTACTGTGCCCTGAAGCGTTTCTCTCCATCTGTCTCCTCCAAACCACTACACTATACTTCTCTCTGGTCTCTCCAAACTGCTACATGCCACCCTCTCTCTTTCTCTGAACTCTCATATTTACATCTTCAGATCCCTAGACTATGTCCCTCTTTGTGCCACGCAAGACACAAGGTAGGCCTTACCAGCTGGCAAAAGCCACACCCTACACGAGACAATTAACAGCTGTGGGCAAACTAGCCAAATCCCATACCTGGGGCCTGCCCTACTCTCTCATGGAACTATATGGTCTCCAAAATAGACCATAGAGTTGGTCACAAAGCAAGCGTCAGATACAAGAAGATTGAAATAATCCCTTATATCCTATCAGACCACCATGAACTAAAACTGGACCTCAACAACAGAAATAGCAAAAAGCCTGCACACACATGGAAACTGAACAACTCACTACTCAATGACAGCTGGGTCAGGGAAGAAATAAAAAAGAAATTAAAGACTTCAATGAAAATGGGTATGTTGATACCCAAACTTATGGGCAGGATGAAAGCAGTGCTAAGAGGAAAGTTCCTAGCACTAAGTGCCTTCATAAAGAAATTCGAAATATCTTATACAAGCAACTTAACAGCTCACCTGAAAGCTCTAGAAAAAAAAAAGAAGCAGACACATCCAAGAGCAGCAGAAGGCTGGAAATAATCAAACTCAGGGATGAAATCAATAAACTAGAAACAAAGAGAACAATTCAAAGAATCAATGAAACCAAGAGCTGGTTCTTTGAGCAAATGAACAAGATAGACAAACTAACTAAAAGGCATAGAGACACTATCCAAATTAACTTTTTCTTTTCTTTTGTCTCTGTTCTAAGTATGCTTTTCCCATCATTTTGGGATCCCTTAGCATTTCTCTATTGTTCCTAGCAACTTATCTGCAATATAGCTGAGCTCCAGGCTAGCCTAACTCAAGTGCCATGGCTTTCTCCCTCTTCAATATCTTATTCCTCTGGGCAGTTGCCAGTTTTCTTCAGGTGTTTCATTTAAACTAAATTGTCCTTGAGATTTTAGAAAAGGGGAAGTTTCCTCATCAAAACAAAACATAAAGAAAGAAAGATTCAACACAATTTGTATCAAGATCCTAGCTTGATGTCTGCAGAAATTGATGACATAATGAAATAATGATAACATTTATATGGAGATGCAAAGGTACTCCAATAGCCAAAATAACTTTAAAAAGATCAACTCAGTTGGAAGATGGAAGAGTTGCACTTTGTGATTTCTAAATTTCTTACAAACCTAAGTAATCAAGACAGTATGCTTTCTAGGGTAAGACTGACACAAAGATTAAAGAAAAGAATCAAACATATGGAAATCAAGCCTTAGAGACTGGGCTGAAGTAGCATACATTTATAGCCCAGTATACAGAAAGCTGAGGCAAGAGGATGGTCATGAGTTTGCGTTCAAGGCCAGCCTTGGGTATAGAGCGAAACTTTGTCTCAAACAAAACAAAAACAAAGCATGAGGCTGAAACAGTTCTTAGATCTAAGCCAACTAATTCTCAATGAAAATGTTATTATGGTTAACTTCACTGTCACCCTGACTGCATTTAGAGCTACCAAGGAAACATACCTCTTTAATGTGTCTATAAGGATGCTTTTAGAAAGGCTATTAGCAGAGAAGACCTACCCTGAATGCAGGAGACACCATCCCATGGAGTCCTGGGATGAATACAGTAAAAAGAAGAAAGTCAGATAAGACTTTCTGTCTGTCATTCATCTGTCTCTGCTTCTAAAACTGTGAACGCAACATGACCAACTATCTCAAGCTCCTGCTACCAGACCTTCTCTGCCATGATGAGCTATATTCTCAAATTTGAGAAAAATAAACCCTGCCTCCCAGTTGTTTTTGTCAGGTATTTTCTCACAGTAATGAGAAAAAAAAAACCAATAAAAGCATGAAAAAAATTAAATGAGAAACAGTATTTTCAGCAAATGGAGCCCAGATGACTGGAGAGTCACCTGCAAAGGGTGAATTTCTCACAGCCTAGAAAGATTAACTAGAATGGTTTACAGATTTAGATGTAAGAACACTTAAATAAAACTGAGGCAAGTCTGATTGACTTGGGGAAGACAAAGCAGAGAGAGACAGAGACAGAGACACTGAGACACAGAGAAAGACAGAGAGAGACAGAGACAGAGACAAGAAACATGCATATGAGTGTGTGTCTATGTGGAGGCCAGAGCAGAATGCTGGGTGTCTTCTTGAATGTCTCCTTATGTGATTGCTTTGAGTCAGGGTCTCTCACTGAACTGACAGCTCGGTATTTTTTAGCTAGGCTAGCTGACTATCAAGTATACAGGATCTCCCTGTCTGTCTCCCCATGTTGACATTACATGCATGCGAAATTGTGCCCTGCTTTTTCTGTGACTGCAGGAGATTTGAACTCAGCTCCATATGCTGGCAGAGTAAGTGCTCTTACCCACTGACCCATCTCTCCAAACCCCAAGCATTCTAAATATGATAACGAAAGCACAAGTTTTTGAGGATCTTTAGATTTAAAGGTTTTGTTTTTTGAAAAGGTACTCCAAATCTGAATGAAAACCCACAGATTGGAAAAACTGCAAATCACATATATTAGGGACCCGAATCAAATAAAACATATAAAGAACTCTTACATACCCAAAATAGAAAAAAATCATAATTCAAAAATATGTGAAAAACTTGAATTTCACCAAAGAGATACATGAAGGCAAGAAGTGAATAAAAATGTTCAGTATTATCATTTTTGAGCAAATGCACTTCAAAAGTACAACAAAATACCACTTCACATCCACAAGAATGGCTAAACTAGATGGACAGATATTTTCCAACAGGTAGAGAATTTGATACCCTCAAGCATTACTGATGGAAGGTAGAATGGAGTGCCTCCTCTAGACAGCAGTTTGTCAGTTGCCCAGAATTGACGGGGTTCCTACACTGTCAGAATCACTTACCAAAGTGGAGGAAGCATGGCTTAAAATCTTATTTCTACCTCTCCTAAAATCAGAAAGAGGAATTGATTTTTTGTTGTTGTTGTTTTTAAAGGCAGCTTTAAAATCTGCATTTTTATTATAATAGTTTATTTTTATTAATTACAGTTCCTTTCCTTTATATCCCACCTATTACTCCTTCCCTCTTTCCCTCCCAAACCTACCCTCCCTCTCTCTTCTCCACCTATGCCCCTTCCCCACTCTATTGATAGGGGAGGTCCTCTTCCCTTCCTTCCCTTCCCAGGCTATCAGGTCTCATCGAGAGTGGCTGCATTGTCTTCCTCTGTGGCCTGGCAAGGCTGCATGCCCCTGAGGGGAAGGCGATCAAAGAGCAGGTCAATCAGTTCATGTCAGAGACAGCCCCTGTTTTCCTTACTAGGAAACCTACTTGAACACTGAGATGCTTTGGGCTACATCTGCGCAGGGGTTCTGGGTTATCTCCATGAATGGTCCATGGTTAGATTATCAGTCCCAGAAAACAACCCTGTGTCCAGATTTTTGGTTCTGTTGCTCTCCCTGTGGAGCTCCTGTCTCCTCCAGGTCCCTCCATTCCCCCCCCTCCTTCACAAGACTCCCTGCACTCTGCCCATGAGACTCTAGCCGTGAGTCTCAGCATCTGCTTTGATACCCTGCAGAACGCAGTCTTTCAGAGACCCTCTGTGGCAGGCTCCTGTCCTGCCCCCCCCTTTTTCCTCTCCTCCGAGGATTTGTTTTTTAAATGAGGCCTCACTATGCTTCCAAGCTGACCCCCAATTCCACAGTTAAAGTTATCCTCCTGCCCTACTCTCCCAAGTGCTAGTGCCACGGGCACATGACACTGCTGTTTACTGACCTGGTTAGCTCTGAGCTGCGTGGAACCATCCTTGTACATCAGTGTCACCACCAGAGCTGCTGCCTGCTTGAGAACATCCATCAGCTGAACTTTTGCCAAATCATCCAAATATCTAACATCACAAAGCCGCTTTCCAAAAGCTCTTGTGTCCTTGGAGTTTAGCCAGGTTTCAGTCCCATCAGTATCTTCTTCCAGTGCTGAGAGTTTACTTGCTATTTCTTGGGAAGTACTACATGTAATATATTTCCTTTTACAATTCAAGCGTTCCTTATCTTCTTTAGCTATACTTTCCTTTAGGATGTGCTCTCTCTTATGCTCCCTTTTCTGTAAAACTGAAGATTCCTGATCACACTGTGGAATTAAATGACTGGAAAGAGCCAAAGAGCTGATACTGTTCTGTACTTGGCCAGTAGAGAACTGACCTGTAAGCTTAGTAATGGAGGACTGAGGAAAGAGCTCGGTGGATCCTCTTAGTGTCTGAGTTATTAATGACTTAGGGTTCTGTAGAAAAAGGAAAAATAGTTCATTACAACATGAATTCACAAGACATGTCTAAAAACCAAGTAAATTTTTGATACCGCTTATCAAAGATAACATGAGGAATTTTATGTTATCTATAATCTTTCTCTTTCCATTTACTGTGGTGGATGCTGAGCAAGTGTTCTACCATCCCTAGGAACACACTTTCCAACAGAGATAGACAGTCTTTCTAGACTATGCACAGCTGGATCCTGGGTCTAGAGCAGGTACAAGCTCAAAATGTTTCCTCTAGCTCCTGTACTGGGAGTCATTCATATCAGAAGATAATGAACAAGAGAAAAGCCTGCAATTTACAATGACAAATCTTTAAAGTCCAGTCATAGAGAAAATTATGAAATCATAAAAACTACTTAATAATGTTAATTGAGCTATTAAATTAACAAAAATACAGCTCAACAATCCTTGTCCTCATTCCAGCAATGCGGAATCCACATTGACAGATCCATCCCCTGACAGAAGAAAAGCATTTCCACCCATTTAGTAGATTTGTTTACAATGGCACTTTGTGTTTTAATGTTCATTTCCAAATTTATAATTTATTTCTTGCTTTAAACAACTGTACATTAATATTATTTTTAAAGTAATTTTGAATTGAATGATGGTGGAACATGCCTTTTATTCCAGCACTTAGGAAGCAGAGGCTAGCCTGGTCTACAGAGTGAGTTCCAGGAGAGTCAGGGCTCAAAAAAAAAAGTAATCTTGAAAGAAAATGTCTTAACACTTGGTCATATACCACAGAAAATTTAATATTTATATTTACATTTTTACTGCAGAGAAATAGTTCATGATTCCAAGAACAGATTTTTAGGCATAAAATTAACTAAAATTCTGTAGAGTATTCAAGAAAATGAATTCAGTAAAATTTCAGACTATTGAAGATCTTGCTTTCGTGGGTTTTTTGTTTTGATTTGTTTGTTTGTTTGTTTGTTTGAGACAAGGCTTCTGTGTGCCCTGGCTGTTCTGGAACTTATTCTGTAGACCAGGCTGGCCTCGAACTCACAGAAATCTGCCTGCCTCTGCCTCCCAGAGTTCTGGGATTAAAGGTGTGTACCAGCATGCTCGGCTGCTTGTGCATTTTTTAAATGGGTGATGGTGGATATCAAATTGCCAGAGCGTACTTTGAATCATAGTGGATGTATTTTAAATTTCATGACAGTTTTTAAAATGTCAATATTAACAATATACTAGAATAATGTTCTTTGCAACTTTAGAAACACGTTTTAAATTTCAACTTTAAAATATATCAGGAAGAACATGACTTTTCAAAATCCTAGGGCCAAATAATCAGTCAGTAGTACTAGGAATAGGTTCTCACATTATCCCCACTTTACTACAGGAAGTTTAGTTTTAAATTAGCTTGGGGGCTGGCAAGATGACTCACTTGCCACCAAGCTTAAAGAGCTGAGTTAGATCCCTGGGACCCACGAGGTAGAAAAATGACCCATTCAGCGTTTGCTAGTTGTCCTTTGACTTCCACATGTGCTCCGTGGCATGTATATCTCCCTCAACAAAAATAAGTACATAATAATTCAATAAAACTTGAAAATAGTTTTTCTCTAGGTGTAGTGCTATGTGCCCTTTAATCCCAGCACTCAGGAGGCAGGGGCAAGCAGATCTCTGTGAGTTTGAACCAGTCCAGTCTACATAGTGAGTTCCAGGCCAGCCAGGGCTACACAGTAAGTAAGACCTTCTTAAAATAGATAGTTAAATAGCTTTTAAAAAACTAGGAGCCCAGCAGTGGTAGCACACGCCTTTAATTTTAGCACCTGGGAGGCAGAGGCAGGCAGATCTCTGTGCACTCAAGACCAGCATAGTCTACAGAGTGAGTTCTAGGACAGCCAGGAAACCCTGTCTTGAAAAAAAAATTTTTTTAAAAATTAGGTTAGAAGCCGAACAGGCAATTTTCTCGAGTCCATTCCCATGAGGTGAACTCCACCACTGTTTCAGTAACGTGACCTCTTCTTTTTCTTGTATTGTCAAAACTGGTTAGTTCACTAAAGCTTCAAGCTCTTTCCTCATAAAAATTTTCAGTACGCTTTCCATACTCTCTAAAGGTAGGAGCTTCAGTTTGGACAACTCCTGATCATCCATTACATTTCAACTCACATACAATTTTCATGCTTCAGAAAGCTATCTCAAGGTCCTGCCCCCACTAACCAGAAATGAAAACTGCAACAGCAAAGAGCTTGGTTAAATATCCTCTCTCTTGGTCTCAGAGAACATGAAACTCACAGCTATCATAGCACTTACTGCACACATGGAGCAGATGTGTGGCATGTTTCTGTGCTCTCTCCCTCCCCCATCTAAGTTATCCCATAGGTTCTGGAGACTAGGAACGTGTTTTAAAGCATCATATTCAGAGTCTTAGCATATACCAGGATGCTTACTAAAGATCTGTTAACAAATGAGGATCATCTGTTTAGAATTACTCATAATTGGGAATACTTACCTTTATTTCTAGTGATTGAGTCTTCTCATGTTCAGGTAATACCGAATAATGAACACTGGATTTTTTGGTCACATTTGAAGCTTAAAAACAAACAAACAAACAAGCAAATTAACACTGAAAAAATAAAGAACCAGGCATGGCATGCTTTTAATCCCAGAACTTTGGAAGCAGAGGCAGGTGAAACTCTGTGGATTTGAAGTCTACATAGCCAGATCCAGACCAGCCAGGACTGCATATGGGGACCCTTATACAAAACAAATTATATAATTAGCTCACAATTGAAAATGATTAATGTGCTATTTAACCACTGTCAACACAACCAAAATGCATAAGACCATTGTAGTAAGTGGTTGCATAAAGCGTCTTCAAATTAAGACAGATCTATATAATTATGAAATGTTTATTTGTGGTTACTTGGAATTTGCACTTGAATATTCTATTTTGAAAACTGAAATTAGCCAGGAAGTGTTTGTGTACACCTTTACTTCCAGCACGTGGGAGGCAAAAGCAGGCAGATCTCCGAGTTCAAGGCTAGCCTAGTGTACAGAGCTAGTTCCAGGACAGCTAGGCTACACAAAGAAACCCTGCCTCAAAAAAGAAGAAAAAGAAGAGAGGAGAGGAGGAGAATAAGAAAAAGAAAAGGAAGGAAGGAAGGAAGGAAGGAAGGAAGGAAGGAAGATAAGAAGGAAGGAAGGAAAGAAGGAAGGAAGGAAGGAAAGAAGGAAAAGAAGGGAAAAAAGGGAAGGGAAGGAACAGGAAAGGGAAGGAAAAAAAAAGGAGGGGAGAAGAAAGGAGAGGAAAAAAGTAAGAAACACAACCCAAAGTTAACATTTTGGAAACACCTTCTAAGTACTAAAGGCTTGAAGAAATTGTCAAACTGAATAATACTGCAATAGATTAATCAGGAACTCAGGAAAACATCACTAATACAAACACCTAATTTAGATTAAAAATGTAATAACTCTGGGTTGGAGGGATGCATAAATGGCTCAGTGTGTAAAATGTTTGCTGAGTAAGAATGAGGACTTCAGTTTGATCTCCAGAACTCATGTAAAAAGCCAAGTATGGGGCTGGAAAGATGGCTCAGTGGTTAAAGTGAGTGGCTGTTCTTACAGAGGACCCAAGTTCAATTCCCAGCACCCACATGGCAACTCACAACTATCTGTAATCCAGCTCCAATTGATTTGACACCCTCACACAGAGGGTGTCAGGAAAAATACCAATGCACATAAACCAAAAGTAAATAAATTTAAAAATATTCTTAAAAAAGCCAAGTGTGTTATAAGCTTATAATTCCTCAGCTGTGGCTCATTAGCCATCTAGCCTAGCCTAAGATGGGTCTCCTATCCCAGGTACCAGTGAGAAACCCTATTAAAAACAAACAAACAAAAAACAAAACAACGAGACAAGTAGCTGGCTCCTGCGAGCCTATGGCCTCCACACGCACACTCTTGTGCACCACACTAAAACAAACTGATTGAATAACTAACTTGAGCTGTACAGTGAAGGACAGAACTAAGACTCAATCCCAAACAGTGTAACTTAGACATCTGTATCATAGTCACTTTGACAGGTGTTTCTGTGTACATGGGCCCACTTGCACATGCGTCATTCCAAGGCTCCTGAGCAATCATAGAAAATGGATCTGACAAAGGCACTGAGGGTGGAAAAGATGAACCCAAGCTTGGACCATGTATTGATTCTGTGTAGGTAGGCATGGTGACATATATCTGTGGTCTAGTTTCTTGGGAGGACACTGCAGAAAAATAACTTGAGAAAGACCAACCTTGGCCACATATTGAGATACATTATCTAAAAGAAAAAAAACTCTTATCTTTCAGAGCAGTGTTGCCAACCTGCTGCAAGATGACTAACTGTTCATCAAATATGATTCCACTGGGGACTCTGAGCCCTATCTCTGTTTTTGGGAAGTTGAATGTTTGACAAAGAAAGAGCTAAACAGCATGGGACAGAGGCTGCTATGTGTTAATTGGCCAAGTCTTATGTCTAATAACATGGCTGTTGGTGCAGCCCAAGGTAGATGTTCATAGGTGAGAGATACTTCAGGTCTGTACCCCGGACCTTGCCATACATCTTGCCCCAAGAACTCCCTATGCCAGACCTTCTGACGTTTCTTATTCCAGATTGGTCAACTAGTCAACCTTTGTCTATAGGTCCAAAGTTTTCCAGCCTTGGTTTTCCCATCCATACAAGGTTACTTGATGTCCTCACAATCTCAAGATCCATTCCCTCGGGAGCTAGTATCATGGCAGGGAGAATTTTAAGTTTAATTTTAATCGTTTAAAAGATTTATGGTTCTCTGATGCTGATGGTATAGCCTTACTTCATGTTCTTAAGAGTCTATATTAGGATTCTCTTGTGAAGGCTCTAAAAGACACACATTTATTTTTTTTTTCACCTCTAATAACATAAGGTCTGTTGGTCTGGCAATGCATATGGCTGGGACCCCTTTAGGCCCTACATGAAGCAGGTGACTTTTGTATCATTCATCGCATGGAATAGAACACATTCCCAAATGTGAGATATACACCTTTATTCTTTGCAACATTTTCTATCAGGCTTTGTGCCTCTTTCTTAGTGGTGGGAGGCATGAAATGCTGTAATTCGTTCTCTACTTGGAAGGTGATACCCTACTACACCCCTAAGGCTTCTGAATCACTTAGAGTTTTCTCCACCCATTGAACAGTAAGATCTCTAGTAAACAATATTTCTTGTTTGTGTTGTTGTACTGGCATGATGACATCAAAACACTTTCTCACAGTCCTGGGGCAAAAATAAAGATTTATATTGTCCATCCTAAGTGAATGTGAACTTCTCAACTTTCCTTAACAGCTTTCAATACTAGAGCTGACCCTATAAACACTTGGCACAATGCTAAATTTAGTCAGCAGAGGGTGCTGGAGGAACACTGCCAGAAGATGGACTCTTCTTTTTTTTTTTTTTTTTTTTTCCCCAGTGCTCTACACCAGCTTTGGGGGAGGAAGCTACTCCTTATCTGCTGCTTAGATCTTTTAGAGTTCTCTTTATATGCCTTGGTGGCTAAAATCCATCTAGTAATAATGATTTAAACATTCCCTGTTCAAATTACTATGTGATTTCTGTCTCCTGGGAGAACAAAAATACTTTAACAAGCCCAGTTCTGCTAAACTAGTTTAACAAAAAAGATCAGGAAAGGGAAGGAGACCCAAGAAAGAAAGAGAAAAATTTTGAACATATACTATAAAAGTACATATAAACTCTGAAATCTTCTGATAAAATATATGAGTATATAAAAATGTTTAAGAAAAAGTAGGGTAATAAGATGTCGGGTTTAGTTTTAAGTTTTTCTAACATATTACAAAATAAACAAACATGCCATGTTTTTCTAAGACAGATGCCCCTGCACTGCTTTTAAACAAAAGGACAGTAGGACCTGGACCTCCAGCCATCCAGGCGGCCTAGACATGGAAAAGGGCTTCTGAGCTCTTTGTGTATCTGGATGGCAAAACCTCCAGAACCAAACTTTTGATACCATTTTGTTTTCACCCTTTATTCAAATTGTACTTTGATAATTCACTCTATCTTCTATTTCAACCTACTCTGGTTCCCCTTCTCCTTTTTTCTTCAACTTTGGTCCTAATAACACAATATTAAACATAAAACATTTTTCTGGCACTGGGCACAGGGGCACAACCCTTTGATCCCAGCACTCAGGAAGCAGAGGCAGGTACATCTCTGTGAATTAGAGGCCAGCCTGCTCTACACAGAGAAACCCTATCCAGGACAGCCAGGGATACACAGAAAACTGTCTCAAAAAACTAAAAACAAACAAGCAAAACATTTGTCTGAGTTTGGCTTCTTTAACTTAATATGATCTCTGAGGAGGGGTGGGGGTGTGCTCCTATCAGGAGCCAACAATAATTCCATTGACCTGAAAGCTCAAGACATCCCCCTGATCACTTTGGGCTTCTGATGCTCTTAAACCAACAGGCTAAGAAAGGAGTAAGTGTTAGGAAGGATGATTGATCCAGACTGTCATGAGGAAATTGGGTTACTTCTCCACAACTGAGGTAAGAAAAATTATATCTGAAATTCAGGTGATCCTTTAGGACATGGTGCTGCCATGTCCTGTCAATGGAAATTACAATGACAAGGTGCACAAACTCTTCAGAATGAAGGTATGGGTCACTCTTCTAGGAAAAGAGCCAAGACCTGCTGGGAGTGGAAGAACTACTACATCTGTAGCAGAAGAAGGTGGTTATAAATACCAGCTAAGGCCACATGAGCAGTTGCAGAAATGAGGGTTGTCATTGACATAGTTCTGTCATATTTTAAGAATGTGTTTGTACAGATATTTGTGTTTTCTTTCAATTTCTTTATCATGTAATATAACATCAATTATGAAACTATCAGTGGTTAACATATTTAAGTTCAAGATACTAAAGAACATCCCTCAAGGGACATTGGTGCCTATTCTAAAATTTATAGTGTGTTTGTGGTTGTACAGAGATAATTAAATCACATTAGGCCTAATTATGACCTGGTTAAATACATAATGTGTTTGAAACTGTAAATGAGATAATTATATCATGTTAGGTGTAATTATTATCTGGTTATTATTTTCAATTGGAAATTAAGCATGACATAAGGAGATATAATTGTATGTCAAGTTGACAAGGGGTAAACTTGTGACTATTCTTGGTTGCCAACTTGACTAAAACCCAAGCAGTGCCAGGCATGGTGGCACATGTATGTAATCCCAGCACTTGGGGAGGCTGGTGGATCTCTGAGTTTGAGGCCAGCCTGGTCTACAAAGCAAGTCGAGGACAGCAAAGGCTACACAGAGAAACCCTGTCTCAAAAAGAAACAAACAAAATAACAAACTAATACAATGAGCATGTATGCTAATTCTATAACCTGGCTATTGGGAGTAGGTGTGTAGGTATCTGACTTTGATTTCATTGAATATATACCCAGATGTATACAACCAGACCATATGTATTGATTTATTTGGTTTTTGGAGACAAGGTTTCTGTGTAGCCATGGCTATTCTGGAACTTACTCTGTAGACCAGGCTGGCCTTGAATTCAGAGATCTGTCTGCCTCCACTTCCCAAGTCCTGGGATTAAATACAACCACCTGTTGTGTTTTCTTTTAAAGGGCTTCCATGCTAATTTCCATGGTTGGTACACTAATTTACATATCCATTAAACTGGATCATTAAAGGGTTCCTTTTCTCTCACATCTTGAATAGAACATTTTTAAAAAGAAACTCTTTAAAATTAAACTTATTTTTATTATTTTATGAGTGTTTTGCCTGCATACCTCTGTGCACAACATGCATACCTGGTATCCAAGCAGGTGGTAATTTTCCATGTCAATGCTGGGAATTAAGCCCAGGACTTTTGCAACAAGTATTCTTAATCACTGAGTCAACTATCCAGTCCCAATTTTGTCTTATTGATGACAGATGTTCTTACTGGGGTGGTAATGAAAGTTTTTGTTTTCTGTGTAAACTCAGTTATATTGTGTAAACATGTTTTTGTTTTAATCCCAAGTGTGGGGTTTTAGTTGGGCTATATAATTGTCCACAGCTACTAATTGTCTCGTGCAGGGCATGGCTTTTGCCAGCTGGTGATGGCCTTCTGCATGTGGCATGGAGAGGAGCATGGTGTAGGGCTCAGAATATAAATTGAGAGCCAAGAAAGAGATGGGGTGGCATTTGGTGTTGGTGTGTGGGATGTAGCAGTTTGGAGAGACCCGAGAGAAACATTTCAAGGTGCAGCTTCTTGAAAGAGACTGCTGGCTGCATCTGCTATTGACAGAGATTGGTAGAGAGCCCTAAACGAACCCCTTGACCCTAAACCCTAAAAGTAAAGGGGTTTGAGGCCCCTCTTCCCACTAACCTTTTTTCTCTTCTACTTAAGGTTGTGGAATTGGTGGAAGGGAGGTAGAGGCCTAAACACCCCAAATGAAGTAGAGTTTTAAAAATGAGCGCTACACGGATGAGATGGAATCTCAGTGTAGTTTTGATTTGAATTTTCCTGACAGCTAAAAACATTCACACTTTTCATGTATTTATTGGCTGCTTATATTTCTTTTCATAACTGTCCAATTTACCTGTTCATCATTGACTGGCTGATTTTTTCTTTTTAGTTTCTTGAGTTTTAAAAATGTTTAGATGCCAGTGCTGTTGGACGAATAGCTTGCAAAAATTTCCTCCTGTTTTGTAGGCTGTCTCTTCACTACTTACTTTCCCATGATTCCCAAACCTCACTCTGTATAATCCCATTGGTTACTTCTTGACATCTTAGGCTACAGTCCTATTGTGCCTGTAGCTTTAAGTGTTTTTCCTGTTTTCTTCTAGTAGTTCCAGGTGTTGCATTAATTTCAGTTTTCCTACTACAAATTGAAGATTCTGTCTTTTCTCCAATATATCTTGGCATCTTTGTTTAAAATTGGATGTTTATAGCTCCACGGGTTCAGGCTATTGTTGGTCTGTTTTTGTGACAGTACCATGTTGTATTTGTAGTTTAATTTGAGGTCAAATGTTGTGATATCTGTTGTACTGCTTTTTTGCTCAGGATTGCGTTGACAACTGAAGGTCTTTTGTGCTTTCATATTAATTTAGAAGATTAGTTGTCATTAATGTTGGAATTTTGATTGGGATAGCATTGATTCTATAGATTGCTTTTGGCAATAGTAATTTTCCTCCTGCCAGTCAATGGATGTACTTTTCCCCCACCTTCTAGTGTCTTCAATTTCTTCCTTTCTACTACTCTTTTCACTGTAAAAGTCTCTCTCTTTGTTTAGGTTTATTTCTAGGTCAATCTGTCCTTCCTTCCTTCTTTCTTTTTGAGACAGGGCCTGTCTACATCATCCTGGCTGTCCTAGAACTTGCTATGTAGACCAGGCTGCCCTCAGACATCCTGCCTCTGCCTTTCAAGGGCTGGAATTAAAGAAATGCACCAGCACTCTCAGCCTGATTTCTTGTTTCAACATATCCATTATCTATGTTTATATAGAAAAGCAACTAATGCTAATTTGATCTTGCTACTTTGATCATACGTTTATTTGGATATAAGAGTTTTCTCAGAGTCTGAAATCGGGATAATTGAACATCTTCCTTTCCTATGTGTATACTTTCTCTCTTGCCTTACTGCTCTGGCTTGAAAATTCAAGAACTATATTGGATATCAGTAGAGAGAATAGATAAAATATTTATGTTTATTTTGGGGTGGCCTGTGCTTGCCATAGGGTGCCAGTGGTCAAAGAACAACGTTCAAGAGTTGGTTCTGTCCTTCTACCACATGGGTACCAGGTATTGAACTTAATTTGTCAGCCTCGGTAGTAAGCACCTTTACCTGCTGAGCTATCTCACTAACTAGAAATTGTTTCCCTATTCCTGAATTTACAGGGAATGCTTTCAAATTTTTCTCCATGTAGTATAGTGTTTGCTATAAGTTTTCTTTTAAAATTATTTTTCTGCTTTCATGTGTGTGGTGTGCAAGTGTGTAAATGCATGTAAGCACACACATGAGTGGATACATGAACACATGGATGCTCATGCAAGAAAAGATCCAAAGTTGATGTAAGGTATCATCTTATATCACTCTTCTACCTTATTCATTGAGGTAAGACCTCTCAATCAAACTCAGAGTTCACTATAAGGCTAGCTTCAGTACAGACACACATGTACACACACATACAGAGAGAGAGAGTTTACATGAATTCTGGAGATCTGAACTCCAGTCTTACATTTGTATGTAAGTACTTTAACCATGGACTCATCTTCCCAACTCTTAACTTTAAATTTACATTTATTTATGTTTGTGTTTGCATATGCCACACCATTCATGTAGTCAGGAGACAATTTTCAATTAGCTGGTCTTTGTTACTTTGTGGGTTCTTTTTCCCACCCTTTATTCCCTTAGTTTTACCCCCTGACAACAGATAGGAATAAAACAAGGATAAAGGTGAGAGAAGAATTAGGAAAATCCACAAATCTGATTTCTTCCCTTTTGTTTCTTCTTTGACCACAGCTACTAACAAACCACGACCAACCTCCCTAAACAACAAACCACCATCACCTATCAGGGCTCTAGCATTTATATATACTCTGATTAAGTTCCCAAAATTCCAAATGTTACACAATTGCAGAAATTATCTGCAGCTAGCAAAACCATGTCTCTGCTAGAGCACGAGGCAAATGATAGTCAGCTGCTGCAGACAGTCCGAAGCAGCCCCCTATCTCCACATCTGGAATGAAAATAGAAACACATTCTTATATTTTTGTGTTTTTTAAAGAAACCAAAATTCCAGAATTCTTAAGAATGTCGTTACATTTTGGGAGTTCTCTCTGTTCACCAGGTAGATCCTGGGGATTGAACTCAGGCGGTCAATCTTCGAGGGAAGTGCTGTTGCCCAGTACTAACTCTCTTACTATGTTAAGGTCTTTCTAGACCTAGTTGCTTCAGAAAAAGTATGGAAGAGTATTGAACTTTGTCAAATGTATGTCTCTATTGAGATGATCATATGATTTCTGTGTCTGATTCTATTTATGTACTAAATTAATTTACTAATTTGCTTGTTTTTGAACCACCCTGGAATAAAATTAACTTGATCATGTTGTATGATTTTTTTAAATGTGGTACTAATCTCAGTTTGTAAGTATTTTATTGAGAAAAGTTGCTTCTATGTTCATAAAAGAAACCAGCACTAAAACATTGTGATCTGTGAGGAAAGGTTAAAAAGATGATGAGTACTGGGGGAGACAGAAAAGTAGCACATTTTCAGAAGTGAATGGAGCAACAAAAAGAAAATAGTGAATAGCAGAATATAATATAAAGGACAGGCTGGAGCCAGATGATTCATAATACATGGTAATATTTCTAGGGACAAACTTTCCAGAGAGCAAGGACAAAGAATAGAACAAAGAAACAACTAAAGTGGCAGTCAACTGAACACACAGACACAAAAAAAAAAAAAAAAAAAAAAAAATCAATTTGGAGGCTGTCACAAAAATCCCCAGGAGACAGGGGTCCTAAATGAGGGCAGCAGACTTAGGAACTAAAATCTAAAGCCTTGCAGGGTCATGTAAGTGATTTAAACTGATGATTTTATATCAATTGACACACATAAAAATGTTTACTCGTTTACTCATAATTGGAAGGAAGATAGTCATCATAGGTCTATTCTGTCATTTAGTTTTTTATTCTGTCACTGAAATTCCTAAATATATCTACTAGATACTGGGAATAAAGACAAGCTTCACATTAAGTGGATTTTAACAAATCCATTGGGGAGTCAGCTTTTATAAATTCATGTTTGTAAAAATATTCTGAATATAATATATATTCCTAAACTCAAACTTAAAAATTCTGATCAATGTGCATGGCAACTTTATTTTTATGAAAACAAAGATAAAATAAACATATATACTGATTTAAAACATGCTTAATCACAAGTATAACATAGCATCTAGTCAGCTAACAACATTAAAAACTCTTTTGACCCCAGTAACTGCCAAACACTAAACAATATATACCAACGAGTTTACAGAAGAACCCAACTCTGAATATAAGTGACTTAAGGTAAAAACAAACAAAAAAACTAAGCTAAAGGCACAAAAGATCTAATATAATGGCTTAAAGAACAAAGCCTAAGTTTATTTCTTTCATGTTCTGAGATAAAAGGTCTCATTTGGTGGTAGAGCTGTTTCATGACACACAGGCCCAGGGTCCTTCTGGCAATTATTTCACCCCACCCCCACCCCCTTAATACTGTTAGACTAGGACAGAAGAAAAATTATCTTGAGTTCCAATTGGTAAGTAAGTTGTCTTCAAGCCTGCCTGGAAAGGGCACTCACTACCTGAGTTCACACTTGGCTGACAGGAACCTGCAATGAAACTGAGCCATGCATAGACCTGTGTGCCTCAGAAGGGAATTCTGGATTCCTATAGATAGGATAGATAAGTAATCTCTGACAAAATGGTCTTTGAAACGATATAAAATGCCTTTCATTATGAAATAGTTGAAATAAAAGGATAGTAGTGACTTTTGAGCAAGGAGAGGATTTTTGAGAAAATGTGAGATTCTAGCAACGCTCAGAAGTCACTATTACTACCCTTTTATTTCAACTATTGGCTGGCCAGTGAACTCCCAAGATCTACCTGCCTCTGCTTCTAATACTGAGGTTACAGACACATGTAGCCTTGCCTGTTTTTTTTTTTTTTTTTTAATAATCTGAGAACAAGGAGTTCAAATTCAGCTGCTCAAGCCTGCTGACTTTCTCATTGAGCCATTATCTCTCCAGCCCCAAGTACTATTATCTCTTAACTGGGAAATTATGCTTATGAATGGCATTTGTGTTTATACTTGGCAAAACTCTCAACCAATTTCATCTCAATGTTCTTTTTTTTTTTTTTTTTTTTTTTTCAAGACAGGGTTTCTCTGTGTATCCTTGGTTGTGCTGGACTGGACTCTCTTTGTAGACCAGGATGGCCTTGAACTCAGAGATCCACCGGTCTCTGCCTCCTGAGTGCTGGGATTAAAGGTATGCACCACCTCACTCCGCTTCAACCTCCTAACTTAATATCACTTATAACTTATTTTGTAGGAAAAAAAATAAACCACAAAATACTGCCTTTGCTAGTTAAAAAAAAACCTTGATGTTAGACCTTTCAGCTGGATCTGCCTGGAAATATATACCACAGGTTTTTACTATCAAAAACCCATATAGACAAGCCCCTTCTTTTCTGATACCCAGGGTTTACACATTCCATTGCAGTACAGTGACAGAGACACTTCTCTTATGACCATCTATAACAAGTGCTATGTACAATTCAATAATCTGATAGTCAACTAAGAGGCATTTAAAAGGCTTCATTTCCTTTGAAGACCCTCGAATACCTTGAACAGGGAAGAGTGTGTTTTACTAAAACAATGTGATTAAAGAACTTAGAATTCAGGTAAGCAATTTAGTTACAATGACTGGGGAAGGGAGCGGGGACAGTAAACCACTTCCTCTGTAGGCAATGAAAATCCCTACAAACTATAATGTTCTAATGGAGTAATTTATTATAGTCATTTCACCTTTCAGTCTTAGTCTTTAAAATAATTAACATTCAAAACAATAAAAGGAAAGCTCATATAATTACTTACTCTTTGTACTCTCTTCCTCATTTTTAGAATCCACTAAATCACCTGAACGCATAGCAGACAAAATCTTCTGAGCAACAGTGGAGAGGGGTGTCTCACAGAGATCAAAACCTATACATGCCTCATAATTTTCCATTCTCATAAAGTCCTAAATATAAGATAAGTACCCATATATTAATTGTTAGACTTTAAAAGGACTTACATATATTTTCATTTCAAAGACATTAATAACTACAGGAGACAGGTTTGATTATCTGATAGGGTGGAAAAATGAGACGTTGCTGGTGCAAGCTGAATTGGGAGGCTGAGGCGGGAGGAACACAATTCAAGCCTGTCTAGGATATAGAGCAAGTTCAAACACAACCTGGGCAATTTAACAAGACCGTCTCAAATATTTTTAAAGAAAGAAGTGCTGGGCATAGAGCTCAGTGGTAGAGCATTTGCTAGGTATGTGTAAGCCCTAGGCTTGATTCCCCAGTGCTACAGATCAAAATAAAACCAACTAGAGGCTCATCTCAGGGATCATGATAAACAGATAAAAAAAAAAATCAAAAACAAACAAACAAAAAACACTCCTTAGGTGGTGACAGCACATGCCTTTAAGCCCAGCACTCAGGACGCAGAGGCAAGTCAATCTCCGAATTCGAAGCCAGCCTGGTCTACAGAGTGAGTTCCAGGACTGCCAGGGTTACAGAGAAGCCCTGTCTGGGAAAAGTGAGGGAACACGTCACTTTCTAATTAACCAACTATGAAGTAGTCTATAACTATGAAAACTAGTTATTATTAATTTTCAGGCATACAACTCTGACAATATAGTAATTACTGACTTGGGTCATCAAGGAAGACAAACAACCTGCCCTCTTGGCACTGACACATCCTATTGGTCCCCATGAGCAGGACAACTCGGGACATTTAAACAAACAGCTATCAATTAAATCTTAGGAGAAAATTTAACATTAGAATTTTTCCAACTACATTAGGTTTACCTAACAAAAATAAATTTGTGTAATATGATATAATAGACAAAAACGCATTTGCTTCATGAATTATAAACATTAACAATGCATGCCCATTTTCTATCTACAGATAAAGTCCATAAACCTTCTGAATTATGTATGTTTAAGACTGACATTACATATAAAAAAGTCAGAGTATTCTTAGAGGTATTTCCTAGAGCAGAACTCTTTTTGGCTGTCCTGTTTGAGACCAGGCTGGACTGGAACTAGAACTCACATCGATCCACCTGTCTCTGCCTTGAGTGCCTGTGAGTGCTGGGATTAAAAGTGTGTGCCACCATGCCTGGCTCCAGCAGAACTTTTACAGTATATACTATTTAACACAGTCATATCATGAGATGAGCTCTTTAAGGGCACTTGATGACTGACAGGCAGTGCAGTGTGGTGGTGAGTGCTGATAATCTCAGCATAGTCAAGGCAGGGTCATGAATTCAACACCAATCTGGGCTACAAGGCAAGACTTTATCTTAAAAAAAAAAAAGAATTTAAAAATCAAATTGAAGAGCCACTTCAAACCTTTAAAATAATTGTCTCTTTCTTCCCTAAGAAACTGATTTATATATGGATCATAAATTCTTATGATTTATACATAACCATTTATACATAATCTTGAAACTTAAATTTCAAATTCCATTACTTATGCTGTATCACACTGGTTAAAGCTCCAGTATGAGCCACCAAAACTTAGTCCCTAGAATGGAAATGCTCAGGAGTCCTCAAACTCTGTGATGCAAGTAGAAACATTTAAACTTCTTAAATGTTTAAACCTTTGAAGGTTACAATAGAGAATTAGGGGAAAGTACTCCCACAAGCGGAATTTTACTTTAGTCAAATACAAGGTTTAGCTACTGAATATACAACAGTATTATCATACCCAGAGGAGATAAAAATATAAGACCCAAATAAAATTGCACATTTTCATTTAGAAATCTATGATGTATCTGCTATCAGATAAGTGGACTAACAAAAAAAGTCAAACACATAGCAGAGATACATCAAACAAAAGACACATCCCAGTAGGAAGTGTGAGAGTCCACCACATACACAGAAAAGCATACAACTTAAAACTTTACTTCTGGGATTTTTTTTTTTTTAAATTCAGTATTTTCAGATCACAGTTGACCTCAGGTCACTAAAACCTTAAAGAGCAAAACTCAAAAGTTCTACAAAATTTTGAAATGCCAGTCTCAGATTCAATTATATATTTAAGTATTTGTACAATATGCATTTTTCCTGCAAGTAAAATTACACAAAGACTAAGTGGCACCAAAGAAATATGTCATGAAAAGTGCTTATAGTATGCCTGACATGCCTATGTTGGCACTGGAGAGGCAAAGGCAGGCAAATCCCTTAAACGAAGCCCAGTCTGGCAAGCCCGTGCTACAAAAGCTCAGCACCTCTACTCTGAACAATGGTTACATGGGTTAAAAACCAAACTGATACACACTGAATATTCCCTCTCTCAAATGTGTGGGACCAAATATTTTAATTTTTGTACATATAAATTAGTTATCTTAGGGATAGAACCCAAGTTGAAATGTGAAATTCATTTATATTTCAAATTTTCTACAAATAAGACTGAAGGTAGTTTTATAATCTGTTCTGTGACTCTGCCCTGTCATGTAAGATCAGATGTAGAATTTTTCACTTGTGAAATCATCCCAGTTGTTTATAAGTTTCAGATTTTGGAGCATTTAAAAATTTCCAATTAGGGAAGTCAACTTGACATTGAATCCATTAAATTGTTCTGTTTTCTTTAAAGATTTATTTACTTTATATTTGAGTGCTCTATCTGAATGTATACTTGCATGCCAGAAGAAGCTATCAGATCCCAGTACAGACCATCTATGTGGTTGCCAGGAATCAAACTCTGGATCTCTGACCCAGTGCTCTTAACCACTGAGCCATTGCTCCAGCACTGAGGCTACTGAGATGGATTAGTCACTGCTACCAACACTGATAGCCCGATTTCCATTCCCAGAGCTCTCATGGGAGAAGGATAACACCAACTCCTGCAAGGTGTTCTCATATCCAATATGATACACACTACCGTGTAAAACCACACACAAACACACACATCCCTCCCCACAAACAAAATACGTGAGAAAAATTAGTAGCATTTATTAGATATAGTCTCCTGATACTTAAAAATGAAAACATAGTAGGCATATAAGAACTCCATTTTTAAAAATCTTCAATCTTTAAGACCAGAAGCCTTAATCTTTGACTGGTTTTCTAAATTTTCCACAATATCTTTTAGATAGTCTTCATCTTTAAAAAAATATACATATAATTCTCTTCCCACTTGATCCAATTTATTTGTTGCTAAAACTTTTCTTTTTGTCTTCACATCAGCAAGAATATCAGTAAGGAGATGATTTAATTTATTCAGCTGAGATTCAACTTGATGAAAGTGCTCCATTAACTCCTAAAAAGGGGAAAAAAAACACTTTTATTTCAAGAACTTTATTCCTAACACCAGCTAGAAATTTAAAATATTATTTGAAAGGAAATTCAATGATTTAATAACGCCTCATAATAAAAAGCTATGAGTCTGGAGTGGTGCTACACTTGGGAGACAGAGACAGGAAGATGTGAGGTCTAGGCCAGCCTGATCTACACAGTTAATTCCAAGCCAGCCAAGGCTACATAGTGATATACTGTCTTAAAAAAAAAAAACAAAAAACTAAAGAAAAACAAAACAAAAACCTGTAATTAAAAATCACTGGGCTGAAGAGATGGCTCGGTGGATAAAGGTACTCGTTATCAGACCTGATAACCCAACTGATCCCCCAAAGCTACGTTTGAAGGAAACAACAGACTCCCAACTGTCCTCTGATCTCTAGACACCTGTGCACCACTCTACACACAAAGATAAATGCAATGAAATTTTTGAAAAGAAAAAAGAAAAAAAGATAACCCTTAACAGGTTGGGCGTGTGCTCATGTGTGTAATCCCAGCCGCAGGAAAGTTGAGGCAGGACAGCTCTAAGTCTGAGGTCAGATTGGGATACACAATGAGGTTCACACTAGTCTGTACTGCAGCATGAGACCCTATGTCACACAAACAAGCAAGTAAGCAAATAGGTTTCCATCAGGCTTATAGTCGACATAAAATTAACTGTGATAACATCTAATAGGTAATTCTGAATGACTCAATGCTAACTCTTACTTCCTGAAGTGTACCTGATCTGTTCTGTGTATTTATATAATTAAAAAATATTATTGAATGCCTACCTTGCATCAAGCACTGTTTGTAACTACTAACACAAAAAAAAATGAACAAAATCTTTTTCCTGAAAGTTTTATTATATTATATAATGAATCGAACTTTATTGTTGCTTACTCTGGGCCTGATACATAGAAATGCAGAAAAAGCCTTGAAGTGAAGTCTAACAAAAAAACTACTACTTCAGTTTGGACACACAAACGCCTTGTTATGGAAGTTACTCAGGAAGCTCTGCCTCCTGTCCCTCTCAGAGGATATACAGGCAGTTAACAGTTGGGAAGGAGACTCTTTAGTAAATTAGCTGTCCATGCTCCTTAATTAGCCTCTCATTCAAATCCTGTTAGCTATCACAATTAAACTCACTGTCGTTGGTGAGCCTCAGCTGGGTGTGTAGATGGTTTATTCACATCTCTGAGGAACTAGAAATATCTGCAAGGTGGATTTTGGGACATCAGCCAGACCACCAACATTTGTACCCACATTGGCTAAAGGACACAAAGGACCACAATGGTCCTGAGGTCTGTAGAAATGGTAGGTTATTTGACTATATTATATAATCACATTGACAATAAAAATCCACAATGGCATGGTGCTTTTCTTTAACCTTAAAAGAAAATGAAAACCAAACCTGTCTCAACGAAAATCTTTTCTCTTTTTTTATCTTGTAAAATAGAATTACACAGAACACTCAATGAAAACCACGCTAACATATGTAATTCTTCTGCTTAAGAACTCAGACATTTTCTAAAGCCTTAATGTTTAATAAATTTGATTTTCTTACTGTTGGCATTTAAAGGATTTTAACAATTCTCAACAGTTGTCCAATCGAGCATTCTAGTCTTCAAAACTGTAGCCAGTCATTAGCAGAAATTCTCACTAAGTCTGTAGCTCTAACTACCCCCAACATTCCAGAGCTTCTGGGCATGGCCCACAAGCAGCTGGGTGCTTGTTATGAAAACACAATTCCTGGGCCTCAGTTCAGGCTAAATTATTCAATCTCTGCAACAGACCCACGAATCGGCATTTCAATATTCCACTCCCTGGTGATTCTAATGTGCAAATTTTTAAAAATGACTGCTTTTAGACCTGTCACATATGCTAATTTTACAGACTAGTACTTCTAAAACTACATTTTTAAGAAAACAGGTAATTCTGACATTATTGTGTACTTTTAACGTTCTCTAAGAAAATTTTGGTAAACAAAAATTTGGTACACTAATAAACTTTAATTAAATCATAATGCTTTTATGGTACTAAAATAAATATTATTACAGCATCTACTATAAAAATGTTCAACCTAATTAATAAAAATGACTTGACTTTTTAAATTTCCTTTTTTTTTTGGTTTTTTGGTTTGTTTGTTTTGTGGACAGAGTCTCATTCTGTAGCTCTGGCTGTCCTGGAACTGTATAGGCAATGCTGGTCTTGAACTCACATAGCTCTGCCTCCTTCTGCCTCCCAAGTGGTAGGATTAAGGCACAGCCTGACCTGACTTTTTATATCCTGATGAGGTAGTAAAAAAACATTAATAATACCTGTAGTGGATGTTTTGGTTTGTTAAAAAAAACCCAGTTATATTATGTAAATATGTTTTTGTTTTAATCCCAAGTATGGGAGTTTAGTTTGGGCTTGAGTTTGCACACAACTGATAATTGCCTCCTGCCAGACATGGTATTTGCCAGTTGCAACAGCCTTCCTAGAGCAGCATAGAGAGGGGTGTGGTCTAGGACTCTAAGGGATTTAAATACCAGAGCCCAGAAAGAGAAGGTGTGGCAGTTTGGAGAGACCAGACTGTCCTTGTGGCAGCTTGGAGGAGACAGCTGGACAGAAACTTTCAATACAGTGACTTAGAGGAGACTGCTTGCTGCATTTGCTGTTGATGAAGATTGGTATAGCCCCTAAAGAATCCATCAACCTAAAACGGCAGGACGAAGTGAAGGGGTCTGCAGCCCTTCTCCCCATTAACCTTCTCTTACCTAGGGTTAAAGGGAGGTAGAAGCATAAATACCCCAAATAAAGTAAGAGTTTAAAAACAAGTGCAACAGATACCAAACAGCAAGATTTTTATTTTCAGGATTCCACAACGCATTCTTTTTCAGATCTCAACTATCTGAAATGAAAATGCATCTTATAATAGAGACCATGATGTGGTAGATGCTGATGGCCAAGCACTCTTAAAATATTTTCCAGATGAGGATGGTGACTCAGACCTACAATCCTGCCACTTGGAGGCAAAGCAAGAAGACTGCTACATAGTCTATATAGCAAGTTCCAGACCAGTAAGGACTACATGGCGAGACTATTTCAAATAAAACAAAGCTTTCTCCAATATTCTTGATGTACAGTGTAGATAACGAAGTCAACTTAGAGCAACTCAGAATTAAATGTGAGGCTCTAAGAGTAGCTTACATATTGTAATTGGCTTATTTTCTCCTTTTAAAATATGCTCAAGAGTAACACAATGATGGGCTAGAGTGATGGCTCAGTAGATAATGGCACCTACAGTTAAGCCTGACAACCTGAGTTCAATCCCTGGGACCATATGGAAGAAAGAAGAAAACCAACTACTACAAACTGTCCTTATTTCAATTGTGCACCATGGCACACATGCACCCACATAACACACAAATGAATAGGTGTAATTTTTAAAAAGAGTAATATGAAAAAATGTCTACCTACATCTAAAAGATCCCTTTTAGTGAAGATGTGTGAGAGAGAGAGTTTTCTGACCTCAAAATGAGAACCTCTGCCACTATGATATTTTGTCTAAGCACATGGGGCCACATGATCATGAATTAAACTCTCTGAAATCATGAGCCAAATAATCTTTTCCACTTTAAGTTGCTTCTGTTAGGTATTTGGTCTACATAAAAGTATATATAAGTAACTAACATAAAGACTAACCACAGAAAACTAAAAATTATTTAAACATCTGTCAAACAAGTAATTATGAAATTTTATATAATGGAACAGTAATTATATGAAGGAGAAAATTAATATGTGTCTATATAGATGATTTTCAAAAATAATGTTAAGGAACAAGTACATGCTGTGTATTGTGGCACACACCTTTAATCCCATCACTGAGAATACAGAGGCAGACAAATCTCGGTGAGCTTGAGGCTGGCCTGATTTACACAGTGAGTACCAGTTGAGCCAGGAACACACAGTGAGCCCCAGTCTTTAAAATAAAAAATAAAATAAAATAAAATAAATAAAATTAAATTAAAATAAAGGAAACAAAATGAAAACAAGCAAATGCTAGTCTCTGAGAAACACATTTGTAATTTTAGCACTCTGGAAGAAGAAGGAGGAAGATTGCAAGCTTAGGGCCAGCCTGAGCTACAAAATAAGTTTAGGGTCACCTTGAGCACATAATGAGACCTATTTCAAAAAGAAGGCTGGGATTGTACCTTAATAATGAAGTCCTTCCCTAGTATGTAGAAAATTTTAAAGACAGAAAGGCAATCCTCTGTTTGCTAAAAGTTTTCTTCCTTAACACTGCATCAACATTATTTATCTAAATATATATAAATTATATAGATACATACATATACACACACACACACACACATATATATGGAGTTTAAAAAATCATAAGGTTTTTATATGGTGGCATATGCCTACACTTCTAGTACCTGGGAGATTTTGATTGGAGACCAGCATAGCTACATGGCAAGACCCTGTCTCTCTAAATAAGTAAATTTTATATTAGTGTAATGGGTTAGGGTAATCTTTTCTTCATGATATTTTCTAAGAAACATTATTTTTTAAAGTTATTATTTTTTTAATTTGAAAAAGTATTTTTGCTTAGATGTATGCATGTATACCACAGGTGTGCCTGGAACCCACAAAACAGGACATCAGAACCAATAGAACTAGAGTCACAGATGGTTGTGAGCCACCATATGGGTACTAGGAATGCAACATAAGTCCTTTACAATAGCAGCAAGTGTTCCTAACTACCAAGTCAGCTCTCCAGCCCTTACAATAAACATAATTTTAAAAGCATTTTAAATTTCTAAGTAAACACTCACCTGATCACAAAGCAACAGCTGATTCCCTCCATGGTACAAAGCATCACAAAGCATGTCCACATCATTATTCAGTTTAGACAGAAAGAAAAAACGCTCTTCAGTAGATACAGCCAACTGATCTTGTGTTAGAGAAACATCTTGTTTCAATTTCTCAGCTACTTCCTCCAGGTGTTCATGGGTTATAAACAATTCTTTTTTCTTATTGTCTCCCTCTAAAAGTTGATAAAGCCTAAAATACAAAAATTAAAATTAAAGAGAAAAATGTTCAGGTCAGTTGTTTTCAAAATTATAACCCACCATACTGGGTCACAGACAGTGATAGCTAAGTAACTACTGAAAAGTAGCAATATATGTGTTTCTAATACTGAGCAATTGAAACTGTCTCAAGTATAATACTATTTCAAAAGAGAAATATCTGACTTTTAAGTATGTGTTACAACCCTGTCATCCTAGCACTCAGGAAGCTAAGGCAGGTGAATGATAGGCTCAGGGCTCATCTTAGCTATATAGTTGCCATTAATTTATTTCAAAGTGAGCTTCAGTGACATGTCCCAAGCAGCAGCAACAATGACATAGGGAAAATCAATCTTTAATGCCTACTTCACAAGAATGTGGTGGGATTAAAACAGAAAAACTAAACTGGGCATGGTGGTACATGACTGTAATCCCAGCACTCAGGAGGCAGAGGCAGAAAGATTCTGTGAGTTGGAGACCAGCCTAGTCTACAGAGTGAGTCCAGGACAGCCAAAGTGACACAGAGAAACCCTGACTTGAAAACAAAACAAAAAAACAAAAAAGAGAAAAACTAAAAATGTAAATACTGTAAAATGAAACAATTAATAGCTATATGAATAGCCATTAACACTTCCTATTTTAATTTGTTCAGCATTGGTAAAAATCCTGCTAATTAACAAGACCATTTTAACATTGTACTTAATGGGGAAAAAAAAATCCACCAGCCTATAGGACAAAAAAAAAAAAATCTAAAGCAGTCTCATAAAAAGACATGGTCTTTTAGTCATAATATACATAACTTGCTTTCTCTCTTCACACACACAAATCTTAACAGACTATAAAAGTGGTTGAAGTTCAAAGCGGCCCATTATAATCCTAGGGGCTATAACTACACAATTACCCAATGTCACATTCACATAGATCATGATCATGATGTAGATGGTAACCCCTAAAATTAAAACAATGAGGAAATTCTAAGTCACTCATTTTACTAATATGAAACAAAATGATTTAGAGTATGTTATTTTTTGTTGTCTTTTTTTTTTTTTTTTTTTTGAGTTTTTTGACAGAGGGTTTCTCTGGATAGTCCTGTCTGTCCTAGAACTCCCTCTGGAGACCAGGCTGGCTACAAACTCAGAGATCCACCTGCCTCTGCCTCCCTTGTGCTGGGATTAAAAGCTAATGTATGTTATTCTGATCCTATAGAAAAATGAGGACTAGCATACAAAATTTGTATGTATGTGTGCACATGCACATAGGGAGGGCAGAGGTTGATGTTGAGGGTCTTCCTCAACCACTCTCTGCCTCACTTTTTAACAAAGTCTCTCATGAACCTGGAACTCACCTATTCTGTGAGACCGGCTGGCCAGCAAGCACTAGGAATCCTTCCTCCTCTATCTCTCCAGTGAAAAGGCAACAGAAACGTGGCCCTGCACCTGGCTTTTATGTAGTTTCTGGGGAATCAATTTCTGGTTTTCAAGCTTGTACACAAGCACTTCAGTGACTGAGCTATCTCCCCAGTCCTGTCTCCTTGCCAGTTCGTTCTTTCTTTAAAATACAAAGTCTCATTGTGCGGCTCAGGCTGTCCTAGAATTCTTGCTATGTAGCCCAAGCTGACCTCAAAATCAGGATTCTCCTTCTCCAGCTTCCAGAAAGTGAAATTAAAGATAAAATCCCATCACCACACAGGATTTAAAACACAAGTGTTTGCTGAACATTTTCATTTTATAGCCCATGAAGACCTCAAATTTAGATTTCTGCCCCAGCCTTCTCATGGGATTACAGATATGAGCCACCACAACAGCAGAGTACAGACTTGAAATATTCTACTTTAGCCTTCTAATTGCAGTATCTTGGTGTCATCAATTGCTTAGATATTCAGGAAAGGCTAGCTTTCATTTCTCGTGGTCTACCTCCCCAGATAGGGAAATAGTCTTCCTGTCCTACAACTACAATCAGTACCATGATACTGACATAATGACACCTGTATACATGATACAAGATATAATCAGTACCATGACCAGCAATACCTATGATACAAAGCTGTATTCAAATTTCCTGTCCCAAATCTAAAATAAAGTATCTAAATAATGGTATCTACATGGGAGTAAAGTATTTTATCAGTTTATTCCCCCAACTCACTGACTTCAGCTCTAAAGTGGCTACATTCAGACCTAACAAGAACAGAAAGGAAACAAAAAAATTTAAAAGATAAAAGAAAAGCAGAAAGGCCAAATCTGAGTACAAGCAATATTTTTAAACCTTCAATATTTCTGTTCCAACTCTCTAGTACTTCACACAAATAAAAGAAAAAATACTAAGGAAGCAATGGCACATACATACCTATGAGCAGAATAATCCTTAGTGTTGATGGGAGTCCTTGAGCTTAACTGCTCAGATGCCGATAGACCTGTTAGCCTTGTTAACTGCTGGCAGAGCACCATGTTTCTTTGACTAAGTTGTTGAACCAAATTTTCAAGTTGCCGATATGTATCCCAATGTCTTCTCAACTCAATTTCATATGATAGCTGCACAAGCTCAAATGATGCCTTCTGCTTTATCAACTGACTTAAAACTAACTCTTGTTTTGCTGTATAATAATCTTGTTTAGCAATCTGCAGATTAAAATCTCCCTTTACAACTGGCATGTTCAATAACTGTGCATTCTCTTTTACCACAGCAGGCAAAATTTTCTCTTTTATATGAGTGATTTGTTCTTCAAGTTTTAGAATCTCACTGTTCAAACTAGAAATTTTAGCATCCAAATTTTCTTTAACAATACCCTATAGAAAAAAAGCAGTAACATTTTAAAAGGTAGGTTTAAGCTTTTATTTTAAAATTTTCACTTTTGTTTTAGGTGGTCAGTTAATATACTCAATGAGTAAAAACTAACTTACTAGACAAAAAATTGTTTTAAAAGGAAAAATATAAATTAAGTTAAGAGAAAAGCCAGTATGAACTACTGAACTTCAGTGCTCTTACATAACATACGTACACAAAAATGGCTAACAAACTAGGAGATTTCATCTTTATCTTAATTATAACTTTATCAGCATATTACTCATTATAATAAATGAAGATTTTAGTTTTTCTTAAAATTATCTCAATAGCTATTTTCTTAGCCCATCAGCTGATTATAGCATACAGATTTACCAGACTTTTCATTATTTCAAAATTTTTGTCTGTTGTAGTAACTAATTTAATTCTGATTCAGAAAACTCTACATTTTTAAATTCACCTATCTAATGGTACAAGAAAGCAAGCTTTTAAAGAGTGCAGGAAAACAACTACAATATATGTATATATTTTCAACAAGTAAAGAGGTTCATTCCACTGAATCCTGGGCTTTTGACTTCATTAACACCATCTTCAAAATACCCATAATCAAGCAAGTAGTCTCTCTAGCATATATCATAACACAGAAAACCCGGCTTAACCTGTATTTGAAATGACACAATTTCCAATTCATAATACATACTAAAGTATTTCTGTTCAAAAGCTAACCAGGTAATATGACCGAGGATAAAACTATTAAATCCTAGTAATATGATTAAACATATACTTGTGTGAAACACATACTACAAATAAGTACTGAGAAAATATAAAATTAAAATCAGATTCCCCCTTTCAAAAATAGTAACAATATTAAACCCTGTATTTCTAACAATTACAATATGATTTCAGTCTTATTTCTTATGTTTACCTCGCTGGTTAGGCTATGAAGATTCTCTTCTGCCCATTTTATACTTGACTCCATGCTCAAATTACTCGCTTTCAAGTATATGATCTGTTGTTGGGCACAGATGTATGCTATCTGCAGTCTAGCCATCTCCAGTCGTCTCTCCCCAAGAATTTCTTCATTATCACAAATAGATGGTGTTTGTATATCTAAAAGCTGAAAATTTTCTTCATTTGAACTTTCAACTACTTCATGAATACCCTGAAAGAATTGCTTTTTGGTATATAAGGTTAAGGCTTCTGTGCTCTGCTCTTCTTGGCTTATATATTTTCCCAATGAAAACTGAGATAAAAACACCATTGGATTTGTCCCTTGACCTAAATTAGAATTTCTGAAGAATATCATCAAATTATTAATTCCATCAGTAAGAACTTGAAGTTCATTACTGAGCTTAGTATTCACAGCATTTAGGAATCCTTGCTTTTGTTTCAGCTTCTTAGCGGCTTCTTCTTGCTTAGCATTTAATGTCAGAGACTTGTAGTTAGTTTCGGAAGCCATTAACTGGTATTTATTTCGTTGTTGAATTTTTAAGTTATTTAACTTCTGCAGAGTTTGAACCTCATCCTCTAATATCTGTATCTCTTTGTCATCCAGTATAGGTGTCTTCAAATCAAAAGTTTTACAGGTTCTGAGAACTTCATCCAATGCTGTTCCCTCTAGGACAGGCTTGCCTGATTGTTGAAGAGTGCTGAAGGCTTCCAATTCTTGTTCAGACAATACATTCTGTTCATTCACGTTTCCACAAAACCATTTCAAAAATGACTCATCTTCAACAGCCTCAAACAGCCAGTCAAAATCTTCTCCATTAAGAATATCAGCTTTGGGATAACCAATTTTTTTCAATGTTTCCACAAACTCATTTCCACAACTCATGGTTTAATGACCCCTGATTTTTTAATATTTGATATGAATCTATGGTAATGATTTTAAAAAACTGAGTTCAAACAAAAAACATGTTTACACTAAGTCCATGGAAGAAGGGGGAAAAAATACAATCTATAATGTGCTTTCCTGGGGGGGGGGAGAAAACAACTATTAGACCACAAGGCAAACACAATTTAAATACACAGATAACTTTATAAGATGACATCAGGAAACTACTTAAGTGAAAGGCGGATGCAGGGTGCAGTATCTGAGGAAAATAAAGCAAATCATGAGTATTCGGGGAGTTGCTTAGGACGCTACAACAATGAGGAATCTAATTAATGAAGATATAACATTAAAATCCTGATTTATTTCAGTGATGAAATTACCTAAAATACACTACATTTTGTGAAATAGTTGTTTATTTCCTGTCGTTTCTATTTAGTAAACAGAAACGAGAAACATGGCAATCTTTTTGGGATAGAATCAACTAATATTTACCTCAATCAGCATTCATCAGGTTCAAACCAGCCTAATGCAGAGAAAACCAGTACAAGTTGACAAGTTTCAAAGTACCCAGCAGTCTTCAAGTAAAAAGTATTTTTCAACCAGCGCCCTATGATCCACGACTTGAGCCAAAAGAACGTCAGTGGCAGTGGCAGGCCTTAGAATGACATTTGGCACTCCTGTAGCAAAATCTACTGCCTGGGTTTTGTTTGTTTCGGGGTATCCAGCTGTGACACTTAGGATACCCACCGAATTGCTGTTTTTAAAAGATGGTGGCATAGTTCAGCTTTAACGCTTGCCTAGTATGACTGAGGCCCTGGGTTTTATCCGCAGCATCCGAAAAACAGTTACCAACCCCAGCCTCACCAAGCAGCCCCACCCCCGGCCCCGTACGAAGCCTCAGCCTCCCGGCGCACCCCACGCCCGAGCCCAGCGACCTCTATCGGTGCCTCAGGCTGGCTGTAGAAGGCTAGCGGCGGCCTCGCCAGCCACCATCGCGAGCCCATTACCTCAGGCGGGCCCCGCCGGCGCCCTTTGCAGCAACCAACCGCGCGCGCCGCAGTGCCTCACGGGAGTGCCGGGACGCGCACGCGCAGGGAGCTACAGCGGTAATGTCTGCGCAGGCGTGGTATTCCAGAGACGTGAGAGGAGGAACCGCTGACCGGCCCACATCGTGGACCAGGAGCCAGGCGATTGGCTTTCCTGACAGACGCACCGCCCCATGACTCCGCCCCCATCCCGCCCCACGACTACCCGCTGTCCTTCCCGTTAGGCTGAAGAGAATTGTTTTTCCACTGGAGGCTCCACTGTCGCCCCGCCCCGGCCTGGAGTTGGCGTCTTGGTCTCTGGGCTGTGCGTTGCTCAGCGATCCAGGCTTCTGTCGTTCTGTTAGGCCTCCTGCTCTAAGCATGGCTTGCAGTCTTTGACGCCACTATGGTACTGAAAGCTTGAGGTAGAACAGACCCTTCCCTTTCCCAGCAGCCCTTATGTCCCCCGCATCCCGCGTAGGGTGACCCAAAGTGGTGCTAGTAACAAGGTCCTCAGTAAGTAGCGCGGTCCCCAGCAGGTCTCTTTCAGTGTAGGATTGTTGGCTACAGACTTTTACAACGGTTATTTAGCAAAATCACTTAACTCCCAAGGCCTCACTGGACTTCCAAGCAAAAGCTGACCTCCTTCAAGATTCCCATCTTCAAAATGTCAGTGTAAAGTGCATGAGTTTCAAATGCTATGGAAGAAAAGTGCATTCAACTCAAAAGTACAGATACTCTGAGACTGCTGGGCTACCCACAGTCATGCGATGAAGGACAGAATGCTGAACTAAGGCTAATTCTGATGGAAGCTTCGATAATGACCTTTGGTCCCAGAAAAGTGACCTTTGGAGTTACAGTTGGCATTGGTAACATGTTTGTATGGGGCAGAATTTGTTCCCTTTTCTACCAGACAGCATTTTCAATTTACCAATCTCTTGTAAGATGGCATATAAATTTGCAAGGTGTGAGCTTTGATCATCAGAAAATAGTACTCCCCTCCTCTGGTCACAAATGAGGTAGCTTATCAGACAAGGTTCTAGTCTATCTGCTACTAGGTAGAATTCTTTCTACATTTTTTTTTTTCTCCCTGTTTGTTGAGACAAGGATTTGAGGCATGGCCCAGGCTGGGTTTGAACTCAAGATCCTACTACTTTAGCAACTCCAAGTGCTGGAGTTACAGGTATGAATCACTATGCCCAGCTCTTAATATTTTTAAAGAAAGAAAAAGTAGTGTTCTAGGCAAGATAATTTAAATTCTAGTTGAAGACATTTACTATTCTTACTTTAGTCTCCTTTTGAAAGTCAATAAAGCTTGAAAGTAAATAAAAACAAACATTACAGGGGAAAAGTTCTCAGAAGGGTTCCTAATCTGGGGTTAGGAAATCAGGGGGTTGGCCCAGGAGGACCCCTGATGCCAGGCTGGAGGTGGGGGCTCAGCAGGGAGCTGGCATTGAGTGGGTTTTGGCCAGAGGAAGTACAAGCAGTGCTTTCGGGAAATTTTGCTGAGGAGGCAAAGACTGAAAGAAAAAGAGCCATGACACAAGATGAGGGGGTGGGAATGCAGGGCTGAGAGGATTTTTGGTGTTGTTTTGTTTTAAAGTGGGAGGAACTTGGGGGATATTTATAGATTGTGCAGGGAAGAACTCAGAGGAGACCGAATTAAAGATGCCAGAAAGACAAAAGACTACTTTGCAGGATGAGGTCCCCCCAGAGCAGGAGGCAAACCCTGGAAACCCAGACCTTCCAGAAAACCCACTGTTCTTAGTGACTCCTGGCTCCTAACTCTCTCTTGAGTTGCTGACCACAGTTACTTGTTTGAAAGGTATTCGTGAGGCCACGAGAGGCCTTAAAAAATATAAAGATTAGGACAGGATCAGCCTGCTGACTACAAATGGCAAACACAACGGGGTTAATTATACAGAACTGGAGCATTTTCTTAGGATTGGATTAGAAACTTAAGAAGGCAAGTATATTAAACTTGTCTTGGAGACAAGCTTGTTTTCTTATACCCCAAATCAGTTGTGATTTAGTGGAGCCAAAAGGTAAAAGGAGCCCAGGAGCTAAGAAAGTTGTGAGAATGTAATGGGTGAAAGAAACCTAAATGTAGGGCCATGTGTCTTTGCTGTCTGCCTTACTCTCCTGTCATCAATATTACAAATGTTTTATGTTTTAGTATCTTTTCAGGCAGTTTTAAAAATCTTTATACAACTGTGATGTTGAAGGTTGTTTTTAGAAGCAGTCTAATGGAAGTTGAAGAGATCTAGTCTCCAAATAAAACAGAGAGGGGCTGTGTTTTAAGCAAGGGAGAGACAACCTCAGGCATGTGTTAGCTTGATTCTGAAAAAAAAAAAAAAATTTTTTTTTCAGTCACAAAAGATCTGAGAAAGCTGGCACTGAACAGCTCAGGAATAGGTAAAGGAAGGGAGCCCCAGGAGCTGGCAGAACCCTGGGGCTGTCAGCCAGTTGAGATGTGGTCTGGAAGCTTTTTCCTATTGGTCTTGTTCTTCCAGAAGGAAGTTGACTTTTCTTAGACCTCGGAGTTGGGGGAGGGGAGTTTGCTTTTCATTGTATTTATACTCATGTGACAAAAGTGAAAACTTGGTACCAAACTCAAGAGCATTTGGGTCTGCACCAGTAGGAAGGGGCCCATGGTGATGGGTAGGGGCAGGGGTCTTTGGAGTTTGAAGCCAGTGACAAGTGGCCTGGCAGAGTTTAGGGACTCTAGTTGCCCAGGACCTTAGGCTGGCTGAGAGGCTCATGTCAGTTGAGGAAGACTGGGATGAGAGCCACTCACTTCTCTTCTCTGGCCAGTGGCCTAACTCTGGAAAAATCCAGAGCTCCTGTGCCCCAGCTATCTGGCTAAAGACTGGGAAAAGAAGAAGCCATAAAATGTTCCACTAGCAATTAGTCCAGATTATACCAGCCCCTGATTTATAAGACCGTAATCTCAACAAAAGGAAGATGGAAAGGGACAAAGCACTCAAGGCCCACTTTACAGAGGAAGCTGGACTTGACCTAACCGTGAGATCCAAAATGAGACGGTAAGGACAAAGGGCTGAGTAGAAGGTAGGCTGGGTTGAGGTGAGGGACAGGAAAGAGCAGTCATCTGAGTTTAACTCTGGGGATGAAGGGGGTGAAAGCAGCAGGGCCACCTTGGGCCTCTCTGGCTGTCAAGAAGGGAGTAAGCAAGGGTTCGCATTGATGCAGGGATGTCATTGGAGGGTAAATATTAAGGAATATAGAGGTGGAGGGATTGTGTGTGGAGGTGCCAGGGTAGGAAAGATAAGTATGGAAAGAGTACCATCTCTGAGCCTTGTCAGGCATGGTGGTGCACACCTTTAATGTCAGCACTCAGGAGGCAGGGGCAGGCAGAACTCTGAGTTCAAGAAGAGCCTGGTCTACAAAATAAATCCAGGACAGCCAGGGCTACACAGAGAAACCCTGCCTCAAAAACAAAAACATCTCTGAGCCTCAAGTTCCCTAACCATGAGATGGACCCAACAAGACTACAGCAGGTGCTAATTATGTAGTGTGTTTAGCACAGACCCTGGCACCCACTGCCCCCAACAGGAAATGGTAGCAGGGGAAGACTGAAAACCACAGTATTTGGAACTTAAATGTCCGCGTTGGCATCAGTACTCAAATAGTACCAATACCAACGTTCTAATTGTGTTCATATCAGAAAACGTTTTCTCTACGAATCACCTTCAACTGCCTCTCTAAGGCTCCCATCCCTTCTCCTGCACCCAACAAAAGGCAAAGAAGGCAGGGATACAAGAATCCAGAGCCTGCTGCTGCCTGCTGAGAGAACTAATCCCTCTCCAGGGTTCATGGTTCCACTCTCAAACTTTATAGCAGGTGCCACTAAGCCACCTCCAAAGGGCTCGACAGAGGTTCAGTGTAGTAACACCATGCTCTGTGGAAGTCCCGATCCATGCTAAGGTATTCAAGGTGGCAAATCCTTGAAGGACAAGCTTCAGTGCACTCCTCTCTCTGGGAAGACACTGAGTCCTCCAAGAATCAGGGCCAGTATTTCTGCCAGTGGGCTGGAGCTTCCCTATTGGCAGTGGCGTGTCAGGGACACCGTCCTGTTTTCTCCTCCACTGTGTGTTCTAACAACCTTACAGCTGCGTCTGTGAGGACAGTCCAGAAGCCTAAGTCCCCATGCTAGAACCAAAGCACAGCTGGCCACATCTGCACCTCAGCACAGTAGGTCTTGAGGGTCAGCTTGAGGATGCTGGGATGGGCCCAGGAAGGGGGTCCTTGAGGTGTGATCTGGAGACCCAGCAACTTCTGTGCAGAGGGTTCCTGGCCAGCATAGTACCCTTAAGGACTAAGCTTTGGGCCCATAGTGTCTTAGTGCCAGCAACAGGGTGGAACTACAAGGCCAACAACAGGAACACCGGCAGAGCAGGGTGTATGCTACTTCCACCCATGCCTTCATGCAGCTTACCAGGAAATGGAAGTTGTGGACATGTGAAGGCCGATTCCCAAGGGCCAGGATGACCCAGGCTCCAGTGAGTCAGGCCCTCTAGCTGAAGCTAGAGAGAAAGGAGCAAAGCAGGGAGACAGAAAGAACTAGAAACAGAAGATGAGGTATAAAAAAAAATCTGTATTTATATTACAATGACAGAATGACACAGCACAGCCCCATCTGTTAGACAGGTGGGATTGGGGGGCCCATTCCACTCTGTAGCTCAGGTCTCATAACTCACCCACTGCACTGGCACCAGGCCTCTTGTGTAGCCCCAGACTCTGGCACGGAACCTGCCCTAGTGCCCTAGTTTAGAGGCCTGAGATAACTTGCTTGCTGGCCTGGCTGGGGTCAAGATCCTCTGTGCAGACACAAGGGGCGAAAGGCTAACTGACCCCACAGAGGCAGGGAAGGCTTGGGGCAGACAGAAGGGTAGGGACTGTCCAGCCACAGTCTGGTGCACAACTCCATCTGCTTAGGAAGGCACGCTCAAGCAGCTGCAACGTAGGACTACAGAGGTGGGCCTAGGGCCCATACGGAGATAAAACCTCTGTGTCCTCTCCTGCTAGACCAGCTGGGCCTGCAGCAGAATGGTGGGTCTGGTATATCTGGACCACCTCCCAGTAAGGGATACAAGCCTGAGCTAAAAGTTCTGAGTTCTGTTATGGAGCACCACTTGGCTTGCATGGACAGGTGCAAGTGGAGGACACAGCAGCAGCTATTTTGGTCCTGATTTCTTTCTACAGATACACAATAGCCTTGGCTGAATCCCATGGCCACCAGTAGTGGCCATAGTGTGCAAATGGTAGAGAGCAGGAGGAGGACTAATGAATATGTAACTCTTAGCACCAGCTCCCATGCCTATGGACCACCCCTCACACACCTGTGAGTGGGAGGAGCAGCTGGCTAGCACCCCTGGGTGACTGAGGAGGCCAACTCCTAGGCTAGATGGGAACCATAGCCTGAAAAGGCAAAGGGCTGAGCTGCCATGAAATTCAGCCAAGGGGCCACTCTGATCACCAAGAGTGGACTCTGCTGGCAGTGGTGGAAGCAGAATCTGAGGTGCTGCAGATGGAGTAAGTAGCTGATAATATAAGAATTCAGGGCACATCAGGAATCCTGGAGTTCCAGGACCCTGAAGCAAGGCCTTTAAACATAGCTCTGTCCTGTGCTAAGGGTGGGTGTGCTTAAAACAAATGCCCAAGAGACATGCTCAGCAGACACTGAAATCCCCAGTTGGGCTGAAAATGTAGACAGAACCAATTTACTAAGATATTGGTTATCCTTCTATTTCATGGACTCCTACCCAGGCCTGCTGTCCACCTGTCATCTGGAGTACCCAAAAGGCAAGTTCTATACCAGAGCTGTTTCCAGGCACCCTGTTCTGCCTATCAGTAAACCACCCACCCTTGGATGCTCATTGGCATGACTGAAGATAAACAAGAATTTCCCCCACAGTTTAGAAATTGTTTACAGATGCACCAGAGGAGGTGGCAGGTGCTGCTGTGGGCCAGCCCATGGCCACTACCCAAATATTGCTGTGTGGTACCCCTAGAGACAAGGTCTTCTAGTGCTGAAAGGCCAACAGAAGCCTCCTGGTCAGGCCTGCCTAACCTCCAGAGGAGCTGTACTTATCAGCTGTCCATGGCTGACACTCCAGGTCCTTGCCCAAGGCCCAGAGAAAAGGCCCTACGCCAGCAGGCCTGCTGTCCCCAAACTTTCAGTCGCAGCCACCCTGCCAATTACCATGGAGGCAACACTGGAGGCAGGTCATAGCCCTGCAGGATACAAAAAATTAGCGACGGGAGTCACACAGGCATGCACATGTCCCTCCCAGGAGGATGCAGCTGCTGGGAGGGGCTAGGGGCTACCTGTGGGAAAGCAGTGAAGGGGGGCACCTGCCAACAGGCCTGGTGCATCCCATAAGCCATGGGGACGTGCTGGTGGCAGTGGGTGGGGTGAGACAGGGGACACAAGGCACACTATGACGACGTGACAGAGGACGGGTCCCTGAGACACTGGGTTGCTCCCACCCCTCAGCAAACCAGGACACAACAATGGCTAGGAAAATAGAGTACAAAAATCTCATACAGGAAATAGAGACGGCACACACTCATGTCCCTTGGCGAGCCTTCAGAGCTTTTTTTCTCTTTTTAAAAATGTTTCTGTTTTGTGTTTTGGGCAAAGCCTCTGCCAGCTGAGGCTGCCTTGGGCAGAGCTTGTGAGGCTCCTTCTGGGAGCTCCCTGTCGCACTTTTTTTTTTTTTTTTTTCCTTTTTTTCTTTTCTTAAGAAAGGGAGTTGAGAAAGCTTGGAGGACTCAGTGGTTTCAGCTTGCCACCCAGCTTATTCCAGTCCCTTGCCAGGAAGAAAGGCCCTATCTATTTCCTGTGCAGACTAGGCAGAGCCATTTGGGCTGGCCTAGGTAAGCAGGGGCCTGAGTGAGAGTCAGGCACAGGCTAGGGACCATCATTTCCAAATGACCTCAGGCAAACTATCTCAGGACATACATTCTCTGATGTCCACATGTCTGTGTGTAGATAGATGTTTGCAGGTGTGAGCCTAGGTGTATGTGTATACATCAGATGGTCCTAAAAGAGCAGAAGCTACCCAACTTGATATAAGGTGGTCCAGCCAGACCCCAGGAACATCCCCATGGCTCCTGACACCATGGAAAAGGAGGCCACCCACCTGTTCCAGATGTTCACCCAAGTCCTGCCCTTCACAGATCCCTCTGTCCACACCTCAGGAGTCTGTGTGGACCAACAGGTAGATGGATAGATGGATGGACGGACTGCTGCACCTGCCTGCCTGCCTTCCTTTCTTCCTTCCTTCTTCCTTCCTTTCTCAGTCCACTTCTCTCTCCTGGGATCCGATGATGGGGTTCAAGCTCCCCATGGTGGTCATTAAGGCCCCTACACGGATCCCACTGAGATTTGTAGCAACAACATTTAATACTTCTGGAATGATTAGGAATCTGAGAACAGATCGTGGGCGGCTACGCTGGGCTCCAAGATGTGAGCGCCTGACCCTGCTTCCCTGCATGGGGCCTTGCCCTGCAGAGAAGGGGCAGGCAGCTTAAGTCCCGACCAAAGGGTGGTCAGGCAAAGGCAGGCAGACCAGGCAGCAGCTGTAGCTTCGAGAATGGCACAGCAGGAGGCCCATGACGAGGCTGGCTTCAGTCAAGGGAGGACTGGAAGGCTGAGACGCTTGGCTAGGTGAGCAGGCAGGTGGGCCAGGAAGCAAAGAACATGGAGCCTACGAAAGGCCAGGGCAGCCAGGCCGCCTGCAAGGGTGCCCATAGCTGCTGTCGCTGCAGCCACCGCTCTGCAGGCTGTAGTGGTCATCGGCATCACTGCTGCTGCCAACACTGTCCAGCTCCCCAGGGCCAAACTCCATGCCCTCTATGTCCACCTCTGAGAGAACAGAGAGAGGATGGGTCAGGGTGGCCCTCCACGGAAGCCAGCCTGAGGCTCCCTTCTGAGAGCCCATACTTCTCTTTTATGGAAGTGGAGGCCGGGATTAGGGGAGCAAAAGAGGTCCTTTGGGCCCTCAGGTAGAAGAGGCTAGGATGGTTCTAGTCAAAGTCAAGTTATGAACCCAGACTTTGTAGCACATTGTCCAGAGGTGAGTCATCCTCTGTCTTCACACAGCCATACCATGGCCTCTGTGCCTCACTGTCTTCTTCCCATCCATCCCTTCTTCATGCAAGGCTGGAGAATCGCTGTAGTACTGCCAGAAGTTAGTTCAAGTGGCGTGGACGCCTTGTCACCTCTAGGATCATTCCCACACTAGGTACTTCCTTGTTCCCCTGGAACTTTGGTGATCCCCATACCCAGAGGCCAGGGATGGGCTGCCCCAGCTTATACCTTGCTTGCCTGGGGACTTACCTTGCTCTGAGTCATCCGTGGACACAGCAGAACCAGTGCTGTCAGTGCGCACACGTTCTACACTCTGCACCGATAGCTGCTCCAGACGTCGCTTTAGGAAGCGGTGCTCCCGCTGCAGCTGCTCCTTGATGCTTAGTGCCCTGCGGTCCTGCTCCTCCAGTTTCTGGGGATAGAGGGTGGTCTGTGATCCCATAGCCAAGAAGGAGTAAGCTTCCTTAGGCATAAGCACAGACACTTTACAGGCAGGATCCTTACCTACAACATGGCCTGCTAGACAGAGCCACAGAGTTGTCCAGCCAAAGGCTTAATATTTCCTTCCTCACCCCAGCAAGGTGACCACTTACTCAGCTTGGTCTTTCACTCTCAGCCTGCTGACTTAGTTGTAGAATGCCCAGTCCTGCTGGCTAGCCCCAGGAAGTGCAGACACATGTGGGCTTCAAGCCTTGAGGCAGTGTCATCCAAACTGGCAGGCACCTCCCTCCAGCCCTACTCATGAGAGCCCACCTGCCCCCAGACTGGGCTTTCACTGAGTCTAGCCACATCACGTGAAAATGGAACAGTGTTGGGAAAATGGTGAGGGCACCTGCAAGCAGGCCTGATGTATTCTCTAGGGCAGACCTTCCCACTTTCTTAAGGCCCACCTGAGACACTGCTGTTCTATCAAAACCCCAGGGCCTTGGATATAACTCTTTCAAAGTTACTGCCACCCGACCTGTGAGGCCACACCTGTGGGACAGAGGACCCCCTCTGAGGGGAAAGAGACCTACCTACTGTGGTTGACTGAAATGTTCTGAGAACACTGAACTGCATCAGGCAACATCTCCCTCACCTAGCCTCACACCAACTCCTAAGAAGTCTCTACCACTCCTCCCTCTCCCCTTTACACACTGTCTGTGAAGGCAAACAATGACCTCTTGCCCCTCTCTTACCTCTGTCTCTTCTTTCAGCTGCTTCCCTTTCATAGCCCAGCACTATAGAGAACTATCTGTACCAGCCTGGAGCCTGTCCTGTCTAGCCAACTATCCTGTCTCCCTGCCAATCACCACTCAACAAAACCCAACACAAGCCATTTAGCCTCCACATCACCAATCAGCTTCTGCTGGGCTTCCCCATAAGCTCCTGATACATACCTGCTGGGTGATTCCACCACCTACCTCCAGCTCCTCTGAACCACTGCTGCCCAAGGGTAGGGATGGCTAGGGGACTTCAGGGTGGCTGACTGGACACAGCATGCTTACCTTGATGTGCATCTTAGCACGCTTCAGGAGGCTCAGAGTGGTGTGGCGTGTGCTGTCGGGGCCCAGGGGTACCAGCTGCTTGAGCTGCTCCAAGTAGAGCCTGAGTTTAGCTCGTCTGAAAGAGCCAGAGACAGACTATCAAGCTAGGTAGCAAATTCCACAGAACTATGGCAAGTGTGGCTGGTACAATGTGAAAGTGGCCAGCTGGGAACCTCCACAGGCCCCAGCACCACTATAGGCTGGCCTCTTGGCCTGGGAGTTGGCCTAGACTCTGCCTCAAGGCTGGAGTATCTGGATCCCTCTCCAGGAGTTCCTTCCTGGCCTGGATAATACCTCCACTCAGGAGCAGCCTGTCACAGGTACCTCTGTGGATGTGGTGTCCACATGATTCCTGGGCCTAAGAGCCCAGGGAACAAATATCTGAGTCACCTACTGTGCCCTGTACAGTGTGCTCTAGTCACTCTTGTCCTGACAGAAACAGGAGTTGAAAAGGTAGAGGGAGGGCTGAGGACCACCTTTCTCTGCTGAGTTTGTGGTCTCACTGGAAACTGCATCATTCCAGATTTTTGTTCCTGTATCCATTTGTGTGAATCTATTTTTTTCACAAAACGTGGAGCCATATTCATAGTACTTGTTCGTGTGCTGCAATACTTCACTGCCTGGTCTGAAGGCACAATCAGTTCACCTCCAGAACTACCTCTGACATTCCAACAATAAGAGAGGCCGCTGTCTGCACATTCCACCTGACCAGCATCTGCAGGACACCAGTGTTCTGCCCATTATCTGCTTATGGAGCTAACCATGCTCCCTATAGGAAGCCAAGGTGGTTTCTAAGTCAATTTCTAATTGGACAAATTCTTAGAAGTGTAACTGGCAGGTCAAAAACAAAAATTTTTTTTTGAAGATTTTGAAAACCTGTTGCCCATCTGTCCTGTCATGGCCAGTGCCCACACACACTCCTTCTTTTACAGTGTTTTGTTTGTTTAAATTTGCCTGTTTATCTTCTAAAGAGAGGGGGGTGTATGGAGTTGGATGGGTCGGGGAGGTGGGAAAAATCTGGAAGGAGATGGGGGAAACCATGATTAGAGTATATTGTATGAGAGCCAGGTGTGGTGGCGCATACCTGTGATCCCAGCACTCAGGGAGGCAGAGGCAGGTGGATCACTGTGAGTCGAGGCTAGCCTGGTCTATAGAGAGTCCAGGACAGCCAAGGTTACACAGAGAAACTATGTCTCAAAAAAACCAATATATAGTCACAAAGCCCAAGTACACCCACAGACTCTCTCAGTCCTAAAAGACTCTGGAAGGACAACAGGCAGGAACAGCCATTTCTTGGACAGAGGAGGGGGCCCTTGGGAGCAGGAAGACTGTAGAGAGATGTTAATAGCCACACACAGAGGGTTGGAGTGCCACCCATGCCATTATGCCTTTCAAACTGCACCCATTGCTGACAAAGCACTTTCTCACCTAGTGTCCTGGCCTAGGACCCTGAGGCCTAGAGGTCCTTTTGGTGAACTGGAGTTAGACCTTTGCAAGAATTTCTCAGACACAAGACTGAGGCTGGGCTTAGCCAGGAGGCAGAGTGAGTGAGATCTGTGTAGGCCCCAGACCCTGCCTCAAGGCTAGAGGATCTTCAGTCTCACCACACACAGACAGCTCCCGGTTCCATGCTACTGCATGCATGGTTACCCTCCCAGAGAATCCAGATCTCAGCTGCACCGCTTCCAGCACAGTGCGCATACAACCCTAGGAACTGAAGAAAGCTGGACTGGGAAACAGAGATGGAGCCTTCCAGAGAGAGTGTCCACTGTCCTGGAGCCATCACTGGGACGTGGCAGGTGAAGCTGCCAGGTTACCTTCTCACCAGCTGTACTTGTTACACAGCAAATAGCAATTCCTACAACCCACCACTTAATCATGTCAGCAGCAATGGCTTTTTGGAAATTGACAGAAAGTGCAAATTGACAAGAAACAAAGTATTCCCAAGTTCTCTGTCCCAGATATGACCACACTGTTGTTTCAGTGTATCTATTTTTCCAGTTCGTGAGTGTTAAGTGAAAACATTAGGATACAGAACCACATGTGACAAGTGACCCACTTTTGTTTAAAAAATAAAAAGAGCAGACGCACAGAAGAGACTCAACAAAACACAATGAAGCACAGGAAGCATGCATCTCCAGGGATGCGGCTGGCAACCTTTATTTCTTTAGCTTTGTGCTCTTCTGTATTTTCCAGGTTTTCTATGCTTTTTAAAACCCCACATTTACTTTTACAATCAGAGAAAGACATGTTTGTACAAGAAAGAAACATGGCTGAAAGACAATTAACAGTAGGAATGCACTTGCAGTACATATAAAAAGACAGAACGGTTAGTATTCGTGATATTTTGAGCTCATACACATCAAAAATTAAGAATACTGCCTCCGTGTAACAATGAGCAAAGGACACAAACAGGCGAATTGCAGAAAACAAAGGGCAAATCTAACATGAAAACGGACTCCATCCCATGAGTAATTAGGAAATAAAGACTCAAACAAATGAGCAGATGTTCATTTTCTCCTTTGTACCTACTGGAATGGAAAGAGGTGGCTGAACTCACTTGGGGGGCACAGGGAGGCCTGTCACAGTTCCAACTGACCACTGAGTAGTACTTCTATTTTATGTCTAGAATCTGGGTGCTACGAACCATCCCTGGGCATCTGAAGACTCGGCTCCACCATGATCAGGTCAGAGGGAACCTGGGATGTACAGCCGTGGGCCTCTACAGGCTCTGAGGCCAGGGGGCTGGGGACACAAGGACATAGGTCTGGAGCACTTACATGGTATTGGATGAAGGATCCTGGTGGGGATAGTGGGTAACAAGGGCCCCTTATCATTTCAGGGGCCTCCAAGTAACCAGGATAAGGTCTCTGGCTAGGGTGTAGGGAGCACATGAATAATACTTTAGAAAAAGGTTATTTCTTCAAGAGGCAAAGAAAAGTCACATGACCATACATAAGCAATGTAAAAGCAATATGTCAACCCAAACCCAGGAGAGTCCACACCCAGGGCTAAGCCTATGGCTGCTGAGGGGATGTGGGAAAGGCCCTCCCCTATTCTGAGCATCACAGTCCTAGAGTCTAGAATCTAAGTCCTCCCTAAAGTCACTATAGCACGCCAGACTCAAGACATGCATGGCTGTCCCTACGCATTCCAGACTTGTCAAACCCCTGAGCTTCTAAAGGAGGCAGAACTGCCTCCTGGAATTTCTGCATTACTATCATCAACAGCCCTCTCTCTCCTCACAGCCCATCCCTTGACCCTGCCACACCTAGTGTCTCACCAAAACCCGGTACTCCTCAAAGAAAGGCCTAAAAGCTGGGGGCGGAGACTTGGCTCCATGCCAGGGTCCCCCAGCACATATGGGTCAGAGTCCTGGCTGGATGACAGAAGTAAGTTCCAGGCCAGGTTACTGGGAAAAAGGCAGTGAGGAATTCTACCACAGTCAGTAGGACGAGGCCAGGGGAGCCCCATTCTTTTCTATTTATTAGCATCTTCTAGCTGTTGCTAACAAACATGTTCCTTGTGTGGTTCCATATGGCTGCATCAGGCACTTGTGGGCACCCATGCAAGAGCATGCCAAGGGTACCATGGCAAGCCTCAATAACCATATTTGTGCCTGGGTTAGGGGCCTAGCTGAGGGCTTAGACCTGACCTCTGAAGTAGACTGGGACATTCCAGGAGTGCCAAGGGCCTGGAAGAACACCTAGAGCTCTCATTAACACTAGCTACGACCAAGGACTAGAGCTGAGCCTAGGAGGGTTGCCAGGCCCTGAGGTCAGCCACAAGTGCCAGCCTTGCCAGATATAGCAGAGTTACTGACCTACAAAGGTAGTAGGTAGTAGGCCTAGGCTTGGCTGGGTACTGTTCAAAGCTCTAAAAGGGGATGTTCCACAGGCCCACCTGAGTCTCTTTGACGGATACTTCCAGTGAAGGCAGTGTCCAGGGTATGCTTCTTATGGTCTGCTAGGCAGCTAGCCATGTGTTTCCTTCCTTCCTCGGGACAATACACAGCCCTTCCTTCAGCCAGCAGCCAGGAACACCGGCATCAATCTCAGGCCAGCTACAGCCAGCCATAACTGATGACCCTACCAGGGCCCAAGCTCCAGGCCCGACTGCTCAAGGCTGTCTATATCCTCCTGATCAGCTAGGTAGAAAAACTCTGCCTTGATCTGGGTGGCAGAGAGCTCCAAGATGCCCATCCAATTTTACCCTGTGTTAAATTAAGGTCCTCCATGAGACTCAGTCTAACTATAGGCTTGTGAAGGATGGAGGATGGCAGAAACCAAGGCCAAGGTTAATGGATATCTGCAGAGGTCAGAGGTCAACCCTTATCCTCCCTAGAGGTTGCCATACCCTTACTACCCACTCTTCCCTCAATGGCATTCCCCATCTGTCCTCACCACCAGCTGTCCTCCCAAACACTGCTTCCAGAAAGCCCTCACCATAGGCTAGGCCAATGTGCCAGAGTCTGGACAAGGTGGCTTGATCTCTTCTGACCTAGGAGAAACCCCAAGCCTGCCTCACACTGGCTTCCATCCCTGTGGCCTGGCCCCCTGGGAACCCCCCAAACACACAAACCAGTGCAGGAAATGCATCTCCTCAGGGAACATGGTGTTCTGTCCCTGCCCAGCCACCCGCCCCAACTAGAGTCCTGAATCCTGGGAGAGCGGAAGTTGGCGCTGCACTGGGCGCAGGCATGGAGGAGGGGGAGGGAAAGAACTGGCTGGGCTCCAGACTTTTCCAGTGCACCCAGGAGGGCTCATCTAGGATGCAGAGTTATGTACCCCACCCCTTAAACTGCAAGAAGGCAAGACAGAACTGGTCCACTCTACAGACAGGAGCAGAGGTCAGGATAGAGCTGCTGCCTAGCGTCTCTCAGAGGCTTTCCCAGCCCCTCGCATACTGCTTATGGGGCTGCCTGGCCTAAAATACCTCTGCTTCCGCTTAGGCTGCTGCTGGCAGCCACGAGTATCTCCTTCACCTCCAAACTCCCAGGCCCAGCCATACCTTGTCACCACTGTCAGAGGGGAGACACAAACGACAAAATGAAGCAGCCTCAATGGCCACCAGCCATACCAGGAGCTGACTAGAGCCAGGGTGCAGGGAGAATACCTGGGCCTGATGCCCTTCTGGTGCTCTCTCAGTCATGCAGAGCATCACAGATCCTTAGAAAGGAGGCCCCAAAAGGACAAAGGTAAAAGGGGAAATGGCTGATTCCCATGCAAAGGCCACTGCACTGAGAGCTGAAACAAAGCTTCTTAAGGGGCTTAGGGACACCTAATCACACCCCTGTCCTCTTCCAGGGAGCCAACTCAGACTGCTACCAGTACAAGGAGCTATGTTTCAAATCCTTGGTACCCTCCCAGCTCTGACCCCTGGCTAAACACCAAAGAATAGGGCCTGAGCCCAGACCTTGTCTGCTAATCCAAAAACGCTTGAGAACAGACCCTGGCTCCCTCTATAACTGGCCTCTCCAGAGCCTAGAGCATAGCCTGGCAACCCAGACAGGTCAGGCCAGAAAAAATATCCCTCAGTAGGGGGGTTGAGGGTAGTCACATCCAGTAGCTCACATGGGAATGGGGGTGCCACTTACCTGTGCTTTTCTAGTTCGTTGTGTGAAGACCTGTTTAGAGAGATAGAAAGACAGGGCTCACTCTAAGGCAGAGCACAAACAACAGTGGCTCTTTGTAGAGAGCCAAGAGCCCTTCCACAGTGACTTGGAGGATCTAGGTCCAGGATATCTCTGGATGTTGAGAGCTGGGGCAGGTATTCAGCTGCCTACCAAAGGCTTGGGTAACCTCACACTGAATTACAAAAATTGGGGAGGAGGGCACAGAGATGCAAGTAGATCTAAGGGGCCCATTGCCACACAGACCAACCAGTGAGGCTCACAGTGGCTCTCACTGGCAGGAGGACAAAGGGCCCCTTCCAGAGTAGGTAGAAAGTCCTAAGAAACAGGAGTAGCTGGTATTGGAAATGTCTAAGTGTCCAGCAACCTTCCTTCTCTGCTCCCCTTTCCCTGAGGCCAGCTGTGCCCTTTTATGCAACACAAGCCACACCACACACACACACACACACACACACACACACACACACACACCACAGAACCAGTGGCATTCTGAGCATGTAACCTGAAGGCCAGGCCCTCAGGAGACAAGATGATCCTGTCTTCCCATGGCCACTCTGTCATACAGATAGGAATATCCAGGACAGAGCTGTTAAAGCCAAGTCACCTTACAGGGGCATTTGAAAGAAATGTATGCTTTTTGGAGGCCTGTAGTTACATAGAAGATGGCTGCTTCCATTTCTCTCACAAGCTGTATTACACTAGAACATATTAGCCAGGGACCAAATCTACCTTCTTTCAGAACAGTAATCCCCACGGGCTGCTTGAACCCCACAGGACAAGCCCACTTACTTGCAGCAGTCTTCTGAACACCACAGGTGCTACTCAGGTTTCCAAGTGTCTCTCTCAATCTAAGGGAATGCCACAAACCAACAAGGGCTTCTCGGTCCCCAGATTGCTACACATACGAGCAGGAAGCTTAGGACACACCTGGACCAAGTCCCACCTGGGCTTCTGCTGGCCACTGCCCACCTACCCCTTCTTCTATTGCTTCGGAACTTGAATCTGTTATCTTTCACCAAAAAGCGTACACACTCTGCCTTCCCCACCTACTGAAGCCATCAGGGTGCCAGCTCACCCATCAGGCCCTGCAGATTCCTGGGCTAACCTTACTGCGTAGTTCCCAGGGTCTTCCAAGACCTGCTAGTCACTGGGGCTGAGCCAGAGCCTCAGAATCCCTCCACGGGCCAACCAGAGCTAAGCAGCTCCTCACTGACCTCTGGAGAACTGTCCTTCAAGCCAAAACTGCAGCCCAACTGGGTCTGTAAGACTGCTACTTTGTGTAGCAGGCTGGGGTCAGCAGTGGCCTTCAGTGCTGAGACGGCCTCCACCTCCAGCACCAAAGGATGACACTTGTCTTGCTCCCAGCCCTGGACCACAGGGCCACTCTTCAGCAGCATGGAGGGAGGATGGCCTTTCTTGGAACTCTTCCTGAGTCCAGTAATCCTGTGTGGGAGCTTGTCCCACAGGTTCTAGAAGCACCTGTGCCTGAGGAGAGGTCACGGCTGTGCCAGATGCTGTCTGGTCATCACTTTGATCTGATCCTTCAGCTCCCCTTCTCAAAGAACTTGACCCTGAAAGGCTAGCTCCAGCCCCCTCCCATGGAGTCACTGCCATTAGGGTCCTGTACAAAGTCCTAAGAATCAATCACAGGGCTGCTGTCTCCTTACCTCAGTGCTTCCCTTGCCCATCTCTCACCCTGGCCTGTTTTCCCAGCTCCTCAATTCAGCTTGACTGAATACAGCCTCCAGGGAGAAAGGGCTGTCAACCAGGCCCTAAGGCCTTAGGCCTTGAGGGAGTACATTCTGTCTAAGGAAGCTTTAGGGGAGGTGCACCCAAATCAGGAAGGCCCTCTGTATCCTCTGCCCCTTGCACCCAGTTCTGCATCCCAGCAGAAAGTAGAAGGCTAGGACCTCATCCAGAAACCGGGGACAGAGGTGGTTAAGCGGCCCTAGGCAAGCAACTGAATCTGTCTGTGCCTTGGCTTCCTCAGTTGTAGAGATCAAAATAAGACTTCTTTTAGAAGGCTAGGTCAGATTGCTTACTTGTGTACATGGCAGAAGCATTTGAGGGCCTCAGCTCAGGAATGCTACCATTCCTATCAGCTGTGAGTACTCCATGCCACAAGCACCTGAGCTCCCAACCTGGGGTTTAGGGCAACAGAAGGAGGGGCCAGGCCATCTCACTGTGGAAGCCTGGGGCAGTGAGGCCTCCAACATACTTTGTCCTTTTGTAAACTGTCCAAAGCAGGAGACAGACCAGGGGCTGGGACTCAGGCAGTTAGAAATTCAACCAATTTCTTGCCAGGCCTAGGACACCACAGAAATAGGTCCTTGTGCCAGCCTCTCTGTTTCCCAAGAACAGACAGGCCACAGGAATGAGCCGCACCCTCTGCCAAGGGGCCCAGAAGCCCCCATCCTGCCAGAGAAGCTCCCAGACTGACCACACAGGAGTGGCTAGGCCAATATTGGCCCCTAGACAGTGTCAGGTGTGCCATGGTCCCCACTGAGGCCAGGAAGGTGGAACCCTTAGGAGTCCTAGCAATGCCCAAACCCCAGCTTGAGGGCTTCTTCCAAGAACAAGGCCAAGGCGAAGAGAGTCGGACCTTAGGACTCTTGGTAGAAATAACTCCTTGCAGCTCTTCACAACAAGGCCAGCCCTGCACTTGTAGTTGGAGTTTCCCGTCAGTAGGCTGGCACAAGACTGGTAAGTACCCAGGGAGGGGTCTCTGGCAGGCTCCTGGGGGCAAGGTGCTGGGCCTAAAAGCACAGCCAGCTCCAAGAAGTGCAAGGGAAGAAGGACTGCCCAGTTCGGCCCAAGCGAGGTTGTAGCGGTCGGCACCAACTGACAACTCCTCTCCGGTCTGGAAAAGTCCAGAACGGCTCTGGGCGAGCGCGGGCGCTGTACGCGTGGCACTGTTTACGGCGGCGGGAGGCGCGGCCGCGGGAAGATGGCGACGCGCGGGCGGGGCCGGCACCTCCTCCAGGCGGGCCGCCCGGGTGCGCACAGGACTGCGCTGGGGACGCGGAGAGGACGGGGACACTCGGGCGGAGCCACCCCGAGCTGGCTGGCCACAGCGAGCGGGGCTGGGAGGTGGGGGGTGGGGGCGGTACCTGTTGTTCGGGGCCTTGCGCACCAGGCCGGACGTCTTTGTTTTCTTCCTGGCGAAGTCCCCGTCGAAGGGCAGCACGGAGGCGTAGCCGTGCTCGGCCTCTGCGGGACAGACGGTGCGGTCAGCGGCCCCCTGCTCCCGCCCGCTGCCCGCCCACCCTGGCACAAAGGGGCGCCGGCTACCTCGGTCCCTACGCTCCAGGTACTCGGCCGCCTCCAACAGCAGCAGCAGGGAGTTCAGCTCCATCCTGCCGCCCGCGCATGGGACGGCGGCGGCGGCGGCTGCCCGGCGCGCTCCTGCCGGCTCTGCTCGCCGCACGCCCCGCGCCTGGCGGCACACCAGCTCGACTTGCGGACTCCAGCGCTGGGCCGCCACCCTCCGCCCCAGGCCCTCAAATTGACACATAAGGCGAGCGGCGGTCGACACAGCCAATAGGCGCGGGTGCTCTGGCCTGGGGGGCGGGTCCTAGGCTAGTGTCGGCCAATGGGAACTGGCCGAACGCCTGGGGCAGGGCTGAGAATGTTGACAGATGCGAAGCTTGGTTAGGATAGGCTGGCCCCAGTAGTAACAATTTAGAAGCCCAAGCTTAGCAACAGCACGTGGTGGCCCGGCCCCAGTGCTCGCTGACTGGCGGCCGTCGTGCATGTTAAGTAGGTATTGCACACCGATTGGGCCAGTCCTTCTATGTAAATTGAGGCTGCGGACCAATGGCCGGCGACGGGGCGAGGGGCCAATGAGGGCGCCGGGGCAGGACGCGTTGCCGAGAGGAAGCACAGAGCGGTGGGACGGCTGCCCGGCCTACGCTGGGGCCCGGAGGACGTGGACCGTGTCTCAGTAGACACCCGGCAGGATGCGCTGCGGACACGCGCCCCGGCGCTTTGTCGTGCCCATGCACGTCGTGCGCAACGACCTGTTGCCCGGAGTCAGCTGCACCCTAGTCTCGGTGGAGGACCCGGCTGGGAGCCTGATTGGGGCCGGCTGGGATCTCGCTAAAGGACTGCAAACGCCACCCGTCTCTCACGAATAGGGGCTTCAGGGAAAGCTAAAACTTGGGACAGGGACACAGATTGGAACCGAAACGCTTATCAGAAGATGTCAGACCCAAAGTAGGCACGATCACTCAAGTTTCCTAGTGGCCATCAGGAGTCAAAGGAAGGTTACCAGGCCTAAAGAAGGACCTCCAAGATCTGCCGCCACAAGCGAGAGGAGGCCGGGAGTGTAGACAGTGGTGCATGGTCTAAGTGTAGGGCCATTCCAAGAGCCAAGCGCTGTTGACAAAGAGGGTGAGCTTTTCAGCAAGCTCCTGGCTGTCTTGGCCACCCTGCACCCTACTGACCTGGACCCATCAGGCTGGCCTATAGATGCCTGGGGGGATGGGCACCTCAAGATGTACCCCACTTGTCCCACCCCTTGATCCTCTCTGCTTCTTTAGGTTGAGGACTAGCCAGCAGGCTGGACAGTTCTGTGGCCTAAGATGGCTGGACAGCAGCCCCTAAAATGGAAGGAGGTGACTGTAGCAAACAGAAATTATTGATGCTGTACTTTACTTTAGGACCAAGGTGAATGGATTTTGTGCACTGCCTTGTGGGTCCCCACATGCCCACTATGCAAGAGAAGGGAGCTTGCAGTGTCCCCTTGAAATAGAAAAATGGAAATTAGCGCTCCCACACTCAGGGCTGCTAACAATCTGGAAATGTGGAAACCAGAGCCACCTCCCCTCTAAGCCTGGGCGTGAGCCACAGATGTCTGACCTGTGGGGCAGGATTAAGAATAACAGGTGCTCAGATGGAGCCCTGCAAAACCAAAAGAGGAACCTCATGCTGCCATAAACAGTCCTGTATAGACACCGAAAGAACTCCTCAGTGTTGGCTGAGGTACCTCCTGGACCAGCCCCACAATCACCCCAGAGCCAGCGTAGATCAAACCAGTTAGTCTGTAGGGCTGGCCAGGGTTGTGAGGGAGAAGGATGTCTATCTTTCTGGAGCTTTGGGACTCCTGAGCTCAGGACCCAAGATTTTGAAGGGTGCACCCTTGCTTTGCTGGTGAATCACCTCCAAGTACTAAAGCAAGACTGCCCTCTCCAGCCTGCTGCCTCCTGCTATTTGGACGGGATGTTCCAGTGTGCTGAAGTGGAGCACAAGGGTGAACATAGCCTCCCAGCCCGGGAAACTTTTAATCTTAACCTAGGACACTAGCTCCCACTATCTGCATCAAGGACAATGGCCTTTCTGGTGCCAGGAGAGCTCTTCCTCTTCCAGAGAGTGCAAAAGCGGGGAGAAGTGGGCAGTGGTAACCTGGTAAGCAAAGGTCGGCTGTAGAGGAGTCCCAGGGCCAGGCAAGCCTGCTGCTCAAGGAGACTGGAGAATAAGCTGGATCCCCAGAGGAGACCTGGAAGACGCTTCTCAGGACAAGAACTGGCTGGCAAGTGCAACTGGTCCCACGGAGACCCGAAGGTTCTCTACACCCATGGACTTCAGTGTGTGAGATGGGGCAGAGGCACCAGCAATGCCTATATCAGGGCCCCAAAAGTTCCCAGGATTTGGGGAAAGGAGGCAAGCAGGCTGCCCAAGCAAGACCCTCTTCCTCATCACGGGTCACTATGACCTGCCAGGACCATGCAGAGGAGACCAGTCGAGAGAGCCTAGACCTTCCCAATGGTAACTGCATAGTCCAAAGGGTGAGTAAGAAGGAAGATAATCTCCACTCTTGGTAAGTGCATTGCCACCCAAGTCCTCAGCCTTGTCTTCCTTCACAAATGGAGGGAAACTCAGACCCAAGAGAAAGGACATGGGGCCTCCCCAATTTGGGGCAGATGACCAGGGACAGCAACTCTTCAATCTGCCTGGCCTTTCCCTAATGGCCTCCCCCACCTCAGTTTCTCTGACTAGGAATGAGGCTAGCATCCACTTCTGGGACATCTGGAGGGTTGACAGAACAGCTTGTGGTCCAGTGTGGGAAAGGGCTGCTTGATCACACACACACACACACACACACACACACACACACTTCTGAGAAACCTCTAGAAGACTGTTCTTGGGGTCTTTCCCCACTTACCTGGCCCTGGCTTCCTCTCTCTGGGACCAGGGTCACCAGCCTACAGTAGACAGCACCCATATCCTCCCTGTCCAGGTATGACAACATTGCCCAGGCTTCTTAAGAGCACCAGAGTGTCCCACACAGCCAGAGGGAAAAGGCTGGTAAAGCCTACTCCATCTCCTCCTCCATCTCCACCTGCCCCTGACCCCTCCTCTCCCACCTTTGGCCTTTTCAATCATTGGAGTAGACACCCAGCAGCCACCCACCCCAGCCCTAGCATCCTGTTTTGCTTACACCCTGGCTCATTTGTCAGAGTCCTACAGCCAACACCTGCTTCTCCTCAGACCCTTAGTGGGCAGCTCCTGGAGGAGAGGCCTGCATCTATAGGATGGTGGGCCCAGCATGGAGAGCCATGATGAGCTCAGTCCTCTAGAAGCCTCTGCTACCTGCACCGACAGGCTAGTGGTGTGCCCACTGCAGGGAAGAGAATGCGGAGGTTCTGGTTGAGTCCCTTCCTGACAGTGATACTAAATTCTAGCACGGCTATGAGAATCTGGCTCTCTGCGCCTCAGTTTCCCTAACTATAAAATAAAAATTATGACCTCTAGCTTTTGGAGGGCTTAGTGACACATGATGCATGAAAAACCCTAGAGGGTAGCAGGCTGAGCACAAGGTAATGCCTAGGAAACTGAAGGGATGTGAGCAGCTCTCGGATGGAGTTAAACAAACCCCTGGCCACACCCACGGGGAAATGGAGCCCATAGGGGCAGGGCTACCCAGCCACAACCGGTCAGAACCTGAGGGGCAGCTGAGGTTGCCAGGCTGGCCAGTCACAAGCCCCAGCCTGGTCTCTGAGCACTTGGAGGCCTTCCAGAAAGCGTGAGGACACTGTTCAGACTACAAAAGGAAGGCAGGAAAATCAAAGTGCATCAACATGTAATTAACTGTCTATGGAAACTAATATGCCAGGATTATCTTTAGATTTAAAATAAAACAGTTCATTGTGTTTGTGAATGATTGTGGAGTACCTTTTTTTTCATTGCTCCCCATTATTAAATTAAACATTTATATATTAAATTAATTTTGTGGCCCCAAAGGTCCAGATCTTTCCAATGCTTTCACAGAAGAAAAATAAAAAGAAGTCCAAGAATGAAAAATGTGGGTGGATGTGTTCATGTACTGCTTTGGGGTCTCCACAATTGGGGGACCAGAACTCTGGCAGCTGAAGCAGCTGGACCTTGACCAAGATGCACAACGGAGGGCCCAGCCTTGCTCTGCCCCTGCTCCTAGACTCATGTAACTGTGGGGTCCTCCTCCTTGGAGGTCAGACATGAACCCAAGCATCTGTGCTGTGCTCTATGTGTATTTGGAGCTGAAAGTCAACACTGCTATCAAAGAAGGCTTCCTTGTGAGCCTGGGAGGAAGCACAGGCTTCTAGACTTCGGAGCTAGAGATGCCACAGCACTTTGGGTCCTTATTACCTATTCCAGCTTCCTTTGAATGCCCTGACAGCACCAGGCCCACAGAGGCCACAGAACCTCTCAGTCAAGGATGCTATTATCCCCACCTCCAACCCTACATGTGAAAGGTACATCGTTCTAGCCTGGACTCCTGGACTCCCAGAGCTTCCAGAGAATGTCTTCCTTGCTGTGTTAGCTATAGAAACTTCTGGCCCCTGCAACCATCTGCAGAACCTTGAAAACTAGGGAACGGCCACTGGGTATATTCTGTCTGGACTTACCGTGCCAATTAACAGTGGAGTGGCCCCTGCATAGAGTACACCCCAAGCAGCAAAGCTTTGCCGAAGAGACATGGAGTGCCCCCTGGTGGCAACTAGGGGCTGCAGCCAGAACTCTTGTTGGGTCAAGGACACCAACAAGAGAAGAAGCAGGCTTCAAAGCCATGTTCTCTTGGCCACAAGAGCTATCATTATCACAAGGACACCAAAAGTCCTTCAGAATCCCATGTCATGCCATATGCCCCTGGGTTACTATACATCCGGCTTATGGCTGCCTTTTCTCCACTTAGCACAGGACTCGGCTGAGGGTGCAGTGGAGACAACATGTTTCCTCCCTGGGGTCCTGGGGAGAGGCAGATAGGGACTAAGGACAAGCTAGCTATACAAATGACACACAAACGGGCAAAAATGTATCAAAGAAACCTCTGAAATCTAATATGTACTTGGGGGTCCCAGAAGTGGACAGATTAGACCCAATGGAAGTGACAAAGTGGGACTCTACAGTGATTTACGTGAGACTGTCCCCTATAGGCTCAGGTGTTTGGACACTTGGTCCCCAGATGGTGGCATTGTTTGGGAAGGTCTAGGAGGTCTGGCCTAGTGATATAAAGTACGTTACTGAGGTAGGCTTTGGGTGTTTATAGTCTTGATTCATGTCCAGTTCTCCGCTTCCTGCTGTGGTAAAGGATGTGATCCCTCAGGATCCTGTTCTGACACCATGCCCGCCATTTGCTGCCATGGTTCCACACCATGATGAACTCCTCTCTAGAACCCTTATGCCCACATAAATGGTCTTCTCTAAGTTGCCTCAGCCACGGTGTTTTATCACAGCAACAGAAAAGTTGCTAATACACTGGACATGAAGCTAGAAGGCTTCCTCTTCCCTCTGCCTGTGCTATCTCCCAAGACCAGGCATAGCAATCTCTGCTCTAGGCCTTTCTTGCTGGCTTGTCCCAGGTAGAGCTGTAGGCCGTCTTGTCCCTGAGCACCTGCAATCTGGGGTAGAGGTGTCAGGGAATGGCGAGGGTCTCTTCCCAGGACTATGAGGGTAGCCAGAGAACAATGAGAACCCTACTTCCAGCGGCCAAGCATGGTGACATGGTCATGAGCTAACACTACTCCCAAATTCCAAGGATGGTTCCCAGTACAACTAGCGTGGGCCGGTCTTCAAATCTTTGCTTCACAGGATGCTTCTGCATCTACCCCTCACTAGATTCGACTTGGAAGCTCAACTGCTGTCTGACCCTCATGAGCTTCAGTTTCCCCACCCGTGACAAGGGATCCTGCTCTCTTGAAGGACAGCCATGGGGATGATCATGAGCATGTAAAAGTCTAGAACCACAATGGTGACAGTGGGGAAACTAAGGCTTGGGAACAATGACATGAAGGAGGTCCTGCGGCTAGCTCATAGGAGCTGATTCCATACCTAGATCTCTGAGCATGCTCCATGTCTCTGTTCTTCCAGGATCTCCCAGCACAAACCCCAACCATGGATGAGGCTTCTAGAACCTTCTTGAAGTGTCTTAATCCTGGCACTGCTCTGGTGCGGGGATAGCTCCACAGAAGGGTGGAGTGACTAGATGTCCTAAATTTATAGGGACTAGAGACAAACTGGCTGTACAAATGAGACACAAACAAGGGTGATATGTATCAAAGGGACCTCTGAAATCTAATGTGTACGGTGGGAGCCCCAGAAAGACTTCTGGAAGGCTCAACATTCCTTCATCATGGGGTAGTTGATTATCCCCCTTGGAAGGGCACCTGTGGTCCCAGGCCTTACAACAGTTCATGGAACAGTGACACACACACACACACACACACACACATTCAGATTCCAGCCTCTCTGGAGGGTAGGCGCTCTGTTCTGCCTTTCACTCCTTTCCCCCTCTGACATGATAGAAGAGAAAGACACTGTTTCAGGTCTGGAAAATAGATGCCTGTGAAGACAAAGGTGCACACTACAGTATATTCCATTGAGCTCCTGCAGGGCCTGGCATCCCGGTCAGCAGCAGCAGAGAGCTTTCTTCAACAGCTCGTAATGCCACTCTGGTACGCCTATCCAGACAGTGACACAGACACAGGGATAGAGGTGGGTGAAGCAAGAGTCATTTTTCTGTGTTCTGTCCAGGTGGGCAGGATGATGGGGCCCAGTCTCCCTGGACTCTTTCTTATGTCCCAAGATTGTTCCACTCAGAGGGAACCTAACTCTAAAACACATTCTCCCCAGAAAGGCAGGTGTGACAGCCATTGCTATCTCTCACAGTCTTGCTACCACACCTATCGTCACCCAGGCATATACCTTCAAGGGAAGGGGCACTTAAAAAAACAAAACAAACAAACAAACAAAAAAACCAACAACCAAGTTCTCTTGCCTGAGAACTTGGGTCCTCTTTACCCCAAGAGCAGGTAAAGGCTCTGTCACCATGGCAACCCTGGCCTGGGCTACCCTCTTGTATTTTCCCCAGAGCAGTCAAAGAGGCAGTTCCCAGGCTGCTGGTTAGTACAGATCGAAGACTACCACGACCGAGGTGGAGTGGCCAAAGACACCTTCCGTGCCCCTTTCCCTAGCATAGGCCAGAGATCTTAGCTGCAGGATGGGCAACAGCTGGGAGCCAGGCACCTAACAGTGCAGCTAGGGAGCCAGGCACCATTCCAAGATGGAGGTTAGTCTCCCAGGGCCAGAGCGTAGCCAACCCTCCTGAGTGTTGACAGGAGGACAAGTGTACTATTTCTGCCGTTCAACTGTCCTCAAGGCCCCAGTCTTCCAGAAGAAAATCCACATCAGTATTAACACCATCACCTACCCCACAGAGAGAAGAACTCGGTGTTCACAGAAGATGCCAGAGCGTGTGCAATCCTCAAATAGATTTATGGAAATGGTTTTGAATTACAGCATTTAGAAAATAAAAATAATCTCAATACATAATATTCCCTCTGTTATATACTCTCCCCCCGCCCCCGCACAGAAGCCATTTTTGTGCATGTGTATTCCACTGCTAAACAGCAATTGGATTTCATCCTATAAAAGAAGCAGTAGGTGTGTCATCTCTCTAAAAATAAAACTGCAATCATCATTGCAACGTGAAGCCTGAGATTGAAGCCTGAGGAGGTGTCTGTGCATCTCAGCCCGTCCAGGCCGCACTGAGGTCTGAGGAAGTGGGTTAGAGTCCCGGTGGGTGCAGAGGAAGAAGGAAATGTTAGCCAAGTGGGCAGCTGCCTGATGGGTCCAGGCCCAAACACCTGAGAGCTCAGCCTAGGGTTTCGGTGGGTGGTCATCCCTTGCTCCTCCAGCAAGGGGCCATGGTGTAGATGCCAAGGGCATGTCTACTTCCCCAGGAAACCACTGTGTCTGCCTCCTGCATTCCCCCTTCAAAAAGAAATGAGATGCGCATTGTTGAGGAGGGTCCTGGGGTGAGCGCTGGGGAATGAGGTGAGTGATAAACAGCAGGGAGCCCTGCTATGATGTTGGGGCCTAGCGCCCCCTGGCTTCTGCTTCCAGATTCTTGGCTACCAACACAGAGAATTAGCCCTCTCTGCCTTAGTATGCAGAGCTGGAGCAAAGCGCCATTCGATGGGGAAGAGAAAAGAGTTCAGCCCTGCTTGGCCAGGTAACCTGATGCGGAAAGAGCAACTGGGCATCCCTGGGGTCTCTTCTCTGAATAAAGCCGACCTCTCATTGGCTGCATGCCAGGACTGCTGTCTCCAGCAGTGGAGAGGCCAGGGAGACAAAGGCTCTGGGCATTCTGGAACCTGGCAGGCCTGCAACAGCTGGGCTTGATGGGATGCAATGAGGCCCTCTTGCAGCACAGCCTGGACAGGGCACACAGCAGGCACAGCACCTCCTTTCTGGAGACCCTGGATAGACTCCAGGCAGGCGCAGCGCCTCCGTCCTAGACTCCAGCCTACACGGCCGGGACATGCTGGGCACGGCCTCACATGCCCGTCTTGTCACTGTAGAAGGGTGTAACGTGGAACATGTAGCAGTGCGTGCACACGCGCACGGGCTTCACCTGTCCGTAGCGCGGAAGTGGCGCGGAGTGTGATGAGCAGCGGGAGCAGAAGATCTGGAAGCCGAGGAGGGAGGGAAGGCAGTGAGCAGACAGGCCTTTTATCAGCCCCTTTACACAGCTCTCCCACCCGGAGCAGGTAGGGAAATCGTGGGCAGGAGTCTGCCTGGCCTAGACCCTGCAGTCTATGGAGCTGGAGTTTTCAGAAAACTTGGGGTAGAGCTTTCCAGTAAGTCAGGCTTTTTGAAAGTAACCAGGCCCTTTACCATAGCTACTGCAGACTCCTTCTCAAACCCCTATCCCCTCCCTGTTCTCACCTTGGAAGGGCAAGGTTAAACCTGGGTACTACCTAGGAATGGCCTAATACACAGAGTCAGAGTAGAGCCTAGAACCCAGACACGAGGACCACAAAAAACACAACTGAGTTCCTGGGACGTCAGCCCTAACTTCTAAACCCTGATGCTGTACCTAGGGACAGTCCCCACACACCCCAAAGATGCAGCGGGCCAGCGGGGCCCCACCCACCTTCCCACAGCTGCGGCAGTGATGCTTCCTGCGGATGACGGTGAAGGGAGCTTTACAGGAGGTGCAGAAGCCACAGGCCTCATCTGGCACCCACTCAGGAGGGTCTGTCACAACAAGAGCAGCAGAACAACAGACACATGGGGCTGGCGGGCTAGGGGAGGGGAGGGGAGAGGCCTGGCTCTCATCCCTCTCCTCTGGTCCTGCTCTAGAATGTCAGCCACAGCCAGTGACTAGTTACAATGCGAGCTGACAGAGTCACACCCAGCTGCAGCCCCCAGGCCAGGCCACCTGGACTCAGGATGTACATCAGAGTCAGTGATCATGCCCTAGCTAAGACTCTGCCATCTCCGACACACTGTTCAGACACCTGGGTAGACACTAAGCCAGACCTCTGAGACCCAGGCACCCATTCAACACTTTACGAGCATACTTTTCCACAAGCCTTGGGCCCTCTCCCACAGATGCACTGCAGTACATTTCCAAACAGGCCAGGATTCCTCTCCCCTGGCATCCAAGCTGCCTAGCTTCCAGCCCACTCTGGGCAAACTCCGTGTGACCAGATCAGTCCGAGGGCCCCTCCTCACAAGAAAAGCTTCTCTACCCCCCAAATGCCCCAAAGTGTCCTGAGGCTGCTGGGTGAGACTCCTTCAGAGCAGGTGAAGTGCTGGGGTATTGGGTATTAGCCAGATCAATCACTCCTTGCTCCACATCCCTGAGCTTGTACCTACCAGGCTGCTCTGCAAACACCAGGCCCAAGGTTACACAGTGGCAAAGGGGCTATATATACTAGAGCAAAGGAGGAGGTGCGGAGCGGGAGACCACCCCCTGTAGGGGGTGTACCCTGCAGGGAAGCTGTACCCCCTGGATGTGTGGATGAATACATACAGAGCAGCTCCCTCTACTCAGCACACAGCATGCCAGGTCTACACCAGAGCTTCCCACACACCTTCAAAGTCCCCATCTCTGGTCTTGGCTGCCAGTTCTGAGGAAGACACGGTCTCCTGGCATAACGCACAGTCCTCCAAGGCCGCGCTCCTCAGGGTCTGGGTCACTGGAAGAGAGAGGGAGGCCACTAGGGTTGGCAGGCAGTGCAGCAGATACAACTGATTGTCCTTAGAGAGCACTTGGGTGCCCCCAATTTTCCAGCTCCCACAAGCCCCCCAACTATCTCTCAGCACAGAAGCAAGTCACCTCAGCAGGCAGGATGCCAACGGTGGCAAAGCTCTTCCTATCCAAGGGTCCATTCTTTGTGCAGTGTGATGGACCTGGAGGCTCTTGGTAGCCCCCCTACATGAGCATTTAGCCCTGAAGCCCCTACACTGACTGGTAAGCCTTCCTGGCCTATGGTCTCCAGAGCAGGGATATAAAGCCCCGGTCTCTGACAACCCTGCCCAGAGTGTGGCCAAGGTGCCAGTCCTCATTACCAGCTTGCCTCATGATTTCCAGGAGGTGGCACTGCCTGGACTGCCCCTCAGAATTTGGCCGGGTAGCAGAGCTAGTTGAGGCAGACATTCCCCTCACCACCAAGGGCATGTCTGGTTGGGCCGGACTTCCAGGACCAGCTGGGCTATCCCATATCCCCAGACACCTCCCGGCAGAAGCCCTGGTGTGAAGCTGTAGCTCTCTCCAAACAAGTACCTCAGACGAGCACCAGGGGTCAGAGATGGTGTCTAGCACCATTTCCTAGCAGGGACTCTATAGCAAAAGAGGGCAGACTCCCTTTTTGGCCAAATATCCATTTACCTGCTTGTGTGCAAGGTACTCATATAAAAGTGTGTACATGTATGCACCTATGTGTGAATGTGAGAGTAAATAAGTGTGCCTTCAATGAGCTGAATATATGTAAGGCAGCTGGGAGTGGATACTGCCTCCCTGCCATGGAGAGATGGGCTCATGTCTCCTCTTTTTCACTGGGCTGGGCTGGCCTCTGAATACTCTGACAGATGAGTATAACTAATGCTGTGCCTCCTCTAGTCATCTGGTCTAGTCTAAGATGGACGGCAGGTTCCCAGCCTCTGTCTGCGGTGAGATGTCGGATGGCCTGTTACAGCCTATGCAGGAACCAGAGCACACCTGCCAAAGGGTCTGGAGAGTCACAACTCTAGGCTACACACTCGTCTCTCTACGTCCACAGGCTGACGTGTTTGGTCCGGCAGATCCTGGGGCACGTGGCTACCTTGGAGGCGTGACTTTCTGCGTATATAGTGGTTGGTGTGAGCCTCGGGGCCTGTCCTGCAGCGGCACTCACCCTTCTTTAGCTTCTCCTTGTCATCTGTTTCTGGCTTGGTGGCCATGACCTCAAACAGTGTTTTGAGAATACTTCTCAGGTCGCTGGCATAGTTTGTCTGCAGCTGGTCAGCTACACCTGGCAGAGAGGTGACAGAGAGGTGAAGGCCTGGTTGAGTCGCCGCACTGGGAGACCACACTGCCATGTGCTATGTAGGGTATATATACCCTGTGCTCATGGATCAGCAGGCCCCAAACCCTTGGGAGAGGATTTCCTCGACATAAGTACAAACTCAGGAATCAAGAGAGGATGGTAATGGACAAAAGCTTTCTGCTGCTCTCATCGATATATGACTTATCCAGGGGTCACAGCCACAATTACTAAACTTTGGTGGTTGCCAAGAGACACTCACAGAGGCCCCTATAACACTGTGCCTGTGGCGGCACCTGTTTGCATCATAGAAACAAGGGAATCCAGACATGTCCACATTCTCCCAAGATCCCACACTACACTGCCCTGAGTAACTTTGACTGCATAGTCATAGAACATCCATGCATGGCCATGGACCACAGGGTAAATCCCACCCTGAGGCGGTGTCCAGGGCCCGGCTGTTTTGCTCACCTGAGCCCATCACGCCCAGCCACCCCTAGAGGAAAGTGCTACCCCACCCTCACTTACAGAGCTCCTTCCTCCCTGTAGGTCAATCCGGCCCCACCCCTAGGCTTGCTCTTCAAACTACACTGCACCCCACTTCAGCTAGGGAAAGCTGGGCCAGCCCCACCATTCTTTCTCTCCTGAGGCACACCCCACCTGTCCTCAAGCTCATGTCCTCCATCCAGATCTCGCACCTGAAATGCAGACAAACAGGCGGTGGATCAGGTCATGGCTGCCGTGGAACCTGGACCGGATCTTCTCTCTGGTGGCCATGGGGGTGACAGGCATGGCTGCAGGGGCCACCTCCAGTCTGGTGGTGTCTAAGGAGCAGGAACCAGCAGGAGAGCTGATGCAGAGAGAAGCAGGGCAGGTGAGTAGTGGCCACAGCTAGGGGCCTCTCTTAGTTAGGGTTTCCACTGCTGTGATAAAGACCATGACCAAACGCAACTTGGAGAAGAAAGGGTTTAGTTCAGATTATAACTCTCAGATCTCTCTATCACATAGGAAAGTCAGGACAGGAACTCAAGGCAGGGGCCTAGAGGCAGGAACTGAATCAGAGGCTGTGGAGGAACAATACTTGCTTTCCACAGCCTGCTCAGCCTGTGTTCTTTTTTTTTTTTTTTTTTTTTTTAAATATGGAACACTTCACAAATTTGTGTGTCATCCTTGAGCAGGGGCCATGCTAATCTTCTCTGTATCGTTCCAATTTTAGTATATATGCTGCCGAAGCGAGCACCAGCCTGTGTTCTTATACAATCTAGGATTACCTGTCCAGAGCCGGAACTCCTCACAGTGGGCTGGGGCCTCCCACACCAATTACTAATTAATAAAATGTCCCACAGTTTTGCCTCCAGGCCAGGCTTACAAATTCATTTTCTCAATTAAGACTTCCTCTTCACAAACGTCTAGTGTGTGTCACGCTGACAAAAACCAACCAGCAGAAGGCCTCTGAAGCCTGAGGATACCGGGTCAGGGCAAGTCTGTCCTCAAGCTCCATTTCCAAGAAGTTGAGTTGCCTGGATATGCCATTACCTATCATGTAAATGCCATCAGTGTGTCTATTTTTATTTTTATTTATTTAAAGATTTATTTATTATGTATACAGTGTTCTGCCCCCATGCAGACCTGCATGCCAGAAGAGAGCATCAGATCTCATTATAGATGGTTGTGAGCCACCATGTGGTTGCTGGGAATTGAACTCAGGACATTTGGATGAACAGCCAGTGCTCTTAACCTCTGAGCCATCTCTCCAGCCCCAGTGTGTCCACTTTTAAAAACAGTGGACTTGACAGACCCTGATCTAGTACTGCCTTGATTTAGCCCTTGACTGCTACTTCCCTGCACTAGCACTTCCAAGTGGACTGCTGTAGCATTTTCTTGCAACCTCACTTAACATAATTTCCTACCTTCTTTCTATGAAGATCCTTTCACCTCTCACGACAGCTGTGGGAACAGAACGCAGACCTTGAAATGTGTACACACCTGACCCCTTAAGCCTGTGAAGGGAACCTTATTTGAGAAGAAGATCTTTTTGGATGTAATTAAGTGAAGGGTCTGGTATGAAGACAACCCTGGATTATTCAGTGGGTCCTAAATCCAAACACAAGTGGCCTTGTAAGACACAAAAGTGGAGGCGCAGGAACTCAAGATGAAGAGGAGACTATATGTCCAGAGTCTGGGATTGGAGTGTTGCAGCCAGAATCCAGGGGGTACCTGGAGCTCCCTCGAGTTGGAAGAGGCAGTAAGGACTCTCTCCGGTGAGTCCTTCCTAAGGGAGAACAGTCCTGACACATTTTAGACTTCTGGCCTTGAGACTATAAGATGATACATTTTTGACAACTGAGGCCACCCACTGTGGCACTTTGTCATAGGAGCCACAGGACACATAAATATTCTCCCCCTCTTAACACCTGTCCCTTTCCTCCCCAGTGGCTAGTTTTACTAGATTTGTTCTTTAGGGGTTTATTCTGACTATGCACAGGGACTTTGTAGCCAAGTCTCTGAAACCTCAAGATTCTACTTTGACAAATGCAACCCAAAAATCAGAGGCTGAGGGATGGCCCAGGGCTAAACAGCTTGCGGTGCCTGGTTTTGAGCTTTTTATTTATTGGTGAAGCTGAACAGCTGAACATGAAAGGAAGTGAGGGCTGCTAAACTTACAGCAGAGTGGCAAAAACCACCAGAACAACAGTGGCCACAGAGCTGAGGCAGCTGATGCGTTCCAGAGAGCAGCCTGGGTAGAAATGATGAGGATCAAAGCAGCAGAGATAACAAGAGACAGGGAAAGTAGAGAGGAAGCAAGAGAGGGCAGGCCATGAGCTAAGGTCAATAGGAAGAGAGAAAGGGGTTGGGAGATGGTTCAGCAGTTGGGAACAATGGCTGCTCTTCTAGAGCATTGGAGTTCACTTCCCAGAATGGTACCTTACAACTGTCTGGAACTCCAGTTCCAAGGGATCTGACTCCCTTTTTTGACCTCCACAGGCGTCAGCCATGCATGCAGTACACAAATACACATGTGGGCAAAACGCTGATATGCGTTAAATACACACACGCACGCAAAGCAGAAGGTTGGTTAGAACTAGGGAAGAGAAATTGCACGCCTTGGTTACTGGAAGTTTCAGAGGTGCTGCCAATCCGTGAGTGCCAAGAATCTGTCACGCTAGGCTATGATGCCACTCACTCACTGTGGCGCTGGGCGCGCCAGCACTCAAGGACAGTCAGTTCTAACAGCAGCCAGTACATCTGGCTACTACTTGTCACTGCCAAGACATGGGACTGCTGGTGGCTGAAGCCCACCACACTAAGCCTCCAATCAGAGTGTGTAGGGCCACAAGCCTCCAGCATCTCTACTCTGGAATGATAAGCCCGGCTGGCAGCTGTTAGCCTCTGGCACCGAAGGGCCCAGGACTGTCAGCACTGGGAGTGCTTCTCCTTGTCTATCATGGATTCTCCCCAAGTAGAGTTAAAAGAACCCCATTCAGTTGACTGATAGCAACTCGTGATCTCTTTCCTTTTGGTGGAAACTGACTTATTTGATGGTCTGTTTTCTAAGCCAAAGCCTTGCCTCGGTTTGACTATTTGGTGTGTTTTAGAGGAAAGTCTGCCCGACAGGAGGGGAAAATGGCATTCTGTCTTGTTGAAGTGTAAACTACTTCAACCACTTTGGAAAAGTATTCTGGAGCCATCAAAATAAAACTGAATCTACTCCCTAATTCTGTAGCTCGGTGGACTGTTGCTAGCATAGCCCTGAACCCTCTGTCTGTATTAGTCTGCTGATACAATGCATCTTTCTGACAACACTCAATGCTCTAGAAAAACAAAAAAACAAAAAACAAAACTGGGAAGGAGTCCAAACCTCCACAATAGGTTTGCAATCGACTGCAATCTGACCGCCCACTGCCAGGGCTACCGAGGCAGGGTGGGCCAGCCCAACACAGCCCACTATAGGCACGATTCAACTTACAGGGGTTCCTTTGCTTCTGGAGGGACACTCACACGTGTGTCTTAACATGTTGTACTACAGCCAATGCTTATTGGTACATACAGAAGCTTAGAAGGCTGGAGTCAGGGCTAGGCATGCTGAGCCACAGAAGTTGGTATCCTGGAATCCATAGGATGAGCTCCAGGCCCCCACATCTAGGTGGCTCTATTTCATAGTGGTTAAGCCCCTGACTTCAGTCTGGAGATGTGGGACCTTGTTGACTCTGTGCTGATTATTAAGAAAGGGGAGGTGATTCCCTAGCTGCAGTTGATAGCCTCACCAGATGAGACCATGCTGGACTTGAACTCACAGATATGTCTGCCTCTACTTCCAAATGCTGAGATTAAAGGTGGGACCATACCCTGCAAAAGTGATTTTTTTTTTTTTTTGAGACACAGCTTCACGAAGACTACACTGGCCCCAAACTAGCTCTTGTACTGACGAAGGCCTCGAACTCTTGATATCCTTATGCCTCTACCTCCCAAGTGCTAGTAAGTGCGGGACACCATATCTGCCTAATTTTATTGGTTTAGACAAGGTCTCACTATACGACCCAGGTTGGCTTCATCGTCCTCCTGTCTTAGTCTCCAAAAGTTCTAGGATTAAAGCTACATACCACCATGCCCAGCTTACTCAAAAGAACTGAGAATAGGGACTCGGGCATATGTTTGAACAGAGATGTTCTGAGTATCATTATCCATGTGCCCAGAGGTGGAAACAAACCCAAGGGACCATGAAGAGGGATGAGAGATAAACAAGGTGGTGAGATAGCATTCAGCCTTCAAAACAAAAGGGATTCTGACACACTCCAGGGTACACGAACTTTGAAATATGCTAAGTGAAAGAAACCAGATACAAAAGACAAATCTTACAAGTCTCTATCATGTGAGGGCTCTAGAGCTGGTGAGTCCAAAGAGACTGAAGGTAGAGTGGGCAGGTAGATGGAGACAGAATTCAGCTTAGGGAAAGGAAACATGCTGGAGATGGAGGGGCTGACTCAGGCTGCAAGTTTGGTACTATAATACAGCTGAAATCCTCAGTAGTTGATGTTGTGTATTTATCAAAATTTTATTAACTGAAAGTAAATCAACTGGCCAGGACAAAGAAGAGAGGTGAAGGCATTGAAAACGAGGAGGGCAAGGCAGGTACAACGTGAACACACTGGAAATGCTAACTGTTAAGTAAAATGGTCTCCAAGATGGCTCAGCAGGCAAAGGCACTCGCTGCTAAGCCTGAAGACCCCAGAGAGTGGGGCCCCACATAGAGAAGGGAGAGAATTTTTCTCTGACTTCCACAAATGTGATGTGGTATGCATGCCATGCCCTGCCTCCAAACCACAAAATAAATACCTATAATGTTCTTAAAAACTAGAATATCACTTGGCAATGGTGGTGCACACCTTTAATCCCAGCATTTAGGAGGCAGGTGTGAGTTCAAGACCAGCCTGTTCTACAAAGCAAGTGCCAGGACATCCAAGGCTACACAGAGAAACCCTGTCTCGAAAAACAAAAACAAACCCAAAACAAAACAAACAAACAAAACTCTCAGAGTATCATACAGAGATGAAAAATTAGGAAATATCAACTATTTCTTTTCTGGTCAGAAGAATAAATGAAGCATTCATGGTGGTACCATTTCCATAATTCCAGCTTTGGGAAAGAGGCAGAAGAAAGGAAAAAATTGAGGCTAACCTGAGCTACACAGTGACACCCAGTCTCAATAAATAAAACAAAAAAACAAACAAATAGAAATTCAATTCCAAGAAGAGAATGATGAGGCAGCCAGAAGCAGATGGAACCTTGGGCCTGCTTATGGTAGTGGCAGCAAGAAGCTTAAAGTCGAGAGAGGCGGTGAAATGGGCCAGGGCACACTGGAAGCCAGACCATCTACACAGGAAACATACTGCTGAAGATTTGACACCCGAGATGAAAATAACAGGCCATTATGGCCTTCCCACAAGTTAGACATGAAGGACTCGCTGCCCACACTCAGGCCCTGGTCCTGGTCAGTCCCACCATCCCGGACATCTCAGTCCCCAAGACTCCAGAGAGCTGAAATGAACACAGCATGTTCCTGCTCTCCCGCCTTCATGAGTCAATGGGTCAGGCAGTGTGATGGACGGTTTTGTCAAATCAACACGAGCTAAAGTCATCTGAGAGAAGGAAACTTCAACTGAGATATCACCTCCTTACATTTGGGTGGTAGGCAACCTTGTAGGGCATTTTCTTAATTAGTGCTTGATGCGAGAAGGCCTGGCCCATTGTGGGTGGTACTATCCCAGGCTGGTGGTCCTGGGTTCTATAAGAAAGCAGGCTGAGCAAGCCATAAGGAGCAAGTAAGAAAGCAGCACCCCTCCATGGCCCCTGCATTAGCTCCTGCCTCCAGGTCTCTGGCCTGCTTGAGTTCCTGCTCTCCCTGCTTTTGATGGTGAACTGTTATGATAACTTCTCCAAGTTGCTTTGGGTCACGGTGTTTCATTACAGCAATAAGACAGATAGGGAAGGATGCCCTTGTAGAAACAGGTTCTAGAAACATCTACCAAGGTCACATCTGCTTTGCAGACCAGCTGTGAACAGCAGGAGGTAGTCGACATGCTGGCCATCAGGTACCTTACAGTCCTGCTTGGCTCTAGCGGAGAGGTGTATATGCTGTCCTGGGCTGAATGGTGTCCATTCATATGTATGATGAAGCCCTAACCTGAAGGGCCTCAGAGAGGGTCCTACTTGCACACAGTGAGTATTATGAACTCAGATGAGGTCATACTAGAGCAGTGTAGGCCCTGGTCCAACAGGACTAGTGTCCTTATAAAGAGTAAATCGACACAGACACATGCAGAAACAGCAGCATGTGGTGATGAAGGTATGGGTTGGGGGTGATGTTTCCACAAGCCAAACAGCTCTAGGGATGCCTGGCCACCACCAGGAACAGTAGAGTAGCCTGGGACAGGGTCTCTCTCACAGTCTCTGAAAGAATCAGCTGAGACTCCCTGATCTTGACTTCCACTTCAAGGCTCCAAGACAGCCAGTTCCCTCCGCAAAATCTACTGCTCTTTGTTACAGAAGACCAAGACACTTACTCATGGAAGAGTGTCCCATGACTCAGATTTGCCCAGGTATCCAGGCTGTACCAGGCCTGGGCTGCCCCCAAACACTGCAGCGCTTATAAGGACTCCCCAAAGGCCCAGGACAGAGAAGCTTTGCACACACAAATCAGAAGATCTCTATTCAAATCACTCATCTGCCCCTTCGGTCTCCCCTTACTTGCTCACTCCTCTCAGCCGTTGCTCTGTGCTATCATGATGATGTGGCCATGGGGCTTTTCAGTGTGCCTGAGCTCACCAAGCTCTTTTCCTGGATACCTCTAGGAGCTTCTAGACTAAACTCGTCCTCTGGCACTCTTCCTGATGTCTTCTCTGACGACATCATGAAGATATATTCAATGGGGGGCCCCATGCAGAGGAATGGGAGGGTAGAATGGTCAGAAGCTCAAGATCTGGATGCCATGGTGAATGCTGTGAGTCCCCAAATTGTGACACACTGCACTGCGCCCCAGAAGATTGGGCTGTGAGCTTGTTGGGAGAAAAAGATATTTTACAGATTCATCAGTGGAAGGATCTCAGGTGAGACCAGCCTGGATGACCAGTAAGTGTCCTTCTGAGGGACAGAAAAGGAGATTGCCCACAAGCCAAGGAAATGCCAGGAGTCCTAGGAACTGGAGGAGGTAGGAAGGTTCAGCTGAAGTACACTATGCCCTCAGATCTCTAGCCTCTAAAACTTGAGAGTGGATGGCTGGCTTTAGCTCCTCGTTGGCTGCTGTTTTGTTAAAGCAGCTCTCACGCTGATCTGGATGTAGAATCCGTGATCCCCTTCTGAGACCATCTCACACCTGCTGGACGACCCCGATTAGTCACGAGGTCTAGAGATGAGATCCCTTCACCCACAGAATGGCAGTAAACTATCCTGATGACCAGACAAAGATCCAGTCTGAGAGATACCAGTGCAGCTGCCTCAGGCATTAATAAAACAGAGTGGTTTGCAGGGAGGGGACATTCATGCAATTGAGTAGCTGTCCATACACAAACACACACACAGAGCACATCTGAAGTGTCTGAAGCCATCAAAGGAAACAGTCATACCTAACACATAATTATAGAGTAAGTCACTTAGGGGAGTTGGTGCTTGTAATCAATGTTTATACATCTAGGAAAGCACTCTGCAGAGTGTTTACTATTGCATTCATTCCACAAATTGAATACGGAACAGCAAAGAGGTGGTCTTGATTCACGCTTTTGTGTGCAGGCTTTGAATACCACTGCACCTGAAGATCGTCTGCAGAAAGGAACGAAGGAAGACAGAAAACTGAGAAGACTCTTAAAGAGAAACAGCACACACACACACAGCCACTGCCTCCAGGGTGGGGGCTTCTGGTGACATGGCAGCTTTCACTACAGATGCTAGGGCCCCAGCTGCCTCTGCCAAGCCTCAGACTTGGTAGGGAGGCGGAGCCTCACTTCCACCCCAACACCCCAAGCTGGGGACTCCAACCATGTGTGGGTGGCCGAGGGTGAGAGGACACCTTTCCCAACCCTCTGCAATTCCCATGCCACCTGCACCTCTCCTCCTCCACACTCAGAGGCTCTCTCTGAGGCAGGAAGAGGGTCAGATTTCTAGTACACATTCTACAGTTATCAAATGACCCGCTGGAGGTAGAGAGTCACTGTGACAACAATGTGAACAAGGCCATGGCTGGCACCAGGTCCACAAGTGTGAAATGAACTAGGCCCCATTCCCTCTAGGTAGCAATGAGGTCTCTGCCCTAAGATGGGCCATTCAGCTAGGTAGGAGTTTTCTTTACATTTTTAGTTTCTTTACCAACTGCTGACCAAGACCAAACATTCAGGTTCTGTTGAGGCCAAGTACAGTGTGTCCTGCCCCGAGGCATGCCTGTCTGAAGACACAGACGCAATTAGCCTGTGAATTGTGCTCACACCCATGCTTGTCTATGCATGGGGCCCTAGGCAAGGTGAAGGACTCTCAGGAAATTCAACGGTCCAAGCTGAAGGTTTCCAGACATCACTGCCTCTGACAAGGCCTCAGTGTATTTAATCTACAGAGCGAGGAGGTGATGTTGCCTGTCCTTAAGAGAAGGACAATGGACACATCCTGTGAAGGGGTGGGCCTACAGTGCTCAGTGCTCCTGCTGTGGGACCCTAGACCTGCGACAGGAGACTAAGACATAGATCATCAGGCTAATGGGGAGAAGAGGGCTGAAGCCACCAGGAAAGCCCCTGGGGTCACAGGCTGCCTTAATCTGTCACTGTAAAGAGGGCAGCCCTCTGAAGATCTAGATAGGATCTAGCTAGACCTAGACAGAATGAAGCTGCCCCAGCATGAAATGACCAAGGGTCTGTTCATGTTCTGTAGATACGTCATAGCAAGATGACTGATCCTAGACTTCCTGGGGCCTGTGCTAGAAATATCTTGTGATCTGGCTGTGAAAGGCACACAGTGAGCAAGACTCCACAGCCATACTCAAGGGTAACAGGCAGGTACTAGTAGTTACAGTTGGCTCCTGGCTATCCAGGGGGAGGACAGAAGCAGACATCAGACAGGCCTCATCCTCACAGAGGCCAACCTGGATGACAACACTGATGGAATGGCCTCTACAAGCAGACAGAGCCTGTACTCCATCAGTGCCACTTGTACCCACTGTAGACAGACAGGCTGTGACCGGGAGACATGTGTGCAGGATCAGCTAGGGAAGATCCTACCCATGCAGGTATCCCCACAACCTTACCCGAAGTGGGAGGAAGGCTTCATTTCTCCCATACCCATTGTGCCAGGGCTGTGTGAGCCAGAGTCTGCAGTCCCTCCCCTTTGGGATGGAGTACAGTGGTCTCAATCTGAAGATTGCTGTAAGTGGCCATCCCTCCATAGATGCCACAACTACTCTATTGGTCCTGTCTGCCTATCAGGTCCTGAGGCCGCCTGCTCTGCCCAGCTTCATCTATGTATCAGTTTACAATGCTGCTCACACTTTCAGGAGACATCTGGGTGCAGGGACAGAGTCAGGACCAGGGTAGCCTTCAGGAAGGCCCCATTATTATGGTATGGGACTCTAAGCTCCTCCATATCACTACTTTTTAAAAATGTAGTATGTGTGCATACTAAGAAAGTAAGGAAACAGAGATAAGCAAAAAGTGCATTTACATATGTAATACATACATACATACATACATACACACATGTATATGTATGCACATGCAAGCCCACATACAATACACTCAGGCACATACACATAAACACACATGCCACTGGCACTACTGTCATGCCTTCCACACTTTCCCTAAGTTTCTGCTGCTTCTAAAAGCTTCCGAGAAGCCTGTGCAGGAGCAAGCAGATGAGCTTGTCTGAGGACTTTCCTGGTCACTTAGCAATTTAAATAGAGGGACACCCTTTCTGCAACCTGGCTTCCGAGAATGAGAATATTTGACTGCATATGGCCTATTTGAGCCTTGCCCTTGATCACTTCTGCCTTGTGAGTTTATGTCTCTTGAGATAGGAAGGAGCAGGAAGACTGCACTGGAAATGGTCTTGGTTTATTTTATATGTCTTGCTGAGAACTGTCAAAGAGCCAGGACCAGCCTGCAACCCTTCTCCAAAAAACACAGGGTATGGGAGCTGTACAAGACTCAGTACTGCAAGCCCAGACTCTGCCAAGCCCAGGAGCCTCCTCCTAGCACGGCACCTTACCCACAAAAAATGATACCCAGATGAGGATACAGAGCTTCCTTGAGGGAACTGTCACATGTATGCCCTGAAAAGTTGGGGCTGGACCGCTACCAGCATGCCTTGGGGCTGCACTGAGTAAATACAATAGGCGGAAACTGGGGAAAGGATGAAGTGAGAATAGCAACAATGAGACTTCAAGTCCCAGCAGTGCTGGGCCTGGAGACATCGTGAAGGCCCACCGCCTTGCTGCCCACGGTGCTGCTCATTTCCACTTGGCCTTAAGCCAGTACATTTCCCTAAATCAGGACTCCCACCCAGATACACAGGAGATGCAACAGCACACTACATAGGACTTGCCAGGAGATGCTGCCGATGGCTCTAGCAGGTGGCCCAGTAGCTGAAATCAGTAAGGGCAGGCCGCTGCAGCCATGGCCACCAGGGGTAACCATAGAAATGCCTGCTCAAAGGCAGTCACAGATGCCCCACAAGACCACACTGGCAAGTGCCCCATTGTCTCAACAAAGGCAATAATTGCAACTGTGCTAAAGGCATGGTGTAAGGTGTCTAAGGTGCAGCTCAGAACTGTACACTTATTTAAACATTATGGTGTTTTTGTTGTTGTTTGGTGTTTTGGTCTTTCTTTCTTTCTTTTTTTCTTTCTCTCTTTCTTTCTTTCTTTTTTAATTTTTGAGACAGGGTTTCTCTGTATATCCCCAGCTATCCTGGAACTCACTCTGCAGACCAGGCTGGTCTTGAACACAGATATTTACCTTCCTCTGCCTCCCTGAGTGCTGAGATTACAGGTGTAATCCCACTGTGCCACTGAACTCTGCTCCAACAGGACACTGGAAAGAATCAAGAGAGGTGTCATAGCACAGGGGCAAGAGCTGTGGCTCAAGGAAGCAAAGTGACCAGAGACAGAAAACAGAGGGATGGAGAACCAAGTTGTCTGGTTTGGCCAGAGAAAACATGCAGGGATGAGGAAAGGCAACTGAGGAGCAGCCCTGGCCAGCAAGTCTCTACCTTAAGAACCAGCTGACTTCTTCTGTGCACCTGCTGGAGGATATGGAGCAAGATCATGAGATATGGGAGCTGCCAAGTGACCAGGCTAGAGAGAGAAGCTGGAGTCAGAGCTGAGGGGCAGGCTGAGAGTTTATAGGGGACCCTGTGGTCATGGCCATCTCTTAGGCCAGGCCTGTTTACACCAGCAAGGAGCCCCATTATCGAGAAGGGCAGCATGTCTTGTGGAACCCCCCTTACCTGAAAGCCTACTATATACAGGTGCTACCTTCAGGGAACTGCAGGATTGTCACTGTCTTTCCAGAGATTCCTTCGACCCAGGAGGTTACGTGGCTGGTGCCAAGAGGGGTTCATGACAGAACCCAGGCCCAGAGCCATCACTTGTGGTCAGCCAGCTTCATGGCATCATCATGCCTCACCTCAAGAGTTTAATTCACTCAAAGGTCTCCTCTTTCTAAACTAGTCAGTCAGTCATTCTTCATTGCCTTCCACACGGTGCAGTGAGGGCACAGGGTACAGACCTTACTGATTCTTGCAGCGCCTCACACATACCTGACTAGGAGTGGTGGCTGCAGTGTCCAGGCCGACACCAAGTGCCTGACCCTACGTGGATCCCATAGAAATACATTTGGCGTGCGCAGCCTGGCAGAGAAGGCAGGAGCTCCAAGATCTGTGTCCCAGGCTCCCCAGCCACCAGACCAAGCCTCTCTGTCAGCCCCACCACAGAGCTGGGCCTCTGCTGAGCCCTGCCCCCTGTGTGAGGTTCTTGTGTTCTGAAACCCCAAGCGAACACAACGCTGGGGCCAGGTGAGGTCTGTGCTGAGCAATGCTGTCTTTGCTGCTCCTGTCCCTTGACTTGCCTCCCCTTCCCTCTGAAGGTACAGTGTGGTACTGATGCCCTCAGGGTGCCTCAGACACTGGGGCACTGAACATGGCAGCTGTTTTCTACAATGGTTTTCTCAAGCCACTGAGGTCAGAAGACAGCAGCGACACTTGGCTGAGACACTAGGGTCAGTCCAGGGCATCAGGCAGCCTGTCAGACACCTGTTAGCTGGGTGGGATTCTGTGCATCGTCAGAGCCAGCGAAGGACACACTACTGTTATACTGAGGTGCTACTATCACTTGCCCTCCCCAGGCTGAGCACCAGAAGTGGGCTGAAAGCCATGGGACTTTGAATGACATGGCCTGGAAGTAACAGGTAGACTCTGTTCTCATTCTGTGGAGAAGAGCGGCTGGGCACTGGAGCTTCTGCCTACACAGCAGACGGGGCAGGCTTCCCTCTGGAGTTGCCAAACGTCTAGGGCCCTGGTGCTCCTGAGCAGAAGGGTTCAGACCATAGCAAAGAGACAGACAGGATAGGAAAAGACAGATTGAACCGAAAGCTCCAGCTTGAGGCACCAACCCCATCTGCAGTTGACCATTGCAGCCTGAGAGTTAAACAAAGCAGAAATGGGTTCTAGAGAGCTGTGACATAGAGCACCAAGTCAGGATGGAAAACAGCAAAGGCAGTGAAGAACGACCATGACGAATGAGCCTAAGAAAGAGAGGTGAGAATAACCACTGTGGGTACCAGTGGTGATAATGGGTAGTAATGGCATGTGCTGCAGGAGGAGCATCCGAGAGGGAAGAGAGAAGGCAAAGAGTGTAGCAAGTCCTTATGCCATGTTTGTTCTTCACCAAGAGACTGGTGGGCTGAGAAATATCATTTGCTCACCTGGAAGATGACATAAGAGAAGTTTAGGTCATACAAATCCCATGCAAGGGCACCACCTTCCCACCCCTTGCCTGCACACCCTGCTCTGCTTGACACTTCTCAGCAAGGCAGGAAGGCCCAACAGTTGATCTATAGGACAATCTCCCTCAGGCCAACTGTCCGCTACCTCGAGGCTACAGGTAAAGCGCACTGTCAGAGCATATGGTCTGTGCCCAGGGTAGCCCCGGGAGGTTCCTATCATTCCCCCAACCAGGGTGTAACCACAGAGCAGTAAACCACGGAGCAGGCTGGATTTCAGCAGGAGGGACACAAATGGTGCCCATTCCCAAGAATTCTTGATACAAAGCCAGGTATCAGTTAGATGGCCATCAGCCCAGCAGTTACTGGCTAACCCTTTGAAAGACTGTATGGGGTCAGGTATGGTGGCAGATTGATGGAAGATGTCTACGGACCCAGCACTCTGGAGTCTGAACCAAGACTAAAGTGAAGGCCAGCCTGAGCTATATAACAAGACCTTATTTCAAAAAACACAACCAAACAAAGGCCAGGTGGTCCAAATCCCTGGAGGTGGTGCCAAGACTCAGCTCATACTAGGCTACTGGAGAGCTGATGGAAAGAAAAACCACGGCAACCAGAAGGCGAGGAGCAGCCCAGCACACAGAATGTACAGCAGACAAGAGCAACAGGAGGCAGAACAAGGGCTTCTCCAGAAGTTTTGTAAACTTAGCTGCACAACAGAACTAAAGATATCTGTAAACCCAGAGGCATCAACACAGAGAATGAAAGGTCAGTGAGAGTTTCAGAAAAAGGTGTCTGCTGTCACACACCCAAAAGAGGGATGCTGTGGGGCCGTGAGGGAAACCAGGAAGCTGTCCAATGAGGCGAAGGAAAAACCAAGGAGATTCTCAGGCACTAAAAAAAGAGCGCACAGTCGGCAGGGAGCTAGCTCTGCCTCCCAAACTAGCAAGGTGTGTAGTGGGCATCTGTGTTGGCACAGAAGGGAGCACCTTGGAGAATATTTGTGGTGTACATATACACCCAATGCTTCTCTGGAAAGACTCTGACCTCTGTGATGCTGATTTTAGATCCCAGGGGCAGATTCTAAAGAAAAGAGAAACAAAACTGCACAAGACTGTAGTCAGAACTGTGTAATTTTGGTTTCTTAAAAAAACAAACAAACAAACAAAAAAAAACCCACCAGAAATGTGATAAGAATGTGTTTTCTTTTTAATCCCAGGTACAGGGATATGAGGTTGCTTCACAGCAGCTGACTATGATTTGCCTCATGCTCTAGCAGGGACATGGCTTTGCCAGTTACAGATAATTTCTGCAAATGTGTGACATTTGGAAATCTGGGAACTTTTCAGAGGATACATAAATGCTAGGGCCCTCAGAGGAGGGGTTGCAGTTGTTGGCTGGCTGGTGGTTGGGTGCTACTGGTTGAGGCTTGTCAAGTAGTCGTGCACAAAGAAACAAGAAGCTGGATGCCCATAATCCCAGCACTCAATAAGGCAGAGGCAGGCAGATCTCTGTGAGTTCGAGGCCAGTCTGGTCTACAAAGTGAGTCCAGGACAGCCAGGGCTACACAGAGAAACCCTGCCTCGAAAAAGGAAGGAAGGGAGGGAGGGAGGGAGGGAGGGAGGGAGGGAGGGAGGGAGGGAGGGAAGGAAGGAAGGAAGGGAAAGAAGGAATTTTATATCCTGTTGACAAAGATAAAACTTGCCCCAAGGAACTTGACACCCCTAATTAGCAGGAAGTAGGGGGTTTGACAGGGGTGGAGAAGGGCAAAAGAGAGAAAAAGGAACCCACAAAGTGGTAAAAAAAAAAAAAAAAAAAAAAACAAACGCTAGCTACACAAGACTAACAACACAGAAACTGAAAATACAGAGACGTTAGACTATGTCCTGTGATGTAATGTCATTTCTATTAGAGTTGTGGGGGTTTATTTTTAATTTTGTGTGTATGGGTGTTTTTACTGCATGTGTGTCTGCTACATACTACATATTGGCTTGGTGCCCACAATGCCAGGAAAGAGCACTAGAGTCCCAGGATCTGGAGTTACTAACAGTTCTGAGTTGTCACGTGGGTGCTAGGAACCACAGCCAGGTTCTCTGGAACAGCAGCCAGTGCTCTTAATCAGTGAGCTGTCTATCCAGCACCCCCCCCAGCCGTCTATCCAGCTGCCACCCCCAGTCATGCTTTAAAAGAAGTTTGTGGAGAAATACTCACAGCATGAGTTTTAGTGGAAATATAATCAAAACTGTTCATAAAATGTGGGAAATTTTTATTTACTTCTTTTAGTCTTTTAAATGATTCTAAAGTTTTTACAGTGAACAAGGACCACACTTAAAATTCAGAGAGAAAAAAAGGGGGGTTAGTGTCGTTTCTTCAGCATTCCTGCATGTCCAGGGTGGGAGACAGCTTGAGTGGTTTTCATCCTTTGACAAGTGGCCAATGAAGTTGACGCCAAAGAATGTTTTCAGTCAGGAAGCTAAGGCCAGGTGGAAGAAAACCAGGTTTAAGAAAAATACATGTCAGCTTTCCCCAAAAACCTTCATCTCTGACCACTGAACAGATAGGAAAGCCATCAGAAAGCAAAGAACTAAAGAGCACGGGTTCCACAACATTTGTTCAGCAGGGTCAGGACATCCATGGCGACCAATGACAATGTGCCCCAGCCAGGGTGGTAATGCTGGTGGAATCAGACAGGTCCAGAAGACCACCCACGGAGGGGCTTCTCCAGTAGGGCCAACACACTCAGCCTTAAGCCCATCTGCTTCCTCTTAGTCTCCTGGCAGGAATGACCTTCCTTCCTTCTGGAGGCCATCTTCTGGAGCAACATGCTCCAGAAATGTGGAGGACTCCAGCCTTGAAGGCTGGTCTCTTGCCACAGCTTCCTGCTTTTCTTCCATGTTTGCACAGAGAGGTGGGACTCACACACAGGAGAGAAGCCTGTGAGCACCTGTCGGTCACTACACTTGCCGTGCTGCACATCACGGGGAGGACAGGGGCACCTGCCAGACATGGGACTCCCGTGATCAAATCATGACATCCGTGAAACAGACCCAGATGCTTGCAGAGAGTGAAGGTAACTGCCCCTTCCGGGGGCACGGATGGAGCAGACATCACCATTTGTCTCCCCGATGCAGAACTAGAGCTGTATCATAACCCACTTGTGATAGATAATCTTGGCTGTCAACCTGATGCGTATGGAGTACAAGTGAAACCCAGGATGCTAGGCACTCCTGGGAAGGATTTTATTAACCTGATTATTTGAAGCCGGACGCTCCCCTCCCCCACTAAATGAGGGCAGCAGCCCACAGAAACGGACACAGAAAAAGGAAGCTTTGCTTTTTCGCCTGTTTGTCCTGACTCTCATTGGTAAGGTCATCTATCTGGTCACTGAGGCATTCCTTCACTGGTGTTAGAAACAGCCTCTTCAGGATGCCGATGTAGACAGAAGAGCTGCTGCTCCTCAAGACTCCAGCAGTGGATTGGGACTCTGAGACATCCAGCCTAGGGACTGGGCAACTGCCAGGTTCTCAGCCTTGCCAGTGTGAGACAGCTGTTGCTGGGGTACCCACACTGCATCCTGTAAGCCAGTCCAACATATATGTATGTAGGTATATACACTGTCTTGTTCCTTTAGAGAACCCTGACTAATACACCACCCCAGGGAAGGAGACCACACGTGTCACCAGAAAGCTTTGTGGCGATGCTGTCACACTGGCCAGACCTGCTGATGTCTCACTCTGCATTTCAGCCAGTGTTCTGCCTGTGTGAGGCTGGCCTTTCGCTTCTGTTGGAAAGCTTGCTGCTGTACTACCTCCTGGTAGGCCTGAAGGACCCGCCCCATCTGTCTGATTCCTGGGTGGGTTCTGGTACTGGGCTTGACCCCTCAGGAATGCGCTCATGACACAGAACACGTGACCAGTACTCCTATGCTGGTTTGCTGGGACAGGAGTGACAGGCAGCTGGAAGCAGCCATTCTCCAACTCCCCACAGCACAGTGCTGGGCCGACATACTGCTGTCTGAGGTTCTGGGCCCATGCCAAGTGCTTCCTCTTCAGACCTTTTGCATCTTTTAAACAGGCTTCCTGGAAGGCGGGAAGTCTCCTGAGACACCAGGTAGGTGTTCTCACCTTTCCCAGCTGAGTTTTGAGTATATACTGAGCTGGACTGGGTCTAAATTCAGAGGCCCTTCTCAGGGTAGGAAAAGTTTCCAAATGGTAGACGTTTTCTGACTGTTACCTGCACAAACAGGAAACAGGGAAGGTCAAAATTTTAAAAACCACACCTCTCCTGTCAAGGAATTTACAGGGTTCTGTGTCAGCCTTGTAGAAAAGTAATTCACTCACCAATAAACTGAGCCAGAGGCCTCAGGGTAGCCATCGTCAGCCTTTGGGAAGTTAATTCGTTCCACTTGACATGGCTACGAAGCCGGGGCTGTCTCCGGAAAAGGCTTTATGGAAACAGGAGAGACATCTGCACCAGCTGTCCACAGCAGCAGCATCTACAACAGTGGGAGTGGACGCAGCCCTGCAGACAGCAGGGCCTGACTGGGTGCACACTGCTGTCTGGGCTCTACCTTTCAGTAAAGGCAAGCACGGGCACGTCTCCAAAAAAGAGTTCTGGTGGTATGGTCTTGGGCTAGAGGTCAGCAGGCCAGGTGAAGAGGGAATGGAGCTCAGAGCCACGTGCCTGACATGAGTGGTGTGCCCCCTGAAAGTCTGTCTCTGGGACATAAAAAGAGTAAAGTCCTTCTACGCAGATTTTTTAAGGCACATCTGATTTGTTTAGATTTGTCTAGAAAGCATGCAAATATTCTATGCCATTATAAAGCTGACTTAACCATAAGTGGGAGTTTCTATAAACCTAATATAAAGTTAAACAGGAACTATCTCCAGTAACTTTGGTTCTTGTCTGTGTGGTTTTGTTTTGAGCGCATTCTGAATCGGTGGCCCAAGCTGGCTTCAAATCTGCCATTCTCTTGCCCCAGCCTGCCAAGGTCTGAAGTTACGGGTTCGCACCTGACAAGGCAATTGACTGAGGCATATTAATGGATTCTGCCTTAAGGACGGAAAGTTCTTTAAAAATCACAAACCGTGTGAAGAAGTTGAACCCCTCACGTGTACACTACTTGTAAGGATGTATGTAACCTCCAGTATGTAGAAAATGGTTACCTGACATATGACCTACATGTTCTACTATTACAGACCCAAAATAATGAAAACAGACATCCACACAGAACTGGAAATAGATTCTCACAGCAGCATTACTCTCGACAGCCAGGAAACATCTTACACACCGGTAAACGATGAAGGGAGAGACACAGCAAGGCCGCTCTGCATAATGGGGGCGACGGAGCTCCAGGAGGGAGCGATGTGTGGCTCCAGCAGCAGCGTGGAACACTGCTCAGGAAAAGATGAGGCCCTGGAAGGGCCTGCACTCAACGGCTTATTCTCAGTGTCTACAGTCAGAAGGTCATGGATACCAAAGCAGGTTAGAGGTTTCCAGGGGCTAGAACATGGGTGGGTTGAGAGCTTCCGCCACAATCCAGCCCCGCAGCCAACAGCAGAGCGAAGAGCTATGTGGTGAGTGGGAGAGCCTTCGGAGTTACGACAGACACGAGATCCTGACCAGCTCTTCCCACATGCTTCCAGGGAAGGTGGTGACCATTTGCTGCCCAGGAAAGGGTGAGGGACAGGAAGGGGGCAGCTGCCCTGGACCCCTGATATGAGAACCCTCCTTCTACACCTGCTCCCTACCTTGACCCAACCTGTACCCACTCATCTGTGTTGGGTTCCAGGACCTCCAGGTGGAGACCTGTGCCCTCCTGCTTTCTGCCTGTGCCTGCCGTGCCCAGGTGAAGTCTCCCCAGGGCAGGGTCCTGAGGACACAACAATGTATAAACCACTCAGGCTTGCTGGCTTCTTCACCTCTCCCCCTTCCCCCAACATTAAAGACAAAGTAGACCACAGAGTCAACCCCAGCAATGCTTGGCAAAACCTGCTATGGACAGAATATTCAGGTGAGTGGCAGAGAAGCCTCAGCTCTGATGAAACACTTCTCCTCCAGAAACTGAGTGACCCAGCCCACCCTGACATCACCAGACCACAGCAGGGAGGACTTTCCTAGGGAAGGAAGAGCCACAGGGAGCAGGGAAAGCAGAGCTGAGGAAGGGCAGGAGTCATGGGAACACTGCCTAAGAATTTGCCCAAGGGTAGCCTCAAGAGCTCATCATGGTTGTATACACACACTTACGGGTTCTGCGAATCTTGTTTCAGCTGTGTGCACCAGGCAGGCATGGCGATGAGCAAAGATCAGTGGACTGTGTCCTTAGCTCCCCCTCACCCCCAGATACCCACTTACCACTACACAGTCCACCACGGGCTGCACCGGGGTTAGAATGAGCTACCAGGATGAAAAGGGATAGCTCTGTACCAACACCACCTGAAAGAATCACTGGGGCCCTGGAGGCCACTGCTAGGCAGCTTAACAGTGCAGGATGGGCACTCCAGGGGCAGGCAGCCCATACCTCATCCTCCCAGACACCAACTACATACCTGCCCTGAGTCCACAACCTATTTGGTGGCCAAAACCTCCAAAAGGAAGCATCTCGGTGCTGTGAGACTCAGCCAGGACGTGTTCTGAACGCATAGAAGAGAGTAAGTCTGGTCGCTAGAATGGAACCAGCCCTTACCTGGAGCCCAACAGGTGCTGTGGTTCTGTCTGGGCCATGTCCCCTCTTGGACTGTCCCCAGAGACTACAGGGGACTTCTCAGGATCCTGCTTTCTGGCCTCCAGCTCTGGCTGGCCTCTGACTTCACCCTCTCCTTGCAACCTGCTTTCTGTGTCCACCTGAGGCCCTGAGGTATGTGCCAGGCACTTGTTAGAAGCAGGGGCTCCGGGCTCCCGCGTGCTGGAGGCATCTTCTGGAGGCGAGGTGACGTCGGGAGAAGGCCAGGCCTCATCTAGTCTCTCCGGCTCTTTGTCACCAGCTTTGGCTAAGCTCACGGAAGGGTTAGAGGCACTGATGACGCTTCCTGGGCCACACTTCTCCCGGAGGCGCTCCACCGCATCCTCCCTGCTGTCCCCACAGCTCCCACAGCACACACAGGAGTGGAGGAGGCAGTTGGTGGCTGCAGCACTGAGTTTGTGTGAACTGTCCCCCGTCCCCTCTGCCCCGGGCTCCAAGGGGGAACTACCACGGCCTGGGGCTTCTTGGGTTGACACAGCAGAGTCCACCGAGGTGGGAGACTTGGGATTGAAGATGACTGTGGCCGAAAGTTTCATGCCCCCGGTCCGGTGTGCAATCATCTCGGCCGTCTCCGCGTCATCCGTGCTCACCTCCCAGCCATCCACGTACAGCTGTGAGTCCAGGCAGCTGCAGGAAGTGGAACCCGCGAGGCTGGCCAGCTTTATCTTGTCATCCTCCACGTTGTTGTTGCTCCAGTCTTCCTCCTTTAGCAGGGCAGGTGCACCGACCCCCACCTCTCCGCTCTGGCCATCCTGTCCTCTCTGCTGAACTCTACCCTCCATGCTACCTGTCAGCCCAAATGTGTCCCCTGGGGTCTCGGGCCTGGCAGGGGACTCTGTCACTTCCACATCATCCATGAAGAACACCCTTTCCTCCTCATCGCTACCTGATTTCAGGTGGGCTCTGGCTGGAGATGCTTCCCCTCGGGGTCTGGCCTCTGAGCCTGGCCTGTGTGCTGGGGACTGGCAGGCACTGGGTGGTGAGAGCAGGGATGACATCTCGTCCCCGGCCCTGTGGACCATGCGGCTGAGCTCCTCCAGCTCCTGATCATCATACTGCATTGAGCAGGCCAGTTCTGCCTCCGGGTCGTTGGCACTGGCTGAGAGCGGCTCCTCAGGCGGAAGGGATGACGAAAAGGTGGGTGCCAGGACGCTGGGGGCCTGGGTGTCCGCCCGGATGGGGAGCTCCACATCCTGAGAAACGCAGAGGCTCCGCTCCAGTGTGTGAAGCTCCTCCTCAGTCAGCGCCTGCAGCAGATCCCTAGAGGGTCAAGACAGAAACTAGGCTGAGGGTCTCAAATGCCACAGGAGCCTCTGCCAACAAACAGCAGAGGCGACCCCCCGATGCTGATACCCACAGGCTGCAAGCACTTGTGCTTGGCACTCTCTGTGCCCTCCACTTCAAAAGCTCTTCTATGTCATGGGTACAGATGTAAGTAGCGGTAACTATGTTTGTAAGTCATGCCAAAGCCCTGGTCGGCAGGAATGTAGCTTAGCGGTGAAACTTGTCTACCGTGCATGAGGCCCTTGATCATAAGACTTCTGTGACTATAAAAGCTTTATAAGAATTATTTTTATTTTATGTTTATGGGTGTTTTGCCTGCATGTATATCTGTGTATCAGATGTGCCTGGTGCCCATGGAAGACAGAAGGCGGCATAAGATCCCCTGGAACTTGAGTTAAAGATGGTTGTGAGCTGCCATGTGGGTGCTGGGAATCAAACCCTGATCCTCAGGAAGAGCAGCTAGTGCACTTAACTAGCCCAAATAAAAACGTCAAAGCTGTGGTTCTCAAACTTCCTAATGCTGCGACCTTTTAATACAGTTCCTTGTGCTGTGGTGAACCCCAGCCATAAAAACTGTTTCGTAGCTACTTCATAACTGTAATTTTGCTACTGCTGTGAATCATAATCTGGTATGTGAGATACAAGATATGCGGCCCCCAAAGGAGAAGAGACCCACAGGTTGAGAGCTTCCACTTTAAAGAATAAAATCAATACAGGCTTGTTTACATAGGAACGTTTACCTTTTAAAAAATATTAGTAACGACCACACACATGCCTGCCAGGCTCTGGCCATCAAAGGCTGTGCAGGGAGACGGCAAGCATGGCTCAGCCTTTCTAGAGTTTTCTTCCAGGTGGGTGAGGCAGGTCTAAGCATTGTGCAAAAATGCACATTGTACAGTAATGACAACTGCTAGCAAGAAAATATAAGTCAAGGAGTGAGTACCAGGGCACCTGGCTGGGTTTGGGATGGTTTCCTCAAAGGAACACTGAGAGGAGGGGGAGGGGAAGAGAGGGGAGAGATTTAGAGAGGAAGAGAAAGGGAAAACTGTGGATGGGATGTAATATATGGAAGAAGACTAAATAAATAAATTTTTTAAAAAGAAACACTGCAGCTGAGACTTGAACATGAAGCCTGGTTTTGCGACTGTGACTAGGATGAGTCTAAGACAGGGCCAAAAGGCCAACTACATGTTGCTCTCTATGGGGGGAGGCCCAGGACGTACTTGGCGTATGTGTCCCATAGGGAAAATTCCAGTGTATCCATGGACAGGCAGAAAAGTTCATTTATTCACATTTATTAACTGTGAGGCAAAAAAAAAAAAAAAAAAAAAAAAAAAAAGCACCCAGTGCCAGCTGCAGGATTCCTCCCCTTGAGATGTTGGTCAGGAAGATCCCAGAAATTTTCAAAACAATCCGGGCTATTGCCATTGCTTCTGTCTGTCCACCAGAACTTAAAATGGTAAGACCCCACTGCTCGAGACACCACATACTTTGGTCACAGGACATGGGGAAACCAACTTAGAACCGAGCAGGATGCTTCTTTATGCTGTCTAGCTTTTAAAGTGCCAGAGGGTGCTGTGCAGTCTGCTGGGGGAGAAGAGTCCTCAAGCTCTTAGCCAGCTGTGAACCCTTTGAGCTATAACAATAACCAGGATGGCATGATATATCCATGGGTGTAACCGCAGCATGAATGGGTTATGGGGGCAACTAGCTGGTTTCTGATTGGATATAAGTTCCACACCACAGGAGGAAACATATGCCCAGTAAAATAAATCTGGCCAAGAATGGGTAGCAGAAGAGTTCATAGGCCTCAGGCTCAAACTTCCTACTATTATCCTGTTAAGCAGACACAGTATAAAACTGCCTTCTAAATATGTCCTTGCACAGTCACAAATGAGTGCAGCTCTCGGCCCTCTTCAAAGGAGCTTCTTTGTGCTGTGGAGAGCAGTTAATACGGTGCAGGGCTCACAATTGGTCAATGTGCAGAGAATAACTGTCTATGGACTGCTAATCCACAAAGGGGGCATCTGTATTGCCCTTGCTCCCCTCAAGGCTCGGGCAACGTGGAGGAGGAGGGGCAAGAAAGGCTGTAAGATCCAAAAGTCCAGGAGGAAGGGGGTAAAAGAGTGCTGCACTCATGAGTCCTGACAGCTGTGGTTGCCTGTATAAAACCTGCATAAACCAGTCAACACTCCAAGATGGATGAGGGAGGGGCACACACACCCCCTACCTCTAGCTGAAGAAATACTAACAGTTAATGATTGCTAGAGGACAGGGAATCAGTTTTCTTTTCTTTTTTTATTTTTTTTATAATTCATTTGCTTTCATTTTTATGTGTATTGGTATGTTGCCTGCATCTATATCTGTGTGGGGGTGTCAGATCCTGGAATGACAGACAGTTGTGAGCTGCCATGTGGGTGCTGGGAATTGAACCTAGGTCCTCTTGAAGAGCAGCCGGTGCTCTTAACTGCTAAGCCATTTCTCCAGCCCGGGAATCAGTGTTCTTTAGCGGTATAGCCTGGTAGGTTGACTATGCACCAGCGCATGGGCCCATACCCACAGGATATGGTCAGCACTAATTAGACTTAAAAAAAAAAGACGTCAGAGTGAAGGAAGGATGTGTTGTGGGGGAACACCCAGGGAAAGGTGAAAGGGAAGGCACGTGATCAAAATGCACTGTATGCAAGCATGAAATTCCCGAAGGCGCCACTAAAACATTATGTTAAAAAGAGAACTGTGAGGCTCCCTGAGTGTCCTAACCCAAACGCACTCGTGTGGACAGTCTCCATATCCCAAAATAAACAACCAGGACCCCAGGCATGCTCCCGCGCCTCCGGTCTCCCTAGCTGCTGCCATCTTGACTCTACAAGCAGATGTGGTTTCATTGTCTTCATTATCTAGAGATAAGAATTTGCAGCCTACAGGCTCTTGCGGCAGGCACTGTCCCCAGATATGTTTGTGTAGAAATTAAATTTGAATTTCAGATTTCAGAAATATTGTAAGTGCATATAAATATGAATAGTTTTTTGGTGTTATGATAATACAGAGTAAAATGGGCATAGTGACACGTCTTTAATTCCAGCAATTGGGAGGCAGCGGTTGGTGGATCTTTGTGAGTTCAAGGCCAGCCTGGTCTACATGGTGAATTTCAGGATAGCCAGAGCTATATAGTAGACTGTCTCAAAAAGTATTATATATAATAAAATATATGTATATACATGGTATATATAGTGTAAATATGTAGGTGAGCATCTACAATATACTGACATGGAAATATTTGCTGTTTATCTAAAATTCAAATTTAACTGGGCATTCTGTTACTGTATCGCTGTATCTGGTAACCTCAATGTGTTAGTTTGCTTTCTGTTGCTATGATAAAACACCCTAACCAAAAGACACTTGGGAGGATAGGGTTCATTTGGCTTATCCTACCGTGTTATAGTCTATCATTGAGGGTGCCTGGAGGCAGGAACTGAAGCAGAGAGCATGGGGGAACATTACACTTGGCTTGCTCAGCCTGCTTCTATAACCGGGACTACCTGCCCAGGGGTGGCGCCGCCTACTCTTGACAGTCTTCTCACATCAATCAATCAAAAAACAAAACGCCCCCCTAGATTTGCCTACAGGTCAGCGAGATAGAAACATGTTCTCTATTGAGGTTCCCTCTTCCCAAGTGACTCTAGCTGGTGTCTAGTTGATAAAAAGCCCACCAGCAAACCCGAGGAGAAAGATTAACAACAAGGTTTGCTGTTGTAGATCATGCACTCTCAAAGCTACTGTCTTCTGTTCTGGAACAATCCACAGCTCCCTTGGCGGTCGGTCTACTCCGGATGAGATCTGGCTGCACCCCTGGGATCACTGGCGTGGGCTGCCGCGCCCAGCTCCTGTCCTTCAGCCCACACCTCACTCTCTTGCAGGCTTAGGGGGACAGGGATACTTACTAGCTCATCCCATTTTCTACAGAGAGAAAAAAAAAAGCCCCACAGTTCTGCAACACCTCATGTCCATAAGTGGGAGAACTGTATCTCGACCCATTGATCTATCCTCTTGATATTTTATTTGTGGGAAGGCTGGAGAGTAATGGATTAAGTTCTCTTAATACAGCTGGGAGGCAGAGGCAGTTGGATCGCTATGAATTCAAGGCCAGCCTGGTCTACAAAGCAAGCCCAGGTCAGCCAAGCTGACACAGAGAAATCCTGTCTCAAAACAAAACTAAAACAAAAAATAAAAAAGTTATTTTAATACATACAGTATTATAAAGTTTTATTCTGCCAGCTTTGATTACTTTTTGTAAAATGTTACTTTAAATTGTCAGGTTTATTGGCAGTTGTTCATAGTACCCTCCTACAATTGCTTTATCTGTAAAGTCTGCAGTGATCTCTCCTGCACTATATTTTTCTTTCTTGCTTTCATTTCCTTTCTTCATTTTTGCAATAGCTGGACTTGAGCCCAAATACTGGAACTAAAGATGCGTGCCACCACCACCCAGTTTTTTGTTTGTTTTGGTGTGTGTGTGTGTGTGTGTGTGTGTGTGTGTGTAAAGGGGGGGTATCTATTTTATGCTACTTTTAAAGTAATATGTATTTTCCTCCTCTCATTGTTTTTAAGTTTCTTTGTTGTTTGCAATTTTATTATGACATGCACGTGAACGTTTTGTGTTCATCTTGCTTGTGATTTGTGTCTCCTAAATATATGAGTAAACTTCTTGTTGGTTTTAGAAAATCCTAGGCCATTTTCTGTGAATATTGTTTCTACTCATTCTCTCTCTTCCTTCCTGGGATTCCAATGGCATGTGTTAGCCTTTTGAGTGGACTGCACACGCCTTTCCTACTGATGCTTCTACTTGCTTTCTCACTCCTTTCGTCTTTGTGCGTCAGTTTGTGCTTCCTCTGTTGATCCATCCTTAGGTCCATTACTTCTGTGTCCTGCTGGCTCTGATCTGCTTTCAGATCCACACACTGCTTTTCATTTTCAGCCAGCGAACATTTTAGCTCCTAAAAATATTATTGTTGTTGTTTCGAGACAGAATTTCTTTGTGCAACCTTGGATGTCCTGGAACTAGCTCTGTAGCCCAGGCTAGCCTTGAACTCACAGAACTGCCTGCCTTTGCCTCTCAAGTGCTGGGATTAAAAGTCTATACCACTACTACCCAGCTAGAATATTATTTTTAATTGATTCTAAATATCCTTCCTCTTCTCCAATCCCCTCTTTATTGTATGTTCTACGGTACAATACTGGTAACTGTGTTCATATCCTTGTGTGTTAAGTCTAATGAGTCACATGCTTTTCTCTTGACCACAAATCATTTTCTTGCCTTTTCACATTTTTCAGCAGGTTTGAACTGCATGAGAGATATCAGACCTAAAACCTTCTAACAGTAGCAGGTGATACTGTCTTGTGCTAAGTAAGATGTTTCCCTGTCTTTTGCTAGGGATGTAGAATTAGGGTCCATTATCACACTGGCTCAGACATCCAGGTTTATTGCTGCTCTTGAGGCTAGTGAGGCTCCATCTTCCCATACTCCCAAGTAGCCACGGAGCTCTGCCCTTCTGAGGTCCAGGTCAACCTCTAACTTTCCAACCCTCCATATTCCATGAACCTTCAACATCTGACAACAGTCTCTAGGGCACACTAGCAGTAAGCTTGAGGCACACATCTGTCTCCTGAGAGTCTGTAGGAAACCTCCCCCTCCTCCCCCAGGTCTTTGTGCCCAGGCTCCTCCTACACCTGAACTCAGCAGCTATGCTTCCTGGCTGCCCCCAGTGCTGAGTGTTCCACCAGACAACTGTAGCTGTGTTCTGGACCCCAGCCTGAAACTTGGGCAAATAAACATTTACTTTGAATTTTCAAATGCTTCCTGGGAAGAAGTCAAGTATCTCTGAGGGCCTAGCTCTCTCCTGAGTCCATGGAACTTCCTCTCATTAACCCAGCACCTGCCCCAACCTTCCTTCAAGGACCCCCTTTGCCAAGGCTGCACTTTCCTTCCTCAGCATTGCCTGTGACCTCTCCTAATTTACTCTCATCCTTTGTCTTGGAACCAAAATGGTCCTCAGATTCTAAGTCTGGCATTTGCATTCCACCCAGAGTGAGAGGAAAACAGCCAAGAGCCATCTACAGGATAAACTGTGACACAGACTGAGCACCCTGATGCCAGTCTGCTGACTCCCCGGGGTCCCAAGACTTCAAGGCTGCCCACAGGAAAAACCCACAAGAGTCTCTGCTTGGATCTGTTCTGCATAGTTTTATGCTCTATGCCTCCACAAGGAAACTCTGAGCAGGTTCTGAGGAGGCTCTGGATGCTCTGCCAGACCCATGGAGTATGCAACAAGAACACATCCAGAGCCATCAGCCTCTCACTAGCCAAAGGAGGTACCCACAAGATGGGTGGCCATGGCCATTGTTTCCAGCTCATCATGAGGCCATCCCTAGGGTATGAACAACCACCCCACTGAGCCACTGGGCAGTGCTCAGTCCAACAAGAGAAAGGTTTGGCCTGGCAGAAGGGCTACACATCCGCAGGAGCCTAACCGAGACCGACGTATGAGCTTCCTGAAGGGAACTTCGGAGCTTTTGTGGACGGAGAGTCAACACTGAGCTGTGTGGTACACTCAGAGTAGGGCAGTGTGAAGTTTACGATTTAAAGCTTAGCCCACAAGAGCTGCCACCCACTCTGTGACCCGGGCAGGGAAGACAAAGGCTAGCTTGGACCGCTGTGAACACAGGTACCACACAGGAGCATGTGTGGCCAGCACTCATGACTCAGAGGGGGCTGCACGCTTGACATTAATACCCACCTCCCAGCCACCCAGAGGGTGGCTTGAGCGCTTGACTTCAGCAACCGTCTTCCAGCCCTCACCTGATTTTCCGGAGCAAGGTATGGAAGGGCCGGAACAATTCAGACATGTCTTCCACCTTCCGGTCCAAGTTCAGGGGTCCATCTGCATAGACCACAAGGCCACTGCATTCAAGACACACAAGCCAGTGTGATTAGACTCTGTGGGCCTCTGAGTGAACCCTATGGTTTCAGCTTTAATATCTGCAAGAACACTGGCAGCCAGCTGGGACCTGGAGCAACCCCGTTTAGCAAAGTTATGGCTTCACCCTTCACCTCTATGATAGTTTCATTAAGTCCAGGAAAAGGTAATTACAATTACCACCCAGACTTTACCATCAAGTTTGTTAGCCTGGTTCACAGCGGCGCTCTAACAACCACAGGTGTATTTGTTCACCTCGGTGCTGCAGAGAAACGTTTTCAAGATTCTTCACTAACATGTACCTCACCGAAAGAGAAAGACTAGATCTGTAGAGGCTAATGGGGGTCAGGCCTGTAACTGTCACTTTAAAAGCCAAGCAGGAGCTACATAACTGAGTTCCCATGTGGGTCTCCTGTCACCATTCAGGGCAGAAAGCAGCCTCCTGTCCACCTCCGGGCAAGGGCTCCCTAAATGGCCCCTCCCCAGGCTGGAGCTTTCCTCGCTGTCCCCTTCCAGCACCTTCCACCCAGATCAACACCTGCTGAGGCCAGCTCCACTCAGCCCTGATTCCATCATCTTATCTCTGACAGCCACCTCTACCTGCCTCCCTCTGGCAGGCCCAGGGCCTACCGCCCAGCTCTGACCGCACCTTAGTCAGCCAACTCCCAGCTCAGCTCTCCTCAGAATGCTACTCCAGGGCCCTTCCCCAGTTCCTCCTCCAGTGCTTCTGTGGCCCAGATGCTCGGGTTTGGTATGTCTCAGGAGCCCCCAGAAGATTCACCTGTGCCTCCGCTCCCTCAGCTGCTGGGCTTTCTGCTTGGAGAGCCCTACTTGTTTCTATAGCTGTGACATGGTCTTCTTGCCCTTGTCACCATCTCACACACAGTCCCTGCGAGGTTGTAAGACTTGATCAACATACCCAGTTTGGTAAGAAAAAGTGACTAACAGAACCGAAGGGACTATTTCCCCTTAAAAGGTTTCACAGGAGAAACGGACTGTGCTGCCTCTGGGCTCTGTGGTCCTCCTGCTGAATGGTGAGCTCACACTGAGCGGAAGCAGATGGGTTTGTGATGGGGACTGTATCCTGGGCAATGAGGGCCAAAACTGAAAGGGGGGAAACAGGGAGACTGTGTGTGTGTGTGTGAGAGAGAAAGAGAGAGAAAGAGAAAGAGAGAGAGAGGAGGAGGAGAAACCAGTTTATACGACTGGAGTGTAGGGCAAATTCAAACTATGTGGGGCAGGCGGCAAACAGGCGGGAGCCATGGGGGAGGATGGTCACTATGGTCACAGGTAGAATCCCTTCTTCCTTAGGGGATCTTAGCCTGTTTCCTCCTTGGATTTCAACTGATTATATGAGTTATACTGCACTATAAGGCAGCAATATGCTGAATTCAGAACTCTATTCATTTACATGTTCACTCACCTTTAAGATGCATTCCTAACAATATCCAGACTGGGATGTGGCTAAATATCTGGGTACAGAGGCCACACTGACACAATTGGTGATAACAGTGTATGCTGTGGCAGCCACATACCTACAGCACTCACAGAGGATGGCATTCCTTCCTCCTTGAGTGCTCCTGGAATCCTGGTCTGGGATCATCTGGCCACAGATGGCAGGGTTTCTGATCTCTTAACTCCATTTCACTGGCCTTCATGTCTAAGTGGGCAGGGACACTGTTTTTATTTGTAGTAAGTTTTGAAACAGACTGTGTGAATCTTATTCTTTCTTTCTCTGTCTTTTCTTTCTTTTTCTTTCCCGAAGTTGTTGTTGGTCTGTAGGACCCATGGAGGCTCCTTAAGAATCTATAGAATAGCTTTTCCATTTCTACCATGAAAGAGCAGAGGGGAGTTTCAGGGATTGCCCTGATTCTGGGGTCACACTGAAAAGCACTGACATCCTACTGAACATTGGCATGGGTTGTCTTTATCTTGGTAGATTTTCTCTATTTTTTCCCCCACCAATGTTCTACAGCCCTCAGTAGCCACGTATCTGACCTCCTTGGTTTATTCTTAGGTGTTTTATTCTTTTGAAGGCTTTTTTTTTTTTTTTAATCTTGTACTTAAGGTTGAGGGTATGGCTCAGTGATACAGCTCTTGCCTTGCATGTACAAAGCCCAGGATTTGATCCCCAGCTTTGAAAAAAAAAAAAAAAACAAACCTCATCACTTAATCACAAGTAACACTTCAAGTAACAATCACATCCAATGGAATATGACCCTAAGAAAGAAACACATTTCAATGTGCTGAGTGAAATACGCCAGTCACAGGAGACTAACTCAGTGTGGTTCCACTCACAGGGAATTCCCGATATTGTCAGATCCGCATGGAAAGAAGAGTGGTGAGAGCCAGGAGGGGATGGGGAGGTGGCGTCTCACCCACACAGGTTTTGTTTTGCTTTTAGGATGGAGATGGACAGTGTTTGATGACACTTAAGTGTTCACTCAGAAAAGGTTAAAATTGGGAGAGAAATGGCTCAGCGGGTAAAGTCACGGCTGCCAAGCCTGGCAATCTGAGCTCAATCTCCAGAACACACACCATGGAAGGAGAACTGAATCCTACAGGCTGTCCCCTGGCCTATACAAACTACACACACACACACACACACACACACACACACACCCTAATTAAAAAACAATGCTAAAAGGGCTAAAATCTAAGTTTTATGTTATATGTAGTATACCACCATAATGAAAACAAATGTTTCTTTGCTTTCTGTTTACAAAAGCATTAATTCTTACAGCTGGGGCTGTAACTTAATTGGTAGAGCACTAGCCTGGTTGAGTCCCTGGTTCTATCCCCAGGAGTGCATGCTTGTAATCCCATCATGTGGGAGGTGGAGACAGAAAGACCAGAAGTTCTAGGTCATTCTTGGATACACAGCAAATTCCAGGTCAGCCTGAGCTACATGAGACCCTGTCTTAAAACAAAACAAGCAATTTTGTAGTGACAGCATTTGGCTATGTATTTGTATTCATCACAGGATGTTTCCACGATAGCAGTGTTTCCCTCTAATATGTTAGCAACAGAAGTATAATTTTTAATCAGTGCCTTGGTTTTGGATATTCAGCCCCTCAACTGTTTTTATTACAAGTGATACTTTGTGGGTGATCTGTAAATATGCATCTGAGCCTTGTCAGATCAAAGTGGCAAACTTCTACCGGAGCCCACAGTACCCACACCCCAGTAAGAGGGAAGCCTGCCTTCCTGTGAGGATACACACCCACAATACAAACCCTATTTATACAACTTCAGGGCCAGAAATCCTACAGAAACGGAAGATACACTTGAAAGAGAGAGAGAGAATACGTATGCACACACCTGAGTAGATGTGTGAATGTTGGTGGTAGAAGTGGCCACAAGGGGCGAGGGGTGTGAAGTGTCTGTGATACAAATACTTTCAAGGTAGTGGCAGCCAGTCCACGAGCCTAGCCATGATCTGAATATTCATGGATGCCTCAGACAGTGAGAAGTTGTACATGCAGAATGTTAAAAACCAAGTTCGGTAAGCATGCCACTGTGTGAACCTGGAGGTAAGGAGCACAGGCGGCAGAACTGAGAGGAGGGTGGACGCATGGGAAGACTGAGGCAGAGGCCAGGCTGGGGCACCCACGGGTGTGCGCGGGTCTGTTGTCCAGGAGGTGGAGCCCTGGCAGGGTAGGAGCAGGCGCAGTGTCCTTCTTATTTGGTAATGTCCAGGACCGCTGGTGACCCAGGCTGAGAGGAGTCACTGCTCTGACAAAGAGAAGGTGGGGCTGAGGGCCAGCCTCACACAGATGGCGGGGAGAAGTGCTGGAGCCAGCTGCAGGGGTTGCTGTGGTGTGGACAGGCCTCGTAGGGAGGAATGGCCAATTCAGACTTGATCCAGATGAGGCCAGTGGGATCCTGGGCTGGCAAGCAATAGACCCTGTGATGCAGGCTATCTTGGCCAACTAGATGGGCGGGCTGGAAATTGACCACTGAATTTATAGGTTTGGCTTTCTTTATTCTTTTAAGGAACTGCTTTTAAGATAAATATCTGAAAATTACACCTGAACCTAGAGGAAAGCAACTCTCCAGACCCTGTCTCTCCTGCCCAGGCATGCCTTGACCCCAGGATGAGTGCAGGGCCAGGCACACAGTGGTCACTCTGTACGTGCTCACCATGTAAACACAGGGAGGGGCACTCCCGGGCCTCCTCCTGGGAAACTGCCAAGCATGAGAAGCAAGAAAGCACTGGGCTGTGGACCCGGGGAGCAACAAGAGAGGTGACTGGGGAGAAGCTCACTCAGTGGGGCTCAGCTGGGTGGATTTTACCAGAGACATTGCACCTCTTGGTCCCTCAGACCCACACCTGGCTCTGAGGTCAGAGGCCTGCTTCTGAAGGTGCCCCATCAGCTGGCTAGGTGGTGCTCCCTCAGAGCCAAATCTATCTCTGCGCTCTAAGCTCCATGTGCCTGTATCTGCTCTCCTTTCTCATATCTGCTGGGTGTTCTCCACCTTGCAGAGATCCCTTCAATGCTCTCAGCTCTTATCTAGGCTCTGAGTAGAAGGAGCTGCATGTCTACCTTCTAGGAGGAACCACCCAAAACAGAGCCCACATCCACAGCGGTCTCATGCCGCTCCGGGACTAGCGTTCTGGGTGGGCCACTGATCCAGTTGCCACCAATACAGACAGTGATGTCAGCACATGGGGCACCAGAGATACTGGTCAGATACTGCTCATCAGCCACATATGTCCAGTCACAGATGGGTGTTAAAAAGTGATAAAAAGTGAAATAAAAGTGGAAAATAGACTCCAGAATAAAACTGAGCATGGTTGGATATGCCTGTGATGGGGTAGAGGCTGGAGGATCAGAAGTTTAGGGTCATCCTTGGCTACAGAGTGAGTTCAAAGCCAGCTGGGGCTATATGAAACTGTCTTAACCCACCAACCAACAAACAACAAGAAAGAAAACAGATTCTACAGTTAAATCTGGAAACAGTGCAGGCAGGGGCTGTCTGACACCTCTGTTTATTTTAAAACCAGGGTGCTGCCTAAGATAAACTTCAGGGTGCTTTCAAGGGCTTCTGAATAACTCCCCACCCCCGACAATCCCACCTGCATTCAGCCAGGAGAGCAGTGGTCAGAGCAGGGAGGAAATGCATAGCCCAAAATGGCAGCTGGTTCTGCAGAGCTTCCCAGAGAAGCCAGCCCTTGGATGCCATAGGTGTATTCTCCTGGGTTGTGGATAAGTGCTGGGCATTGCACTTCAAAGCACTTACAAGGGTCTGTTAAAAAGAGGGACAGGGTTTCCTGTGTTACAGAATCCATTCTCAGAGATGCGGTGCCCATTGACATAAGGGTCAGTGCCTGCTCTTAAAGACTCTCAGACACAAGCTAGTCAGCACAAACAAGATCTAGAGTTCAAGGTGTTTTCTGCTTTGTTATTCAGTCAAAGACAGGAGGTAAGGAGCAAACCCAGTGCACCATTTCCCCTTAATGAACCACGGAGGCACCTGTGAGCCAGCAGTCGCTTCAGCCCACTGTATGTGAGCTACCAGGGAGTTCCAGTCCCCCAGCTCAACACGCTCGGAAGACATGACATCCCCAGGTTCTGCTGCCTAAGACTATTTTAAAGTGGCATCCCTGGAGCCTGATGGGACCCTTTGGGCATCCTGAATAAAAAGAAGAGAACTCTGTAAGGAAAGGGGGGGTTATAAGGAGGGGACCAGCAGTGCTGAGCTGTGACAGGGTAACGCAAACCCCAGCCAGCGCTCAGGCATTACCCTGAAGACAGCTGAGACACTCACAGCCACTGCCAGCAAGGAGTGTCTGGATTAGCACCAGCACCCTGCTCTGCTTCTCCCAGGACCGCCACAGCATTTGCCTGTGCAATGGAGGAAAGCACCTCCATTTTGGCAGGTCCAGAACATTGGGTGTCCTGAAGTACCACTCCACCCCGATGTTTCCCCGTCCCACGAGGAAGCATCCTCAGCAGACTGCCTGTGTTTATGCTCTAGGTTCCCTGAGGTCCTGCTCTGAAGCCTCTCCTTGGCCCAGACCTGGACTCATCCTGGGGCCCCTCCTTTCCCCCACAGAACTGCCCATCCCCCCTCAGCCCAGCTATGCTCCTGCACGCCAAAGGGTACTACTGGGCCATCTCCTAGGCTGCAAACCCAGCCAGCCTTTCCCAAGCTCCCCAACCCCATGAACACCCACCCAACAGGAAGACGGAGCACGGAGGTGGAACAAGCTCTAGCAGTTGGACTCTGCTCTTGCCTCCAAACATGCAGAATTCCCAGCAAGTGGTCAAACACTGTCTCTGAGCCATGTAAGGCCCCAAATCCTGCGTGCTATCTTGATACCTTGAACCCCAGAAGACCTATGAGTTCCTTGTTCTCCCTTGCTGGTGGGAAAGGGCCCCCACCAGGAGGGCCCTTAACAAGCTGAACCTAATGGGTTCCATCTCCCTACAGGCCCAGAGACTACTCACTGAAACCATATTCTCCTTTGGGAACTAGAGCCCCTCGTCTTCCCTGTCACCAGTCTTGCATGGCTACTATATACCCAAGAGACCCTGCATGGTATATGGGTCCACCTCAACTGCCCAGCACCAAATGGGCAGGGCTCACTGTCTCACAGGCTTTAATAAGCGTTCCCTCCTTCCCCAACAGGAAGTTCTCTGAACATCTGGCTCCTCATCTGCTGGGGGAGAACAGCAGGCCAGACTGGGGACTGCTGCCAGTGGGGCAGAGCAGAATCTGCAGGGTGGGAGGACGGGTGCCGGTACCCAGGACGCGGCAGGCACTCACCACACAATGGCCAGCCGAGGAATGGTGAACATGAGAGCAGGTTCATAGTCATCGATCATGTCCTGGGTCAGATACCCAAAGTCCAAGGCTCTGGCAGAGGGAAAGAGGAGTGAGAGGCTATCGGGGGATAGACCCAAGCGCAGGGGAAGCAGAGCGCCCGACCCTCTCTAGGATTCACACTCAGGAGACAGGTGAGAAGGGCGACCTGTACCACATCAGTCACACACGGAGGACAAGGCATGCTTTGCTTGGGAAGCCCCAGAAGAGTGGCCTAATCCACCTCTTTCCCAGAAAAAAAATGGAAGCGCAGAGGTGGGTGATATATGTGAAGACACCTGTCATTCTGTCAGTGTCTGTGACTACCACTGTTTTGTCTAACCTACAAGACAAGGGCCAAGCACAAACATGAGGCAAGACTATTCCCCAATCTAGCACCTCCTATGAAATCCAGTTTGGTTCCCTTCCTCCACCATGAGCGGGTGGTTTTCCCCGTAAGCAGGTACTGCACCATCAGGACTTCAAAGGAAAATGTATTTTCTGTCACCTTGTTTTCTGGGAATTTGAAACACTTCTGGCGGCATGAACAGCGAATGATCTGCCTTTTAAAAACAACAATTTGTGGTGTGATTCAGTCAGTTTCAAAACTAGCACCACAGTCCACACTCTGAGGTGAATCTTCGCCGCAGACTCTATTTGGAGAATCTGACTGAGTTGCCAAACAAGGCCTGATGGAAGCAGTGATGATCCATCTGTGGTGAACAGGCCTGAGCCCTCAGGGCCCACAGAGGATCTGAGGTGAGCAGCAGCAGAAGTAGGGAAGTGGGGTTGAGGAGGCAGAGAGGTGAGGGTACAAGGGGACAAGGGAGGGGTGCTCAAGGGGGAGACTTCTGTTGTCCATCTGTCGCATGACTCCACTGACAGCACCTGCCCTTTGACCCCACAGCAGAGGGAACCTGGGGTGACAGTGAGTGAGGGCACTGACTTCTGCGTAGGCAGCCGGCTGCCGTCTTCCCCTGACAAGATGCCACGCCGAGCAGCCTGCCCTTACCTCTCCACCGTCTCACAGAACAGCACGATGACTTCCTGCTGCACGTAGTACTCCCTGGGGGACTTCACTGGCACCATGGCTGAGACATAGCTATGAACAACACAGAGAACAAACGTCAGACCTTTGTTCTCCAACTCCCCAGGCCTCCCCAGACAAGCACATCAAATGAAAACCACAGCCCTCCATACTACCACCGACCTGCGCCATTGGTTTCGAAAGTACACAGCTCCCAGCTTTAATCAGCTTAAATCAGAGACCCCCCAGCTCTGCCCCAGCTCAGCCCTGACTGCCATAAAACCACTGCACACACTTGTAAGTGCTTGTTCCTACCTTGGACCCAGCTGTGAGGAAGCAATGCATTAGCAAATATGAATCCATGAATGGGGAGAGGAATCCTGGGAGTCCCCATTCCCCAGAGTCAGTCAGTCAGTCTCTCTCTCTCTCTCTCTCTCTCTCTCACACACACACACACACACACACACACACACACACACAGGCCCTGTGTATCTCAGATGTGCAGAGGACTCAAAGGATGCTGGCTGAGCAGCTGGGGGATGCTTGTCTACCTGATGTTTGCCAGTCTGTCTACCTGACCCAGGGAAGAATATTTTCATGCCTTCTTAACTACCAACTCTATTTTTTTCTTGCTATGGAAACACAAGAAAATAATATTCAATCATCTGCCCTCTTGACTCCTGATAGAATACCTCCTTCTAGAGGCTATTCATAGTATCCTATGGTCAGGCTTTATTAGCAGAGGCTTTATTAACACCAAAATCAGGGGTTTCCTGTCCTGTGCATCACATATTGGTACATAGAGCATCACATGTTGGTGCAAAGAGCACAGTGGGCCTCTCCCCCGGGGCCTGAGACTGCCAGAGGCCCCCATGCCCTCTGTTCTCCCTCTTCCTTCAAAGGCTCCATTACCAACCCCCACAGAGATCCCCACATCATTTTCTACACGGAAATATCATGATGTTCCTCCACTCAAGAGCCGGTACACCAAGCGCATGAGCCAAAGCCATGATTCCAAATGTCTACAGCACATACATAGGGCCCTACAGGTCACCTCAGCTCGAACTCAGCAAAGAGAACATCAAAGTGCCTCAGGGCCTCCCGCATCTTCTCCGTGTAAGTGTTGAGGTCTCGGAGTGCCTGGTCACGGAGAGTGCCCCGCACATCCTCCAGGCTGCGCGTCAGCTCCTTGGCCAGTGGCCGCATGGCCATGCTCTCGAGCTCACGATTCATGATGATGGAGCCAGCTGCCAGGCACTGTGGGCAGGAGAGTATGCTTAAGAGTGGCCCGGAGTTAGAAGTTGCGTGTCCTCAGGGAACCCGTGCACCTCAAGGCCTCACTGCGGTAGGTGGGTGAGAACTACGATCACGCTGGTATTTGGGAAGTGGTGGCAGGATCCTGGATGCCTGGGGACCTGAAAGTCTCCTCACCATCACACAAGACACTTCATCTGCAACCAGCCATGCTGGCGTGCACAGGGTCATGGCTCCCACCATGTTCCAAGGGGGATCAGCCAAGGAAGCTCAGACCACAGCTTCCAAAACCAAAGGGCAGACAGAACCCCTGGAGGAGGTCTGCAGGGGCCTGTGGCCAGGGTTACATGGACTCGGCTGGAAAGGGGTGCTCAATGTTAGGACCCGGAATCCCAGCAGCCGCCTACTACCTCAGCCCCGAACCACAGCTGGCCAGCCAAGTTGTCGTGGCGGATCTCCTCTGGGAACTTGACGCAGAAATCCCGAGGGGCACGGTCCTGAGGGATGCACTCTTCCATGATCTGATTAATGATGTTTAACACATTGTCCTGAAACAGAAACAAAGACTGCTCACTGGGACTACAGAAGTGATCTGGCAGCACATCCCACCTCACCACAGGAGGCTCAAACAGAGGTGAAATGCCTACAACCATCCCCTCCCGGGATAACACCAATGTATCCCCTAGTGGCCTGTTGCTGGCACACAGTCCTGTGACTTGGCTCATTTGATGGCTGAGGAGTAGATTTTGTATCACTCTTGGTAAACAACTGAACTGTCTTCCTAGAAAAAGAGACAACTTCCCTCCTTCCTGACCCCTGAATGGCTGGGGCCATGGCTACCCCAGGTTTCTCTGCGCACCCATACAAGTTCTCTCTCGGACCCTGCTCCTCCATCAAGCAGTATGGGACCAACAGACAGAACAGCAAATTTCCTGCCCATCAATACAAAGACTAGCTCAGTGGATTTCTATAAAAACTTGACTTTGGAGACTGGGGAGACAGCTCATCAGATACAATGCTTGCTGTGCAGATATGAGGACCTGGGTTTGGATCCCTAGCATCTACTCTTAAAAGTAGGGTGCAGGGCTGGAGAGATGGCTCAGAGGTTAAGAGCACTGGCTGTTCATCCAAACGTCCTGAGTTCAATTCCCAGCAACCACATGGTGGCTCACAACCATCTCTACTGAGATCTGGTGCCCTCTCCTGGCCTGCAGAAGAACATGCAGGCAGAATAGTGTCTAAATAAAGAAATCTTTAGGGGGAAAAAAAAAGTAGGGTACAGGAGCACATCTGTAACCCCAGCACTGGGGGAGGGGTGGGACAGGAAGACCCTGAGGACTTGCTGACTCTAGTTTCAGTGAGAGACCCTATCTCAAATATTAAGGTGGGGAGCAATTGAGTACTTCTGGCCTCCCCACCTACACACAGAGGTGCCTACACACAGAGGTGCCATGGGCACATGCACACACATGAACACAAACAGGGCTTTCAGGGTCCATTTCTGCATCACTATTGTTCACATTACCAGCCTAGGCTTGATGTGTCCACCTACTTCCAGGCAGTGACACTGCTGGGGGCCACTGTGAAACCAGTCCTTTCAGTACTTGTGGGAATATCAATTTCTACAACAGAGTTAGTGTCCAAGTATGAGTAAAAGGGTCCCCCAGTACCAATGACAACCAGCTGAGGACCCTTGACCTGCGTGAAACTTCGGTTTTCTCACAAAACCACATCTTAGTGAAAGGGTTAGGCTAACTTTGTAACCTATATGTCCTCTAAAGCCTATAGTTTTGAGTTTTAGGTCCAGGTTAAGCTAAAGCCTCTTAGTACCTTTCCAGAGAGTGAAGAAATGTGACCCTATCTGTGAGGACAGATATAAAAAAAAAAAGGGCAAGCAAGCAATGACCTTCACTCAACAAAAGAACGACCAGACCCTTGCCCTTGAGATAGCATTTCTTAGCAACAAACCTAGACTTCTTCTGAGTAGCTTTTGACCTCCAGCCAAGAGCCCACAGCCCTAATCTTCAAGGATGAGCTAACCACCCCCACCTTAAATTGCAGCTGCATCCACACTTGGCAGGACTGGCCAAGCTTGAGCACCTGAGCCTAACCAATTATCTTACTTTATAGCTTCCTCATCCAATCCTAAATTGCCAAAACTAAAACTTCAAATCTCCCGCAATTTTTCTTTTAAAAACCTAAAGGCCTTTGTCTTCCGGTGCCACTCTTTGCTGACCAGCAAGGGTGACCCCGTTGTACAATGGTTAATAAACCTCTTGCTTTTGCAACGAGTCTTGGTCTGGGAGAGTTTCTGGGAAGGGCGCGATTGAACTTCTGAGCTGTGAGACCCCAGGTCTTACTTTTTGGTGCATTGGCCGGGAAAGGGTGTGCCCCTTCCCCAACCCTCATCAGACTGAACTCGGAGGTCGAGCTCGGAACAGGTTAGTCTGTTTCTGTCTTACCAATCTGTTTCTTGTCAGAGATGGCTGCCATGAGGCAGCCAATCAATTAGATTTCTGTGGTACCAATCTGTTTCAGTTTACGTGCCTATCTGGACCTTTTTGGTCATCTCATCAGTCATTGCGATTGACAGACGTGTCAGAATATCGCTTGACTGGGAACTGGGGTACGCCCCAAGTTTCCGTTTGGGAGGTTGGATCTGAGACGGTCCTCCTCCCATCTGATTTTCATAGAGAACGACCGCCACCAGGCAGCCGTTCTATCAGAGCACTGTGAGGTACCACTCACAAGGATGTCCTTGTTTGATTACTTGCCTGATTCTTTGTGTTTCTGTTGTTGTTGCCTCCCTGACTCTTTTGACAGGGAGATGGTCTAGCTTGAGAGCATCTGTAAAAGGGGTTCGGGTCCCCTGAGTGGTTTGAGGCCACTTGCCTGGAACGGTTTCATTAAGGCAGACAGACATGTCATTAATGCCAAGTCCATGGGACATCCTGTAGAACACTCAGCTTGCCCCTTTCTGTGAACAGGGAGGAGCAGAGAGATTCTGCTCCCCCAGCAATTTAAATCCTGTATTTCTCATGTATGTATGTATTTTTCTGTGTCTGTTTCTTTGTAGACTTGGACTGATAAAAATTCAGACAGAAGATAGTTAAAATTAAAACTAGTTCTTGGCCCGGGAGTGCACATGGCTGCATGGCAGGACACCAAGCAGTGTGCTCTCCCTCCCGAGGGAGCCAAGGAGGGAATGCTTTCGGTGGCTGGGGAGACATGTGGAGCTGGGGCTGGAGCTTGGGCAGGTAGTGCTCAGGCACTTGAGCATCTGTGGAATAACAATGCACACCCAGCAGGGCATGGGCTTGATGCGCCATCCCCTTTTTGCGATGGACAGCCAAAGAGCACGGGGGAGGGGAGAGGCCCAGCCAGGAAGCAGGTTCAGGACCTGCGGGGGAGGTAAGCTACAGTAGAGCTCACAAGGGAGCCAAGGGAGCAGGCAAGGCTCATGGGCTTGCTGGGTGAAAGTCCTTAGACATGGCTAGGTGGGGATTGGCACCGTAGCTGCTCCATGATAGGAGCTGCTCTGGCTGCTGAGAGTGAGGAAAAACTCCTCCCCCTTGCCTTCATGCCAGCTTAGCAGGGAAGTGAGCAGCAAGAGCTCACCACGCCCTCTTACTCCTCTCTTCCCTCCTCCCACCTAGGGGGCTTGCAACTTACAGATCAAACAGTAATTTGGAAAAAAACTGCACTTGCTGTAATGTTTAGAATTGCAGCTGAGTCTGTCTGTTTAAATATATGGCCATTATTCGATTGTTTTCAACTGGTCTTAAATGGTTGATATGATAAAAAAAATAATTGGGTATGTTTTAAGGTTAAATTCAAATTCTTGTTTTAAACATGCCTATGTGTTTGTAGGGTCTATAAATGCATATGTTTAAATAACAACAATGTAAATTGCCACATGGTGTGGCTCAGGAAAAGAACAAAGGTTGCAAAATCTCTGAGTCAAAATGATTTTATTTCCTTTTAGGATAAGAAGAAAGTCTTATTCTAAGTTGATATTGGTTCTGAAGATTGGGTTGTTTTCACTGATAAATCTTGGTCTTAAAATCTGGTTTCGACTTTTAAAATTATGGTTATGCTTTGTAAATTCACTCCTAAAAAAGATACTTTGCTTTGATATTGCAGGGACGAGTTTTAAAAATTGTTTAGATGTTTAAGAGGATAAAACATTTACAGTTTATCAGATTTTTAAGCAATAACTCTTGGGCAGTCTAACAACGAACTTAAAACAGTTTCCCAACCCTTAAAGAAAAAAAATTAATAAGAGTTTTCCTGTTGTCTGAAAAAAAAGAGTGAGCAAGAGATATTAAAAAAAAAATAGCTTGTCTAAAGCAAAAATGTCGGTTAAGCCAAAAAAAAAAAAACCTAGGAACCTGAAGGTATATAGGATGTTGCAGAAGGCTAGTAAATGTATTATAAAAAGCCAGAGAGTTAATATGATTAAAAAAAAAAACAACTGTATTTAAATATGTTATAATTCATTTAAAAGGCTGGTGATTCTTCATTGCAAAATGTTTTTTTATGCTCTTTTAAGGGAAAAAAATTCTGGCTGATAGGTTTGGTATGGCTAAAATACTTCATACAGTTTAAAAGTATTCTGTACTGTTCTGTTATGCAGTTGGTTCTAAAACTTATTTGATCACTATATTAAAACTTTTGGTTGTGGGGGATTATGGATGCTCCACAGTGTTTGCTGTGTCATCAACAGCACCTAATGGCTATGTTTGGTATTGTCAGTCACAGCCTGTGCTAACACATGGCTAGCTGCCATGATAGTTCAGGGATAGAGAGCACGTGAAGCTGTAGTTTTGCTAACATATTTGTTTAGGACTTCCAGCTGAGTTCAGTTACACGTGGCCAGCCACCATGCTGGTCCGGAGATAAAGAGGGTGGAGCCATGAGTTTACCACCATTTTGTTTAGGTCTCTCAGTTATGTTCAGTCCTCTGATTAGTGTTAAGTGCAAAGCTTTTTACTGTTCAATTTTAATACAAAGTGGTAGGATCAGCAAGATTTGCTAGCCCCTCTATAAACTGTATCTGATTAAAATGTTTGCTTCAATTTTAGTTCAGAAAGAGCAGACTTAAAGCTATGCTAACAACTGCAGTTGGTTAAGATGTTGAGCTCTACCTAGTGTCTTTGTATAGGGTTTTTTTTAAGGTTAAGCCTAGGATGGGTAACTATAAAGTTTGCCTATTCGTCTTAAAATATATAGTTCTAAAACATACATGTCAAAAATATGCTGGAACTAGATTAAATAGCATTCTATTTTATAGGACACAGTTTAAAACAGATGATAAAAACAAAGAGTAACTCAGATATGCTGGCCCTCAAGCTTATCAGAGATCTGATAAATATGGCATTTTAACATATGTAAGTTTATTGTGACAGAAAGTCCAAAAATCCTGGCAGTAGCTCCCCAAGGTCTCCGAGAAGATTTGGACAATGACAGATGACTGCAACTCTGGATTGTGGTATGCTAACCACTGGGCAATACTGCCCCAACTGGCCCACTGCTAGGGCCCAGCCTAAACTGTGGACAAAGCCGGGGACACCTGAAGAGCCATTGTCTCACATTGTGAGAGGCAAGGTGAGGTCAATCTCTCCTGTTCCTCTTTCCACAGCAGCAGTTTCTCATCCTCTATGCCTGATGGCTGGACTGCCTCTGCTCAAAAAGCCAGGAGACCACAGGAACCAGGGACACTGCCTAGGTAATGGCCTAACTATTCATCTCTGTCATTTTGATTAGTACATTTACTTAGCTCATAATTTATCCTTCTCAGGTCTCTGAGCACATTGACAGCTAGGCTGAAAGGCTAGGCTTAGTTAACAGTAACTTGGCAGCTAAAGAGCAGACAGTTAGGTTCACTATCAGCTCATTGGACAGTTCATTAGTTAAAACTACTGGGTACTATATCTTTTATATATATATATTAAAAAAAACAACAGGTTTGCCCTGCTCACAGGCTTTACATCAGTTGCCAATGTCTTATAATAATAGTTAAATAAAAAAAATATATAAAGTTTATATAGGGTCTGAGATATAGGAGTTCAGGTTATAAAAATCTAAAAAATGTTGGTCTTCATACTGATCAAAGTGTCAATTTAATGGACGTCAGGTTAACACTTAAGTAAAAAAAAAAGTACAAGCAGTTTCTCACGCAGGCAATTTTACTTAGCCAAAATATAGGAGGGTTTACTCAAGGTTGCACAGAGCCTGCTGTCTGGTTACTATGGTTGCACGGAGTTCTTCAGGGTCAGAGCAGTCCGCTGTAAGACCACCAAGGTCAGTCTGTGAGAGACTGGACTTTGGAAAATAGCCAAGAGGCTGAGTTCCGCTGCTCAGATGCCGTTAACTCCAAAAAGGCTGCCACATGGACACACTTAAGTTGTTTATAAAAGATATAAAACAAACAGCTGACTGGTACCAATTCTGTTGGATATAGTTTTTATCTGTTACTCTCAAAATGTTGCTGTATTAGATATGCTGATATGTTACTTTTCTGAGTATATATATGTGTGTGTATATATATATATATATATATATATATATATATATATTTCCTTTTGTGTACCAAAAATTCATATGAGTTTATAAAAATCAAAAGGTCATGAGACCTAAATCTGGCATAACTCAAATGGATCCCAGAAAAGTTTTTCCCTGCTGTTGGGATTCCTCACTTTTTCCATTTAACAGACAAATCTTAACTTCTGTCTCTAGTCTAAATTTGTCTCAGCAGATTTTCACCTGGTTGACTCTGGGCTGCAAACTAAAATCTGGACTTGTTGGAAGCTGACATGACTGCTCCCTGTCTCTTCAATTGGATCAACTAACCAGAGACTGTTAAGGACTGCCTCATTGATCAGCCTTTGACTGGCTCCTAGTAATCTTTACCCATGTACTCTCTCCAACTTTTGACCAGCATTTCAGCCTCTTTTAAACTGAGATTTCAACGATCCATCATCAGCATGAAGAAATTCCAGAAGACGGATCATCGGCCCATTGTCCCATTCTACAGGCTGAAATGTTGAGTCAAAAGGAAAAAAAAAAGAAAATTTTTTTCTTAAAATAAAATTCTCACTCTGCAGCTGCTTCATGATTGAAGCAGTTACAAGGAGAAGGGGGAAATGAAAGGGTTAGGCTAACTTTGTAACCTATATGTCCTCTAAAGCCTATAGTTTTGAGTTTTAGGTCCAGGTTAAGCTAAAGCCTCTTAGTACCTTTCCAGAGAGTGAAGGAATGTGACCCTATCTGTGAGGACAGATATAAAAAAAGGGCAAGCAAGCAATGACCTTCACTCAACAAAAGAACGACCAGACCCTTGCCCTTGAGATAGCATTTCTTAGCAACAAACCTAGACTTCTGAGTAGCTTTTGACCTCCAGCCAAGAGCCCACAGCCCTAATCTTCAAGGATGAGCTAACCACCCCCACCTTAAATTGCAGCTGCATCCACACTTGGCAGGACTGGCCAAGCTTGAGCACCTAAGCCTAACCAATTATCTTACTTTATAGCTTCCTCATCCAATCCTAAATTGCCAAAACTAAAACTTCAAATCTCCCGCAATTTTTCTTTTAAAAACCTAAAGGCCTTTGTCTTCCGGTGCCACTCTTTGCTGACCAGCAAGGGTGACCCCGTTGTACAATGGTTAATAAACCTCTTGCTTTTGCAACGAGTCTTGGTCTGGGGGAGTTTCTGGGAAGGGCGCGATTGAACTCCTGAGCTGTGAGACTCCAGGTCTTACATTTTCACCAGGTAAGGGAAGTGCTGGGTCAGTACTTTCAGACCCTGCTCCTCCACCAAGCAGGATGGGACCAGTAGGCAGAACAGCAAATTGCCTGCCCATCAATACAGAGACAGCTCCAACTCTACTGAATGGTCGTGCACACTATGGCAGGACACCCAACTTTTCTGATTCTCGGCAGCAAAAGGGAGACCACGGTTCCATGGCAGCGTGGAGGCTGCAAGCATTAGAGTTTGTAAAACTTGAAAACTTTCCATGCACCGCTCCTTGTTTCTTTTGTTTGACACAATGTCTCATTTTGTACCCTGGAAGACCAGGAACTTGCAGGAGGAAAACAGGAAACACAGCTTACAAGAGAGTAGGCATCACTACACACCCTACAGACGTTAAAAATGACTAACATGAATAATTCATGCTGACAACTTATACGAAATCTCTTGAAGCTGCAGACTACCAAAACTCTTCAAGAAGAAATAGAACGCCTAAAAAGCTCATATGTATTCAATAAAATGGATCTGAGGCTAAAAATATCTCCATAGAGAACCCTCTAGATCCAAACAGAAAAATAACACTAATTTGACACAAGCTCACAAACCCCTCCCCCCCAAAAAAAATGCAGAAATGAGAGTATCTCCCAACACATTCTATAGGTGTTTATTATCCTGATACCAAATCAGACTGGCTGAATAACCTTCATGAACACAGAGACAGAATTCTATTGTCTTAAATTCATTTTTTGAGGCAGAGATTTATGTGTACCAGACTGGCCTCAAACTCACTGTGCAGCCAAGGCCTTATACAAGATTTATGTATACCAGACTGGCCTCAAACTTACTGTGCAGCTAAAGCCCTTCCTTGCCTCTAGGTTACAAAGTGCTGGGTTACAGGTGTATGACTACACACCTGGCTATATTACATTAAAAAATTTATTAACAAAATCTGAGGAGGCTGAATTAAATAACTCATAAAAAGTGTACCATACCATGAGAGTAGAGAGAGAAGCTCTAAATTCTGCACTTCCTTAGAAGCTTAACCGCTGCTGTTCTGTTTTTCTGTTTTGTGGGTGGTCACAAGCATTGAGCCCATGCCCTTATACACACTAAATGGGAGTTTGTATCATGGAGCTAAATCCCAGCCATTCTGTAGTTTTAAAAGCCCACTTTTCTTAAAAGTGGGGTCAAATTCTGTCTTATATTTTTGGCATATGTGTGACACCCAGTTGGTTCCTCCATCTTCTTTCTACTGGAGAACCGAATGGTACCTTCCATCACTCTTTTTCACTGAGTTTAAGCAATCAGGGCCCTCTGGCTTAGAGGAGCCTAGTTATGCCACTGGCTTTTGTTAGAATATATATAATGATACAGTGTAGGAGTTACCTCCTGAGGACACTGAACCACCAGGACCAGGTGAGTCCAAGATCCTTTCCAAAACTACATAATTGTTTCTCTAAATATAAAAATGGTGAGAAGCCTGGGAGTATGTACTGGCACAGTATTCAGACTTTCAGCAGTCTGACACAGCTTACCATCATCTATGTGATTCCCTGATTATTACCAGAAAGTGAATAACTAGATAAGGTATACCACTAAAGAAGAAAACAGCCAGCCAGGCGTGGCGATGCATGACCGTAATCCTAGCACTTGGGGAGGCAGACGCAGGCAGTTCTCTGTGAGTTCAAGGCCAGCGTGGCCTACAAATTGAGTCCAGGACAGTCAAGGCTACAGAGAAGCCCTGTCTTGAAAAACCAAAACAAATAAACAAAAATAAAAACTAGACGGGCATGGCAATGTACAACTTAGGAGGCTGGGACAAGAGGATTTTGAGTTCAAGCCCAACCTTACTAAGCAAGACCTCATCTAAACACACACATGCACACACACTAAAGAGAAGGAAAAGAAAGACTAGAAAGGAAATAAAGAGGGGAAAGAAGAACAGGAGGAAGAAAAAGTCAGCATTTTCGGTCCATCACCCATGTAACTGAATGTTTCCTATGTGCTAAGTACTGGGTGAACTAGCGGATATGACAGAGAGAGCTCTACCTCACAACACCTGCATGCAGCTGATGCTGGCAACAGACAGAATAACAATGGAGACAGTATTTATTACGTTAAAGTATCCAGTATCATTTACCGTAAGAAACTTGATTATTCCAATAGTCACAAAGACAGGATTTGACAAAACTCCAACATCCATTCCTGATAAGAGCCCTCAGCGAGCTATTTATTTAAAGGCAACTTCCTTGGCATGGTAAGGGGGTCTGCAGAAATCCTGCAGTTAACATGCTTGATGAGAAAAGACTGCCTCTCCCATGGTAATATGAACAAATCTGTTCACCACATATGTGGTGGGAGCAGGGGATGGCACACGACACAAAATCAAGAGAGCCAGTGAAGAGAGAAAGAGTACAAAGCCGGATTTGGTGAGGTGGCTCAGAAGTTAAGAGTGTATGCTGCTCTTTCAGAGAACCAGAGTTTGCTTCTCTGCTTACGCTTGCCTGTAACTGTGGAGGTCACCAGGGGGATCTGATGACCTCTTAGGGCTTCAACAGACACTTGCACTTGTGTGCACATACCCACACACAGCTACACATGCATACACATAACCTAATGCAAATAAATCTTCTAAAACAAAAACACAACTTTATTTGCAGAAAACAGTTATACAAAAACATCTGGTAGACTCGAAAAGCATGATGTCAAAACTAGTAAGTGAATTAGAAAGTGATCCATGAAATGTATCTGGGAACCGGGCACAGCCCAGCAACTTGCTGAGGCAGATATATCACTTGATCCCAAGAGTTCAAGGCTAGCTTAAGCAACATACAGATACACACCCCCCACCTTAAAACTCTGTGTGTGTTCTTTTTTCAGCTTCTTGACATATGATTACTAAAACGCTTGCAATCTCTGAGGTAACAGAGTCTTACATTAATGAGGCGACAGGTAGCCAGGCTCTAAGTAGCTTCAGGATGAGGCTGACCATTACAGGGCACAGGCCTGGATTTTCAACTTTACTCTCAAACTCTCAGGGGAGGAGAGGTTATCAACCACATCTGTGCATGAAACCTCCATAAAACCAAAGGACAGGCAGGGTTCAGAGGGCTTCTGGGTTGGCAAACTCATCTGCAGTCTAGGATGGAGCATTTTCCAGCTCCACAGAGCCCAGGAATGCCCTGCTCAGGCGATGTCCAGATTATCACCCTGCCTGCTCTTCACACATGTGCACCTGCCTCCTTCGTTACAAATGGTAGAGGAAGTACTCCCTTGAATTCTGACATGTCATCAGGAGGCATGAGAAGTGCTGAGCTGAGCACACCCACCTGCCATGGAGGGGACTGCCGGAAGTGGGGAGGTTCCTTGTCAGAATGGAGAGCAGGGAGCAGGAAGAATAGCACTGTGGCCCTCAGTAAGGCCTCGGGTCCCAAGGCCAGTTTATACAAGTCTCTCATCTTTCTACACAGCAGCACCAAGCACTCACAGACTAAACTGAATAACACAAGGCCAGTCGGGACACCATGAGGAGACATGAGATTCTTGGTTCACGGGCAAAACTTGCATGAGGTGCCAAGGACAAGAACTGGAGCCCCAACTGCACATGCTGAGCCTGATCTAATAGTCCCAGAAGGGAGGAGAAGCATTGGATTGGGGCAGGGGAGAAACTGAGTCAACACAAACAGCCCCATAGAGGGGCCAAGAAGAGGAGAGAGCTGAATCCTGGGCTTAAGAGGCTGGAGAATGAGGCGGAAGAAGTGACAGCGGGTGTGAGGTGAGACAGGGAACAGGGTCCTGTGAGCCAAGTGACAAACAATAGTGCTGAGGTTGTGCATTATCTCCTGTCCCCATGCTTCTCTCCCAGACCCCAAGACAAGGAAAGAATCTGTATCCTTAAGACACAGCCTGGTTGGCAGCTATGGTGCATGCCTGTAATCCCAGCACTTGGGGAGGCAGAGGCAGGTGAGTTTGAGGCCCGCCCAATCTACAAAGCAAGTCCAGGACAGCCAAGGCTACACAGAGGAACCAAAAAACCCAAAAAGACACACCCTGAACCTAAGTGTTCCCCCAAGACCCCTCCCTCTTCACAGTACAAGACTCACTGTAATAAGCCCTGACCCTTGACCTAAGAAGGGACCACCAGCTTGACATCCGTTTCCCCCACTGTCACTGACACCAATGAACACCTAACTGAGAGTGAGATATGGCCACAGCCATGTCCCGAAGTGGCCACAACTGCCCCCTTCCCAACAGACAGGAGCAGGGGAAGGACCCTTCAGCCCTCTGAGTGTCTCTCCTGTGGAATGTCTCCACACTGCAGGTAGCTCTCTCATAACTGTTGCCCTCCCAGAAGCTGTTTCTAACAGGAGCTCCTGAAAAAAGGAAGGCTGGCCCTGGAGGAACCTAGGGCATCTTTTGGAATGTCCAAACAGACACACAGCTCAGAGAAAGAAGGAGCAGATCACGACCCTCAGACAGGGCCCTTACACTGGAGCTCCATGGAAACAGACCATAGACAAGAATATGAGGAGGTAACCTGGAGTATGATCACCTTTGCTACTTTGTGGAAACCATATCCAGCAAGGCCTTGGGGACCACAGTGACAGTCGTGAGCTGCCTCCTTATCAGGTGAGCACAAGCCCCACCTCCCAGAATAGAGGACCACCCCACACCCCCCAGAAACTTATAGGCAAAATACACAAAGAAGGTTCCTGAACTTTTCGAAAGACTGTGCTTGTCACTTGACAAAACTCTGTCCCTGCTGGAAATGCCTCGTGAACGTTTGGTGCACTGGAAGAAAACGCTGCTGGTAAGGTATTTTTAGCAGCAGCTTCCAGAGCCGTCTCTGAATTATGCAGCAAAAGCTCACAGCACCATGAGTCAGCAGCCGAGTGCAGTCACAGCCCCCACCAGCTTTGCACACGTTACCTAGAGCACCCAGGGCAAGTAGCTCCCTTCCCAAAACAGCCTCACTCAGGCTCTCAGCTTCTGCTCTTCCCAAGTGTCCTTCCCAGTTAGTCCTTGCAACCTAGCTTCCTATCCCACGTGATCCTGCCCAACACCAACCCTCCTCTTGAGTCTAGTCTCTTCACTGTCTCCAGGGCCCTGATCACATCCCTACAGGGCAAAGCCACATGCTTACCAAGGACAGGTAACAGCATCCATCCTTGGCTACAGATACTTACCCAAGCAAGAATCTTCCCCAAGACCTCCCCAAGATGGAGACACACATCCCGACACCCCCAGCTGCCCCCTTACCTGGCAGGAGCGGAACTGGCTGACGAGCAGTGTGCACCGCTGGGGCTCCTTCCGCCCATCCAGGCTGTCCAGCTCTGCAGCCACCTGGTTCAGCTCCTCGTCGGCATAGTAGAACTGGGCCAGCAGCTGCGGGTCTGACCTCTGCAGGAGAGAGGTGCCGGAGCGTGAGGAGGTGGTAATGGCTGGAGGAGACACTGTAGCTGATGACCTTGTTCCCACAGGGCAGGCTGCCATCAGGATGGCCCCCAGGGCTCAGTCTCTAACCTGGACTCTTCCACCCCAAGCAGTGGTCATCTTACTAAAATTCTCCAAAAGAACCTTTAGGAATACAACCAGAGCAAAACAGGCCCTGGAGTTGTGCCCACTTAGCTCACTCTACACAAAGGATCCTCATTAGAATTCCAGATAGGGGGAAGAGAGAGGACCAGGGCCCTGGGATGACAGTAAACCTGTTTTCTCTCTCTCTGTGTGTATACATACATACATACACACACACACACACACACATATATGCATACCAGGCCTGGTGGCACATACTTGCCATCCCAGTACTGGAGAGGCTGAGGCAGGAGGATTGTGTATTTGATGTGAGCCTGAGTTATGTAATGACACTTTGTCTAAGAAAAACTGTTTAATTCACACATCTAAACAGAAATGACAAAGACAGACACTGATGGAAGGACCCCAGAATAAGGTGGTAATTTCACACCACTGAAATGTGAATGTCAGGCAGAGCCTGGGATCAAGTCCTCCACTCCCTGCCGTCTGGAGACTTCCCTGCCATTTGGGGAACACCAGTTTCCTCAACTCAGAGGCCTCCCTTGAACTGAAATCACAGGTGTCTGGTTCTGGTCTTGCAAAAGCCAAACTCTGAGTAGAGCCCAGGCTCCCTGCCTCCTCATCTGGCCTGATATCTGCCCACTGTCTCTCTGCTGGCTGGCTTCTTTGTCTACACATACACAGCAAGCCCATACCACTCTGGGCCTTCACACAATGGTTCCCTAAGCTCCTAAGTATGAAGGACTCCTTCCCTTAGATCTGACAGTCCAGGATTCAGAGAAGGGAAAATGGTGAAGCCCCAGCATGTTAAGGTGAACGGTACTTGTGACTGCAAGAAAAAAGCCATGGGAAAGGGCTGAGGATACATCTCAGAGTTAGAGCATCTGCCTAGCACCGCAAGGTTCCGGCTCACCCTTCAATACCAGAAGGAAAAAACAGAAGAGAGAGGACTGTATACAGACACAAATATACCAACCCAAATTTGCTGTAATGCTGATCAGATGTGTGCACGCATGTACACACAGCACCAAACTGACACCTGGTCCACGATCTTCCACCCATGCCTGTGGCTATGTTTATACCACAGAGTGTTAAACATAAGCTAACTTCTGGACATGATTGGTAGTTTCCCTGTCCTTTCCTTTCCCTCACAGTCTGCTTTCTCTGCCCCTCCCTTGTGCTCTACATGGCCAGGCCTCGGGGAGACTTTTCCTTAACTGCAGGGCCTTGGTCACAAACATGCATCAGTCCTGCACCTCCCACCCAGCAAGTAAGAGAGAGGTACCCCAGGTACAAGCAGCCCGTCATGGGGCAGAGCTGCCAGAGTCACCAATCAGAACTTGCAGAGCACTTCACAGCCATGTTGAGTGCCTAGCCAAGATGGGTATCAGGCCTTCCTATGACATTCTGCAGAAGGCTGAGAGGGAACTCCCAGATGCTGCCTGACCTGGTCTAGATGGAGATAATAGCACCTCCCCTTTGCCGGCGTGGTGACATCCTACAGGCAGATCGAGAAAGGCCCCTTGTGCCACAGGCTGCACCCAGTGCTGGCCTCCTGCCCCTCCACACCCAGGAGGGCTATGAAACACCAGAGACTATGATGAGATGAGTGGTTGGGGGTTGGGAAATGGCTCAGTGGGTAAAGGTCTGCCATGCAAACATAATGACCCGAGTTCAGATCTTCAGAGCCCATATAAGGCCAGACATGGTAGTGCGTGTCTGTAACCCCAGCATTCCTAGACAAGACAGGAGGGAGTAGATAGGAGGCAGAGATAAGAGAGGCCCTAGAGCCAGGCAGTGGTGGTGCACACCTATAATCCCAGCTCTTGGGAGGCAGAGGCAGGCAGATCTCTGAGTTCAAGGCCAGCCTGGTCTACACAGTGAGTTCCAGGAGAAAAAAAGAGAGGGGCTCTAGAAGCTCACAAGTAAGTTCACAGGCCAGCAAGCCTGCACAGAGAATAACAACAGAGAGACCCTGCCAGGATCGAGGAAGAACCAGTGTCCAACATTGTCTTCTGATCTCCACATGTGCATCATAGCACACCCACCCATAGTCACAAACACCAACACATGTGTGCATGTGCACCTGAACACACACACACACAGACACACACACACACACACATAATCTCAAGACTGGGAGGTAGATACAGGAGGTTCTCAGGGGCTCATTGGCCAGATAGTCAAGTCCAACCCATAAGCTCAAGGTTCAGTGAGACACTCTGTCTTAAAAAATATACTGGAGAACAAACAGGGAAGACATCCACATCAACCTCTTTGACTCTCATCCACATACAAGCATAGGTGCAAACACACACACAAATGAACATATTTACACACATACGAAAGAAAGAAAGAAAGAAAGAAAGAAAGAAAGAAAGAAAGAAAGAAAGAAAGAAAGAAGAGTAAAATGTGATTTAAAAATAAAGAGAACTTTGAGGCCACTGACAGTTCCCTCTGATGTGGGGGAAATAGCTAGGGTGTCTATGGCTGAAGACCCACAGCTCCAGCATCCCAAATAAAGTGTCCAACCTCAAAGCCCATGAGAACTGCACAGAGGTTGCTCTAAATTTCTCTATGGCCATAAATACAAGCCTTCTCACACTCTGCTTCCCCTGTGAAGGGCCCAGTGGCCATTCAGATGCTGTAGACTTGACACAGGTGTACGCAAAACCTCGTTTGCCTTCACCTGGTTTTGACTTCTTTAAATTAAAGCCCTGAAAAACAGACATACAATGTCTAGACCACTAAGTAGCATGAGAGATCTATGAACACACACACACACACACACACACACACACACACACATACATATAACGCACACACCTAGAACAGATAAATTAAGAGTTTTCAGAAAATACTACAGAAACACAAAATGCCTGTGCTGTTTTAAAATTTCAGCTGTCAACAGAGTGGAAAGCACCAGGCCCTTCGGGATTGCTATTTCAGACTGAAGAACCAGATATCCTCTGTGTCTCCGCACAGGTCAAAGTGTGGGAGCAGAACGGATTCTTAATTATTGTGTCAGTCATGTCTATCCCAGGGCCCAGGTGTTGTGCAGGAGGAAGCCTCCAGGCAGGGGTCCCAGGAAATGAATTAACAAAACCAATGAGATTTAAATTTGTCCTAATTAACAGGATCCAAGAGAAAACCTTTGGTTATGAAGTCTAAGTATGCAGAGTAGGGCCCATACAGCCACTTTAACACCTCACCACCCAGTGCTACACCAGCCTGGCCGCCACTGGCCCTCGGCAGGCTGGTTCACAGGCCTGAGGCAGGGAGGCGGCAGAGGAGGCCACAGACACACTGATTTTAAGTGTTTTGATGTCCCAAGAGAAAATATGTATAACAAAGGGATTGCTTTAGTAGGGAGAGGTACATACTCTGTAAAGATGTGTGAAATAAGCACTGTAACAGTGTAAAATCATACACTAACAATAGGAACACCTTTAAAACGATACTGTGTCAACATTGTCTCAACTACTTCCACAGCAGAGGAAACTCAGCTTTGACAGGTCTTAGGCTTTCTTTTTCACTGGTGATCTCTTTCCCAACAAATCTTCAGACCACCCCTTGCATGAAACAGGTATACAAATCAAACATTTACTCATAAATTAATCATAAAGAATTTTTATTTTAAAACAATTTGTTTTTGTTTTTTAAATTAATTTATTTTTTATTAATTACAGTTTATTCACTTTGTATCCCAGCAGTAGCCCCTCCCTCGTCCCCTCCCAATCTCACCCCTCTCCCTCATCTCCTCCCATTCCCCTCTCCAAGTCCACTGATAGGGGAGGTCCTCCTCCCCTTCCCTCTGACCCTAGCCTATCAGGTCTCATGAGGACTGACTGCATTGTCTTCCTCTTTGGCCTAGTAAGGCTGCTCCTTCCCCCTCAGGAGGAGGTGATCAAGGAGCCAGCCAGCCACTGAGTTCATGTCAGAGACAGTCCCTGTTCCCATTACTAGGAACCCACTTGGATACTGAGCTGTCATGGACTACACCTGTGCAGGGGCTCCAGGTTATCTCCATGCACGGCCCTTGGTTGGAGTACCAGTCTCAGAAAAGACCCCTGGGCCCAGATTTTTTGGTTCTGTTGTTCTTGTGGAGCTCCTGTCCCCTCCAGGTCTTTCTATCTCCCCTTCTTTCATAAGGTTCCCTGCACTCTGCCCAAAGTTTGGCTATGAGTTTCAGTGTCTGCTTTGATACCCTGCTGGGTAGAGTCTTTCAGAGGCCCTCTTAAAACAAATTTTTGAGGGCTGGGGAATGGCTCAGTGGATAAAGTCCTTCTGTGCAATCATGAGGACCTGAGTTCAGATCCCAAGAACCCACACTAAAAAGCCAGGCATGACGGCACACATCTGTAATCCCAGTGCTCCTATGGAAAGATGAGAAGTGGAGACAGGAAAAACCTCTGAAGCTCACAGGCCAAGTAGCCTGGTATGTGCAGAGGCAAACAACAAAGAGACCCTGGCTCAAACAAGGTGGACATCAAGGACTGACACTTGAGGTTGTCTTCTGATCTCCCTGTGGTGTGACTGCGCCTGTAACCATGCACAAATATACACAGCATACACACAAAGACTCATAGCTATACCGAGCAATTAAAGGTTTAGGTCACAATACAGAACGGACCAATGCAGCACTAACCCCAAGAAGCCGATTGCATTATTGATTCACTCAAATGCCTGGTCCCCGATGAGTGTGGCTGTCAGTGCAGACTAAGCTAAATGAGCTTGGGCCTGCTCATTTATGGGCCCTCTGAGCAGCCATGGGTGACTCTGAAGTTCAGAGGACTTCTGGTGAGGTTGGGACAGAATTAGAGATCACATGAACCATCTCTAGAGTCCCTGTTCACCATGAGCTACTCCAGAAGGATCAGGCCCAGCCCTGCATAGAAGACTGTTAATCAGAGCCTTCTGTGCAGTGGTCCAGACAGGGAGACTGAAGCTCATGAAAGTAACAAATGGCTTGGATTGCATGTTAGAGACTATGACGCAACAACTATGGCCAGGAAAATAGTAAGAACCCTCAGGCCTCTCAGGTAGATGAAGAGAGTAGTCCAGTGCCAGAGCTAGACCCCATTCGTACCATTCATACTCTCACTTCTTAAATACGACATGAAGACTGCAATTAGAAGACATTAAACGATTTCCTGTAGCTGTGACAGCAACCCCACGGTCTTGGTCAGGCTCCAGGCAGCAGAATAATAGGCAGGCAGGTAGCAGGACATGTGACTTGCACAGATGGTACAACAGGAAGCATGCTGAACCAGAGAGGACAGTTCCTGCCCCAGGTCAGCCCGTAAGTGGCACAAAGCCCAGAAGTTCTGACCCAAGCAGTTGTCCCCAGAATGTCAGCTAGGATCTTAAGACCAATTTCTGAGAGAGACCCCCTGTGCCGTAACTATCGAAGTGCCACCCACTGGCCCAAAACGCAAAACATGTAACCCTGGTACTTTACCTTTCGGTCTCGGCACATCCCCAAAGAGCGGACATTCACGATGGACTTCAAGAAGAGACTGGAGAGTTCCTGGGAAGGATGGCCACCCTCAGTGCCATCCTGGGTCCCAACCTCTCCTGGACTCTGCACTCCAATCCCCCAAATCCAAAAGCATCACAGAAAACCAAGAAAAGCCTCTGGGGGTTGTAACCAGTGTTTGCTACTTTGTGGGTTCTTTCTTTGTGGGTACCCTTCTCTACCCCTTTTCTTCCACCCTTTTAACTCCTTAACACTAGATAGGAGAGAAAAAAAAGGAGAGAAAAAGAGTGGCATCATTAGAGTAGTTCCTACTGATTAAGAATGTCAAGTTCCTTGGGGCACTTTGATCTTTGCTGTCAGGATATCTAATTTCTTCTTGTTGCTGTTGCTTCTTTGCTCATGAGTACTTAACAAAATGTGACCAACAACAAAAAAACAACCCACCACCACCTCTAGGGCTCTCTGAGAAGTTCCCAGAATTCTAAACATCACCCAATCATAGAAATGATCTGCAGCTGGCAAAATCATGCCTCCGCCAAAGCAGGAGGCAAATCATAGCTGCTTTGGAGCATCCCCATATCCCAACACCTGGGATGAAAAAGAAAACATATTCTTCTAACATTTCTGTGCTTTTTAGAGAAACCAAAATTCCAAAACTGTCACTACAGGAGGTACCTTAATTCAACTCACCACAGCAGCTACCTACCCCCACAGCTGCTCAGGCCACACAGCTGTTGGCAACAGGCTTCCATGGTGGGGACTGCTCATTGCCTCCAGACACTGACGCAGGCCCTCCACAGTAGCCCTGCCCCACTCATTCACACAGGAACCCAGAGACAGTCAGCATCCCGCACATGCCTTCAGCCTGACCTGGATCCACAGCTGGCCTGTCCTCAGAGGCACGGGGCCATCAGGAGCCCTGCCTGACCCTAGGCTGCAGCACAAGCCCTCAAAGCCTTCCACGGCACTCCCTGAAGGACAAGCTGACACTTTTGGTTTTGTTCACATTGGCAAACACTGCCACTGTGGTAAAATAGAAATAAACCATTTCAATAATGAGGGAAGAGAATAATCTGTAGCCTGGACTCAGATTGGCTCCAAGATCAAATCCCAAACACTTCCTCATTGGTCCACCCCCGCTAAGTGACCCTGGAGCACTGAATGCCTGGTAAATGGCATGTACAGTCCCTAGTGTCATTAGTGTGCACAGCAGTGATAGCAGGGAACAGTCGACCAGGATAAGGAGCCAAATACTATATATCCTTCCCTCGAGAAGGTGCCCACCCCCACAAGGCAGCCCTGCCCCGGACCAGCGAAGACTGAGCTGGGGCTGTGTGAGGGATACATGCAAAGTATAATCACCATCCTCTCAAGAGTGAAGAGTGAACCTCGCAGACAGCGAAAAACACCTGCGTTGCACACACACTGCATGGCCCAGTCAGAGACAAGCAGAGCTATCCACCTGCCCAAGGCAACAGCAACCCTGGACTGGCCCAAGGGACTCCCCAGGAAAGCATGAGGCAGGGTAACAAGTGGGTCAGAGTATCCAGGTGACGGAAAAGTAGTCTTAACTCCAAGGCAGGGAACAGGGATGCTGGGGTAGCCCTGAACAGAGGTGGGCAGAGAGTGGAGGGCAGCTTGGAGTCCCACAGCCAGGGACTGGAGGCAACTACATTTTAAGGACACGAAGTTGGCAAAGGGTTTGGTGCGAATGCCAGGTAGCCAGGTGCCTCATGCTTACATGCTGCATATGCCACCATACTCTACAGCTCCTGCTGGCCTGCAGCACAACCTCGGGGTGCAGGCAGAAACTTGACGCTTGCCTCTCCACCATCACACAGTAACAGAGGATGGACTTCCCACCTGTGCACAGCCTGAATGCTGCCTGGTGGCTCCCCAGTCAGCCCTGCCCTACAGATTCCCCCAGGGCCTTTCAGAGTTTTGAACACTGGACCTGACCTGGAGACAAGTGACCCTTGAGTGGTGTCACACAGCTTTTCTTCCTCAGGTTCAAAGATCGCCAGCACTGGCTAGTGAGGCCGTGGTTCCAGTGTGCCCAGGGGAGTGCTTTAGTCTCAGCTGGACTCTGGGTTACTGAGCTAGCTATCCAACACAAGCGGACCCCAGAAGACCCCAATATTGGCTGACTTCCAGAGAGGGAAGATGTAGGAAAGTTATGTGTGTCTGCTTTGGGCCCCTGTGGTCCACAACATTGGGGGAAGAGCACCCCTCTACTCCACAGAAAGTGTACAGGTACACACGTGCAGGGTGGGGTAGGTTAGGAGGAGGTGTACCTCCACCTCAGCTGAGCACAGCAGGAACTGAACCAAAAGGTCACACAATTTAGTGACAGTCAACAGGATAGCCCCAACACAGCCCCTGCCCAACACACCAGCTGAAGGTCGACCAGACAGGGACAGCCACCAAAATAAGCCGTATCAGAAAGACTTGAGGGTGAAGAATTCCGGCCAGTGATAGTTGTGAAGCCTTATCCATACCTGAGAGCTTCACCATAAAATCTGAGGGTCAGAACCCCACTTTTCCTGAAAAGCTTTTGTAGCAAGTGATGCCCAATGGGATGTTTTATAAGAAAGGGCTTATGCATAGCTGCACAGAGGCCTCCCTGCAGGCAAGGCTGTGCCTCTGTGGTTTCTCAATCTGGTAAATTAAGATTTTTAGGTCTAGCTTGGAGATCCCCCAAAAAATAACCCCCTGTACCCACTGTCTCTCCAAACAAAGCTCCTTTTCCCAGACTCTTGCTTGCTTGCAACAGATGCCAAAGCCAGCTCAGAAGGCCATGATAGTATGGGAGAGCCAGAAGCAGCCTTCACACGGCTGCTAATCGCTCAAGGACAGCAGTGCTCGGCAGAGCTCAGTGGTCATGAGAAAACTACAGAAGGCCCAGCTCCAAGTGCACCGGCCTCTCCCCTGCCAGAGAACAAAGGAGCCCTTTGCAACCTCACCCTGCCCTATGATACCGAGAAACACAGGGTGATGCTCTGGAAGAGATCCCAGCCCTGCGGGGTGGACTGAACAGGCCTCTTCGATCAGGACATGCCCTGTGCCAGGGAGCTCCTGGCCAAGGACCTTGCAGCAGCAATACGACACTGACGTATTGCCAGTGACGACACTGGCCTGGCTGTAACGCTCTCTCTGCAAACTACCACAGACCACTTAGAAAAGCTGGTTCTTTTCGTTCTGTTCTGTGTTTAGGAATCGGGTCTTGTCGTATTACCCAGGACGGACTCAAACTCCTAAGCTCCAGTAAGTGATTCTCCTGTCTCAGCTTCCCAAGTAACTCATGCTATGGTTGTCCACCAGAGAGCTTGGCTAAGTGAAGGGTCTTCAAAAGAAAAGTGAATTTTCTAATAAAACTCCCAATCAAATGCTGTCCTTATACTAACTGCAGACAGTTCAACGGAGCAGCAGCGTGGGACTGGAAAGAAGCCAAGGAAGCACTCACAGGGAGAGTCCGCAGGCAGCGCCATGGAGGGAGAGTGCTGTCAGCAAGCGGAATGGCCTGCCTGGCAGGTGGGTGCAGAAACTGGAGCAGGATCATATTTTTTTTTTTTAACTTCAATAGATTAAAAGATACTTTAAAGTGCATTTTATGGGACTGTGCAGACAGCTAATGGGCAAAAGTGCTTGCTATGCAAGCCTGAAACCTGAGTTGAGACAAGTGGATTACTGAAGTTGGGTTTAGTAGTCAGCTCAGTTACCCTGGTGTCTGCTCTATGGACTCAGGCCTTTGAGTGCCCCATACTCTCTGCCTGGCAGTTCCACAGTCCTGGGATGCAGTGGATTGGAAGAGGCCCACCCAATACAGAAGGAACAAGATCCTGTAGGTCTTAGGCCCATGCTACCACACAGAGAAAACAGAATTCAAGGGGCGTCAGGGACATGTTCCAAAAGCCAGCACTTACAGAGGCTTCGCTGGCTGAGGCAGGAAGGGTTAAGGCGGGTTAGCAGAGCAATGTGACCGATGTGACCGTGAGCAAGCTAAGCAGACTTAGAGGACAGGGTGGTTGCCAGTAACCACCAGCCCCTCCCCCAGGACCCCATCCTCAGCAGCACCGCCCCAAGGCTACTCGAAGGGCGGCAAACAGACTAGGAGGGCAAGCCCTGCAGACAAAAGAAAGACATCTGCCTGGGCAAACAGCTTACTAAAATGTACCTTACATCCTGTAAAATTCTTCCAGTTACCGCCTGCAGTTCGTGGGGTTCGGCACACTTACAGATTGTGCCACTGTCATCATGATCTGGTTACAGAATACTTTCAATATCCTAAACACAACCAGGCAGTGGTGGCATATGCTTTTAGTCCCAACACTCGAAAGGCAGGGGCAAGTGGATCTCTGTGAGTTCAAGGCCACCCTAGTCTACAAAGCTAGTTCCAAGACATCCAGGGATGTTACATAGATAAACCCTGTCTCAAAAAGCCAGAACAAACAAACAAAAACAGAAAAAAGAAAAAAAAGAAAGAAACCACCCCCCCACACACACACACCTGGCACTCACCCTCCCATCAACCCCAAATGAGCCGCCTGTTCTGCGCAGTAGTGTAAATAGAATTATACAATACGTCACCTCTGAGTCTGGCTTCTCTAAAGGTTTATCCACAGAGAAGCATGTCATGGTCCAAATGTCTGTCATGATCCCAGGTTGGACACCATTCCCCAAGTAGTACCTTAGTGGCATTTGAAGGAAAAGTCTTTGAGAGGGGTTAGGTGAGGTTATGTGTGTGGGAGTCCAAAGTGGCATCAACTGCTTTATAAGACAAGGAAGGGGGAAGGATGAAAGGAGATGGCTTGGTTGGTAAAGTGCTTTCTGAGAAAGCATGGGTACCAGAGTTCAGATCTGCAGCACCCACACAAAAGCCTGGAGCGATGGTGTGCACCTGTAACCACAGTGTCCACAGTGCCGGAAGGTAGACACAGGATGATCCCTAGAGTCTGTCCCTGGCCTAAAACTCATCAAGTAGACTAGGTCTGCTGGCCGTGAGTCCCAGGGACCTTCCTGTCTCTACCTGCCCAGCACTGGGATCACAAGCACACACTGCCATGTCTGGGTCCTGTCTGTCTGTCTGTCTGTCTGGTGGATTCTGGATCATCTCCCATCGTACAGCATCAGTTGAAGCCAGGTGCCTCTGAGTTTTCTTTCTTTGATTTATTTGATAGCTTGAACAACAGCCACCACATGAAAGGGACGTGCAGAGGAGGCAGGTGTGGGCTACAGTGAGAACCTGGAGGCTGCCTCCACTGTCTGCAGGTAGAAGGGCTCGGCGGTGGCAGGCTTGTGCCTCAGATGCTTCTCTGCACCCTCGGGCATCCCTGCGATTACTGCTGCAACCTCATTTCTTCCCCACTTGATGCCACAGGCCAGTTCTTCCTCTCCACCCAGTTCTGGGCCTGCTGAAGAGTTCTTTTTTAATTAATTAATTAATTAATTAATTAATATTTTCTTTTGGGTTTTTGAGGCAGGGTCTCTTTATGTAGCCCCAGCTGTCCTAGAACTTGCTCCCAAAGTCAGGCTGGCCTCAAACTCAGCAATCTGCCTGCCTCCCAAAAGATGTCTGAGCTCACATAGAAATCCATGAACTTTACACAAGGGGGGGCAGCAAACTGAACTTTATCACCATTAAAAAGTCCGTTACTCTAAAACTTCAGTTAAGAAATGAAAAGTCAAGCCACAGACTATGTACGGATTTGCCAGGCATTTTCAGAGGACGCACACTTAGAAAACCTAAGCTGGATTGGGGAGGACCCAGCGATTAAAGCCCTTGCTGTGTAAGCCTGAGGACCAGATTCTGAAGCCCCAAAACCACATGTACAATGCACCAACACATGTGTGTCCACGTGCATAACGCCCACATATACAAAAATGAGGGGAAATATAACTTAATGAGAAGAAAACGGTTACGATTAACCTTTTTATCTATTACTTACTCTGTGTGTGCGTGTGCGTGTGTGTGTGTGTGTATGTGAGACTGCACACACACACACACACACACACACACGCCACAGCAAACATAGAGGTAGGGGGACAACTGCCAGAGTCTGCTCTCTTCCTGCTACCTCGTGGGATCTGACAATCAAACTCGAGTCATCGGGCATGCATGCAAACACCTCTACCCACTAAACCATTTCACTGGCCATTACTGCTGTTGTTGTGCGCATGTATGTGCATGCCACAGCAGCCTGAGGAAGCCAGAGGACTACTGCTAAGGCCAGTGCGGTCCTTCCGCCATGGACTCCGGGGCCTGAAGCTGGGTCGTCCGTCTGGCACCTCAAGTGCCTCTCCACTACGTCATCTCACCTGCTGAAGGTTGATCTGGATTGTCAACTTAATGGGATTTAAAATCACCATGGAAACACACCTCAGGGCACATCTGTGAGAGATTTTTCTAGATTAGGCTAATCGTGAAGGGGAGACCTACATTAAATACGGGTGGCTGAGTTCCGTGGGCTGGGATTCCACACTGCTCCTTCTCTGTGTGGTGTCTTTCCCCCTCTCATGCCTCCCTCCCTCCCTCCCTCCCTCTCCTGGCTGCAGCTGCACCATGACTTACACTTCCCTACCAGGACAGAGCACACTCAGACTGTGGGCCAAAGCAAAGCCTTCCTTAAATTGCTTCTCCCGGATATTTTGTTGCAGCAACAGGACAAGTAATTAATACAACAGCTGAATTTTATTTTCTTCTTACTTTTTTCAAGATAAGGTTTCTCTGTGTTAACCCTGGCTGTCCTCCACTCTGTAGACCAGGCTAGCCCACCTAATAGATTTGCCTACCTCTGCCTCACAAGGGTTGGATTTAAAAGCATGCACCACCACTGGCTGGCTTTAACAACTGAATCTTAAAAGTACAAAAGACCTAAATCTAACTAAAGAAGATCCACCAGTGTGGATGAGCAGAGACAACAGCAGAGAGAATGCATAGGGAAAAGGAAAATATCAGCCTTCTCATGGCATGAATAGTATGTCGTGACGATTTGAATCCACTCTGGGCACCCCAAGAGAATTGGATGCACATGTCCACACAAATATTTATACAAATGTTCATCCCAAGCTAAGAAACAACCCAAAATGTAATTCAGTACAAGGATGGGTAAACAGACTGAAGGACATCCATTCAACAGAGCACAGCTCAGCGATGAAAAGAAAAGGGACTGTGCTACAAGGGGAACAAACCTCAAGACATGCAGTTTGCACAAAAGAAGGCAGAGCAAAAAGAGGGCACACTGTATGTGTAGATCAGAGGTGGGATGGAGGTGACAGGCCAATACTACCCACAGTCTAATGTCAATGGAGGGGGCCATGAAGACCAGATCACAACTCTGCGTTCATGGGAAAGGGGTGCAGGAGGAGTGGGCTGTCTCTGATAAAGAAATACTCTGGGCTAGAGTCAATATCCCTGTTAAGAACTATAGTAGTTATTTTTCTTGTAACTGTGGTACATGACAGATGCAATTCAGGGAGGAAAGACTTATTTTAGCCAAGCTTCATGGTAGATAAGGCATAGCAGCATCCATGGTGGCAGGCAGGGGGCTATTTACTCAAATCTTCACAATCACTCTGACAGAGCTGGGCTATAATCTCCAATGATGCTACTCAGCAACCTGTGTCCCCCAGCGGTACCTGCATCTTAACATTTCCACAACTCCCCCAAACCATGTCTGCATCTGAGGGCCATGTTTTCAAACACATGAACCTTTGGGGTATATTTCACATTCAAGCCATACACAGATTTCTCCAGGCATGGGACCAAGAACTCTAAGGTGAGTCTGCCTAACCCACCTAGAAAGCTTCTAGAGGTGCAACTGTCTCCACGTGGGATGAACACCTAAGCTGCTCAGACAGCCAGAACTAGACAGAGAGGCTAGCGGCAGATGATGTCTTTAAAGGCTGAAACCCAACAGGGAAGGGTTCATTTAGAAGGACGCATGGCGGTGAGCACCTTAATTCCAGCACTTGGGAAGGAGGGTCAGGAGTTCAAGATCATCCTCAGCTACACAGCAAGTTTGAGGTCACCCTGGGCTACATAAAACCCTATCTCAAAAAAATAAAAATCAAAAAGAGAGGGAGAGTGGAGAGGCAAAAGAGAAGGTCACAGTTTATCTGTTTTGTGCTTTGGCTATCAAGGTACAAGGGAAATGGTGCACAGAGGTTCCAACCCTGCAGTCACCCAATCCTGAGGCCTAAGGACCCAGGCTACCTGGATGACAGGCAGGGGGCTGGGCTGGAGGGCTCACAGCTAATGGTTGCTACAGCCAAGGGACAGCACAAAGTCAGCAGCTTCATCTTGATGCTATCGACATGACAGTGGTAGAGCAGGAGCTGGCTAGGGGTCACCTCAGGGGGTGCCTAGAGGAGTCTGTGGAGAAACAGTGGAAAGTGCTGAGACATAGCCAGTCAGTCCCCAGACACTCCGCCTGTGAGAAGAAAGAGGCCACTGAGGGCACAGGATCTCCAAGGACACCTGTCAGGATCAGATGGCAAATGTGTTTGCTGAACGTGGCCAAGCAGAACGAAAGGAATTACCAAAGATGAGCAGTGTGGTGTCTGCCTGAGAAAGACGGCGTACTGGCGCTTGGAAGATCACCTAGGAAGGCTGGTTGCTGGGCTGGAGCAACGATTCCATGGCTAAGCACACTAGCTGCTCTTGCAGAGGACCTGGTTTGGGGCCTACCTCCCACCTGGTGGCTCAAGGAAAGTTTGTCTTCAAAGGCCAAGACATCCCCCTCACCTGCCAATGCAAACAAGACCAAGAATCCAAGGTTCTGCGCAGGCCTAGGGAGCAGCCAAGAACTGCTGGCACACTTTGCCTCCCTCATGATGACACCAAACCTGAAGCCCCCCTCTTCTGGAAGAAATCAGGAAAAATCACACTGGCAGCCAAAACATTCGATTAGAACCCCAAGATGACAGAGGCTGTGGTCGCTGGGGGACTTCCACTGCGGGCATTTAGCATTAGTTAAGAAATGACGTGCCCCATCCTACGCCCGTGCTCGGGAGGTTGAAGCCAGTCTGAGACCAGCCTGGGCTGATATAGAGCCCTGTTTCACATCCACATGCACACAAACAAGGCTTGGCCTATCACTAATGTCCTCTAATGGCCGCTATCCTGACTGAAAAATTCCTCAGCCGTGAAAGAACAGAGATCTCCAGAAGCAGACGGTCTCAGCTCCTCTGCCTTCTGGAATGTTCCTTTCCATCTCCCTTCCCATGTCAGGTAATCCTCAAGAAGTGTTTTCTTTGTTTGTTTGTTTTTTGTTTGTTTGTTTGTTGTGAGGCAGGGTCTCACTATGTAGCCATGGCTGGCCTCGAATTCACATCTGACTCTGCTTCCTAAATGCTAGGCTTAAAGGTGTACACTAGCAAATCTCCTCCAAGAACTGTATCTTTATGCTTAAAAGTATCTTATTGATCACCTACCAAACTTCTCTGCAACACAAATTTAAGTAGAATTAAATTTTTTTCAGTCTCTCATGACTGTTATCTTCTAGACTGAGTTACTGTAATGAGCATTAGCAGGCAATGAGCAAGCAACAACACGGGCCGAGTCTCGGTAAACTATCAATCCTCAGCAAAGCTAAGCAGAAGTGTTCTCTGCAGCGAACAGGCTCTGAGACAAAGCTGAACCTCCCTGTGGCTTTAGCTGACTACCACCATCAGAGGGCTGCTGACCTCAGACATCCTCCAGGCCTGCCATCCTGCACAGAGGGCTATTTGGAAGGTAAATGTCAAGAGGGTAGCCATGACCTACATCCTTGACACTTTATCATCCGCTAAGAATTTAAGGAAAAAAAATCACATTCTCTGTTCAGCTGTTAATGCTGGGATCCATATTTAGTTTTATAAGCTTTTCCCTGTTTTTAGTTTTGTTTGGGTTTTTTGGCTCATGGATTTTATTTTCTGTTTGTCAATAAAAAAATGTAAGAGTGGAATGTTAATAAATTTCAGTTTAGTTCTGTAATATCAAGAATTTAAGAATTAAAAAAATGGATTGGTTAAAAAAAAAAAGCACAAATTTTTAAAAATGTATTATATTATTTTCAATTGTACGTATTGTGTATCTCTATCTGTGATATTGGGAACTGAATTTGGGTCTCCGAAAGAGCAACAGGTGCTCTTAAATGCTAAACTATCTCCCCAGCCCACCCACCCACCACCATTTCGAAGAGACAGGATACACAGATGTGGCCTCACAGTTGGAACCACCTGAAGGGGGGATGGCTGCCAAGAGGCCCTTCTCTCCTCAGCATCTTGGGAAACCAGGCCCCACTGCTGACAAGGAACTTCCTGAGAAAAGGAAAGCCGTCTTTACAGTGTCTGAGAGCTTCCAGAGCCTGCCGGTAGAGTCAGATGCAAATGAGCACCTTGACAAGAGAAGGAACAAGTGCTCTGTGCAGCCAGGGTCAGGACATGTGGAGGTCACAGAACTATAACAGTCTGGGAGCAGGCATGAGTCTGAGTCACCTGGGAAGCCTCTGAGCTTAGCTCCCCACAGTGCCAGTGGGCCTCAGGACCAGCAGCATGGGGAGTCTGGAGCAACAGAAAAAAAGGCTGTGAACAGAAAAAGGAGTAAATCAACTTCATGACTTAAAAATTCTGCAGAGGCAAAGGAAACCAAGACGCCTGCCACACTTCACCTCTATAATGTACGTTCTTAGTAAGCTGTCCTGTGCTGTTTGAACTCACTGAGAAGCTGGCTCTGAAAGCTGGGTGCCTCCCCAACCCACAACAGACCCAAGCTTTTTCTTCTCAAAGTTCCCCAAACACTCTGTCCTGCTGTCCCCTCCGAAAGAATCTGTAACAGCAGGCAGGGGAGGAAGGGTGGGTGTATGACAGAAAAACAGCTAGAGGGAAAAGACCGTGGGTTGGAGAACGGTGGAAGGCAGCCTTCCAATTAGATGCTAAGATTGTTTATCCCGTGATACACAAATGCCCACAGCGGGGAAGAGAGGCCGGAAGTCTGTGCATGGAGAGAAGCTCTCTTCTGCCAGGGACTTTCAATGGATATGCCAGCTTCCCCTGTCATTTCGGGTGGGTGAACCTAAGCACAACCTAATGTTACATTTGCTGCTTTCTGTTCCACTTTAAAGCCTCACCTAAGAGGAAACCCCACTCCATCCTGGGTTCTCTGTTGGGAATGCCCAGTAGCAGCCTCCACGAAGCTTCCCCAGTCAATTTCTGCTGGATGATTTAATACTGTGATGGTATGACTTTGTTTACCCTCTGTCAGCCTACTGCACTTGTCTCTGCTGAATGTTGGGAGCACCTGCTATGACAATATTTTTCTTACCTGCTGCTCACTATTTACCCTTTTATGATGGCTGACTATACCTAATAAACTCATTAATTGGAAACTGTAAGCACAGCTACTATACATCATTCTCTGGCTTACACACTGGCTTACACGTTTTGACTCTGGTAAGCGTCAAAACGGACTCTTCTGGCTTAAAAAAACATATTTATTTATTTATTTATTACATATGCAATGTTCTGTCTGACTGCATATCTGCACGCAGGAGAGGGCACTAGATCTCATAGGCGGTTGTGAACTACCACATGGTTGCTGGGAATCGAACTCATGAGAGCAGCCAGTGCTCTCAACCTCTGAGCCATCTCTCCAGCTGCAAAATCTGGATTTTCAAGAAGGGATGGAGGTGGGAACTGGTCCCAGAACGCCACCATCTGTGGTAGGGAGTATGTCCTGATCTCCCATGTTTATTATAAAATTGAGCAGTTCCAGCCCAAGGCATGGAACAAACAGCAAAATGGGGTTCCCAAGGGCCCAGCTCAGACAACCATACATAAGATTCTCCAGGGAAGACTGATTGGGGCCGACTAGCCCCACAGGGACCGGCAGGGCACCCCACCTCAACTGCAGGGGCCCCAGAAATGCACCCCAGGCCATCACTGCTTCTTCAGAACAGAAGCAGATCTGAGCAACGGGAAAAACTAATGGCTCGGCCTCTGTGGTGGCAACTGACAGGATATGGAGAAGCCAGAACAGAAGCAGGGAGCGGAGGGACCCGCAGGGAGGACTTGGGCCTGCCGCCCTCACAGGGGACACAGCCCCTGCTCCCAACACCAGCTCTACCACTGGCCCCCCAGAGCAGCAGACTCCCCTCCAGCTCTGAAGACAATGCCTGTGATGGAAGAAGCGGAAAACCCCTTCTATTTCTTTCTCTAATGCCCTTCTACGTATGTAGTATGTGGCTGACGCAAAATATTTTTTTAAATACAAGAAAAGAGTATTATCCGAAAGCACTGACATGGAAGAAAAGATGCATCGAGAAGCACAACCTGAAGAATCCTTCTCATTGTACAGGTGCAAGCGTGCACACTCTACATTATACCTCACAAGCCGTGCCTCAGCAGCTCTCTGGACTGTACTAATACTTTGGCTGCATGAAGCTTTACTCCATGGCAATGTTGAAACTACGTGTGTATGTATGTGCCTTTCTATGTGTGTACACATGCATGCAGGTGTGGGGGGAGCCAGATTAACAGCAGGTAGTCCTTTCGTTCACTCTTCATCTAAGGCTTATTATTATTAGTTATTAATTATGTATGCCTCTATGTGGGTATGTGCACATGTTTGCAGAAAACTAAGAAGGCCGTAAGTGTTGGATTCCCTGAAGCTGGAGTTACAGTAGGTACCTGTGAGGCTGTAACCGATGTGTGGGTACTGAGAATTAAACTCGGGATCTTCTGGAAGAGGAGTGCATGCTCTTGACCGCTGAGCCATCTCTCCAGCCCCATTCTCTATTTTTTTTTCCCCTAACACAGACTAGCTCAGTGAACCTGGGGATCACTAAGTGGGTTAGAATAGCTGGGCAGTGAGCACTAGGCTTTGGCTTCTCTCTGCCTCCCCAGTGCTGGTCAGAGGCATGCCCCAGCTGCATGCAGGCTGGCTGGTTTGTTTGATGTTGTTTCATTTTTTTTAATGTGGGAGCTGGGGACAGAACTCAGGTCCTTATGCCTGCATAGGGATCACTTTACTGACAGGGCCCTCCTAATTAACTTTTTAACCACACCACTAAGGCAGCTTTCAAAGGGAGGGTTCTGCCAGCATTTTGCAGCTGTGAATAAAACAGCATTGAACAACTTCTCCCACGTCCTCCCGGGCTGCTCCCATGTCAGGTGGGCTGGACCTGCGCGGCCATTTCCGTAGAATGAGTTCCTCGGGGTGGAACTGTGACTGAGGGCACTCGCCAGAGCTAAACAGAGCTCACCGCTCCCAGATGGCCAGCCTGCACACTGGCACTCACCTCTTGACAGAGCTGTGGTTTGGATGAGGACTGTCTTCAAGCACCCAAGTGTTAAAGACTTAGACTCCAGGGTAGTCCTAGGAGGAGGTGGAATCTTTAGAAGGTAGGGCTTGGTGAAAGGCCTTAAGGTCATTGGGCCTCAAAGGAATTGTGGGATCCTAACATCTACCCTCCTCCTTGCTTCGCAGTTGAGGGAGTGAGGCAGTTTGCCACAATGTGCAGCCTCATTCTAAGAATCAACCACAGGGGCCAGTTATTAAGAGTGTAGACTGCTCTCGCAGAGGCCTGGCGTCTACTCCAGGCCACTAACAACCTATAAGTCAGGCTTCAGCTAGATGACATTTCTGGCCTCTGTAGGTACCTGCGCTCATATACACATACATACATGCAGGCACACACAATACACGTAATTAAAAATAATAAAAATAAAACTTAAAAAACTTAGCCTGGCATTGGTGACACACAACTTTACTTCCAGCACTCGGGAGGCAGAGGCAGGGGGATCTCTGTGAGTTTAAGACCAGCCTGGTCTATAGTGTGAGTTCTAGGACAGCCAAGGCTTAACAAAGAAACCATGTCTCAGGAAAAAAAACATACACAACACAACAAAAACCGTGGACTGGAGCCTCCCACATGAGGCAAGCCTATTCCCTTTATATGTTGGTTATCTCAAGCTTTCTGTTACAAGGATGGAATGCTTACTAACATGGGCAATATCCAAACTAGAAAACACAAATCAGGCTTGGAACCTTGGAACACAGAACAGAGGAGATTAATAACAAGGAATAGGTAACAAAGGTGAAATTCTTAGAAGCCATCTTGGTCTGGGAAATGTATGCTGCAAGCTGAGGAGGATGGCGCAACCCTAACCGTCCCCTGGGCTGCAGCTGGCTTTGCACTGTGTGCCACCAAGCCTGGCTTGCTACCTTGAGGTGGTGATCTTTGCCTGTGTTTCCCTGGAGCACTTGTCATAATTGTTACGGTGCAGGTTTGTTTGTTTGTTTTTTGCGGATTTCTCCTCTCTGACCCCCATCTTTTAACTATGTGGTAGTTTTCTCCCAAGTCTAAGATGTCAGGACTCATGATAGTGCTGCCTCTCCAACTTCCAACCCCAAACGCCTACAGAGCTCCCCTACTCCAAGAGAGATATGCTTGTCTCTGCATCTTTCTGTCATAATTTTGGTTCCTTTTGGTTCAGTGACGTGTTTAACCACCTAGGACATATTTTCCTTTCCAGAGCATGGTGGTTGCCTGACCCTCTTTGTTTTCCTCACAGATTAAGCACTGATTCGTGCGCTACCCAAACAGAAGACTGTGACGGGCTCCCCTCCCAGTACACTCAACCCAGCAAGACAGATACAGCCCACATTGCCCGGGGCGTGGAGAAAATCTGTCTTGGTTATCCCATGGAGGTGCTGCAAGCAATTCCCTTCGAAGTCAGGAATAAATTTTTAAGATATCAAGACACATAAAACTCAGCAATTACAACCATATTAAACATTGATCCCGTCAAGTGAGGCAAATTAAAGGCTTTCACAACGTCAACTTCCCAGTTAGTTCCTCAAGGTCACTGCTAATAATGTTGACTCCAAGCACAATTATCTCACAGAATAAAATCCCAGCAGCAAAGAAAAAGGTCACAGACAGCAATAAGACAGCACAGTCCCCCAGGCTGGCTGTAAATCTCTCTCCCTCCCCTACCCGAGTGCTACGCAACAATGGAAGGGGCACCTCAGAAGAGCAAGCTCATGCCTATCAGCTGGCCTCGACCCTACTCATGTTACCAACTGCGTTTGGAGAAAGACTTTGAGAGTGGAGCATCCACAGAATGACCACTGACAGTGGTGAGGCCACTAGATGCCCTAGATGTTAGAAGTCTCGGAGCTCAGTTTCCCAGGGTCAGGCTGGGAAAGCTGCAGAGGACAAGGCAGTGAGGGTAGTCAGCACCAGACCCCCAACAACTCCCAGCTGCCACTGCAGGACGCAGAGAGCAAGCAGCAGCTGCCTCAGCTCACAAGGCGGGATGCGCCTTGTCCTTGCTTGTGTGTGGTGCTTGAATCGAATCCAGGACTCCAGACATACTAGGCAAGTACTCTAGCACTGAGCTACAGCCCCCCTTAAAACACGTTCAGGAGGCAAAGGTAAGCAAGCATAGAGTCATGAGTAAGGGAGGCTTTCTTTCTAGAATAAAACAGGCCCAACCCCGGGCTGCATTACACAGGGCTCCCTAGACGAGAGAGCCTCATGAGGACAGGCCTCAAACAAGACATGTGCTCTTCGGCAGAGGTGTTTCACAGCTTGGGGTCATGTCATACGGGAAGGGTCATTTCGTACAAGGAGGCCATCTCAGGGCAGGGAGCAAACTTCAGGCCATCAGCCTGTGCCCAGTGCCACCCCATGACCCCACACAACCATGTCCCAAAAGACCAATGAGAGACCATATCCACCCCACCCCTCCCAGCCCCACCCCAACGACAACTCCACTCTCCTGTCCCAGTCATTCTCTGTCCCTACTCCTTCCCTCCTTTCTCCATCACCAAGTTCCACATCTTCCCACTGGCAGCTTCTCTGCAGCTCTCTAGATGGCTGCTCTGAGGTTTAAACTGCCCTGAGCTCCCTCAGCCTGTGTTCAAATTCATCATGCTTTTCCATGCTCTGTGGGTGCTCCCTGGCAGGATGGGGATACAACTGTGTTTTCTGTCATATTCTCTTTAAAAGAAAAGACTTGTACTCAGTCCTTAAAGTAGGCAAGGCCACCTCGGTGTTACTGGGCATGTCCCTCCTGCTTCAGGCCATTACGGTCACACATCCACTTTCTACGGGTGCCACAAATCCAGAAATAGTTATTGTTTTTTGTCTTGGGTCAATTGTCACTTGGTTCAGTCTTCTCTTTCTTCATAGCAGTGAATGCGAATCACAGAATCTGCCATCTAAACTACCTTTGCTCGTGTAGTTCACTAATGGTAAGCAGTTCACAGTTGTCTGACACCCCCCCAACCTGTCTCCATCCTAAAATGAAACAATTTCATTAAACTGACTTCTCATCCCCCTGCCTCCCACCAGCCCTCTGCAACCTCTGTGCTTTTTGTCTCTATGGGTTTGTCCACATGAATGACTTCATAAGGCAGTAAAAACCTTTCACGTTCCTTCTGTCTCTGGCTTGAACACAATACTCCCAAGGACTCCGCAGTTAGTCAGGCAAGCACGGGTTTTTAGGAGCATGCTGTGGGGTGTTGGGGACGTAGTTCAGTTGCCTGTATGCACAAGGCCCTGAGGTCAATCCCTGCCACCTCGTAAGCCAGGATAGACACTAGGAGGTGATGGCAGATCAGAAGTTTAAGGTCACCCTTAGCTACATGGTAGATTCCAGGCCAGCCTAGCCTGCTTAGCCATCAGATACTGTCAAAGGAAAGGAAAGAAGGGAGGGAACGAGGGAAGAAGGGTCAGAAGAAAAGACTCTGCTGTGGTTTGGCTATGAAATGACACCATGGATTTGTGGTGTCAGACACTGGTTCTAAGCTGGCGATGATGTTTTGGGAGATTCTACAGTCTTTAAGGAGGTGGGGTAAAGGAAACAGACCTCTGGGGTCTCACCTTTTGAAACTCTACCTAATCCCAGTGCCTTCTTCATCCTGAGGTGAACAGCCTCCTCCACCACACCCTTCTACCACCAGGAAATCATACCCAACCACATGGGACCAAGGGACTGAATCCCCTGAAACCATGTCCCAAAACAGATCCCTTCTCCACTCAACTATGTCAAGCAGCGAGCCACCACCAGGAGAAAAGTAACAAATACAAAAATAGAAGACCCTCAGCTTCTGTTTTGTTTTGTTTTGTTTTTTAACCCACTCTTATGGCAACTGCTCCTCTCTCTTTTCTGCCCAGGTGAATGGGTCCCTGAGCAGGTCACTGACCAGAAGGCTTGTTCCCCCAGGAGCATTCCATCCATCTGTCATCCTGGATATCTATTTTTGTGTGTGTGCCAAATGGCAAATTGCTCCACACCCTGCCGCCTGAAGTGACCCATTTATTAGAGCGTGGCTCCATGGGTCAGATGCCACGTTCCACATGCTCAGGTTCTCTGCTCTGTGAGAATCTACGGAGGGAAAGGAATCTCTGAAGAGAAATCATTTCCAGGCTCGACCAGGCAGCTGGCAGAATAGGGCACTGGGCGGCGGCACCGTGGGAGGTTCCCTTGCTTGGTGGCTGTCAGCAAAGTGTCTCTTAGCTGCTGGTCCTCCGGCATACCCTAGTGTGCTCCTTCCTCCCTGAGCAGCAATCCAACAGGCTTCCTCTCTCTGATCTCTACCACCTTCTGTAGAGAGTGCCGGGTCCTGAGGGAATCCTGGCCCGGGCCAACCGGATGGCCAAGAGGAGAGTAACAAGCCACAACATGATAAAGTTGGACCTAAAAGTCATATTGTGCCGGGCAGTGGTGGCACACACCTTTAGTTTAATCCCAGTACTCAGGAGGCCAAGGCAGGCGATCTCTGAGTTCAAGGCCAGCCTGGTCTACAGAGCTGGTTCCAGGAGAGCCAGGGCTACGCAGAGAAACCCTGTCTCAAAAACTGAAGAAAAACAAAAAAGAGTCATATCGCATATTTCAGGGGCAGGGAGTTAGAGTATGGAATTTCAGGGGCTGGTTGTTTTTCATTTTTGTTTTGTTTTTCAGGGGCCAGTTTTAAGACCTGGTTTTTGCACCCAATGATACGCCCTGCCCCATGACCTTAGCTCCCCAAGCAGGTTCAAGATGTGCAAGCTGTCAGCATTTTCCTCTCCTTTGGGTGGTATGAGGCTTCCCCGGGGTTTGTCTGAACCTTATTGGAAGGAATAGTCCTCCTACTGTAACTGGGACTCTCAAATGTATTATGTCTTTAACTTATTTACAGAGAAACGGCGTGCTTTTCTTCAGTGTTGAGTTCTATTTTCTATCACGACACTTCACATTTCTGGAAGCAACAGCAGAATCTGTACAGTTGGCTGGGTTCCCTTGGTATCCATTTATGGTCTGAGGTGCTGAAACCAGCCTCAGGGATGAGGTGGGAGAGGCTGAGCCCTGATCCAAGGGGCTCCTGGTACTTGTGGGTCAGGAGGGCTAACACCCAGTCCTGCTCTCTGCTGTCCTGGGCTGGTCACCTCCAGTCCTGTGACAGAGCCATCACCCACTGGGACCATCTTTCTACTGCTCCTCACAGGTCCTCACTGCAGCTCCCCAGAAAACATGTGGACTAGGGCTCAGGAAGGTTCAGTGTTAGAGAGGCTGCCTGACCAGTACAAAGAAAGCTTCCTTTTGTCATGATGAAATATGGAGGAGGAGACAGAAGAAGAGAAAAAGAAGTAAATTTAATGTTACCTGGATTTTACTTTTTAAAGATTTTTCTTATTTTTATGTGTGTTGCGTGTATCTGTGTAATTCGTATGCAGCATGTGCATGGGTGCCCAAATAGCCCACAGACAGTGCATCGGATCCCCCGGAGCTAGGGTTGCAGGTACCTATGGTTGCCCTGTGTGGATACTGGGAATCTAACCTCAGTCCTGCAAGAACAGCAAGTGCTTTCGACACTGAGCCAATGCTCCAGCTCTGAATTTTGTTTTGTTTTGTTTTTAAATAGTCCTAGAGAGGAAAAGTCATCTCCCTGTGAGAGCATAGCCTGGGGGAGCTTCCTGCTGTACAGCTCAGCTCAAGGAGCTCAGTGTGGATGCATTCAGTGGCCCCAACCTGCCCCACAAATAAGCACCACCAGGCACTCACTTTCCAGCCTCAACAAAACTCCACTAAGTAAACTCCATGTTACAGCAGAAACAGACAAGACACTCAAAGGGAGATGGCTACATCATTCTCTTTTGTAATCCACACAGACAATGGGTGTAATCATTTAGGAAAGAGGCCACTTAAATCCAGTGTTTACAAAGCTGGTCAGGACAGATTCATCCTTTACCATGGAACAAAATTAAGTTGGGACTCTTTTTAACTGCATTCTATTTTAACTGTATTTTAACTGTATTCTGAGTGCTTTGCCTGCATGAATCTCTGTGCACCATATGCATGCAGTGCCTATAACGGCCAGCAGAGGGCACTAGATCATCTGGAACTGGAGTTGTTACAGACAGTTGTGAGGAGACGTGAGAGTGCTGGGAATCCAAGCCTCTGGAAGAGCAGCCAGTGCTCTTATTCCTGATCCGTCTCTACAGCCCCAGACTTAGGGCTCTTATTGAGAGCATCTTTCTGTGTCTAACTGGATCATGCATCTATATGGAAAATGTTTTTGAGACAGGACCCCGCTACCTAGTCCCAGCTGGACTCAAACTAGAGATCCGCCTGCCTCAGGCCCCCATTAAGCTGGAATTACAGGTGTGCAACACACATCACCTAAAATTATTTTAATACAACTAAAATTTGCAGCTCACAGTGCATCATGTGAGCTTTCTTCCCTTCCCTGAACATTTCCCATAACGGGGAGGAAAGATTATCCCACCTGGCATTTCTCCCCATACCCAGCCAGTGTTTAAACTGACGTCACTGGAGCTTCGACCGTCAGCTTAATGAGAACCATGATTCACACACCTCAGCTGGAAGAACTCGAAAAATGTAGAGAAATGAGCCCGCTAGATCGATCCTGGCGTTCCAAGAAAAGAGCCCTTCTATATTCAGCAAAAAACGGCTCTCTTGCTTCTGCCTGGGAAGGAAGTGAATTTACAGAGCTCCCCCTAAAAGGACCACAGGCTGTGTCTTTCTCGCCACCAAAGACGTCTCATTGATCCGAGCTGGTCAATTATTTCTCATCTGCAGAGACTGGGAGTCCCTGCACCCATAGGCCTCCCCGGCACCCAGAGGCCTCCCCGGCACCCAGTGGCCTACGCAGATTCTAAAAGAGGCACCCCAACAGCCACCACGGCAACTTGGTACTCCATCACCCCTACAGATCCTCGACGTGAGGCGCCTGGGAGGCCCCAGGGGCAACTTGACATAGGGCTTGTGGAAGTCTCCCCAGGAACTTGTTGCAAGGCACCCGGAGGCCCACACAATTCTCAGCACAGAGCACCCAGGGATTCCCAAAGTTCCTTGCACTGGATGCGCAGGTTGTGGAAGCATGTGGACTATCGGGTCAACTGATGACCAGTCAAACAACACTTGTGCCTCTGGCTAACTAGCGATAATTGTTTACTCTCCAAGAAGCTTGCTGTTTCTCACACAATGCTGTGGACATTTAAATCCCTGGCGTGGGAACTCCCTGGAAGGCAGGCTTCACAGGCTGAAGACACACACTTTTTTGACTCTGCAAACAAGTTAGAGGCTGCAAAGGTTATCTCAGACAAGGGGCCTGTGAGTCCATCAGCCAGCACACAGACGGAACCTGCTCAGTCATGTCCACCCGCCCTCATGCGCCCTCCCCACAGTGCCACCTTCACCTGAGCCCAGCTCTTGTGGCCCCTCCAGACAGCTTGGTTGTTGCCGTATGTCGTCCTAAAGTGTATTTTTGGGTTGTTTTTAACTCTATAAAAAGGATGTCATGCGCGTGTGATATTTTGAGGCACTTACCACGATGCTGCCGAGGCTTGTTCACACCCTGTTCACACCATGACTCACACCACAGCCCAGCCCGGGGTGGACACTCCGGGGTCTGTCAACCATGCCCTGAGGGACACCTGGTACGTCTGGTCAGGCCCTGCTGTGCTGAGCATGAACTCTTGAACCCTGGCGGCTCCCAGGAGGCAGAGCTAGCCCCAGCAGCTGCTCTTCATCAGCTGTTGCAAACCCTGTGCCTTGCAACAGCTGTGCCAGCAAGAGTGCAGCAAAGCATCCCCGGGCCTTCCCGGGCCCCAGATCTGGGCACTGCGCACGCCAACCTCCATTCACACTAGTGCCTCTCTGGCCCTCCATTGTCCTTGCTCCCTCTGACCCCCGCCTTCCGTTCCTACTTCACTCGCCTACCATCGAACACTCGTAGTTGCAGGACCTTCTCACCTAACTAGGGAAATCCCACTAACCTAGGGACGCCCCGTCAGCAGCCATAGCGTTCCATCGGTTCAGCTTCTGCAGTGTGATACAATCACACGCTCCGGGGGTTAGGATGGGGGCATCTGAAGACCATTGCTCTCCTAGCTGCAGCTGCACTGCCCTGCTCAAACCCCAGCAGCCTGAGGTCCCAGGCCCTCTAGCACCTGGCCCAAAGGACTTCACATGGCCAGGGGAAGGGCAGGGGTGGACTCAGTGGTAGCTGCAGGACCCCGCATGACACTGAGTCTCTTACAAAAAGGTGGGTGTGAGAAGTCAGGAGCCATTTGATGTGACAGCTCAGACTGTGCTCGAGGCATCCTAAAGACCCCTCATCTCCGAAGAAGGAATGTTTGTAAGCCAGCTCACAGCCCCGGGACAGAGGCCTTGGTTTCTGGGTACGTGGGGGGATCCTGTCAAGGGAATAATCACTACACAGCACAGGGATTGAGTCAGTGTCCTCGTGCTGACACCCATCAAGGCGCCAGGGGGTGCAAACTGTCCTCTTCAGAACACACAGCACCCCTCATGACGGCGGCACAGTGCAGACACCCAGTGCCAAGGGTATGGCCAGCGACCATGATTGCTAACTTTCCCATGAACATTACAGCTTTACTCAGCTGTGAAAAGCTCTCTTCAATCCAAGAAGTGGATGAAATGATATGTCCTCCCAGTGTGAAACACCATCTGTGCAGAGCTGGGAAGAATCCAGCACTCCCTAGTCGGATTGAAATTCCCCTCTTCACTCAGATCACTCCAGCTCCGACCCGGAGCCCCCAGTTATTACCTACATAGTACAAACAATGACACCTAAGGGAGAGAAAGGACTATAACTCAAGTTCGATGCTTTCTCTCTTCTACATTTTGGTTTGGTTTTGTTGTTGTTGTTGTTGTTGTTTTGAGACAGTTTCTCTGTGTAGCCTTGGCTGTCCTAAACTTGATTTCTCAACTAGGCTGGCCTCAAACTCACAGAGATCCACCTGCCTGTAACACAGAAGAAGTGACCTGTCATGTTAGATACATGGGGACCTAGAAGTCACCCGTGGAGTATAGCAAGTTCCTCCCCATTTGTCAGGTAGAGTTTACCCTCAAGTGGCTTGCATTGTTGGAGTCCTGCCATTTGTCCCTTGTAAGTAAAGCCATTGTGGAAGACAGCCATATTGGGAAATGAGTAACATGGTCAAGTAGTTTTCACAAAATGTTAGCTATTGGATCTGAATTCCTCTCAGCCTTGCCGCCTTCTGTGTCAAGAAGCCATCTCTGTAACTCCTGTGTGAGCTCCCCCTACTTGGGGACAGCACTCTTGAGGGATAAAGACTCCTTGCCAAGGGACTCCAGCAAGCTCCAGGGTGGGTTGCCCCAGGGCTTGGCTTAGAAATGTGAAGTTCAGTCTCCCTGAGGCTGGGTACTGGCCCTCCAACATCACAAGGGCCCAGACACAGCTGCTTCTGCGTACCCATGCTGGAGCTTCTGAGCGGGCAGATGCTGAAGATCGACTGGGCAGTGAGAGCACAATCATGAGTGCTAGCCAACATGGGGGGAAAAAACCAACAAATGAAGTCCCCAAGCCAGTGCTGCTCCTCGGAAAGATAGCCACTTTGTCGTTATTTTATAAAGGGATCCATAGGCCTGCTGGGAAGCAGCCACAGGCAGACAAAGCAAGCAAGCAACATGGAGAGGGGGGAAGTGGGCAGATCATATCAGCCAGCCATCACCAGAATTGCTAAAGATGGACATGAATGAAAAAGACTAGAAGAGTTGTGAAAAAAAATTCTAGAACCTGACAGGTTTAGTGGCATACACCTTTAATCCGTGACAGAAGTCTGTATCTGACAGTGCTGAGAGGTTCTCCAAGTGCTGCAGGAGCCCTGGCCTGCCTTGGCTTAGGGCAAGGCTTTGTGGGAACACTCAGAGATAGGGATTCCCAGCCTTACCACTCCCACTACTGGGAAACCACCCAGAGGCTCTCTGGTACCCACAAGCACATCCAAGAATGCTAGAGTCAGAGGGACCAGTGTCCTTTAAGAGGCCCCACCTGACCCATACAACCTGGTCCCAGTCTGCCCAGCTCAGAGCCCTGGTTCATGAGACTCAGAGAGCACCTCTAGAGCAAAGCTGCCTGCTCCCAGGGGCCAGTACTTAGCTGCTGGAGCAGAGGGTGGCCCATGGGTCTTCTGAGAGCCTCTGTGTTTAGTTCAAGGCACAAGGGATCTATCTAGCTGTCACCTTGTAGCTGAGGAGACTGAGACCTCAGGAAACCCAGAACAGTTTCTGGACCCTTGCACCAAATGTTGGCTTGTCTCATCTGCCATCCACAGAACCCAACCATGGCTTAGCCATTCAGCCAGAAGCCCTCTAACAGCAATTACAGCCTCCTTGGGTTTACATCCAAGAGCTGGGAAAGAGACTGACAAAGATAAGGCCAGCTATCAAAATTCCATCAGCCTTGGAAAGCATAGCTACTCCTGATGCCTCCTCACAATGCTGAGACAAAAGCCTGAAGTTACCAAGACTACAGAGTAACTTAACACACACCCAATGGAGTAAAAGGTCCTCCCATCATTTCAGGAGTCAGGTCTGAGTACAGAGTAGCCACCATGATCTACATGTGGCCTTCTCTCTACAAACACACAAAGACTCAAACTAGAGAGAGGAACGCTTATTCCTGATTGGCAGTGTTGAACAGTTGATCTGATAAGCCTCTGCCGGGTTTCAGGTCAGCCTGGCCTTTCCAGAAGCCTCGAGCTGAGGAAAGGAGCAGTGAGGTCAGTATCAATGAAGTACTCCAGCAGCAACAAGGACAGATATAGCGTAACTACACCGAAGACCTTGGACCTAGGAAGACCCACGGAAGACCCAGGAGCGTCTAGTATTGTAGCCAATAGCACTGCCCATCCACAGTTAGAGAAGGCAACTCTATTGGCAAACTAACCAGAGGTAGAGAAGCCTGGCCCAGCTGTAGGCCACCCTGAAGAGCCATTCCAGCTTCTGCAGACTATGGGGTCAGCTGAGGCCTCTCTTAAGTCTGCACTGCAGCCCAGCGTTCCCCATACCCAATCTTGCTTCCTTCTCTTCCTTCCAGAAAGCTTCAGCAAATGTCCTGCAGGCCATCCTCCCTCCCAGAGCCGCCTCCCCCAGAAGGTTCAGTGACATACACACATACACACACACACACACACACACACACACACCGGTGTGTGAGCACACATGCACCAGGCCTCCAGGCTCTGTAGCTGGCAGGCAGCTTGCCATCAAGAACACTGACTCACTCCCTTGCTTTGGGAAAGGACAAGCAAGTAATTTCTTCTCTTTTCACCACTCTGTAGATCCCAGCGATCATCTGCAGCCGACACCTCACAGGAGGACTTTTGAACACCATCAAAGAGTCTGGCCAGGTGGGCTAGCCTGGCTCCCATCTACTACAAAAGCCAGTCCATGGGCGGTTATTCTACAACACTGCCTGCCCCTACTGAGTCACCAGGCTCCCACTTGCTGCCCTGTCCCCTCCTTGCTGCTTCAGTTGACGGCATCCTGCTCTCACCTCCCTCCCTTCCTCACAAGTTACCTGTTCTGCCCCTGTTATCCCAGCCTTTGCCCTGCATTAACTCATACAATGCAATCACGGTCTGCAGCCAGGCATGTTAGACACCCCACACCCACTCAAGCCCATGCGGGCCGTCACCTCATTCTTGAGAGGCACAGGTTCCCATCATTCCCCACAGCAACTGCTATTTGGTTGTGCCCACGTGCACTCAGGCACCCTGCCCGCCAGCGCTTCTTGCCTCCCACTCTTTCCTTCTGACTTTGATTTCTTTCGGAGACAATTTTCCAGTACTTTTTCGGCGAGGATTTGTGGGTGGTTACTTTTTGTCTTCCGTTCCACTCTTTGAAAACTATAGCTTAGCTGAGACCAGGATTCTGTGTGCTCCTCCAGCCCAAAAAGATCTCATCCACAGGCCTCCAGTCTTTACCCAACCCAGCTGTTAACGCAGGAGGAAATAACCTTTACCAACCCAGTGCTTTTCCCTCTGGCCCCTTAGATTTCTGTGTTCTGCAGTGTGATGGTTAGTGTCCCCCAAGCATCCATGGCAACTGAAAACTTGGTCTACAGGATGGTGCTATTGGGAGATGGGACCTTTAAGTGGGGCCTGGTGGGAGGTCCTCATTGGAACCACTGACAGCCTCTATGATTTCACATTTGGCAATGAAACACACACACACACACACACACAGAGGCACGCAGGCACACCATAAAGTGTCTGTCATCTACAACTCTCACCAGAGGCCAAACCGATAGGGCCACCCGATGTTGGACTTCGTTCTACCTTGTTTTCTGTTAGCGTGATAAACACTATGACCAAAAGCAACTTGGGGAGAAAAGAGTTTATTTCATCTGACAGCTTAGAATCCATCATCCAAAGAAGTTAAGGCAGGAACTGGAACAGGACCATGGGGAAATGCTGCTCCCTGGCCTGCTCAGCTTGCTTTCTTTAGATAACCCAGGCCCATCTGCCCCGGGTGACAGTGCCCACAATGGGCTGGGCCCTCTCACAACAAGAAAATACCTCACAAGTTTGCCCACAAGCCAGTCTGATGGGGACGTTTTCCCAGCTGATGTTCCCTTTTCCCAGATTCCCCTAGCTTGTATCGAGCTGACAAAAACTAACCAGCACAGACAACCAGAACTGCAAGCCACATCAGCCTTTACGAAACTGCTGCTTCTCAGCCGCAGTCCCACTAACAGACATGTTTCCTGTCACTCACCCATCTGGGACTTGGGCTTACCAAACTCCATTCCTCACCTCAAGAAAATCCCAGCCATGAGCTAAAATGCCTCCTCCTCCACTCAGTGCTCTCTCCTGAAATCCCATTTGATACATTTTGAAAGGGATCCCCAACCCTAACCTCCCATCCCTCAGGCAACACTCCGAGTGCTTCACAGGGTATCTCTGCATTTAAACATTTTGGTGCTGTCACAGAGAAGTGACTGACAGCCCCCACCCAGTGAGGACCGGTCCTGCGAGGGTCATCAGTGATGCTGTGCTAGCGATTTCCTGTGCTATGCTGAACCTGGGGTGTGTAATGCCACCTTTTCTCTGCCACCCAAAATCTCCCTTCAGAACCGCTCCGGTGCTCGGGGTACAGCTTCGAGGTAGCATGCAGGCCTCTGTGGACCTGTGAGACCTAGCTGAACTATTCTGCCCAGCTGAAGCTTCACCCTCTGGACATGCCATCCAGCTGAAGCTTCCATAAAGAATCCCTACCATCCCACCCCAGCCTGGCCCATGTCACCAGCCCCAGGCTTTAGCTGGCTCTTACTCCCGGATCTAGAAGACTAACCTTCTCTCTTGCCAGCTCAGTACTTAGAATCTGTCCTGTGCTGTTTTTCACATTTCCAGACAATTGGGTAGGGCTGTCCATCTGCAATATGTACCCCAGGGTCAGGGGCCAAGTCCCTTCTTTTCTTTTAGCCTCCTCTCAGAGGAACTGCAGGACCCTCAAACATGGCATTTCAAACTCCAACTCCTGTCCTGCCCACCAGCTTCTCCATGCTTCCAATTCTACACACTACCCCTAATTCTCCCCTTCCCCATCTAGCTCCACAGACCCCTATCCAGACTCCCTGTCCATCTTTCTCTCCATCAAGAGCCACCGGCTATTCTTGTACTGAAGTCACCCTCCCCAATGTCCTGCTTCTTTTACCAGCAAGCCTACAGTGATCCCCAAAAGCAGAGCTGATTCCCTTGTGGTCCCCACCTCATCCCCAGTGCTCCAGACACAGATGGCAATTTGGCCAGATCCACCTGTGTCTCAGGTGCCCCCTGCAACAGGGATCTTGAGCCCCTTGCCTTCATTCTGCCTACTATTGTCTGTCCTTCCACTCTCCCATCTAAAGAGTCACCTCTCTGGGGCTTGCCCCCTCTGTGGAGTCAGGCCCACACGACCCAACTTCCAAATTTCCTATGGGGCTAGCACCCTCTGTTCCCACCCTACTCCCTGACAAACTGCAACAGAGCTAAGCTACGCTCAGCTGGGCAACATGTGTGTGTGGTTATAGAAATTGGATGGAATTAACCCACAGCGATCAATCCATGACATGCCGTCACCCCACCTGCACCTTTTGAAAACCTGAGGTGAAGGCCCACAGCTGCCCAAGCAGGAAAAGAGGATAAGCAGGGATGCAAGGATCCTTCCTCCAAGTTGCTCTACAGGTGACCCCACCAGCAGGGATGGCCGGGATCATTTCCAGATGTGTGGACATCAGCTCTAAAACCAGAAGAGCAAGTACCTCAAGAACTGGGACCCTGAACACTTCTTCCATGATTATCTATTAACCTCAAAAAGGGCTACAGAGCTAAGTGAGTATAGGTGCTTGCCACAAACCCTGACGACCTGAGTTCAATCCCACTCTTCTGTTGACAGACACTTGGGCTGCCCATACCTTTTGGCTATTTACTATTGGTAACACTGCTAAGAACATGGATGTACTTTTTATAAAAGCCTAACTAACTGACATTTATGTAGTTGATAAGGATGGTTTTTTTAGTCACAATATTCCTAAAAATAACTGGAACAGTCTCAGACTCTGACGATTACTGCCTCCCGTCTCCCTGAGAAGCCAGTGTCCCACCCTGTCTGGTTGGCAGGGAGAGCGAGGCTCAGCTGGAGAAACTCACCATAGCAGAGGCACAGTGCTAGCCACATGGAGCTGGGAGGACCCCCACTCTCTGCCACCCGCTGCCTCCACTCAGTGCGAAAACAATGAGAAACAGAAGAGCTTCAAATACAGTAAGGGGAAAACTACCCATTCATCTTATCCAACTACTCTACATAAATTACCATAATAGAAAATGTTCTATTCTGCTTCTCCTTAATCTATTCAGATCACTTGGAAAAAAAAAAATCTATTCATTTTTGTCTTTTCCCCCTTAAACACTTGGCTTGCCCATCAATATCTAAATTTCTTTGTAACCCAACTGTGGAAAGTACAAAAGTAATTGTCTCGACAAATGGGACCCATTTAAAAGCTGACAACAGCCACACTTCCTTCCTGCAGAAAACGGGACTTTGCTAACATGGAAAGGACAAGGATGGTTTCTGTTTTAGCTCTGAGGTTTGACAGGCCTCAGCTCTGCCTCTTCATGGCTGTGAGCCTGCATCAAGATCACTTGTCCTTTCCAAGACATCATCTGTAAAAATAAAGTCCACTGGAATAGCTAAAATAAACAAATAACTCTGAGTTTAACAAGAAGTCTGTCTCCCCCAACCTACCTAGCTTGGCCAACCAAAGATTGATCAAATGGAAAGAGGGTAAGTCCCAAGCTTTCGCTTATTCCAGAGTCCTTCTCCCTCAAGACCTTGGAGGTCCTAATCTTGGATCCTGAGCCTCCAGCCATCCAGAAGGGGACACAAGCAATGGGAGATGGCTTGAGAGACTTGGGGCCAGGCTTGACAAGATGGCCCATTGCTGCCATGGTGTCTGCCATTCAGCCCTAACCATCCCAACAACAGGAAGGTGGTGCCTGGATAAGGCAAGTACTTGGCAGCTAGCATCCCCAGGTCTGTAGCTGCGCTACAGCTCCCCATGGCTGAGGCCTTCAGGATCCCTGCTGTAACCTGCACCAGGGTCTGCTCTCAGCACAAGAAAAACAAAACAAAACCAAAAACCAAAAACCAAAACAAACCCGCAGGGGCAGTGCGCACCTGCGCAGCCTCACAAGGCCCTGACAGAAGCAGCCGAAGGCTCCCATAGCCTCCGGGGTGCCTGCAATGAGGCCGCACACTCTCATCCTGCCCATGAGCTCTACTGTCATTGGCAACAGTTGTGGCTAAGCCACCATTATGGGTCTTTGCTCCCGGCAACTGTGCATGACACGTCCCCTCACCCACCCGACAACTAGGGAAACAAAGGCACAGAGCTAAGAGGGATAGGGCAAGGATCCTTACCCAGGCCCTCGTGGGGGAAACCCCTGCTGCCTTTTCTCTGGATCCAGTACTTCACAGACTCAGGAAAACTTAAAAGGAGAGAAAATCCTGAAACTCACAGAATTCTACGCATCTGTTTCTCTTTGAGCTAGGATCCGCTCACTGTCACTCCAACTCTGCAGGGGACAGAACACACCTGCACCATGTTGCTGCCAATTCTGACAAGACAAAAGCGTGCCACACTAATGGGCTCTTAAGTGTACGTTTCTGCACTATTCTGAGAAGCATGGCGGCTGTCCTAGGAGTGCTCAGTGTACCAAAGCAGGTACTAAAATCGCCTTAAATACCATCTCTCCTCTTAAGTTTGAACGAAAGTAACCACGGTCCCATTTAGTGTGGAGCAGTGTGCACTCTGGCTCCCTTCCCCGACACGGCCCTCCTGGATGCCAACTCCAAATATCAATTAAGTGAAGCTTAGGACTTCCAGCTCTGACTCGCCCATTTAACAGAAACCATACCACACATTTCCAGTAAGCCTTCTGCTCGGATGGGGAATGGAGCCTGAGAGATGACAAAGTCCCACAGAAACCCACACTGGCCCTGCCTGCAGTGATGCCCCTCCCTTGCCTGCAGAATCACAATAGGAGCTGTGAGGCCCCACACTCCCCACTCCAGAGACCACAGGAAAGCCTGGGAAGTGAAACTAACTTTCCTGCTGAGAGCCTGCATGGAGGAGACCCAAGAAGCCACTTTCAGCTCCCTAGCCAAATGCATGTCTGAAGACTTTAAGAAAAGATGGGAGATGGAGGCAGAAACCACTACCCTCCTACCGAAACCCTAGACTTGACTCCACCTTCTACTGGACCTCACACCCTCAGAGCACAGGGGGAGAAGGTTGGCCAATGATAGGCAGCCAATAGGATGGTCTGGCATCCTATTGAAAGGGCTGGCATTTGAATAAGAACTTGAAAGGCCCCTGACTGTGGATCTGGACCCTGGCCATCTGGGGCTGCGGGACACAACAGTAGGTAAAGTGCTTGCTGAGCAACCATGAAGTCTGAGTTTGATTCCCCGCCACCCACGTAAAAAGCCAGATGCAGCACTGAACCACCGTGTGGAGAGGAGGGTGCCAGAAGGATTCCCAGCGCTCCCTGGACAGAAAGTCTAGTCGAAACAGCCAGTCCAGGTTCATTGAGAAACCCAGTCTTAAAAATTAGGGCAGAAAGCAATCAAAAAATATGCTCAAGGTCAACCTTTAACCTAAACACACACACACACATACACACACACACACATATACACACACAAATTAACTAATTTTAAAAAAAAGGACTGGCAAGACAGCTCAGCAGGTAAGGGTGCTTGCTGCTAAGCCTGAAGACCTCAATTCTATCCCTGCGCAAGACATGGAGAAAAAGAGAACCAAGTTCTGAAAGTTGTCTTTTGGCCTCCATGTGAGCTCCATGCATGCACAGACCCCTGTGCAATAAATAAATGAACAAACAAATAAATGCAATTTTTAAAAACTTTGTTAAAAGAAAACACACCCAGAAGTCTCACTGCCTTCCCTTGGTAAAGGCCATCTCATCTGTAATCTGAACCCTAAATGTTTGCAAACAGTATCTCAACATCACTCAGTGAAGGACTGCAGAGAAAGTCCACAGCAAAGGAGGGGCATGCAGGTCAGCCCCTTCCCTGGTAGTGGTTTGGAGATGAGACAAGAGGACTTTTTGTGGGGTTTGAGTTTGGAAATTAGATAACACATCCACCATTCCCATACCCTTGACCAGCAACACCCACCTGCCTGCCACCTGCCAATCATCCTCAAAGACAGGAAGTACAAATGCATCCTCCATGCACACCAATAAGCTTGCCCATGGCAGCCAAGAAATCCCAGCTTAGGCCTGGTCTCAGCTTAGGGTCCCTATCCTCTTATGCCAACTTTCTCCCTCCTGGTAACCAGCAATATCCACCCACTTCAGTCAGAGAAAGCTAGAGCCAACCAAAACAAATAAATAAATAATAGAAGCCAAGACCTCTGTTTCAAATGAGGACACCACCTGCCTCATCTTTCTGGAGTATACATTCTTTCTGACAAAGTCTTTGCCTGCATGAAAGAGCTCTAAGGAAAAGCAAAACAGAGACAGCACAGCCTCTGAGTCTGTCCTACATGAATTTTCCTCAGCCTCCAGAGCCTGGTAGCTCTACATCAACGAAAAACAAAACAAAATGGGGGGTGGAGCGGGGGAAACAGAGCTGTTCAAAAACTGACTTAAAAAAAAAAAAAAGCAATGGAAGCCAGGTACACTGCATCTCAGCGCTCAGGGAGGCAGAAGCAGGTGGATCCCTGTGAGTTCAAGGCTGGCCCGGTCTTCAGAGTGAGTTCCAGAACAGCCAAGACTACACAAAAACATCATGTCTCAAAAAGAAAGAAAGAAAGAAAGAAAATCAATGGAAATACAATGCTTTGAAAATGTTATTTTAACATTAATTATTGTACCAGTCACCAGGTATGTTTTTCTCCAACTTAAGCAATTTTTAGTGCTTCAGAACTCAAAACCTGTATCATTTAAAAAATAATCTAGCCATTTCCCATTGCTTTTTTGAACTGTAGGAATAATGCTTTTTTTTTTTTTCCCAAAATACTTCCACCACATGTAATGAACAGGTCTGTGTTTGTTCAGTCTATTTTTGCTTTGTCTTGGTTTGCTTTGGTTTGGTTTTTTCGAGACAGGGTCTCTCTGTGAAGCCTTGGCTGCCCTGGATTCCCTTTGTAGACCAGGCTGGCCTCAAACTTACAGAGATCTGCCTGCCTCTGCCTCCAGAGTGCTGGGATCACAGGCCTGCGACACACCCGGCACGTATGCGGTTTTAAACCAAAGCAGGAGTTACGTTTAAATGTTGTTTAAGCAGCCCACCTACACAGGAAAGTGAGAAGGGGATCCTGTCAGCAGCCACCTCCCCAGACATCCCCAACTGCTAGCACTTAACTCTTCCAGGCCTGGAATCACCTCTGTGCTCACTTGTGCCAAAATATGTTCAAATAAGCAGGAAAAAGAAACAAAAACCAGTTCATAATTGAAGGGAAAAAAATCTGAGCTTTGGTTTGAAAAAACAAAACAGAAAACTACTAGGATGGCATAACACAACCCAACGCTTCAAACAATTGAGACACTGAAATCCAATAACAGATCTCAAACAAGAGATGACCACGGGGCACCAGTCCTGTGGACAGCCATGGCCACAGCAGAGATCTGAGACAGAGAAGTGGCTCAAGTCCAGAGGGCAAGGACAGTGTCAGACAGCTTACTGAGCGATGAGGACAAGGAACAGGGCGACTGTGGGGAATCTAACCTATTCTAAAAAGTACAAAGCTTTGGGCTGAATCACCCAGACTTACCAACTCAGCTCCATGCTTGCCATGGTCTGCACCTAGAAAGCAATTGCCTGCTGAACAGGCAGCTTTATGGACATGATCTTTAACTGGTGCACAGCCTCAAGGGAAGGACATTGTGGTTTCGGCTATGGGTGATAACCCATGGGTATATAGGCACCGTTCCTTCCCTTCCAACAGCTGAGGACACACCTTTCTCACTGTGGCACTGCTGGAAATGGCACCTGGGAGATCCCCAGCGCCCCCACAAGCATTCTCAGAGACAGGGATGTAGCTTGGCTTGCAAACAGTCCCATCTGGTCCCCTGTCATTCCTTACTGAAAAAATAAAACCCTCCCCCTGCAATGACTTTTCCATCACTGAACTTGTTTTGTTGTGCTTGTTTGGTTTTGTCTTTCTTGTGCTAAAAAGTCACTCAAGGGGGGGGGGGGGTGAACATGATACAGATATGCAGCTCAAAAGCTGCTGCAGCCCCTAGCAGCCCCTGAGCACATTCAAGGGTTTGCTGCAAAAAGAAGGCTAAATGCCTAGGGCGTGGCTAATAGCCAGAAGGCTCAAACCACACCCATCGTCAGGGTCTCAAGAGTCGCCCCCTCCCCCAAAACTCCCAGTACCGATGCCCCACTACAAGGAACAGGAACTGCTGCTGCGCCAGCGTACAAGAATCCAGAACACCTTCTGTCCAGGCCAAGGCTGATGAAGGGCGCCCTGCGCTTTGTAAGCCTTCGCCCCAACACTCTCCAACACAGGAAAAAACTTCCCGACCTCAGTGGCCAGAAACCATAATCCTTTGAGGTTCCTGAATGTCCCCCAAGCCTCGAGTGCCAGTCTTCCAAACAGACCGGCTGTCTCTCCAGAACGCTCTCACCAGCAGACATGATTTTAAGGAAACCCCACCCGAGAGACCATTCACGGAGTCTGGGACAGAAACCCTAAACCGAGAAAAGTGGCTAGTCACGGCAAAAGAAGGGTCAGTCCCTTGGGTGGGCCAATGAGAAGGAGGTCTGAGACACCAGCACGCAGCCGCTGCACTGCTCCCGCCCTTAGTCTTCACAGTGACCCCACCCAGGTCGTGACCCCCTGAAGACCTCCAGCGCTGGCGTCCCCTGGCTCCACCGGCCCCCAACATGCAGTTTTGGACGCTGCAGGTGCGTCCTGGACCTTCGCTGGATCTCAGCTTTGCACCACCCAGGAGCAGATCGCACTGGGTCCAGCTCCGGCCGCCAGCCCCAGGCAGGGGACGCAGCGCCCGCAGTGCGACTGGCGCAGCTGCCGAGGCGCGGGGTGCGCCGCCCGGTCCCGACCTAGTGTAGCCAAGAGAAGCGTGAGCTAGTGAATCGCACCTCCAGCATGAAGCAGCTGCTGGCTCGAGGAGCCTCAACCCGCAAAGGTCCTAGATCCAAAAAAAAAAAAAAAAAAAAAAGTGCAGGCGGGTACCGGACCAGGATAGGGATGTGAACTGGACCGAGGTCCCAAACCGGATAGGAGAGAGGACCCGACCTCGGCGTGAGGGCCCTCAAAAGATACAGGAAGAAAGGGTCTAACCAAAGCCTAGGGATTGGAGAAAGGGGAGTGAAGAGAAGGTCGGTTCAGAAGTGCAAAGGAAGGGTGGGAGACCCACTATCCTAGGCCAGAATAATTGTGGCACGGAAAGAGAGAACCAAGAAGTAGGGGCTCTGACCACGCAGGCTGGGACCGCTGGATGCAAGCTGGGCGCAACCAGTACCGAGACGAGGAGGGAGAGGGGACATGATAAATACACCCAGACCCGAAAAAGCCCGTCCGGTACTGGATTTATGAAAGATCAGCCTGTGCCAGACAGGTGCACGTCTGTCCAAGTCTCGGAATGCAGGAAAGGGGCATCGCAGGAACTGGAGAGAGGGACTCCTACAGGGCCGGAGAAATGAGGTCCGTCTTATCAAGGAGGAGCCTGCAGGGTGAAGGAGCGGGGAAAGCGCGACGCAGGGGCACGGTACGCAGCTGGAGCCGCTCACCTTGGGTTTGTACAGCCACTTTCGGAATCTGTTCATCATCGCCGCGCCGGCCCGGGCCGCGCTCCGGGCGGCCCTCGCCCTCCGCAGCGCTGCGCCCGGGCCGGGCTGCGGCACGGGGCGGACACGCAGGCAGGGCCGGGACCCGCCGGAGCAAGTAGATGGTGAGCGCAGCACCGGGCGCCGAGCAGCTGGCTGCAGGTGCGCGGGGCAGGTGCGCGGCCGGAAAGATGCTCAGCGAGCGGCGCGCCGCCGACCCAAACCCGCGGGCGGGAGGGCGGGCGCGCGGAAAGGCGCGGGCACTAGGCGCACGGAGCCTCGCGGCTTTCGGGAACCCGGCGCCTCCGCGGGTCACGGCCGCACATGCGCCGAAAGCGCCGCACGCCCCCGGCCCGCCGCGAGTAGCGGGTGGGGCAGACCGGGTGAGGCCGCCAATCCGCGCCCAGCGCCACGCCGCACCCCGCCGGAGACGCGCACCCAAGGGAGGGAGGCTCAGGACTACAGGTCCCGACGCCCACCGCGGGCAGGGCCTTTGCGTCGTTGCTAGGTGACGGCTCCTCAACAACGCTCCGGCAGGCTGCAGGTGCGAGTGCTGAACGATGAGGGCTCCCGCCGGCGGCGCTTGGAGAGACAACGTAGGGGCAGGTGGAGGCCTCAGGAGACCAGGAGGCCCGCAGGTAGGCGGGCAGGTTAGGATGAGGGGCTGCCGCAGCGAGCCAGGAGCATCCCATCCTCACGTCTTCTCACTAACTCATTTTCTCCAGGTCTCAAATCTTTACCTCCTGTCTTCTGGCCTTAGCAGGCTACTTTGCGCCCTTCTTCCCATCTCCCAGATTAAAGGCAGGGTGCTTCCCACCACTACCCCTTTAATCGCCACGCTTCCTTCTAAACGGTAATATTTCAAAAAGATCATTTTCCCGTGATGCACTACCTCCTCCGCAGTGCCTTAATTGATATCTGTAAACACACAAACCTGGGCAGAAGTCTGAGAATTTATCACGTGCCAAGAAGTCAGCTGAGAACAAATATGGGATCCCACCTAAAGTTCTCATGCACCGCTGAAGAGCGCTGGCCATAGTAGGAGACCTCAAGCACCCCGCGTGCACCTGCCCCCCCACAATTTTTTGCTTTCACCTCAGCCGCACCAGAGCCAACTCTCCCACTGATCTGAAAGTGAGCGGGAAAGCAGTGGAGCTTACTTCCGTCCCTCACAGAATTCCTGTTCCTCTGGGTTCACCCTGGCCCGGGATCTAGGTGATTCCTTCCTGGACTCCCTGACCTCTCCCTTTCGTTAAGTTCAATGGGAATCCAATCCTCCAGCTCCAGGAGTCGTGTTCCTCTTGTGTTGTGGTTTCTGGTTGGTTTTCCCGTTTTTCTCTACCTGCTGAATCTCTCCTGCCCTAAAAAGTAAGCCCTTCTGGAGGTGCCTTCTGCAGCCAACTCCACCCCACCTGTTCTTTCCAATCAGATATCTCCCCGACCACTCCTCTGAGGCACTTTACCACAATTCATCCTTGATCTCAGAGCTGCTAAATCCAGTAACTGGGTCTCAGCACTCGTCGCCTGCTGTTAACAACAGGTTACCAGCTGACTACCTTTGGGGTGACAGTGTTTGCACTGTCCTTTGCCCCAGCTGCTCCTGCTTCTAACCTAACCCTTAGCCCTGGACCTGCTCAGCCTTGTGGCGCACCACTTACTCCTTTTAAGCTGCTCGCCCACCCATTCCTGGGTAAGTCCAGGAAGTCACGTGGTTTTATAACAAGCACTTTTTCCCTCCAGCCTAAACGCTGGGACTCTTGTACATCTTCTATGAGCCTGTTCTTCTCTGTATCACTGTAGAGTCAACATGTCCGCAACTGAATGCTCGCCCATCGTAAGAGCTGGAGCTGAGGATGTCAATCAATTTGCCTTGTTAGAATAACTTTAGTATGCCAGAACCACAGTGAAAAGCTAGACATGGAGCTGGAGAGATGGCTCAGTGGTTAAGAATGCTGGGGGCTCTTGCTTAGGCTCCAGGTTCTGTTCCCAGCACCTCCATGACAGCTCACAGTTTTCTGTAACTCCAGTTCCAAGGAATCAAACCCCTCTTCTGGCCTTCATGTGGTGCATATATATACATGCCAGTAAATGCACATACACATAAGATACTTTTTGAAAGGGCCATGGATGGTGACAAACATTTGTAATCCCAGCACTTCAGAGGCAGAGAAGATGGACCCTTGGGACTCACTAGTCAGACAATCTAGCCATCTAGACTATTTGGAGAGTTCTCAGAAAGAGTGGGAGACTCTCAAAAAACAAGATGAATGGTTCCTAAAGGATAACTGAGGTTATCCTCTGACCTCTACATGCATGTGCACACACTTATATATGCACCCATATATACACACATAAAAAATAAAAAATTTAAAAAGAAAACTAAAAGCTGCCCCCCCCAAAGCCACCATCTTCTCCAAGCAAAAACTGAGCAAACACATGAACTCATGTCTAATAATAAGCGGATTAATACATTATCTGGGGGTCTGTCCATGCTTGGCCAACTCCAGAGCCTGAGGGTTTGCTGTGCAGAAAGAAGCTCTGTACTTCATACTTGGAAGCTGTGCCCAGGACAAAGGCTGACCCCAGGGAGGGAGGTATATCAGACCTAACTACGAGCAACAAAAGATTCCGACATGTAGATCATGTTTCCAGACAAGAGTGTGAAGAGGTGACCCTGGCGGTACAGCAGGAACCAGCTTTTCTGGTTACCATCCTTAACCTTTTTCCTCAGGTTCCAGGATGGCTGCACTGGTACTTGCCATCACTTCCTAAGCCCATGAACCTACTGGAAAAGAGAAGAAAGGAATGTCCTCTGCTTCAGGCCAACTGTCCCAAAGTTTATTCTCTAGTATTTCTCAATGATGGAGGAACTTGAACACATGGCCACAGCCAGCTTCCAAGGAGACTGAGAAATGTCAAGGGGTTTTTTAGGGCCCTATACCAATCTCCATCAACTGCAGACACAGCTAGCAGTCTCCTCCACACCGCTGTGCCTCAAAGTGTTTCTCTCTGTCTGCTTCAAACAGCCACACCATCTCTGGTCTCTGGTCTCTGCGAACTGCTACAGGCCACACACCAACACCAAACACCACACCTTCTCTTTCTCTCACACTCTGAGTCCTGGACCACGCCCCTCTCCAAGCTGCACGTTACCAGCTGGAGACAATTAACAGCTGTGGACAAACTGTAACCCAACTAAAATCCCACACTTGGGATTAAAACAAAAGCATATTCACATAACATACAAAGAAACCATTACACCCATCTTGACTGTGGTCAGGACCATTCCATGGGCCAGGAATCTTGGACCGTATAAAAACGGAGAAGGTGAGCTGAACACTAGGATGCGTCAGCCCCTCCGTTTCCCTACTTGTGCGTGCAGTGCGGCCATTGGTCAGACTCTTTCCGCCTTGACTCCCCTGCTGTCACGGACTGCACCTTGAACACGTGAGGGGAAGAAAATTCAGTTTGTTTCCAGGCGATTTAGTCTGTTTTGTTTTGCTCTTCTCAGTGCTCAGGGTGGAACCTAAAGCCTGGCGTATTTCAAGCTAGTGCTGTCCGGCTGAACCCACCCCTAGCGCTCCAATACCAAGTCTATAAACACTCTCCACCTGCCTGTTTTCTTTGCTCTGAGTCCTAGGCTATGGGCGCGCTATTCTGCTTTAGTTCACATCTTCATCAGGGGTCAAGTGAGGCTTTTAAGGCCAGGCCTCAGGCTCACACAGAAAGAAAATCTCTTTGGAGACAGGAAACCAGATTCTCAGCTCCAAGCTTTTTGACATGGGGTTTGTCCTCTTATTTCCTTAGAAAATACTATCAGAGCATCTATCCCCCAATTAAATGAGACAATAAAAACTGAAGTGTATTGTATAAAGGACTCTTGTTAGAAAAGGTTTAGAAAAACAGATGATTTACAAGGTCACTGTGTGGGGATGAATATAGTCAAACACATTGTCTACATGTATGAACATGTCAAAGAATAAAAGACAGTCTAATTTTAAAAACTGTCAATGAGGGCCTAGATGGAGCTCGGTGACAGAAGCCTAGCAGGATGAAGGCCCTAGGTTCAATCAGTGTGACCTTTCAGTTGCTTTGATCCTGGCCACCTGTGACTGTCAGAGTAGACGAGGAGCCTGTTTTAGTGTACTTATACTTTTTTCTATTTTTGTATTAGTTGTTCAGAGGTCACTGTAGGCCGTGCCCAGGTTCGGTGAGAGACAGGGCCCCTGCTCACCACACTCGCTGAGGCTTAGTGAGCATTCGGTTGACATCAGAGGTTTCCATAAGGGACTCTGAGGCAAAGAAGGCAGGCCTCAGGTAGATGAGTGTGCAGCCCAGGTGTTAGAGATTGCCTAAGCTGGTAGGAAGAGAGAGAGCAGAAGATTTGAGGTTGGGGGCCAAATGCAAACACACTTCTAAACCAGTGAAAGACCCCAGTGAAGGAAGCAACTGAGAACCTCGGACTCCTGACACCTCACCTCTCCATTCAGCCCCCAGCAGCCAGGGCCACAGCCCCCCACTGCTGTTCCCACCCCACACACTGCCCTAAAGAACATCAGCTCAAAATGGCCAGGCCAGGAGACCAAGTGAATGCAATTAAGGCTTCACCTAGACACATCCTTCATCTCAGCTGTGAGGCTGGGGCAAAGGATTCCCTGAAGACAGTGACTAACATGGGAGGCGTCTGAAGCCGGCACCCTACCACCCCCGCAGGGCTTCTGACACTGTCTGAGGCATGCGCAGTGAGGGCCAGTACTTGCTGTGAACCTAGTACATGTCTTCTGTTTACTAGTTGCACTTGGTGGAGAAAAACTAGGTTTTGCCGAGGCACACACTGAAAACTCTAGAGACAGATATCTTTTCAGAACTAAAGTTCTTCCCAGAGCTACCTGACAGTGCCATGTTTGCCACCAAGACACTCCTAACTAGGAATTGGAGAACTTGTTAAACAGCGCTTCCAGGAGCCCAGACATCCCCCTCTCCTCCTGCCTCCTGCAAAACTCCTTCTCTCTCTTTCTCTCTCTCTCACACACACAGAGGAGAAAGGACCTCCCCACACCCCCAGAGCTGCCTTTAGCCAAGATTCCTGGAGTGTCTGAGATTGTTGTCCACTTAGGAGAGATCCAGAATGGAACAAAGAGCCCCAAGAGCTGTTCCAGAGAAAGGGGGCAAAGGTCCTGCATGGCCAGTGACATCAGGGCTTACAGGACTAACCAGACCAGGGCTAGAGCCAGGGCAGAAACAGACCAAAGCAAACAGAAACAGCCTGGCAAGTATGGTCTCAGAGAGGGCCTCCGGATCCACCTCCTTGAATAACAACAGGTCAGCAGGCTTACTCAGCATGGAGGCCCTCTAACAAAGCCAGAGAGAAGCCACAGTCCATGAAGCAATGTCCCAGAAAATGCTTCCTGGCCTCTTGTGCTTGAATGTACCCTTATCAGCAGAGCTAAGTGTCTGGCCTTCTCAGTCCCTGTTAAGAGAGGAAGCCACATTCAGAGAGAGGGAGGAATGGCCACTGGGCATGAAGCCCATCTATTGCTCATTCGGAGTGCATCATGAAATGGGGAGCAGCGTGGGCATCGGTTCCCAGAAACCTCCTCTTAGCATTCAAGTCTCTCACCAGGAAGCTCAGTAGAAGTAGCTTGAGTAACCAGAGAAGCAGAAGACCCTAGGAGCCCTCAGAGAGTTTCTCCTCCCATCTAGCCCTCCAATAGTAGAGATCCTTACCGATGAAATGGCTCCAGTGGACCATCTCCAAGGAGGTGAGATTCAGAGGGTGCAGGTCAGCCCTAGACCTCTGGCCATATCCAAAGCCAAACCTGGCTACATCTGGCAGGTGTAGATCTGGGTGTGATGGATTTAATTTGGCATTGTCCAAGACAGAAAGCTACTGTCTCCTCCTGCCTCTGACCCGTGAGGAATCTACCATGAGATGGCCCTGTGAGATTTTAGGCATGAGAAAAGGTGCCCTAGTACCTGTCATCATGGGCTGAGCAGGGATGGAGTTCTCGCTATGCCTCCCTTCAGTGCTCATGGAGCTTCCTTATTGTGTCCCTAGGGCCTGTCCATGGTTCCAGGGCTTCTAAACCAGTTTCCAGACTCCTTGAGGCTAGTCTCAGAGAAGCTGGTGGTGCCTGTGTGTCTGCAGCCCAGTCAGGCCCCAGATGTGGTTGTGCTGGCCCAGAATGCAGCCAGGGTGACTCTGGCCCTCAGTGAAGCAGTCACCCCAGCCTTTCCCCCCTCAGTGCTAGTGCTCAGCTCTCCTTCTCCATTTTATTTATTTATTTATTTATTTATTTATTTATGTGTTTATTTGTTTTAGCTTTTTCAACACAGGATTTCTCTGTGTAGCCTGTGCAGTCCTGGACCTTACTATGTAGACCAAGCTGGCCTCAATATTTTTTTTCTGTTGACGTTTCTTATTATTTCCATTTATTGTATTTGTTAGTGTGGGTCATGCCATTCATATGCCAAAGCACCTGGGAACTCCACAGCCTTTGCGATTCCACCATCTCCGCCTGCTCTGGGTGGAGCCTGCTGAGAAACTAGCCACCCTTTCAGCTGGACTGAGGGGTGTTCAGAGGCCTGCTTTCTGACCTGAGCCCTTCCCAGGAGTCACCCCACCCACAGCTGTGGCTGTGGGGCTTTGGTCGCTGCCTTGGAGTCCAGGGCAGAGACGGCTGAGGCTGGGGCTCAGTGGTGAACTACAGGTGGGCTCACCAACATCAAACAGACCCTCTGGGCAGTAGAGGGTCTACTGAGATGAACTAACCAAGTAGTGAGTTTGAGTTTACCTGAGCCCAAACCCCTACCCCCAAAATCTCACCCAGAACCCTCCTGGATGTCCTGTTGGTGTGGGTGAGGGTCCTGCAACCACTTCAGCCAACAGCCACACTGGCGACTCAGAGGCTCTGGATAATGTGACCTGTGTTGGTTTGTTTTAGGACTCTGCTCCAAAGATGACCTACTATGGAAAATGCATTGAGACAGTAATAGAGCACCTTGACAAATTTAAGCGAGGGAAGGACAGTCCTGAGCAGTTCCTGGAGACGGTATCCACCTCCTTACAGCAGGTAGGGTCAGGGTAGCCACCGGGGTTCCTGGGAGACCACATCAGTGACATGTGTCACCTGGCATTTCACTCTCCAGCAAACAGCGTGGGATCCATTCCTTCCTTTGGGGAGAAGTGTGAGGCAAGGCTCTCTTAGGAGCCAGTGGTCTTTCCATAGCCCACCCCTACCCCCTTTGCCATGAGAAGGTTCCCAGCACCCAGAATGCACATCGGACCTGGATCTACCCAGAGCTACAAAACTTCCATGGTGCGTTATGACAGACAGCTCCTCGTGGGAAGAGCTGTGACTGTGTGGACAGCACCATGAGGGAAGCAGGGACTTGGGGCCACAGTTCATGGTGGATTGTGTTTAGCTGAAGAGGCCTCCAGTAGAGAGTCTGGGCCCTACAAAATGCCTCTGCCTGGTGGTTGTCACCCTCCTTTAGGCCGCACCTCAGTCTGTAAGCACTGCTATAACAGGCCTGAGGCTAGGAAAATTGTACAGAACTTAACTCTCAAGGTTCTGGAAGCTGAGACATCCAAGACAGAAGCAGCAGTGTGTCCTGCTGCAGAAGGTGAGAGAGGCAGACAGGCAGAGCATGTCTCTGGAATGTTCCACTCATCACAATGGCAGCTACACTTTCAACTGAATTTTGGAAGGTTAAATTTTGGTGCTTTGGAGAAAGCACATCCCTCCCCCAGGGGACTTGCCATACTCTCTAGGGGCAGCTCCAGGTTCTGCCCAGGTTGTCATCCTGCATCATTCTGATTGGCTCTCCGGACACTCCCCATTCTGTGTCTCCTTCTCCCCGAGGCTCAGGCCCTTCCTTGTCAGGGTATGAAGGATAAATCCCTGCTAATAAATCCCATTCCTCCACCCTGCACAGACCTCTCTCCCCAACCCTCAACTCTTGCATCCAATGCTAAGTAGCATATACGTCCTCTCAGTCTCCATGAGCCCCCACAAACAGCTCAAGCCCAGTCACCAAGAGCTGTGTCTCTTCCTTGCCCTGGTGAGGCATGCACCTATCCTCACCCCCCACCTTAGCCCTGGTATAGCCCTTGTCCTATTGACAGTGAAAGTTCCTTGTCATCGCTCTATTCAGAGCACACTGCCCTCCTCTACTCTGCCCTCCCCACAGACATGACACAGAAGGTGTCCTCCCTGCAGAGCCCCCCTGCTCCACTGTGCCCTCCCGATTCTCCTACCCATCCTCATGTCCACCCCCATTGGCCACACTGCCCTCCCTGGTACTTTCTGAACAGTCCATTTGTTCCTCCACTATGCTTGCCACTCCCTCCACACACTTGGAATAGCCAACTTGCTACCTGGGCTGCTAAGTCATTCCAGGCTTTGATAAAGGAAAGAGCTGGTACCCTTTCTTTCAAACGAGGCAGAGGGAAGTTAGTGTCATTACCGTTTGATGACCATCACAGAAACCTGAGTTTTAGCAGTTCCTAACTAGTTCGAGGCGCTTTTTTTCTGTTAAGAGCCAATAGATTAACAGCAAATGAGTCCTGGTTGTCGTTTGGCACATCACAAAATTGTGACCATCTGTGTGCTTTTCCATGAAAAGCCTAACGCTCTGATGCCATCCAGGGAGCTGGCGGCAGAGGATGGAGCCGCTCTCTTCCTCAGTCACAGAAGCAGCTACTGCCTCAGATGTTGGTCCTTTCAGGTTCTGCCAAAGTCCTTCTGAAGCCAAGGTGGATTGGGGCCCTGGGTACTGACCCAGTTTGAACAACACACTTTCATCTCCAGCTGTCAGAAACCTGCTATAATATACTGACTGCCAGGTCAAGGCTGGAGATGCCCTTGCCAGAAAGTTCCAAACACCTAGACCACTAGGCAAAGGCTGACAGAAGGCTTCAGGGCAGGGCATGTGGTGGGCAGACTGTATACCATGGCAGCCCTGGGCACTTTTTTTTTAAGATTTATTTATTTATTATTTATACAGTATTCTGTCTGCATGTACACTTGCAGGCCAGATGAGGGCACCAGTTCTCATTATAGATGGATATGAGCCACCATGTGGTTGCTGGGAACTGAACTCAGGACCTTTCTTGGGAAGAACAGCCAGTGCTCTTAACCTCTAAGCCATCTCTTCAGCCCCCCTGGGTACTTCTTAATGTGGACATGACTTTGTTTGGATGTACTCTTTGAGTAAATGAGACAAGGTTATAGCTGGGAGCACAGATCATGGGTCCAGCTGCAGTAGCCCAGGTCTACCTGAGCCCACTTGGCCGGGCCTTGGGGAGGGGACAGGAGTAAAGAGACCCCAGCCACTTACCTGTGAAGTCCCCTAGCCTGGGTACCAGCTCTGGATGTGCATCCCACGGCTTCTGTCTCCACTCCTAATTAGTTACCAACCATTTGAAGCAAGAGTAAGTCACTGACACATTGATCTGGGGCTGAGTTTTGCAGGTGGAGATAGAGGTGGGGGTCAGTATCTGGATACCACCTTGACTTTCCTGGTACTCGGGAGCCCCTCACGTGGCAAGACTAGTGAACAAGCTATGCTTAGGTGCCCAGTGAATCTACCTGGGACCAGCGACATAGTCAGGCAAGGCAGCCAGGCAATGAGCAAGAGTCTGACTTTAAGGAGCAGCAGATTCCCAGAAGCAGGATACAGCTTCCTGGGCAGAGGGACCTACCCAGATGAGACCCCAGGGGCCCAGGGTCCTGACCTGTAACTGAGTGTGAGTAGACAGGAAGCCCAACAGGGCCTGTGCCTAACCTTCAGACCAGGCTGCTCAGCCTGTGTGGGTGGCCCTTGGGGAGGTTGGTTATGAGCAGGAAAAGGTCAGGGCAGAGTCCAGGCTGTGGACAAGGGTTATGAGCACAAAAAAAAAAAAAAAAAAAAAATCCTGCAGAGCAGGATCAACAAGAAAAGCATAGGCAGCCAGATAGCTCTGGGGTGGCAGCCATAAGAGAGGGGCAGGGGAAACGTTAAAGGGGGTGGCCAGCTGTGGGGAAACTGTTACTAGCCTTGAGGTCATTAGAGAAGTGTCAGTGAACTGTGGGTGCAAAGGAGCAGCGAGGAGAGGCAGATGCATTGTGTGGGCACCAGAATTATAGCCCATGGTTTACTGTAGGTTGCACTCTATAGTCATCCCCTTGTAAATCTTATCATAGCATCATTTTAATGGCTGCATCACACTGGTCTGTGGGATGGAGCATGATGCTTGACCATTCGGTTACCCCATTCACTGTTGGACCCTTGTTCCTGTTTTCACTGCTGTCCAGACCTCTTCCCCTGATGTGTGCACATGGACATTTTCTGTGTTGTAGGTTTCCTTAAGTTCCCAGAAGTATACTTGCTCTGTTAAAGGGTCTTGAAAATAAAGCTCTCCAAACCTATTTTCCAAACTGCTTTCTGGAAAGGCTCAGCAGCAAGTATCCCACTAAATTTCTTAGTGCTCTACTGGCACCAGCAGATTCCTTCATTTTCCTTCTCCTTCAAAACTTACTTTTCAAACCTTAATTACCTTAATTTTAAAATAATTAACACGTATCACACAGAGGTCATATTATTATTTGGATCTGAATTGTCCCCTAAAGGCTCCTGTGTTGAAGGTCTTACTCCCAGCACAATGGTGGGGCAACTGGGTAATGATCGGATCCTGGGAACTCCGACCTTGTCAATGGACTGATCCAGTGATGAAATTATAATTATAATTTGATAGCATTATTCAGACCTGGTGGGAACTGGTGGGAACTTGAAGGAGGAGGGAACTAACAGGGTGTCTTGAAAAGATATATCCTGTGCCCACCCCCAGCTCCCTCTGCTCCCTGCCATCATGAAAGGATGAACAGCTTCCCTCTGATCTGCCTTGTGTCTACTTCACCATGGGCCAGAAAGCAATGGGAGCCAGCCACCGTGGACTAGAACCTCTGAAACCAGGAGCCAAATTAATCTTTTACACCTATAAACTGATTTTGTAAATTATTTTTGTCAGGTTTTTTTTTTTGTTTGTTTGTTTGTTTATATTTTGGTTACTCAAAACAGGGTTTCTCTGTGTAGCCCTGGTTGTCCTGGGACTCGCTCTGTAGACCAGGTTGGCCTCGAACTCAGAGATCTGCCTTCCTCTGCCTCTCGAGCACTAGGATTAAAAGCATGTGCCACCATGCCCAGCCCTGTTTTTGTCAGATTTTTAACACAGAGATAGAAAGTCTTGACACTGGTCACAAAACCAAAATTATTCAAAAAAGTAAATGAGAAAGGTCAACCCATTCTTACCCTGCCTGACCAGCTCCCTCCAAAAGGGACAGACTTGAGAAATTCAGAATCAATCTACCTCTCTCTTCTGTCTCTTTCTCTCTTCCTCCTTTCCTTCTCCTCTTCCTGCTCTCTTCCTCCCCTCTCCCTCTCCTTCTCCCCTTCCTTCCTCTTCCCCTCCCTCTGGACAGGGTCTCCCTATGTAACCCTGCCTGTCTGAAACTCAAGTAGACCAGGTGACCTTGAACTCAGCCTGCTCTCCCCCAATTGCTGGGATTAAAGGTGTATAACACTATACCTGGCTAAAGGAACAGAATTCTTAATTCCCATCCTGCTCTTTATTCTGGAAAAGCTCCCACAGATTTCTCTCAGTTGTGCAGTAACCTTTTGGATATTGTTTTATTTCTTTATTTGAATGACTTTATTTTTGTTATTGTGGTGAAATGCATATGACATAAATTTTGACCATTTTAACTATTTTCAAGTGACACAAAGCACACTCACAGGACTGTGCAGCCATCACTTCCATCCATCTCCCTAACATCTAATGTTCCTGACCTGAAACTCTGTCCCTATGAAATACCAGCTGCCTGGCTCCCTGTCTACTCCCCTGCCACTTACTTTGCCATTCTTTTTCTGTCTCTGTGGATTTGCCCAATCTCATCTAGAAGAATATTTGCATAATGCTTTTCCTTCTGTGTTGTTAATTGTCTCATTGATTTCCATGTTTATTTTGTCTTTGAACCACCCTGTCCTCATTTACCGTGGAGGTCCTGCCTTCCCAATCACTGTGGTCATCGCCCACTGCACTAGGAGAGCTGAACTCACTGGCTTCTTTTCAGCCCTGTAGGAGTACCTGTCCCCTACCTTTGTCCTTGATCTCCTGGTCTTGGCGCACTCACTCTTAGCTTTCTTTTCCAGACTCTGAGCCCCCAGAAGCTTGCCTTTGTTTTGGATATTCTGTCTGGCTGCCTTGAGTACCAGAAGTTACTGGCCATAGTGGTGGATGCCTTCTATGTTCGGGACGGACGGCTCTGCCTGTGGGCCGACTACAGCCGCTTTGAGGGTGCGTGTATCCACTACCCACACCATGGTGAGGCCCAGGCCTGCTGCCCACTCCAGGCAGGAACTGGAGAAGTAGCTAGCAACAGACCCTTGCCAGGTTAACTCCAACAAGCTGGCAAGCTTCAGGACACAGAAGGCAGCTCCTCATGCTTCACCCTTAGCTCTTCCTTTCATTTGATTCCCATAAATGTGTGGCCCAGGCTAGGTAAATTTTCTCACTTCACAGATGGCAAAACTGAGAGAGACCTAGGTCTTGAGAGCACACATGGGCCCTGCTGCACCATGCAGCCTCTGGACCCCTGAAAGAGAATGCCTGTGAGGGCCACTTAGGCCAAATGGCATACTTCTTGTAATCTGTTCATGGCCCTAACCCTGTCACCTGTGGCAAGAGTAGGTCTATGCTAGTCTGGATTATCCAGGGAGAGCCACCTCGGACTACTGTCCACATTCACAGAGCACAGTGTCTGTGGTCAGTGGCTGGTGACCATAGAGCAGAGAGGGATCAAGCCCTAGGACCTGCTTTCGGCCTTGCTGCTGGTCTGGGAGGTAGAGAGGTAAGGGCTACAGCACAGTGGTAGGCTGAGACAGGTGGCTAGTGCCAGATGCAAGGCTGGCCTGACCCTTACTGCAGAGGCTCAGAGGCATATCCAGCAGCCTCACCAGAGGAGTCGCCATGCCCTAAGGCTCAAAGTGACTCAGCTTAGAAAATAGACGACACTGAAGATGACATCACTTTTGCCCAGAGAAATCCTAGGATTTCTGAGAATTGACCAAATGCAGAGTAATGTGTGTGGAAGCTAAAAGCCCCAAGTGGCCCAGTGTCTGTGATCACTGAGCATGAAATGGTAGTTGCCATATGGGCCTGTCCTTATGTGCCCTGACAGAATAAGGTGCTACAAGACTCTCCGCAGCTGCAGAATTCTCCCAAGGTCACACACAGAGCCCCTCTGCAGGGCAGCTGGGCACTCCTCACACCACACTCTCTCCTCAGTGATCTGCTACCTGGCCATGTTCCAGCTGGACGAGCTTGGCTTCCAGCTCTTCTGCAGCATCATCAAGTCCCAGCCTCTGGCTAAGACTTGCAAGGTGAGCCCCACTGCCCCCACCACAGGACTGTGGTTGAGGCTGCCAGCCATGAGGGACAAGAACCAGGGCCAGATGTGCATCTGATCAGCCCCATCTTGCCTCCTCTAGCTAGAGAAACTGACAGGTTCGTCTTCTCTCTGCTTAGTATCGGCTGACACCCCCTGGATAGGACAGTGTCCTCTGTCTTGGGGAAATCTGTTTGGTTGGTTTGTGAAGGACAGGCTTGCCTACCTACACATAAACATAAGTACCCCGTGCTGGGTAAGCAAATAGAGTTATCTTAAGCAAGGGCCTCATTTTTATGACAAAGAAGTAAAATCAATGGCATCTTCTGTAAGACGCTTTGGGACTGCCTTGGCCCATTCCATACTCAGCATGACCTGTACTTGGCTCAGGCTCCGCTGCCTTGTGCTGGAATCTGTAATGACTATTGAGCAAACTTACCCTGGTATGGCAGTGCTGACTCACCAGATGCTTGGGGTGCAGACCACACACTGTTCCCAGGATATGTACCTTGACCCCAGGCCAGTCACTGACCAGCCTAGGAAGTGCTGGAGATTCATGGCAATAGCCCACAAGACCCACAAGACCCTTGTGGCCTGTAATCCCAGCTGCTTGGGAGGCCGAGTCTCTGTGTCAAAGAAAGAAAAAAAGGAAAGAGAAAGGGGGCTGGAGAGATGGATCAGTGGTGAAGAGGACTGACTGTTCTTCCAGAGGACCCAAGTTCTATTCCCAGCACCCACATGACAGCTCACAATTGTCTGTAACTCTGGGATCCAACACACCACACACAGAGAAATATAGGCAAAACACCAATAAAAATGAATTTAAAGCCAGCTACAGAAGCTGAGGTTCATAGCACTAATAATCTGGGAATGGCTTTGAGTGGCCTAGGGGCACCACAAGCCTCACACTGTGCAGGCCCTGACTAGGGATGCAGCAACAATCCTAGGGCTGAGATCAGATAGCCACCGTGAAGGGTTAAGTGACAACCCATCTTCCCAGGTCTGAGGGCTTTCCCAGCCCTCCCCCTGCAATAGGGTTCCTGGGCAAAGAAAATGGCATTATTCCATTCCCAGAATTATAGATCCCGCTGGAATGGGGCAGGGCAGGTGGCAGGCAGCCCTCCATGTGTCCCTGCAACATTGTGCCCGGGAGTGGAGCAAGGGCCTTCCAGGCCTGGAAGCTGGATGAATGCCCACCTGCAGCGGGCATGATAACAATGTCACAGTCTGTTCTGGCCCCCGTGAGAGGCACTGGAGCAGCAGTGGGTTTGAGCCACAGTAGAGCTGCTTAGGGCTTTCCCGCCTCAGTTCCTCAGGTTCTTCTTTAACCCTTTGAACCTGTGCTCATGGATCAAGGACGAGTGGAGCCTCATCTATGAAACAAGCCACGTGAAGGAGAACTGGATTGACCCTCTGATGAGGTGGGCAAGCTGTGGGGTCAGCTGTCACAGGGCACTGGGTCTCTGAAAATCACTTCATGCCCACTCCAGGTGTCTCAGAGGGTAGGTGGGGGCCTCCTCGTTCCCTTTCTGCTCATGAAAGTTCTGTGAAAGGCTAGAGGTAGAGGTCAGAGATGCCGTGAATCTACCTACCACAGCCTGTGGCAGAGACAGCAAGATGCAGTGAGCTCTCCCAGATTCGTCCCCTCTGAGAGGAATAGGGGAGCATCATGTCTTTCTGGAGACAGGCAGATAGGCTGGACCCAGAGACTGCTTATGTATTTGCTGTGTGTGGGAGGTTTTGGGCCCATAGTGGGGGTCCTCACAGCTACTCCCTTACCAAGGAGAGCTCTCCTGTACCAGCTGATCCCCACTGTTAGCAATCAGAACAAACTCCGGGGGGGGGGCAGTTGTGTGCTCGTTCCACACTTAGCACAGTCTTCACGCCCATCTTCAGAACAGCCCTGTCACAAGTCTACAGCTGCTTCCTCATTCCTACCCTGAAGCTGGAGGCCAGTTTCTGCATGGCCTTATGAGAGCCCCTTGGTGCTAGCCCTCACAGCAGCCTCACTCACTCTGGGTAGTCCTGGTTCTGGGGATGAGGCAGAAACCATTGCAAGTCATGTATCCACGCTTGATGAGCCCCACAGGAGGAAACCCTGAACAGGCTGTTGATGATGAGCTGGGTCCACTCAGGCATTAAGAGTGAAAGGGGGATTCCTAGACCTCTGGACCACCTACCAAAAACCTTCTTAAACTTCTGCTCCACAGGACCCCAAGACTGAGCCCAAGGACAGTTGGCTGTTTAGGGGGATGTGGTGCTCACCACATCCAACACACACAGTTGCCTCTACCTGCCATCAACAGTGCTGCTCCAGAACATTCCTTTCCCATTGCCAGCTTCCTGTCCCTGCTTCCTGCTACCTCCTCCAGCACCATATGCACTGCCCAGATCAGCTCCACACCCCAGTTCCTGCTCGTCCTCAGAGAGCCCCACATCCCTCCAGTGGGGATGTTTCAGCCTACCTGCTCCTCTATCCCATGGGCCTCAGTTTCTTTGTCTGTGCAAAGGGAAACTTAATGCATGTACTGAAAGGTGTAGTTGAACTGCACCCACAGATAGTCAGTGAAGAGAGTCACCTGTCCATCATCACCTCACCCTGAAGGACATCCAGGCACTTGGGGTTCTTCAGATCCCAGGGGTTAGCTTCTTAGTTATCTGCTTAGGATGTGACACTAGGACCTTCTCTACTTTTGCCTTCAAGATGGCAGCCAGAGGTCCAAGAGCTGATCAACCAACTGGAGGGAGTGCCAACTGATCAATCTCTCTCGAAGACCAAGGCCAAGGCCACAGAGCACAAGGAATTCAAACTGACTGTCCCAAGGCCCCGTGCCATTCCAATGCCTGAGGCTGTCCCTACTATACCCAAGCCAAGACCTGTGAGTTGGGCATTTGTGCCTGCACTACCAGGGTTTGAGGGTCATTGGGTGGCTGGACTTCTCCAGGGTCAAGGGTCAGACAGGAACATTTGGCAACCCACAATGCACCTGCATCCCCACACACAGAGAGGGAAGTTGGCTGACCCAGAGCCCACCACATTCCGGATGAAATCAGGAGATGTTAAGGGATACTTATCTGGCTATGGGTTCAGGCCTGTCTGGATTGTGCTTGGAGTTCAGCATTAGTCATGCTACCCACCCTCCCCATTAGATAGTACTTGAGAGCCACAGCACTTTTTAGGCTTGAGGCATGTCTGTGTGAGTCCCAGAAATGCCTGGTGCCTACTCAGAGAAGCTCATGTTTGTCTCCTCTGTTGAGAGCCTGTCTATCTCCTATTTGTTTCTGATTTATCAGTCAGGAAGTTCTGAACTGAAAGTAACAGAAAACTGAAGCTCAAACTGGGTTAGACAATAGAACACTGGTATTAAAGTAGAAATACGCTTCAGATATAGTTTGATCAAGGGTCACTAGTATTAAAGTAGAAATAGGCTTCAGGTGTAGTTTGATCAAGGTTCCAGCTCTATTTATCTGTAACTACCTCTACCTAGTCTCCTGTGTAAGTGAATTTCATCTTTAGACTAACTTAATCTCATTTTAGTTTTAAAAGAATGAATCCAGGCCTTGTGTCTACACTGTACATTGTCTAGGACAGGAAAAGCTACACAGGGACAGTTCTGACTCGTCCAGCTCAGGCCTTATGCCTGCTTGAGCTGCTTAACATCCTCCTGGGTGCTAAATCCTGACGAGGCTGTGGATTCAGCCTCCTAGGTCAGTCCTCATAGGATAAAGGACTATAGAGGAGTGTGAGGCAGTTGCTCTGGAGGCCCCACATCTCACCTTGGTTCCTCCATTTTCAAAGTCTCACTGAAAATCCCTCATTCCAGAAGTTTTCCATGAGGCCTCAGCTCTGCTGGGTCCCTGCTCAGTATTATTCTTGACTCATCTTTCTCCACAGCATTGGTTACTGTTTACAAGTTGTGGATCTGCTCATTGTCTGGCTGTTTACCCATTTTATTTGTGCTATGTTTCTGACAAGGTGGTAGAGTTATGACTTAGAAAAGACACGTGGGATGGACAGATAGATGAGCAAAGAGATGGATAAATGTCCATATGGGTAGAGGATAGATGATGAGTAATCAGATGGATGGATGGGTAGATAGGTCACTGGGGTTCTGTTGCTAAGCAACTCCACAGTTACCCCACCTACAGGGTCACTGATGCCTCACGAATCAATGCTGCCAGCCACTTTCCTTTCTGTTCATTCTGCTTGGCTGAGGGACAGTTGTGCTTGTTCCCTCACTATGACGTAGCTTCCCTAAGCTCACTTCTGTATTCACAAAGCCTGTATCCATGTTCTGACCATGGCCAGAACTTCCTTTCCCCTCCTAGGCTGAGACTCCCTTCAAAGACCCTGAATGTCCAGTATGCACCAGGCACGAGGCCTTCACAGAACTTGCTTTCCAGTGGGAACTCAGAGAAAAAAAAAAAATCGGCATGAATAAACTGCAGTAGTATGTTGGTGATACATCCTGGAAAGAAAATGCACTGTGTAGGAAGAGAAAGTGTCTGTGTGGTCAAGGTTTCTGGTTAGCGAGCTGGACCTGATGGTGCACGTCTGTAATCCCAGCACTTGGGAAGGCAGAAGCAGGTGGAGCTCTGTGAGTTTAAGGCCAGCCTGGTCTACAAAGCAAGTCTAGGAAAGCCAAGGCTACACAGAGAAACCCTGTCTCAAAAAAATAAATAAAATAAAAAATAAAGAGTCTGGTTAGCGTAGCCAGGAGAGGCCTCCAAAGAAGAGCCATGGAGGAACAAGCTGCAAGAAGTGAGTGAAAACAAGTAAGGTAATGGGCACCTGGAGGGGCAGACAGTGAGCCAAGAATATGCCCTAGTCCCAGACAGTATCCTTCCACCCCCTGACCAAACAGAGGGCAGCCAGGAGAGGTCCCAATGCAATGAGAAGGGGAAAGAGGAAGGAAATGACACACACACTGTGAGGAACACAGAAAGGACACACACTCAGGTAGGCTGGAACCAACACAGCACCTCCTGGCTGTCAGGGAGAAAGAAGCCAAGAAAACAAGCCCTTTGTAGGGCATTTTGAAGCAGGTGAGCAAGACTGGAGATGGCTATGGGTGTGAGGGGCACAGCCACAGATGATGGCCTTGGCGTGGGCAACAAAAAGACAGCATCAGGGTCCCCAGTGAGGGTTATCAAGCCTGGGGGCAGGATGACTGGAGGAAGATGAGGGTTTTAGGATTGTCTGAGTTGAGTTGGCTCGTCTGTGAAACACACAAGAAGGCCAGGATTAAGGAAACAGGTTCAGGAATCTAGGGCTCAAGAGTGACCAGGCTGGCCCCTCACCTGCCCCTTGATAAACACAGCTCCTGTAGGGACACTGAGAGTCTCCTATGACTGAACTCATAGGACAGACCAAAGTTCCAAGGTCCCTTCGAGGGCAGCTTATTTTGTGTTTTTAAAACACTGTATGACATTCTCTGTCCCCTCTGCCTGCTTCCTCCCATCCTAAGGGCTGGCTGCCTCCCCGCTTGACGACCCTGACTATCTCATCCAGACCAATGGCATGCCCTCAGTGCCCTGACCTTACAGCTCCCTCTGTCTATCCCCCACCCCTAGAGCCCATGTCTGCTGCTGGCCTGACCCTCTACACTACGGTCACTAACCGCAGACTCGCCCCTCTGCCACCCTCTCAGGTCCCTCAGAGTACCTACCAGGAGCCCAAAGAACAGCAGCTTCTGCAGATGATCAAGAGATACAACCGTCGGACTGCTGAGGTGGATATGTGGGACCCTGCCTCCCTAGCGACCCCACCGAGCTGTTAAGAGTAGGGGAAGAAGAGAAGGTTGGGGACCTTGGGCATAGTACATGCCTCTTACCATCAACGCCCCACCCCCAACAATGGTCTGAGGCCCCTGGGTTGTAGCTGGTAGGGGAAGAGCATCATGGTATCATGGCAGGAGCTGCTGCTGAAAGCGAACATGAAAGAGCTTCGGTGTGCCATGCCTCGGTCGCGCAGGGATCCACAAGCACAGGTAACACCCCACCTCCAGGCCACAGTGGCATTTTTCTCATAGCATAAGAGTCTTTCTTCTGGGGCTAGGGTTGCAGTTCAGTTGGTGGCCTGGCATTCCGAAGCCTTGTGTTTGATCCCCAGCACCACATAAGCCAGGTGTGACCCTAGAACAGAGGCAGAGACAGAAGGATCAGTAGTTCAGGCCGTCCTTGCCTTGCAGCCACAGGTACCCCCCCCCCCCCCCCGCACGCTTGTGGAGGTCAGAGAACAGCTTACAGAAACTTGACTCTTCCACCATATGGGTTCTAGGGATTGAACTCAGCATCGGGCACAGCAGCAAGTACCTTTACCCACTGATCCATCTCAAACCCGTACGGAAAGACCAGAAAGATTGCACGTGGCGGTGCATCCCAGCACTCAGGAGGCAGAGTCAGCACATGTCTTTTTGGGTTCCAGGCCAGTCAGAACTAGTGAGACCCTGTTGCTGGCACCGTTCTTAAAATCTATTTTACTTTATTGGGGTTTCTTCTATCTCTTTCTCCCTGCTCCACCCCAACACCAGGTAGGAGAGGAAGAAGGCTAGTGGAGAGAAGGGGTGCAGTTCTCTTTAGCTACTTCTTGTTGATTAGGGTCATTGGGTCCCTTGGAGCAATCTTTCCTTCAGGATATCTCCAACTTCTCATCATACTGTAACAACAGCAACCAGGAGCAGCAGGGGGAGCACCAGCATTCTTTCTTTTCTCAGAGGCCCCCTTCTCTCTCCAGGCTCTGGCATTTATTCCCTCTCCAGACTCCTCAGAATTAAACTATGTGCAGCTGGGAAAGGTCATGCTCCTCTCCGAGCCTGCACAAGGCAAATAGTCTGCTGCTGTGGACAGCGCCACCTGGGATTAAAACAAAACCATGCTTACATAACATATGAGTTTTTAAAGACACCAAAACTCCCACTACACCCGTCTTAAAAAGGGAAGTGGTGGCACACATCTTTAATCCCAGCACTTGGGAGGCAGAGGCAGGCGGATCTCTGTGCGTTCAAGGCCAACCTGGTCTACAGAGCAAGTTCCAGGACAGCCAGAACTACACAGAGAAACCTTGTTTTGAATAACCATTAACAATTAAACACACTGGGCTGGAGAGATGGCTCAGAGATTAAGAGCACTGACTGCTCTTCTGAAGGTCCTGGGTTCAATTCCCAGCAACCACAACTCATCCATAATGAGATCTGGTGTCCTCTTCTGTCATGCAGGTGTACATGCAGGCAGAACTCTGTATACAGAATAAATAAATAAATCTTTAAAAACAAAAACAAAAAACCCCCACAATCAAACAAATAAAGAAGAGACAAGGGTGACTAGGGGCCAATACAACTAGGGGCCAATACGAAGAAGTTCTGTCCTCAGAGAAGCTCACTCAGGAGCAGGGCCGTCTGGGGCACCTAGTTGGCGCAGGCTCTATCAGCTGGTAGTCCAGGGCTATGTACCCCAGTTGGCAGCATGCTTGGTGTTGTGATGGCTGCCTTTACAGACTGTTCCTCCATGCTGGGACCTGTGTAAGGTCTCCCCAACTTTCCTCAAAGGACAGCAGGAGACATGGGGCAGGCATTCAGCCCAAGAAAAGGGAATACGGCCAGTGAGAATTCAGCCCTGGGGGATAACCAAAGAGAAGGATACTGAATCCTGAGGAAGCTAGCCAACCATCTAGGGACTGCTGCCCCTAGGTCTAGCAGACGCTTTGCTTTTGTTACTGCTCAGGAGGTCCAGCACCCCAGCAGGGCTTACAGAGCAATGGAAGAGAGAATGTCGTCCTGAGGGGCCACAGTAGGCACAGGTGGATGGTCAGCTAGAGTGGGGACAGAGGAGAGTGGGTGACCTTTCCAGGAGTGCTGGGCAGGCCCAGATGCCAGACTGCCTCTGCCTGATTTGCAGGACTCCAAGAAGAAGCAGCAACATCAATCTGCCCCCCGCATACGCAGGACTCCAAAGTTGACCTTCTACAAGGTGAGGGCCTCCTAGCCTATCAGGCCTCTTCTTGGGACTTCCTCGGCTGCCTTACCCTGAGTGGGCTCTGAGAGGGGGAGCTGCAGGGCCCAGGGGTCCCATAGGCAGCTTCACCCTTGAAGCAGAGAGAAGTGTCTAAGTCAGGAGACGAGTTGGAAGGGCTTGATAGCTGATAGCAGGACGCTTGCTTCTGAGACACCTACTATCCATTCCTCCCCTCTGCCACAGCCTAACAATGTCCCAGTCAAGCTGAACACAGCCACCATCCTTCGAGAAGGGGCCTTGTACCAGCGGCAGGTGGAGAAGGAGCTGGAGAGGTGAGGGGCAGATGGAATTATATAATTCTTTCCCTTCCACCCTCAAGAGAAAAGCCCAGAGTAAGAACTTGGCATCAGGCAGCCCAACAAAGAGGAGAGAGGAGGCTCTGACGATGTTAAGGAAAATGCAAGCAAGGCCAGGGCAGGGCATGGTGGTTCACTGTTTGTTTGTTTGGTTGGTTGATTGGTTGGTTTGGTTTGTTTTTTTTTTTCCAGACAAGGTCTCTCTGTATATCCCTTGCTGTCCTGGCACTCACTGTGTAGACCACGCTGGGCCAGGAACTCAGAGATGCACCTGCCTCTGCTGGGATTAAAGGTGCACACCGCTACCATCCATGGCTGATGATTCACCTATTAGTCTTAGCTCTCTGAAGGCCGAGACGAGAGATGGAGAGTTCACTCAGGATCAGGCTTATGGACGTTTGCCAGTTTATTGTAAAAGGTGTTATGACTGATACTGACAGAGAGATGCATAGAGCCTATAGAAAAGCCAGTGGTGCCTCCCTACTTACCAAGGTGCACCGCCCTCTAAGACCTTTTAGCTGATGAGCTGTCCAAGAGCTCACATGAATCTTGGCATTTCCATTTTGTGGAGACCTCGGAGGTAGATGTAGCTGATTACAATGTTCGTCAAGGGGAATCAGCTTAACTGTCAGTTCTCTGCCTGTCCCCCCAGACCCCAGCACTCTGATCCTGGTTTTGTCTTGGTCTTTCTGGTGACCCACCCTACCCAAGGCTACCTAGGGGTGTCCAGTTAGCAGCCAAGGATCAAATCTATATCTGACAGCTCCATGGTCCATGCTGCATCTTTGAACATTAATCCTCTACAGGAAAAAGATATGCAACCCAGACAGTGTTGCCTGTAACAGTTGCCCTGTTAGAACTGTTCTTCGGTTCACTCACAAAAGTCTCTCAGAGCTTTCTGTTAGGTCAGTTCTAAAAGTAGGAGTGGCTCGGCTCACACAGCCCCTCCCCTCCAGGGTGAGGTGTTACTGGAATAGGACAGCACTATTTCTTGTTCTGAGCCTCTCCTGATAGTAAAACAGTATTGAACTTCTGAAACACATCAGTTCATTCCTTTGCCTACCTGGGCCATGCCTCACTACTAACACCAAGCCTCTCCACGGGATCTGGGAGTCAGAAAGCATGCTGGTATAGTCCACAGGCAGCAGTTCTAGACTACCAAGTGGCTCTCCCTTGGTCCATCCTCATTCATACAGAACAGAGAACTCCAAATCTCCCAGAGTAAGTGAATGCACAACCCAATCCTACTGTTTATCCCATGCCTTCCATCAGCAACACCCTTTCTCAAGCCAGGATGTAAGATTTCGCTTCAGCAGCCAGCAAGCATGCTTCAGCCATGGAAATAGCTGCGTAGCTTCTAATTCGATTCTGCTGTGGCACCTTCTACCTGAGGCAATATTAAATGCCACAGGGCAAGGGCTCTGTCCTCAAGACTGTCCGCCCCAAGATGCTGATTGGAATCCTCACATAGTTTTATTATTGTTGTTGTTTTATTTTGTTCTTGAAATACTGAGAATCAAATCCAGGGCTTTGCACATGCTAGGCAAGCACCCAAACAGTAATCAACATCCCTAGGTGGTTTTCACTGTGTTTCTGAGCAACCATATACAGTTTGGGGTTTCAGGACCCCTTTGTTGTTTTTTTAGGACTTACTTTTATTTTTTGTCATTTATGTGTGCATCTCTGTGAGTGTATGGGCATGTGTGTGCAGATGCTTGAGGAGGCCAGAAGAGGGCATCAGATTCCTTGGAGCTAGAGTTAATAAGTGTGACCTGCCCTTTGTGATTGCTGGCATGTGAACTTCACTCCTTCTGATAGGACAGCAAGTGCTCTTAAAAGCTAAACCCTCTCTCTTGTATTCCTTCTCCACTTGATTAAACTGGATACAGAAGCTCAGGGAACTTGGGGACAGGCTTATTTTCATATACCAATTCATTGTAAAAAGTGTGACTAAGAGCCAAGCACAGTGGCACATACCTGTAACCCCAGCACTTGGGGAAGCAGAGGCAGGCAGATTTCTGTGAGTTCAAGGCTAGCCTGGTCTACAAAGCGAGTTCAGGACAGCCAAGGTTACACAGAGAAGTCCTGTCTCAAAACAAAACAAAACAAAATGCACAGGACAGAGAGGAAGAGTTGGGTCTCAGCCCCACACCCCATTCAGATCATCAGCCTCCAGGATCTTGCACCTTCTCTGATTGTCCAGAAACTCATGTGAACCCTGACCTGTGTGTTGTATGAAAACTTGACACGTGGATGATTAAAGAAATCCCTGACATGTGAAATCCTCTCCCTTCCTGTCCAGCTTCCCTCCAGCAATGTGATGGTGAAGCTGAAATTTCCAAACTCTGCTCCTGCCTTGGTCTTTCTGGTGACCAGTCCCCATTGCTGAAGGTGCCCAGAGACCAATAATCCTCACTTACCTTATTTTCATAGAAAAAGACACTGTGATATTCTCAAGTATTTTAGGTATCCAGTTATGTGGCAAGAAATGGGGATGAAAACCAAATGTATTTCACAGTGTCCTGAGCAGACTCTGGTCCTGCTATGGTAGAAGAAAGGCAAGCAGGCTCGTGGCCACAAATCCCAGCTCTGTGAGTGAGGAGCAGACCAGGGCAGGAAAAGACTTGGCAACCCCTGGTCCCCTCCCCTTGACCACCCTCAGGGTCACTTGCTCCTTGGGCCCTACCCATGAGTTTCCTTTCATGTCTACAAGTTGGGCTGTTAGGAGGGAGCTCAGGTGGCTGACTGGAGAGATGAGTACAGGAACAAGCATGTGTGGACAGGGTTGGTAAGTGGACAGACAGGGACAGAGAAAGAATAGACAGAGAAGTGGGTGGAGGGGAGGTTAAGGAGGTGACTGGTGGGTGAGTAGGTACACAGGAGAGACAGACAGATGTAAGCAGGTAGGTAGTGGTTGGGAGTGAGTGGTATGGCTGAATGTTCTTTGAGGCAGTCCATGCCTGAGAGGACCTATGGCCTCCTAGTGGTCCTGACCACATGAGGAAACCTAGCTGCACCTCTGTCTCTCTTCCCCAGAGTTGATAAGCTTGTGGACGGGGCTGGGGACTTCTCTGAGTTCCTGGAGTGGCAGAAGAAGATGCAGGCAAAGGACCTGGAGGAACAGCTGGCTGCAAGCGAGTGCCGGAGGCTGCAGGGGAAGCTGAGCCATGAGGAGGCCATCTTGGCCCGTCATAACCTCATGCAGGAAAACAAGCAGAAGGCTGACCAGAAGAAGGAAGAGGTGATATACACTGTGTAGGAGTGGCCAGGGCTATATTGTGACTTCTGAGAGTCACGAGCTATGGCCAACAGAGAAATCATGTGCCTATGCTATGGCTGTAGCTATGGCTGGCTACAGCCTGGCAGCAGCAGGCTGCTGATGACCCCAGGTCATCTCCTACCAAGACCTACAGGGAAATGTGGTTTCTATAGCCCTACCTCAACAGCCAGGGGTCCATAAGAGTTTCGAGTTAACTGGGCTGAAGGGTACTTCTGCTCACGTCAAGGGGCTACCCAAGGTCAATGGTTTCAGCTTTGTCTCTCCTTGGATGTGTCCCACTGAGATTAGGGCATGAAGGGGACATAGGATAGAGAGGAGAGAGATACAGATCACTGAATTTCTTTCCTTTTGTTTTTCTTTGAGCACGACTGCTAACAAACCACAACCAACCCCCCTGAACGACCACCGATCACCAACCCCACGTATTGGGGCTCTAGCGTTTACGTACCCTCTGAAAAGTTCCCAGAAATCCAAATGTCACACAGTCACAGAAGCTATCTGCAGCTGGCAAAACCACGCCTCTGCTAGGGCACGAGGCAAATGATAGTCAGCTGCTGCAGGCAGTCTGAAGCAGCCCCATATCCCCAGGCCTGGGATTAAAATGAAACCATATTCTTGTAATATTTCTTGTGTTTTTTTAAAGAAACCAAAATTCTGGGACTGTCACTACAATGTTTTTCCAGTTCTTGAGATGGGAACAAAGGTTGCTCATGAGACAGCCCTGCTTTTCCGCCATAAAGACTTAGTATTTGACCTTTTCTCTTGTTCGTTGCTTTATCTGTGTACCCCAAGTCCTGACATGTTGTATTCCATTTCAAATAGAAGGTCGGCGTATATTTTTCCCCATTTCCCCTGAGAGTTCCTCTTTGCCCCATGATTTTTTTTTTCACAAGTGTGTTTTCTGATTTCCCAGCATTTGTAGATGTCCCCATAATCCATTAACACTTTCTAGTTGGAATCTGCTGTGGTCAGTGAATATACTGTGTCTCTTGTTTGTATCTTGCTGTGATTTGCTCATTTGCTTGTTTTTTTTTGTTTGTTTGTTTGTTTGTTTTGAATCAGCATCTTGCCATGTAAGCCAAGCTGGCCTCAAACCTGTGATCCGCTTCACCTCCTGAGTGCTGGCACTGCCAGGCTTCTTGGCACCATGCCCTTTGTTGAGCTATTGTTTTTGTTTGTTTGTTTTTATCTGTGATGTTGTCTTGTTGTGTGTTCTCTATATGGTGGGCACTCAAGAAGAATGTGGGGTCTTGGTGGGTTCTACAAAGTCCATGCCTTCTTGCTGAGTAACACTAAAATAGTTCTGTTTATTTGCTTATTTTCTGTCTAGTTGGTCAATGCATTGATTGTTGAGGGTCCTTGAAGTCTACAAATATAACTGAAATTCTCCTTTTCTTCTTTCTATTCTATTTTGGTTTTGCTTCACATACTCTGCAGCTCTTTCCTTGGTACATGCACATTGGGAGCTTCTATATTTTCTGCAGAGTTGAGTCTTTTAGTACTATGTCATGTATCCTTTTTTAAAAAAAGATATATTTATTATGTGTTTATACAGTGTTCTGCCTGCATGTATACCTGCACAACAAAAGAGGGCACCAGATCTCATTATAGATGGTTCTGAGCCACCATGTGGTAGCTGGGAATTGAACTCAGGACCTCTGAAAGAGGTCAGTGCTCTTCACTCTGAGCCATCTCTCCAGCCTCTGTCATGTTGTATCTTTGTCACTGGTAATTTTCTTTGGTCTATCATCTACTTTACCTGATAGTAAGTCCATCTTTCCTTCAGTTAATATTTGCATGAGGCATATTTGCCTTTTAGCTTTCCTATTGCGTATTTAGATTGATTTTCTTGTATATTCTTTTTTGGTTTTTTGGAACAGGGTTTCTCTGTGTAGCTCTGGCTGTCCTGGACTCACTTTGTAGACCAGGCTGGCCTCAAACTCTCAGAGATCCACCTGCCTCTGCCTCCCTGAGTGCTGGGATTACAGGTAAGTGCCACTACCCCCGGCTTTGTGTTTTTAATCTAGTTTTCTAATCTATCTATTAATTAGTATGTGCCCCCCAAAAAATAACATAATTATTTTGGTGGAGCTTTCTGCAGTATTTGGTGACTTACTGTGTGTGTGTGTGTGATGTATGTACTTGTTAATATGAGTTTATGTGCCTGTGTGTGCAGCTGCCTGTGTGTATATATGTATGTGGAGATCAGAGGTCAATGTTGAGTATCTTTCCTCAATCACTTTTTTTTTTAAATTTTCACTTCTCTATAGTTATTTTGAGCAAGGGCATGTGCCCCAGCATGCATGTGAAGGTCAGAAGACGAGTTTGTAGAGTCCATTCTCTCCATAAACCTTTATATAGTCTCCCAAATCAAACTTAGGTAGCTATGCTTAAGATACAAATGCCAAAGTTGGCGGGTGCGGTGGCGTGCGCCTGTAATCCCAGCCCTCAGATAGGCAGAGGCAGGTGGATGGCTATGATTTTGTGGCCAGCCTGGTCTACAGAGTGAGTCCAGGACAGCCAAGACTACACAGAAAAACCCCATCTGGAAAAACAAAAACAAAACAAAAAAAGATACAATGCCATTTTATGGGCTCTCCACCTTTATTTTTTTATTTTGTTTATTATTTGATTATTCAAGACAGGGTTTTTCTGTGTCACCTTGGCTATCCTGGACTCACTCTGTAGACCAGGCTGGCCTCGAACCCACAGAGATCTGCCTGCCTCTGCCTCCCAAGTGCTGGGCTTAAAGGCATGCACCACTGCACTTGGCTGATATCAAAGTTTTAATTTTGTTTTCCTGGGTACAACTGGGCTGACTTTTTTTTTTTTTTTTTAATACTTGAAAAACTTATTCAACTTCCTGTGGGTTCTGGGGTCATTCAGCTCTTTTGCCATAGGCCAAGCATCAGTCCTCCTCTGGACACAAAGATACTTTCTTTGTCTTGGTTTTCAGATTATGATTTCTCTTGGCATGTTTGAGCAATCTTAGCCACTTTCTCTTAAATCTGTCCTGCTTATTCTCTCCTGGGACTCCAATGACACAAATGTTAGGTCTTTTGTTATAGCTCTATGCAAGTTTTTCATTCTATTTGCTCTCTGTGGCTCAAACTGAACAAACCCCTGTTTTCCATTTTCCTCAGCCCCTCCACTCTGCTATTGAATTCAGCGGTGTTCATTACTACTTTAATTGCTGTGACCAAATACCTGACGGGAGGGTCTTAATGGAGGAAGGATTTGTTCTGGCTCCCGGTTCAGAGGCTACATACAGTACACACCAGCCCCATCCATAGCAGCATGAGCTTAGCTGGGGGAGCAGAAAGCTTGGGCCAGACCAGTTGGCTATCATCTTCAGGGCTTGCCGGCAGCGACTCACTTCTCTGCTACCCAGGCCACAGTCTTAAATACTCCAAAACCTCCCAAAACAGAACCACCAAGTACAAATTGGAAACACTACTGAGAATTTGTTTTTCCATGCTAAAATTTCTATTTAGCTCTTCCTTCGCTGAGTCAGAAGTGGCTGCTGCCTCTGTGTCTTCCTGGCCATAGAGAGGAAGCTCTCACAGCCTCTCCAGGCCTGGTTACAATCTAACAAGGTCCCTCCTGACACCCAAAAGTTTTGTCAGTAAGCAGCCACAGGTAGAACCCAAGGAGGAGACTGCCAACACAACTACCTTCATGGTCAGGCCACAAGAGGCTGGCATCCCAGTCCCAGACCTGTGTCCTTCAGTGTCTGTGTGTGAATGCTCTGCTGGCCAAACTATGCATGCCCAGGGGTCTTGCTGTTAGTTCTGAGCATGCCCAACACATACCTTCATTCCTATAGCTGAAATGTTTGCCTAATGATAGTCACATTAGATGATACTGAATATTTGGAAATAAAACTGAGTTTAGTTTTTCTTGTGCACAAGTGTAGTGATGCTTTTATACAGTCCCAGCATCTCTGTGTAGCTCTGGCTGTCCTGGACTTGCTTTGTAGACCAGGCTGTCCTCGAACTCACGGAGCTCCACTTCCCTCTGCTTCACCAAGTGCTGGGATTACAGGCCTGAGCCACCACTGTCCAGCTTTTTTTTCTTTTTGATTATTTATTTATTTTTATTTTATGTGCTTTGGTGTTTTACCTACGTGTCTGTCTGTGTGAGGGTGTCAGATCCCCTGGAACTGAAGTTACAGACAATTGTGAGCTGCCATGTGGTACTAGAAATGAAACATGGGTCCTCTGGAAGAGTAGCCAAGTGTTCTTAACCCCTGAGCCATCTCTCCAGCTCCCAGAAGCCTCTTTTATATTGAGAGATAAGATGCTTGTGCCTCCCTTGGATTTCTGTGCTTAATACAGTTATTAGCTAGGTGTAGCAATGCATACCTACAATCTTATCTCACAGAAGGCCGAGGCAAGAAGGTTGGGACTTTGAGGGCAGCCTGGGTGACACAGGGAGACACTGACTTTAAAATATGACCTCACTATTCTCTAAGAAGCCCCTATGCCTTACCATGGGGCCAATATTGAATTCTATCTCTACTTTCATCCACAGTGACCAATATATTGTAGGAACTCTGTCAACAAGTGTGGGAAAGATGCATTTAAAAATCATGGGTGTAGCAATGGTCTTTGTTTGTTTGTTTGTCTTTGGAGACAGGGTTTCTCTGTGTAGCCTTGGCCATCCTAGAACTGGATCCATAGACCTCAACTCAAACTCAGAGATCCACCTGCCTCTGCCTCCCAGATACTGGGAGGCTGTCACCACAGCCTGAAAACAATGATTTTTTTTTAATGTTAGTTTTTAATGTGAGTGGATGGATAGATTTGTCCATACTGGTATTTGAATCTGGGCCCCTGAGCATGATAGGTACGTGCTCTGCACTAAGCTATATCCCCAGCAACGGTGGTATTTTTAATTTAGTTCTAACACTAGCTTGATCCTGGTTATATTTTCTTAACTAAATTTATCCCCCTTTTAAAATAATTTGATAAACCATGCAATAAGCTATACTGAATAAAGCTCACTGTTTAATTCCTCACCACAGCAGGACCAATGCAGGGTAGCTGTACCAGTCTCAACACTAAATCCACTAGTGAGAAACATTTCACATGCTGGTTGCCATAGGGACCATTTTTTGGAACATTTTTACCAGTCTTTATTCAGTCTGACGTAGTTTGGCAGCTTTTGCCAGGCTTTTCCACTTGGCTCCAATCACACAAAGGCCATCTAGCATGTTCTGTGTTGTTGGTTTTGTTCTTTTTTTTTCCTTCAGTGTAGGGAATTAAGCCTCCCACATGCCAGACAAGGACTTTCTCACTGAGCTGCACGCCCAGCTCTGTTAGTTTGGAAGTTCTCCCATGCAGGCTAAGTCAGAGCTCCTGCTCGGTGCCATCTTGAAGACCAGTCCTTATTTGGATGTTCTGCTGTGGGGAGGAGATCTGTGGCTGAACCCAAGAGCTGGACCAAGGATGCGTTCACTGCCTCTTGCCCCTGGACAAAACCAGGCAGAGACTTCCCCCAGAGGAGACAGCCAGGTGTCTGACCCTAGACTCAGCCAGCTGGCTGCTCTGCCACTCACTTCCCTGGGGATTTCAGTCTTTCTGTGGATCTGGCACAGAAATATGTCTCACCAAACCCCTGTGCCCACCTGCCACCCTCACTTCTTCCTTCACTCAGTCCCTTTTCTTTGATGACCCCTGAGAGTGTGCTGATGTCACTGATGGTGACCCCCTCTCTTTTCGCCCTTGCCCTGCTGTTCACTGTGTCCGGCACAACTGAGGAAGTGGCATACCAACGGAAACAAAACAAACGAACCAATCCTTTTTCTTAAAAGAAAAAAGTTAAATGAAACTGAATCTTAGGGAGGCCCAGATGTTGGGAAATCTATGTATCTGTTTAAATTAGAGTCCCAGGCCAGGGCAGGCCTGACTTGGAGAGCTGCAACAAACTATTTAGACATCAGACCTGTTGTTCTGGAATCTAAGGTGAATGTAAGCAAGATGGAGTTGATCTGAGGTTTAGAACAATGAGAAACTTCTAGGTTGCTGTGCCAGTGGTCTACACGTTGTAAAAGATGGTAGCTGGTTCTGGAGAGATGGCTCAGTGGTTAAGAACACTGGCTGCTCTTCCAGTGGACCCATGTTTCATTTCTAGGACCACATAGTAGATTACAACCACCTGTAACTCTGGTCCCATGGGATCTGACAACCTTTTCTGCCTTTGTTGGGCATTGCATGCCTGTGGTTTACATGCTGGCAAAACACCCATGCACATGAAAAAATAAACTAAAAACAAACAAAAAAAAAAAGCTGATAGTTGGAAGGTTGTTAATTATGATGTCCCTGGAAATCCAAAAGCCATTGCTGTTCATATTTCTATCATTGGAGGTTTGAGGCCAATTAACAGCCTTAAAAGATTAATGTGTCTAGATACCAACTGGAGCAAGAATGGGATCCAGAATTAGAGGGTAAAGAAGACAGACACAAATGAAGGCGAAGTTGCCATGGCTTTTCCTGCTTTTAGTTCCCCATCAGGCCCCTGTGAAGTCAGAGAACTTAGCAAAAGCAACCTGTAAGTTCTTATTTGCATGGCTTGTTCCCAAGTTGGTGCCTTTTCCATGGAGCTGTATTGTCTTTCAGATTCTCTGTGCTAAGAATTGCTGCCTGCCCATAAGCTGGCTTTTTCTTACTCCCAGCATGAAGCTCTCAGCCAATGGCCTGGCTCTCTTATCTTTTGGTTCCAGATGATGTAGCCAGGCCTGGTATCCTTGTAACAGTGTTTTGGGAAAAGGCCCGAAATGCAGAAACAGGCATCTTTTTTTTGTTTTTTCTTGCTTGCTTACTTGAGACAGGCATATAGCTGATACATGCATGTCACTCAGCACTTGAGAGGCTGAGGCAGAGTTTGAGGCCAACCAAGGCACACAGTGAGACCATGTCTCAAAATTAACAAAATGACTCTATATATTCTGATAGCCACTTTCTTTTTGTATGTTTTGGTTTTGTTGTTGTTAGGTTTGGTGTTTTTTGTTTTTGTTTTTGAGATGAGATTTCTCTGTGTAGTCCTGGCTGTTCTGAATCTCACTCTGTAGACCAGTCTGGCCTTGAATTTAGAGATCTACCTGCTTCTGTCTCCTGAGTATGGGGATTAAAGGTGTGTGCCACTATGTCGATGCTAGAAAGCCACTTTCTTAAACCTCATACTTCTACATAAGCATTTCTACAACTTAATATGGTATTTCAAAAGTGAGGCAGAGGGTACATAAATCAATGAGAGGGCATGAGAAAACCCTAAGTTTCAATTTTCAGGATAAAAAAATAAATGTTCAGGGCTGGAGAGATGGCTCAGAGGTTAAGAACACTGGCTGTTCTTCCAAAGGTCCCATGTTCAAGTCCCAGCAATCACATAGTGGTTCATAACCATCTATAATGAAATATGGTGCCCTCTTCTGGCCTGCAGGCATAATATTATATAATAAATAATGAATAAATGGATGTCCAGCTAGGCAGTGGTGGGACATGCCTATAATTCCAGCACTCCTGTGTAGAACTAGGAAGCTCAGGAGTTCAGGGTCATCCTTTGAAGGACCAAGGCAAGCTCCAGGCCAATCTAGTCTACATGAGACTTTGTCTCAAAAGAAAACAACCCCCCCCAACACACACACCACTTCTTTTGGTTCTGGAGATCAAACCCATGTGCTTCTTACCAGACCTCCCTCCTAGGTTCCCCCACATTGAGCATCTCTATCAGGCTCTAGAGCTGCTACAACAAAATACTGGAAACAGCCTCAGAACAACCCTGGAAAGAAGGAAGAAGGACATGAGGTGGAACTTCTCCAAGAGGCCCAGCTTCAAAGGGACTGGACCCTCCAGGAGCTAGTGGCTCTGGGATGACCTCAGGGCAGGGCTGTCTGGGTGTCCCCCAAACTTCTGATGTAGGTTAGGACAGGATTAAATGGAGGACCCAGCCCAATCCAGTTCTCACTGTTTTGGGTCCTCTGAGCAGACAGCTGAGCTAATGCTGCAGTGTGCTGAGCAGCGCCAGCAACAGGAGAAGTTTGTGAAAGAGCTGGTGGAGCAGGTCATAGAGACCCAGAAGAATGTCAAGGTGGCCCAGATGAAGCTTGTGAAAGGCCGGCAGCAGATAGGTACTGCAGGGAGTCAGGCATCATGAGGCCTGCCCCATTCCCTTGTGTCCCTCTCAATTACCGAACAACCTACTTTGGTCATGGAGGGGTGGTGCCCCTGGGAGGGTGGGCTAGGACTGAACAGGGGCACTGAAGAAGACACTCCTGGGAGATACAGCCCCTGTCCAATGTCTGCCAGATCATCCACTGTCCTCATCAGCACCCCACTTTGTTCTCAAGTTCAGGAGGTGATAGAGGAGAGCCGGGCATTGCGACATCGTAGCACGGAGGCAGCCAAAGAGGAGCAGAAGCAGCGCTGTGAGCTCATCGCCCAGCTGCGTGCGATGGAGACACAGCCCATGCGCAAAGAGAAGCTAGTGGACCTTACCCAGGTAAAACTGTGGCCCTTGGAGGCTTCAACTTCAGGGCACCTCCCTGTGTAAAAAGCATGTACAGAATTCCCATCAAGGCCAAAGGTGGGTCTTATCCTACCCACAATCCCCTAGTTACCTGGGTACCAAGTGTGGTGATTGGATTCAGCTGTGGGTGAATTCAGCTTACAGTATGTACTACAAGACAGACAATGAGTTTCTCCTATGATCTTTCCACTAACCTTGACATGGTACCAACCACAGACCAAAGAGACAAATTCCACCATACTCTAAACCAGTGGCCCAGTGAGTTTATTGAGGCTACATAGAGGAGCATGGGGGAGGGTTAATTTTGGAGGCATAGAGGACTCAAAGATAAGCTTACCAGTGCAAGGGACAACCAGAAAAAACTGTACCTCAGGAGCTCCCTGAACAATCTGCGGGCAGCTCAGCCTGCTCTTGTGTGAGAGCCTTTTTCCTGGGGAAATGCAACACACATCTCCTTACCACAGAAAGGGAACCCCTGCCAGACCAAGGTCACAGCTGACACTGAATCCCAACCTGGTGAACCAATGGATTTTTATTGGGGCTCCTAATAACAGTATGGCAAGGGGTTATACAGGCTCCAGGATAGCTCAGAAGCAATTGTGTCGCTGAAAAGCTTACCTCAACACAGATGACAGCTCATGAAAGCTGTATCCCAATAACTCTCTGCACAATTTGCAGGCAACGTGACAGGCCTAGAATCTTCTCTGACAGCTATACTGGTCAGTCTCCTCTCCAGTAGTTGTTTACTTGTTTTATAAAGCAGGGAGAGGACCTTGAGTCTCCTGAGCCTTACCCCACGTATACCTCCTGGACTGATTGGCTTCCTTTGGATGAAATTGCTATACAACACTTGCCCGAGAGTTTTATCTCTCCAGCAACTGTCACTGTTATACAACGATGGGCTCCGAGGCTTTGTGAATCCTGTAATTTCCTAAGCTTCCCGAGCCTTGTAAGTTTCCTTTGCTTCCTGAGTTGTAGGAGCCTCCCTCTTACCTGGAGGATGGAATGTTTTTATTTGGAGGAAAGAGCTAAACTGCATGGAGGGAGCCATTTGGGGAGCTGCATGTTGAGGGGTGAGGTCCCTGGACTCTCCAGACCCAAGATGGGAAGGGGAGTAGGGGGCACCCAAGTGTACACAAGTCCAGAGCCAGAGAAAGCCGAGGGCTAAGTGAGTAGGTGAAAGGCAGCAGCCTGGGGGAGAAAGCAGAGAAGAACCAGGCTCACGGGAGCGAGGGGGCAGGTCTGGGAGGTTTTGGCAGCTGACTGCTGGGTCTCACGTAGACCCAAGGGGCGAGATGTCTCCATCTGAGAAGTCCAGCCCTACTGTGGGGCTGTGGGCTGAAGCCGCTGAGGGGCCTACACAGGAAGACTGAAGCAGAGGCAAGGTCTTCTTGGTGGAGGGGCGACTGGCTTGTACAGCCGCCAGCCTGAGTTCTCTCCTGTTACTTGGAAGATTCCGGGATACGGTCTGGAAGGCGAGATGTCTGTTGTGGAGCTTAGAGAACGGCTGGGTCTGCTCAAAGAGACCCAGAAACGAGACCAGGAGGAGAAGCGGGATCAGATTATCCAGAACAAGCGAGCCCGGAATAAAAAGCTACAGAACACAGTGGAGCAGATCTCACTGTGCCGCGCAGCCATGGGTAGAACTGCAGCCTTGAGGTGGGTACCATGGTCCCGGGGAGGGCGATTCCACGTGTGGAAGGAGCAACGGAACAGCAAGCCTGCTCTACACCTTCCTGCGTGGGTACCCCGGCCACAACCACCAGCCCCTGCCAGACAATCCTTTACAGTAATTCTGACCACTTTTATCTTATGGGAGGATTAATCAGTTCTGTGGCAATGGCTTTAATGCCTGTGACACACAACCTATGCTGTAGAAGTAACTTTTATTCACCTGATGTAACTGTAATTCACCTGTTGTCTCTGAAGCTTGTGGCCTCTGTCTGCTAACCTAGGTCTAGCCCTGGAAGCCTCTAGCCTCCATACAACCTAATCTCGACCTAGAATGTTTTCAGCCTCTGAGACTTACTGCTGAATAAGCTCACCCTTTCCTATTCTTTCTGAGCCCTTACTGGTTGGTTCAATTCAGCCGTTTTGGCTTACCCTCCTCTTCCAGCTGATTTATTCAATCTGGCTTTCCTCTTGGCCTCTGAATTGCTTGGCCTCAAACTCCAGCAATCTGTTCTAATCTTCTGGCTCCTTCTTATTCTCTGGCTTGTTCTGTCTTCACCTGTGTCTAGCTTGTTTTCTCTTCAGCCTCTGTCTGTAAAACCCTCCCAGTAAAACTGCCTCTTCTCTCCCTAACTCATTCTCCATGCTTCTCCCTTAATTAGCGTCCCTTTCCTCTCACTTCTCATGAGAGTGGGGCATATCCTATTCTGTCAAATCTTTCTCTGATTCATCACTTATTCTGCCACTCAATTAGACATGACTTTCAAACCTGAGTTCTACAAACTAACTTTACTTTCACTGTTTGGGATTAAAGACATATACCACCACGCCTGGACCTAAGCTTTTTCTTTACTTGAAACTTGCCCTATACCGGGGAGAGATCTGCTTGCCTCTTCCTCCTGGGATTAAAGGCATGTCTGTGTTCCAGTCGGATCACACAGACCTAGGTCTTTGGATGTGATCTCTTGGCAGAGCAGCCATGTTCTGAGTTAACATTCCTCTATACTATGCGATGCATCAGCATCTCAGCCACAACCTTTGTGCAGTATGTGCTTCACCTAGCTAGACAGCTGTTTCTCAAAGACAGAGATGGTTCCTTCAAAAACATTTAGAAATAGGTAACCATAGAAATGGCTGCAGGTACCATATACTTCACTCTTGAGCACTGTAGTGTGTATTTTCTAAAAATAAAAGAGGTTGCCCTACATAAACCACAGCATCATGGCATAACTAGCAAAAGTAACTAAAAATTCTCAATACCAAATACCCGTCTACATTCGCACTTCTCCAAGTTTCCCAAGACTGGTTTTAACATACTGTCTGTTATCTTTTCTTTTTAAACCACTCTTGTATCACATAGTTATGTGTACCTACACACACACCTTTTATTTGTTTGAAAACATTGTTAGGCCAGTGTCCAACGTCAGCCATGTTGATCCCATGGTCGCAATTGCTCCAGGGGAGCAGAGCGCACTGTGCTCCCTCCGTGGCCAGAGGAAGGACCCTAACTCATTGCCAGGGGAAGAGAATACATCACTCTTGGTCCCTCAAGCAACTGCTGCCCTAACTCCAATTCAAAGGAAGCGATGCCACCACAGCCCACTCAGACAGGACTAGCCGGCCAAAACAATTCCACAAGGACACATGTCTCAGGAAAGCCACCACTTCCCGGCTGCTGGCCTCACCATGGCAGAGCCCAAAGAACTAGTCGGTGTTGGAGTGCCTGTCAAGAGTCAACTCTGGCTAACAAAAGTCTTGGATCCCTACCCATTTGTACAGCCAGCCCCCACTACAGAGATTTAAAGTGGGAGAACTTTTGTAGGGAAACAGGGTCAGAAGCAGTTGGGCAATTGCTGAAAAGCAAGGAGAGCATGTGTTCATGCCCCAGGCTGTGACATCCACTTTAATCAAAGCGTCAGCCTGCAAGACCTGCAGCTGGACATGAAAGGTAGCCCATATTAGGAAGGGAATGTACAGAAAAGCAGCTGTCAGGGCCAAGGCGCATGAGAGAACAACGGGGGTGTGAGGCAAAAGGAGTTTTTCCATTTTCACACCAATTCTATACTTAGTTAGAATGCAACTTTAAAAAAAAAAAACATTAAAAGATTAAAAGGAGCCTGTCGTGGTAGCGAACACCTTTAATCTCAGCACTCAGGGAGGCAGAGGCAGGCAGATCACTGTGAGTTTGAGGCCAGCCTGGTCTATAAAGCAAGTCCAAGACAGCCAAGGTTACACACAGAGAAACCCTGTCTCTGGGTTAAAAAAAAAAAAAAAAAGGTACTGGCAGGACCCACGAAAACCCTCCTGGGTATCACCCAGCCCACTTCTAAGCTAGTGCTGTCTCTGCCCAGGTGGGAGGAAAAGAAGGCCCAGGCCGCAAGTCTGGGGACACCCTCTCAGGATGAGCGTGTGCTTGAGCTGCGGCGCAGAATGGAGGAGAGGGCGGCTGAGCGCCGTAGGCAGAGAGCACAAGTGTCACCACCCCGGGCTGTGCGTCCCCAGCAGCGGGTGAGCTTGAGAGGGAAGCAAGGGCAACCTTTCGGGTCCGAGTGGTTGGGTGGGCGCTGTGAGGGCGTGGGAAAGTTGATGTCTGGGGGCCTAGGTGGAGGACTCGGTGCCCTCTTGTCTGACCGCCCAATCTACCGCCTACAGGACGAGATGCAGCACTGGCTGGAGCTGGACCAGAGTCGCGAGCGCAGACTGCGGGCAAGGCAAGAGGCAGGCGGCACCTGCCGGCCAACCCAACACCTGAAGACTGCTTGAACTCGGGGGGCGCCACGCCAACACCGCGTGCAGCCGCCCACTTGGGCCCCGCCCCTGCCCCTCGGAATGCATCTCTCTTCCTGCACCCCTGCCATGAGTTCAGCCCAGACTCCCCAGCTCCAGCTTGCTTCCCCCCCTTTTTTCATGGTTGCCCCGGAAAAGACGAGATGTGGTGGCGCAGGAGAAACGCTAAACAACCATCTACTTTTCCTCCGGACTGCAACCGGCTACCCATGTTTTTAAACGCTAAACCCGGCCCTTCCCTATTGTCTGAGCGCCCAGGTGGACGACTGGGTGCCTCCTTGACGCGGAGCCAGTGGATCTGCCTGGGAACCCCACAGAAGTGTGGGGTTGCAAATGAGGTCAGATTCTTGCGCATCGGCTATGAAAGAGGCCCCAGTGGATCATCACGAAGCAACTAGACCCCACTCCTCTCCTGTGCCGCTGAGGTCCTCTGTCCTCAAAGAGTTGACTCTGGCTTAAGCTACCTGGAGGTGCCTTTCAGGACCCTCTCTCCAGCATCAAGAGACTGAATCCAGAAGAATTGGAGCTCCTGGGGACAGCTGTTCAACAAGTAGCACGGCAAGTAGCACGGCAGATCAGACGTGTTCTAAGTTTCTGGCCTTCACGCTGCCTTGTCCTGGGGAAAACTGAACTTTCATAACAATATGTGTGGGACGAATGACCACTGGTGAAGTTCAGCCTAAAGAATAAAGCTGTATTGTGTTGTTTGGTTCACAGGAAGAAGATGGTGGCAAGTCTTGGGGAGGGACTAAAGCAAGGAGAAACTACTGATGGGTAGATGTTCAGGAGAGAAACACCACCCCCTGGCCATCCTTCTTAGGCTTGCAGAGAAGATAGTGCCTTAATGTGGTAAGGCTCCATCGTGGGGTACTTCAGACCAAGAAAGTCCCTCGGCACTGACAGGAAGAGATTCAAGTTTCAGAGTCCTACCCCAGTGATGTAGAACAGAATTCCAAGGCTCTTGTACAACCCTAGACGGGGGCTCCAGATGGGGGCTCCGGGGAGAAAAGAATCCCCATCTCCCTGTTGATTTAGAGTTGGGGGCAGATTCAATTTGATTTAAATAAGAATCACATTTCTGCTTACACCTTTAACCCCAGCCCTCTGGGAAGCAGAGGCAGGTAGATCTCTGTGAGTTAAGGCCAGGACAGCCAAGGCTACACAAAGAAACCCTGTATCAAAACAAACAAAAAAAGCCAGGCATGGTGCAGGCCTTTAATCTCAGCACGGGAGGCAGAGGCAGATGGATCTCTGTGAGTTTGAGGCCAGCCTGGTCTACAAAGTGAGTCCAGGATGCCCAAGGCAACAGAGAAACCCTGTCTCAAAAAAAAAAAATCACATTTCTTACGGGTTTTGTGTGATTCAAACTCATTTCAAAGGGGGGTGATTTCAAGCAAGACAAAGGCAGGGTAGATCTAGGATGTGTTGGACATGGATGCTCTGTCTCCAGGCTACTAACAGTTATCATTTCAACAAGAGGGAGGTTACCGTTGTCGTCGTTCTAGGTCGAACCTGCTCTTGCTGGTCCAGCTCCTTCAGAGGAGCCAGTGTGCATGGAAGCAGACACTGCGGCAAGGCCATGGGGAGTTACCTTTCACTGTAAGATTAGCCTCTGGCTACCCGACAAACTGGGTGGCACCAGCAGCGGTGCTTGGTTGGCAGTCGGCAAGGCCCCCTTTCCTTGCCTTGCCTTTCTGGACTGAGCCGCTGCTCAGGGACCACTCAAGAGCATTGGGAGTGTTTGCTCCAGACAACCCGAGCCAGACAGCGGGCTTGAGACTATGTCTCGACGTTGTGGAAGTGGATGCTGTGTGTTGTAGAACTACGGCCAGATGGTAACATACCAATATCCGTTGTCTTGCAGCTTCTTACCTCTGGTTTTGCTGTGCCTGGTAATTTACTCATGTGATTTCAGCACTTGGGAGGTAGAGGCAGGAAACGGAATCCAGAGTAGAGACCCCCATGGGCAACGTAGTACCTTTGAAAGCAGTCTGCCTACGTAGCACTACCTGCTTTCAGAGCGGTAGAGTGCAGGGCGTTGGCGGCAGGTGCCCTTAATCCAAGCACTCAGGAGGCGGAGGCAGGCAAATCTCTGTGAATTCAAGGCCAGCCTGGTCTCCAGAGGGAGTTCCAGGACAGCTAGGACTACGTGGAGAAAAACCACACACACACACACACACACACACACACACAAAAAAAAAAAAAAAAAAAACAAACAAAAAAGAGGTAGCTGGCAGGCAGGCAGACTGGCTCAGTGGGCTAAGGTTCTTGCTGTACAAACTGACAACCTGAGATCAATCTCTGGAACCCAAGTTAAGGTGAAAGGAGAGAACCAATACTACAAAGTTATCCTATGATGTCTACACATACTCCATGGCACATGTAACCTCGCCTGCCACACCTACCCCCATTAAGAGAAAAAAAATACACAGAGATAGTTTATCCCCTGAACATCTTCTGATACATACCTGGCCTCATAACTTTCTTTGGCCAATACCATCCAAAAGTGAAGTGGCAGTGTGCCAGTTTAGAAGTCAGCCATCAAGTGGTCTTGAGGTCCTGTTTGCTTTCTCATGTGAACATGATGGGAGTGCCTACTGAAATGACAACATGAGAAGGAGCTCCAGCTGTCCCTGAGAGTCTATCCTAGATCATCCTACAACCAATAGATTGCAGCAGTGGGGACAGACAGAGCAAGAACCTTGCCTTTTTTGTAAATTCATGACTTAAAACAAATAAAGACATTCTGTTTAAGGGATGGAGAGTTGAGATGTTTGTTCAAAAGTAAAAGCTAAATGATATACCTTCCAGTCAGGGCCTTCACGTTTGTCTCTTGGTTTTATTGTTGGGAGAGACACCAGGACCATGGCAACTCTTATAAGGAAAACATTCATTGGGGCTGGCTTAAAGTTTCAGAGGTTTAGTCCAGTATTGTCATGGTGGGAAGCATGGCAGTGTGTAGGTAGACGTGGTGCTGGAGAAGGAGCTGAGAGTTGTACATCGGGATCCACAGGCAGCCAAGACTGTGCCACACTGGGCAACCCTAACCCTCCCCCGCAGTGACACACGACACACTTCCTCCAACAAGACTGCACTTCCTCATAGTGCCACTCCCTGTGGGCCAAGCATTCAAACACATATAGAAGAGTCTTCTATATGTAGGCAGAGTCTTCTTAACCGGGCAGAGGTAGTTAGGTCACTCAGCAGCTGGTGTGAGGCATAGGAAACCATATTTAGCTGGTTCCCATGTGTGAACCTATGCGAGCACTGATATGCCAGTTTTGCTCTTCGAGTTGATGTTTTATTTTATTTTTTTTTAAGACAGGCTTTCTCTGTGTAGCCTTGGTTGTCCTGGACTCACTTTGTAGACCAGGCTGGCCTGGAACTCACTGAGATATACCTGCGTCTGCCTCCCTGAGTGCTGGGATTACAGGCATGCGCCACTGTGCCCGACTCTGCTTTAATGTTTAAAACCAGAAAGAGGGGAGAAAACATTGAAAACAAAACAAAAGGGATGTGATTCAGAACACCTGTAATCCCAGTTCTCAGGGAAGCATAGACAGGCAGATCGATGTGAGTTTAGGGCTACCCTGGTCTTCAAAGCAAGTCCAGGACAGCCAAGACTCCAAAGAGAAACCCTGTCTCAAAACAAAAACACAGGGGGCTGGAAAGATGGCTCAGTGGTTAAGAGCACTGTCTGCTCTTCCAAATAGACCTGGGTTCAATTCCCAGCACCCACATGGCAGTTCACAACTGTCTGTAATGCCCATTCCAAAGGATCTGACACCTTCACACTAATGCACATAGAATAAAGTTAAATAAATTTTAAAAAATATATTTTAAAAAAACCACAAAAACCAGAAGGAAGCACTATTTGTGAGGGAGCAAGTTCATTGTCAAAATGATGTTCAGAAAAAAACTTGAGGCTTTTTTGAGCATGAATGTAGTTGTGGTTCATTTTCACTACTACCTCTTCAGCATATTAAATTTACCCAAGATAGGCAGTGGTGGCGCACGCCTTTAATCCCAGCACTTGGGAGGCAATGACAGGCAGATTACTGTGTGAAGTTTGAGGTTAGAATGATCTACAAATCAAGTTCCAAACTACATAGTGAGATCCTGCCTCAAAAAAGTAAAATAAATGCCTAAGATTTCAAATATTCCAAAGAGATTCTCAGGTTAAAGACCAGTCTGTTCTATTTAACAAACCCTATCTCAAAACACCAAAAAGACTACAAATTTAAAACCCACATTAGGTGTGGTAGCACATGCCTCCAATAACAGCACTTGAGAGTAAGAGGCAGGTGGATCTCTGAGCCACCAGCCTGTTCTGCAGAGCAAGTTTCAGGACAGTTAGGGCTAAGAAGAGAAACAAACCCTGTTTTGAAAAACAAAAACAACCCCCCCCCAAAAAAAAACCTTCCAAATATCCTCTTCTTTAGACTAGAAGAAAATTACTAATCTTATTGTATTTGTAAATTTGGTCAATTTAACTAGGATTTTGATGAGACATGTATGGCAGGATTATAAACTGACATTTCCTTAGACATTGTGAACTGCATTTCTACATGTAGAATCTAATTTAGCATTTCAGTTGCCTGCCTGTAACCCCGATAATCATGAGGAGAAAAGACCAAATCCGTAACTGTCCAATTAAAGCAAGCTGTACTTTGGGGCATAAAGGGAGAGTAGACCATTCAAGCACGTGGCTCTGGCAGGCCTTGCCCTTCTCTCCCATGCCCTCTGCCTTGCTAAAAACCTTCAGATTACACCCCCCCCCCTTTTTTTTTTTTAAACTCTGTGTAGCCTTGGCTGCCCTGGACTAACTTTGCAGACCAGGCTGGCTTTGAACTCACAGTAATCCACCTACCTATGCCTCCCAGATTGCTGGATAGTCTACATTCATAAAACTAGTCCCCCAAGTGTCCATTCCTTGTTTGGACACTTTCTCCTGAGGCTGACCACCAAGGTCCAGCTATCAAAGTATTGAAGTCCAGCAATCAAAAGCCCCCTTTGGTTCATCTAGTTAATACGCCTAATCAAAATATATCACTGGCATCCTAGCCGTTCTAGCAGACCTCCCCCTTTTTCTCTTCTTAAAAATTACACCTACAAGGTCATTTGTTTTTCTGCCTCAGTCAGAAAGCAGACACTTTGGGGCTGGAGAGATGGCTCAGTGGTTAAGAGCACTGTCTGCTGTTTTGGATGGTCCTGAGTTTAATTCCCAGCAACCACATGATGGCTCACAACCATCTATAATGTGATCTGATGTCCTCTTCTGTCACGCAGGTGTGTGCTCATGTGTATAAGCAAATCTTTAAAAAAATGAAAACAGACACTTTAACATTTTTCCCCCTGCTTAATATAGGATCTCTGCAAAAACAGGTGTTTGTGCCTAATCTGAGTCCAAAGGGAACCCCCATCATGCTGGGATTTCCTTTAGGGTGCACCTGGGACTGGCCAGCCAGCTGTCTCAGATTTGATAAAGCAGCCCTGCTGGCCTCTTCAAGTCCCTTTTATAGAATTGAGAAGATCTTCACAGAGGTTAGGGAGTCAGCTGTTACACATTGTTAGATACAATGAGGGCTGGAGAGATGGTTCAGTGGTTAAGAGTACTGGCTGTTCTTCCAGAGGACCCAGGTTCAATTTTCAGTAGCCACATGGCAGATCACAGCAATTCCAGCTCCAGGGTATCCAAAACCCTCACACATGCCAGATACATGCCAGAAAAACAAATTCATTTGAAATGAAGACACCATTAAGGGGAAAGAACAAGAGTAAGGATATACAACAGGTGAATGTGGTCACAAGTAGTTTACATAAGATCTAAGAAATAGGAACTTATTTTTTAATATTTATTTATTATTTATACAGTATTCTGCTTGCATGTGTGTCCGCAGGCCAGAAGAGGTCATCAAATCTGGTTATAGATGGTTATGAGCCACCATAGGGTTGCTAGGGATTGAGGACCTTTGGAAAAGCAGCCAGAGCTCTTAACCTCTAGAGCCTTCTTTCCAGCCCAGGAACTTATGCTTAAATAAAAACCTTAATTTACAAGGACACAGGACAAAGAGGAACCTTAACCTGCACAGGACAAGCAGGAACTTCTTAATTACAAATAGAAGCTTTAACTTGCAAGGACTATATTTTTGTACACCAGATCTAATTATAGATGGTTATAAACTATCATGTGATTGCTGGGAATTGAACTCAGGATCTTTGGAAGAACAGCCAATGCTCTTAACTTTTAAGTCATCTCGCTAGCCCTGTTTTTGGTTTTTCAAGACAGGGTTTCTTCTGTGTAGCCTTGGTTGTCCTGGAACTAGTTCCATAGACCAGGTTGGTTTCAAACTCACAGAGATCTCCTGCATCTGCCTCCTGAGTGCTGGGATTATGTGGGCTACCACTGCCCAGCAAGGCACTTATTAACTGTCTAACTACAAACAGAATCCTTAATCTGTAAGGTATATTATTCCTGTTTTGGTCTCACATGCCTGTATTTCTTGTAAACTTGTAAGTTTTTATTCCAATTACAACATTTGGACAACAAGATCAAAACACCCAAACACACACTTTACACTGGAGTCGGGTTGTATCGAGCAGACACACTTTATCAGATGTTCCCTTATAATTCCATGTCAGAGATTGTAATAACACAAACATTAATGCTCCTGTTTTGACCTGCTTTGTCATATGTGAATCAACCTTCCAGGATTGATTACCCCGACAGAAGCATTCAGCCACATTTAGGACAACCTTCGTATAGCCTGAGGGTCCACATCTATTTTTTTTTTCTAGGTACTATTTATCCATTTATGGATGGACCATTTTCCAGTTGCTAAATCCATGCCTCAGCCTAGGTCAGGGAAAAGTGCTCTAGAAAAAAAAGCACTGTTTTTCTAGTACCATTCTGTTTTGCTGCCCTTCAGCAGGGCCTAGCATGCTCTTGTATTATGTTAGCCCTCACATTCTTTCACAGAAGTAGCTAAAATGGATCTTTTGTAAGAGGTATGAACGTGCTGAGTCTCGCCTAAAATCATTATGGTTTTCAGATTCAGGTAGGAAGGACTCTGTAACATAAGACGTCCTGAGACCCAGTTTCAGGCTTTGGCCTTTCCCTGAGGCCGGTTCTTCTCAGGCCATTCTGTAGGACAACAGTACAGTCCCAGCAAGTACTTGGCTTCCTCACCCCTCGACCCTGCTCCTGACACACTGGCTAGCTAGCCGGCAGTTTCCTGGCATGCACATATTTCCTGCCCCCACACCCCCGGGTTTGGGCACACAAAATGTCTCGTTCTTAAGCATCCTTCAAGTAGGCCTCCCAGACGTGCAGGCTAAACCCCCGGGACTCCGGATGACGGCCAGTGAGACGAAGAATTCGGGGAACGACACGCCCATTCAGAGCCGAGCTTTTATGGTGAGGACCGTGGCCTAGTTGAATGTGGAGCACCAGAAAACTGGGACCTGGGGCTAGACTTCCTCATTAACGATCGAAGAAACTGAGAAGGGCATGGAATGACTGATGGGGATTATAGTTTAGCGCTAGCGGCGGCCGGAAGACCACACGTAAACGGGTCAGAAGCCAAGAGTCGGTCATAAACAACCAGTAGCCTGACTCGCGAGGCACCCCAGCAACGACTCTACTGAGTTCTCGCGGGAGGAGAGCGGCCGGCGGAACTCTCGCGGGAAGTGAAGGCTCCCGCACGCAAGCGGGGGCGTGGCCGGAAGAATGTTCCTTTCAAAGTAGTAATGGATGGTTTTCTTGTCCAATAAAATTGCAAACGATCCTCCTAAACCGGCAGAGCACGAAAGTAAAGGCGGCGGAAGCCAATGGGGACTGTGAAAGGCGGGCCGGTGCCGGCCGAGCGGAAGTGGGTCTCCGAGAGGCGGTGGAGTCTTGCTTGAGCGGGTCTCCTCAGACGCTGCTGAAGTAGGTACGTCCGTGCTCGAGCGCGTTGGGTGAGGCGTCTGGCCGAGAGCACCAGCTCCGAGTAAGACCAGGCCTCGCAGGATGGAGGCGGCAAGTCAGGGCGGCGCGGGCGTGGGGCGCGGAGGGGCTTCTTCGCCTGCAGCGGAGTTGGTGCCCGCGGGTCGCGGGACGGCGCCTCTAGGGGTTGGGCCCGTTCTGTCTGCTCTGCCCCGGGGAGCGCGCCGGTGTCGGAAGTCGGCGCCGCGCACTCGTCGGAAGTAGGGAAGTCTGTTTCGGGTGCCGCTCACCCACCCATGGCCTGGCGGGTTGAGCCTCTTTTGCAAACTAGGAAGGGAAACTGAGGTTCAGAGAGGGGAGGTAGGCGACCAAGGTCACTGTTTTGGCCAGGCGGGCTGATTGGCGAGCACCTGAGCTAGGTTTTGTTCGCTGTTGGCGACGCAGCCTTTGTGTGCTGGCGTAGCCGCCCCGCCTTCTCGGGGCCTGCGAGTTTGCTAGGGCACCCAGGCCGCGTGGCGGGCCCTTGTGTAAGCTGGGAGAGTGTTGAGGACGCTTGCGGGCCTTGGAACTGAATGGGGTTTGGGCTTCCAGGAGCCTCTTTCGGCCCTCCGTATGAGTAGTGAAACCCAGCCCTGCACGATCGGGTTCTTACCTCACAGGCACATCTGTACGGGAATAGGAAACTTAACCTGATCCCTAACCCTAAACACTGTTTGCAGGGGACGCCATTGTCCACCTTTCCACTGGAGAGGGAGGAGTCCAGATCTGGGCGTTTCTGCTTTTGTTTTTTACTTATCTTTGCCCTTGGGCGCTTTAAGTTTCAGTTCTTGTTTGGTCTGGCGCTCAGTTTAGGTTACCCGAGTGGTTGGGAGAGACTGAGGTACACAAAGGCGAAGTCGCCTCCCACACACACTCCGTGTCTTTTTTTTTTTTTTTTTTTTTTAATGGGTGTAGGAAACGCCTGGATTCGGGTTTACGTGAGTTCGATATGAAATGAGTGGAAAGATGTCTTGCTGGCTTTTGTAATGCTTAAACGTGAGCCTTGAACTATAATTTTCTAAAAGACTTCCTTTTTAAGAGTTTACCACTTAAGTGGGGTGTGTGGCTGTTGAACTGTCTAGTCGCAGCTGTCTTGGAATCTACGCTGTAGACCAGGCTGGCCTCAAACTCACACAGATCCGCCTGCCTCTGTCCCCCAAGTGCTAGAATTAAAGGCATGCGCCACCGTCACCAGGCTAGTTGACTAAATTCTTTTACAGTTCCTAAATATGAGTATTTTTCTTTTTATCAGGAGACCCCTTGTAAGTATTTTCTAAATATTTTGAAGAATATTTTTTATTCCAGTCCTCCAGATGTAGAGGCAGAAGGCTCAGGAATCTAAGGTCATCTTGGGCTCTGTATTGGGCTTGAGGCTAGCCTGGGCTACTTGAGACGCTGTCTCAAGAACAGTTTTGGTTTTGTTTGCTTGTTTACTTGGTGGTTTGTTTTTTTTTTTTTCCCAAAGAAAGTTAGTGTCTTGTTGACCATATAGTGTTCATTGCAGTCCTGAACAGTCAAACGGTATTGCTTTGTTGGCGCTGGAGCTTGAACCCAGGACCCTTCAAGTGTTAGGCAGCTGCTCTACTACTGAGCTACATAGCAGGTGCTCTTTTTATTTATTGCTATTACTAATATGTATATGATGTGGTTCCAGGGCATCCATGTGCCGTGGTGTGTGTTTGATAGTGAGAAGACAACCTTGTGAAGTCAATGTCTCTTTCCACTTTTATATGGCTACTTCTGATTCAATTAATTTACCAGGCTTGTATATGGCAACTGCTTTCTTTACCTGCTGTGGTGAACCAATTCCTCATTTTACTTAAGACAGGGTCTCACTAAGTTGCTTAGGCTGCCCTTGAACTTGCTTGGTAGTCCTTGAATTTGGCAGCCCTGATTTAGCCTCTGTGAGCTTATGGGCTTGCAACATGAGAACTTGTAAGAATCCAACTACCAGCCTGGGAGTGGTGGCACAAGCCTTTATTCCCAGCACTCGGGGAGGCAGAGGCAGGCGGAACTCTGTGAGTTTGAGGACAGCCAGGGCTACACAAAGAAACCTGTCTCAAAACCAAGAAGAAGAAAAAAAAAGTCCCTACCAAGTCCCTTTGTTTCCTGGTAGACACTATAATTAATTTTACATGTATTGAGAGGATTAGTTTTTTTTTCCCTAGATCTGAAATCCATCCCCTTAAAAAATAAAACTAGTGGATAATGCTCTGTAATCTTAGCTACTCAAGAGGCTGAGGCAAGAGGATCACAAGTGACTGGGTTGCGGAAGGAGTTCAGGGCAAGTGAATTAGCCCAAATGTCTGGGTGCTGGTTATTTATGCTTGCAGAGACCATTGTTGCGTTATTTATTATCCATTCACCTTACTTCTTTGAGATCAGGTCTCCTTAGCAGGCTTCCTGTCTCACCCCCCAAACAAATATATAGCATATTGTTTACAGGTGAATACTCTGTCATGGCTCACTTTCTTGTTTGTTTTTGTTTTTTGAGACAGGGTTTCTTTGTATAGCCTTCGTCCTGAACTCCCTTTGTAGATCAGGCTGGCCCCAAACCCACAGAGATCCGCCTCCCGGAGTGCTGGGATTACGGGCATGCACCACCACTCTGGGTAGCCATGCCTCAACTTTTTACATGGGTAGTGCTTCCCACCATGTCTCCCACTTACTGTGTCTTCCAAGCATCTAGTTAGCTGCATAATTTGAATGCAATTTCATTGAGAAGAAAAATGCGACCTTATTTTTGTTTTGCTAGTTATACTAAATGCAGTGGAGTCTGTGGCAGGTGTGTGAGTTAGAGTTAGAATTATTAAATTAAGGAAATATGGCTGGGTGGTAGTGGTTGCACGCCTTTAATCCCAGCACTTGGAGAGGAGGACAGGCAGGAGATCTCTGTGAGTTCCAGGACAGCCAAAACTACACAGAGAAACTGTCTCGAAAAACAAACAAGAAGTGGATCTTTCCACTTCGAACATCTGATTAGAAGTCAGTCTTTTATGATTTAATTAAACATTTCCTCAGGGTTGGAGAGATAGCTTAGTGGTTAAGAGCACTAGCTGCTTTTCAAGGGGACCCAGGTTCAATACCTACCCACATGGCAGCTCACAGCTGTCTGTAATTTCCTGTTTCAGAGGATCTGACACCCCCACACAGAAATACATGCAGTCAAAACACCAGTGTACATAAAATAAAAATAAATTATTATTATTTTTTTAATTTCCTCTGCTGGCCAGTGATGAGCACCTTTAATCCCAGCACTTGGGAAGCAGAGGCAAGCAGATCTCTGAATCTCCTGAGTTCAGAGTGAGCATGGTCTATAGATTGAGTTCCAGGACAGGCAGTACATAGAGAAACCCTGTCCCGAAAAACCAAAACAGAAAAAAGAAAAAGAAAAAATTCCTTGAAGGTGTACCCAGACATTTGGGTTTGTAATTCCAGGTGTCAAGTTGTCAACCAAAAATAGCCATCATACCATGTTAAGGTGGAAGGAAGACCCAAAACTACAAAGTCATCCTCTTATCTCTACATTACATGCCATGTATGGCATTTGTGCCCATATGATAGTTTTTAATTTAGTATTTATTCTGAGATAGGAACTCATTGTGTATCCCCAGCTGGCCTCAGATTTGTTATGTAGACCAGACCGGCCTCAAACTCAGAAATGCCTAAGAGGCAGGCATTATGGCACTGTCATGGAAAAGAGCCTAGAGTGAATGAGAGACATCTGGGGTACCTGAAAAGGACTTACAGTTTCTACTTAAAATGCTTGTTTTTATTTCAGTGGTGTTGATTTAATAGAGAAAAGTTTGAAAGTTGTAGGAAGTTGTTTGCCATTTCACCGAGTCTTTGAGAAATAGCAAGGAAAATCAGACAATTAAACCTGGCTGAACTAAGTTACAAAAGGTGCTTCAGTTGCTTTGTTTAAGAGCCATAGTCATCCAGGTCTGATACTACAGCATTCACCCTCCACTTTATAATAATTTGATGTGGCAGACCATCTAAGGCTCATTTTCACAAACATGCTTAGAGTATCATAATTTTATTAGGCAGTTATCACTTGTTGGAGGGCACTACACATTTTAAAAACCCATTGACCAAGTTGATGAGTATTGTGGGCCTGTAATTCCATGCTTTTATAAGGAACACATTTCTATAACTGTAAATAAAGCCAGGCAGATGAGGGCAAGTTAGGAAAAGGAAGCTAGCTGTATATTATAAGCTGTATATTATAAGCATATTACCTTGTGAAAATGAGAGCAGAGGGGGTAGCAGGAGACAGCCTACTGAAAATGTAGACTGCCTGTTGAGAGTAACCTGAGGTTTGTGCTCCCAATTTTCACTCATCCTGAAATCTCCACATAGCTCAAGGGTTTTCCAGGGACAATCTGCCTGAATTCCTCACATCAGATTTGCAACATTCTGGGGTTTTTGAGTTTTGGCCTTTTCACATATAGTTTGCTTGCTTCTTGGTTTTGTGGTATTTTAAGATAAAGGTTCACAGCTGGGTGAGGTGGCACACACATGTAATCCCAGCACTTGGGGAAGCAGAGGCAGATCTCTGTGAGTTTGAGGCCAGCCTGCCTGGTCTACAAAGTGAGTTCAGGACAGCCAAGGCTACACAGAGAAAACCCTGTTGGGGGTTGGGGAGAATATATGTGTCAGGCATGGTGGCACACACCTTTAATCAGCACTCTGGAGCAGAGGTAGGTGGATCTCTGTAAGTTCCAGGCCAGCCAGGGGTAATAGACCTTTTCTCAAAAACAAACAAATTGAGTTTGGGGTTTATTGTTGTGGAATGTAGGTATGTAACCACTGTTTAATCATCCCTAGCTCTTAGAGGGAAAAAGGGCTCTTCAACAGTATCTACCTTCCCCACCCCACCCCACCCCAAGATAGGGTTTCTCTGTATAGCCTTGGCTGTCCTGGACTCCCTTTGTAGACCAGGCTGGCCTTGAACTCAGAGATCTACCTGCCTCTGCCTCCCCAGGTGCTGGGATTACAGGCGTGCCCCACTGTACCCAGCTGCAGTTACTCTTTCATATGACCTCTGTAATCTGTCTACACATTTCCTTTTCCACATCCTTAGACTGATGTGGTGGATGCTCCTTCCTGTCTGGATTCTCTGTTGAAAGTCAGTCTCTTGGTAGATTGTGAAAGACTGGCTCCTGTCATAGAGTTTTCTGACTCTTGGCCTTTGTTATCTCTGAAAGAGAAAAACCAGGTTTGGAATAGAGTTGGTATAGTCATCAGTAATGTGTAGTGTGAAAAGACTCCAGGAAAGCCCCTAGTGAAAGTAGTGGATTAGTGGGTTTTCAGGATAGTTGCTCTGTCCTGATTGGTAAGAAGGATACAGGTCAGGGCACCAGTAGCAGCCGTACTTAAGTGTCTGAATATGAAATGAGGCAAGAGGCTAATAGAAGAGCCAAAATATGTCTGTCAAATTATATCTTAGTACCCAGCAGCTAGGTGTTTTCTCTTTTCCCTTTTGCATGTGTGATGTGTGTTTTGTGTGTTTGCCCATGTAGAAGCCAGAAAAAGGTATTAAGTGTTTTCCTCCATCGCCCTCTACCTTTTTTTGTTTTGTTTGTTTTGTTTGTTTTGCTGTGTCTGACTAAATCTGACGCTCTTTATGAGCTGAGCAGGCCAAGCACTGAGGTTACAGGCGTGCTGCCATACCTGTCTTTTATGGGGATGTGCGGGGGGGCACATTTCATAGATGTGCATATGTAAGATACGTCCTAAAACCAGAAGCATAAATCTACAGTGGAGTGCAGCAATTACAGTGGTTCTGGAACTATTCTATGGTCTGAATAGTCTGTTGGAAACTTGAAAAAGATGGCTATCATCTTAGTCCCTCAGGTCCTTGGAAGGGTGGTGAAGTCACAGGACAAGGAGGCTGGTTGGCCTAGGAAGCTCTGTCTCCTTTCCTAGTTGCTAAGAAGCTGGAGTGTTCCCATTGAGCAACTAAAACTTGTCTTTCTCCTAATAGTACTTTTGCTGAGTTTGAAGCAACCAGTAAAAAGGAGGTCAGGAAGGCCTGCAGGAGTATATAGCTCAGTGGTAGAATACAGAAAGTCTTCCTTCCATTCAAGCACCGAAAAGGAGTTTGGACAGAGGATGGAATAATAGTTTGGGTTATGGCCTTTGAGATTACATAGTTCTATTTTAAACAAGAATCTTTTCTTCCTAAAATGAATGTAGAATAAGGGTACAAATTGCATGAAGTGTTCAGCAAATCATCCAGATGACAGAAAAGACTGGTAAATTTTCTGTATATGGTGTTTATATATGTGAATTTTGTTTTTAACAATACAAATAGCATTTATCAAGTTGGTGTCTTTGTTTTTCAGAACTTGGAAATACTGAACATCTAGTTGGCTTCAAATTGTAAACCACAGGATGAGTATTCAGTGGGCATGAGAGATTGAGAACATTCTACCTCCCCATAAACCTTGGAGTAGATCACTTCCTTTTCTGTGGATTGAAGCCAGAGAGCACAATGAGTTCAGTAAGTTTTCTTACCTTGTGCCTTTTTTTTTTACCAGCATTAGGTAACTGCCTTGTCTATTGGATCACATTAAAGAGGACTATAAGCCACAAGTTATAGTAGTGGCCTCTAACTCAAGACATTGGGAAGTTGAGCTACAAATACTGAAAGTTGAGTTACACAGTGTCGCTCTCTAAAAATAAAATAAAAACAGCTGAGGGTGGTCTCTTGCTTATGCACAGAGCCCTGCATTATATTTCCCAGGAAAACTGAAAATTGTCTGTAGTGGTATAGACCTATCAATTCAAGTAGACAAGTGAATGTATGAAATTATTTAAAAATAAAAAAATACTAAAAAAATAATAATAATCCAAGTTGATGGTAAATACACCTATAATCCATTAGAAAATGGAGGCAGGCAGATCAGCATTTCAAGTTCAGGCTATAATCAACTATACAGTGAGAGTAGACCTAGGGCTGGGGAGATGGATCAGTGAATAAAGTGCTTCCTATGCAAGAATTTGGACCAGAGTTTGGGTCCCCATTACCCACATAAAAGCTAGACAGGGTAGCACACATCTTCAGTGTTTAGGGAAGGAGGAGGCTTCATCCCAAGGGCATATGGGTCAACCAGTCTAGGAGAAATAATAAACATCAGGTTTAATGAGGGGTGTGGTCTCAAAAACTAAGGGCTAAAGGGATGAATTGGTGGTTGGAAAGCACATACTACTCTCTCCAGAGTACTCCACTTCTGTTTTTCAGTGTGCATGTCAGGTGGTTCACAACCTCATGTAATTCCAGATTCAGGTGATCTACTGGCTTCTGGGTACCAGGCATGCATATGTGTACACACAGGCACTCAGACATAAAAAAGTAGAGAGCAACAAAGGAAGACTTCTAGCCTTTACAAATCTATTAACTACTATTTACAGGGCTGGGAACTGGTTCAGTTGATAAGGCCCTTTTCATCAAGTCTGATAACCAAAGTTTGATTCTCTGGACCCACAAAGTGAAAAGAGAGAACGGACTCCTCTAAGTTGCCCTCTGACCTCCATTCATGTTATAGCATTTGTATAGATGCTATATCATCTATACAAAAGAAAAGATTTTAATACAATTTTAAAACTGGATCTGAGGGTGACCGGTGGTACATACCTTTAATCCAGGTACACATATCTCTGAGTTTGAGGCCAACCTGGTGTACATAAAGAGTTCCAGGACAGCCAGTGCTACACAGAGAAACCCTGTCTCAAAACACCAATACAAAAAGTTGGGTCTAAGGAGATGGCTTAGAAGCAAGGGACCTGGATTAGTTCCCAAAATTTGCATGGTTGCTAAGAGTTGTCTATAACTCCAATTCAGGGCATATGATGGCCTCTCCTGGCCTTCAAGAGGTGCAGAGGTATACATGCAGGCAAAATACTTGTATATATAAAATAAAAGTTTAAAAATTGTAATTAAAGAATGACTATTTTCACTTTCAGTAGCTCTGGTTCAGTGTAAGACATACAGGCTGGAGTCACTTGGGCTCAAGAGTAAGATATCCTAAACTTTTCCACTTGCACCTTTGGAGAAATTTTTATGACTTTAAGTAATGACTAGATGTGTGTGCAGATCCAGTATTTGTTAATAAATCATGCTTACTTTAAATTAATCAGTATGAGTGTAACTTTACTAATAAGATGAATGTAAGTTATATATTAATGAAATAGATATGCTTTTTATATAAAGAATTAATCTTGATTTGGCAATTTTGCTTACTGACAAGCCTGACGACCTGAGCTTGATTTCCCAGGAGAGAACTGATTGCTAAAAGTTGTCCTCTGGCGTCATGTAAGCATAGTAGTACAAGTATGTGCCTGCACACAATAAATGTTTTTTTAAAAAAATAGTGAATTAGCCAGGTGTGGTGGTACACCCCCGTTTAATCCCAGCACTCAGGAGGCAGAGGCAGAAGGCCAGCCTGGGTGTTCTATAAGACATATAACAGCTTTGGTGCTTTTTAGCTCTGAACAGTAATGTGTTTACTTTTGAGACAAGGTCTTTCTATACAGCCCTGGCTATCCTCGAATTTGATACGTAGACCAGGCTGAACTTGAATTCAGAGATCTAAATGCCTCTGCCTTCTGTGTGCTGATGATCAGCGTTTCTGAGAATGCCACTTCAGATAAATGTCTAATGTTTAAGGCCATTTCAGAAATATTGGAAATTTTATCATAATTCCAAACCAAAAAAAATTATTTATTTATTTTTAATGAAGCTCGGATCAATTTACACCAGATTTAATTTTTTTTTTTTTTTTCCAAGACAGGATATCTCTGTGTAACTCTAGCTGTACTGGAACACATTATGTAGTCCAGGCTTTACTCAAACTCACAGAGGTCTTCTGTTTCTGCCTCTGGATTAAAGGTGTGAACCACTACTGCCTGGCTCAGGTTACTTATTTTTGAGGCAAGGTCTTGCTCTGTAGCCTTGGCCAGCTTGGAACTCAAAAATCTACCTGACTGCCTCTGGAGTGCTAAAGGAAATTTTTAAAAATCAGACTTACTAGACCGGTATAATGTAAGGATTTACTAGTTTGGTAATTATACGCTAAGCAATAATGTTTGTTTTATTTTAGTTGAGATTTATTTATTTATTTATTTTGTTTTTATTTTAATTTGAGGTTATATAGACCAGGGTGCTTTTGAACTTACATAGATCCTCCTGCTTGTCTCCCAAAGCATTGGACTAAAGGTGATCCATAGTTTAAGAAGCTATGGTCTGGGCTGGAGAGACGGCTCAGAGGTTAAGAGCATTGGCTGCTCTTCCAGGGGTTCTGAGTTCAATTCCCAGCACCCACATGTTGGCTCACAACCATTTGTAATGAGATCTGGTACCTTCTTCTTGCAAGTAGGCATAAATTAAATTAAATGAATGAACGAAGCTTTTTAAAAAGCAAAACAAAATTGGGCTAAAGAAGGATGCTTAAATTGGGTCCTTTGCCATTTACTTCTTACAGAGCACTTTTTTCTTCTTTTTAAAGATTTCTTTATTATGTGTGTATACAGTCTTCTGTCTGCACACCAGAAGAAGACAACAGATCTCTTTGTAGGTGGTTGGGAGCATATGGTTGCTGAGAATTGGACTTCGGACCTCTGGAAGAGCAGTCAGTGCCCTTAACCTCTGATCCATCTCTCCAGCCCCCAGAGCACCTTGTTTAACATTGCACATATGATCAAAACTCAGAGCAAATGTTTTGAAACAAAAGTTTGTTGTTGTTGTTTTTATAGGGTGTAAAAATAGCATTCTGAGCTAGACATACTGACACAAACCTTTAATCCTGGCACTCTACAGGCAGATACAGATGGGTCTCTTGAGTTCTGGGACAGTCAGGGCTACACAGCAAGATCTTTTATCAGGTGAAACAACAACAACAAAACCTACTGCATTTCTTTTTCTGTGTGAGTGTGTGTGTGTGTGTGTATGTACACATGTACAGGCAAGACAACCAAGGTGACCCATTACCCTGGTGATTTTTTTTTTTTTTTTGAAACCTTGTCAAATCTGGAGCTCATGCACCTGCTTATTTCCCCCTTGATGACCTTAGAGAAATCCTCAAAGAAAGCGGCGTGGTGGGACAGTGAGTTCCAGACAAACCCAGAAGCGAACTCGGGAACCAACTTCAACTCCTGAGGTTTCCTTGGAAGCAGAACCCATAGAACTTGTGGAAACAGGTAAGAGAGCCAGAAATACTGTACTGGAATGTGTTAATAGTGGAGACAGTGTGTTATAATGGGTATGTTTGAGAGTTGGACCCAGTTTGTGCCTATTAATGCCAACTGAGGCCTCCTTTAAAGTCGTAGTTTTTTTTCTTCCCATTCTATGTTTATGAGCGTTTTGCTTTTATGTATGTCTTGTGTACCACATATGTGCCTGCTGCCCACAGAGGCCAGAAGAAGACGTTTCCTGGAACTGGAGTTACAGATGGTTGTAAACTGTGCTTTGGGTGCTGAGCTAGGAACTGAACTTGAGTCTTTTACAAGTGCAGGAAGTACCCATAACTTATCCCTGAACTATTTATCTCTAGCTCAGGGTCACACCTTCTGAGTCTGTGTCCTCTGTGGAAGAGAATGATGTTAGTATATAGGGCAGGTTGAATTTGTGCCATAAAACCTTTGGGGCCATGAGTGGCAGACGGTACTGTACAAATGTTCCCTATCCAAAGCTATTGTACTCTCTTTATGTACTTGTAACCTTAAGACATAACTACTATTCACAGTTTATAGCTACAGTGAGTAAAGCTGCCACCTTTGGTATTGTATCTTCATGGGTTTTGAAGTAGCCACTTGCCTCATCAACTTCATCTTGCTTAGCTTGGTGAAATACTTGAATTTCCTCTTTTGGTTTTCATAAGACAGAAGTTCCTAAAGAAGGCACACTTGTCAACAGAGCTATCATTGTTAGAGTTTGATTTAGGCAGAGGTCCGATTAGATTTTCTTCTGCCTGCCCAGTGTCAGGTGGCTTAGATAAAAAAAGCCCTTTTGCTCTGTTGATTTTTTTTTTTTTTTTTTTTTTAATAACTCATGCTCAAGAACTGATGTTTTAAAGAGAAGCAGTGGGCTATAGCCATAGTTCAGTATGGTAGAGTACTTGTTTAATGTGCCCTTAGCACTGCAAAGAAAAGAAAAAAATGATTACAGGGTTACACATATTAACTTTTCAACCATGTTAGGGTTGAAAGGAAGCTACTTCATGTAAGATGGATTTCTTGGACTTCCCAGGGCACTGTTCATTCTCTGTTTGCTCTCAGTTTCACTTCTTACAGTGAATTCCTCAAAACCTTCACTCTTCACCTACAGAGTAGGATTCTGGACCTAATAAAGTTATTTCTATAAAATTGTGTTTCTCAGTTTCTCTCTTAATCCGGCTATCACACAGATAATTGAGACTCTATTATATTATTTTAACAAGCTTTACAGCACAAGAACTCAGTGGGTTTTTTTAAAATACTTTGTTTATTTATTATGTATACAATGTTCTATCTGCATATAGACCTGTATGCCAGAAGGAGACCCATGATCTTCTTATAGATGGTTATGAGCCACCATGTGGTTGCTGGGAATTGAACTCAGGATCTCTGGAAAAGCAGGCAGTGCTCTTAACCACTGAGCCATCTCTCCAGCCCGAACTCAGTTTTACCTATATTCTTAACCCTCTAAGCTAATTTGATTTCCTCCCAGTGTATATCCCAGAGGTATTTGTACTTTGTAGCTTTCCCTGTTCCAGCTTCTCTCTCTCTGATGTCTTTTCCACTCTCATGGTTGAATTCCTTCTGACTCTCTGTAGCGCTTGTTTTAGAACTCTTTTGTTTGGGGTGTTTAGGCCTCTACCTCCATTCCAGCCTCCTAAGTAGGAGAGAGAGGTTAGTGGGGAGAGAGACCGTAGATGTCTTCACTTCTCCTACCTGTTTAGGGTCAATGGATTCTTTTAGGGCTATACCAGTCTCTGTCGATAGCAAATGCAGCCAGTGCTCTCCTCCAAGCCGCTGCGCCCCAAAGTGTTTCTCTCCATCTGTCTGCTCCAAACTGCTACATGCCACAATTTCTCTTTCTGTCCTCTCATATCCTTAGAGCCTACCAGCTGTCAAAGACCTTCCCTCCCATGTGACAGTTATCAGCCATTGACAAACTAAAGCCCAACTAAATCTCACACTTGTTATTAAACAAAAACATTTACATATAACTGAGTTTTGTTTTTCATTGTTCTGTCTGTCTGTATACCTGCATGCCAGAGGAGGGCACCAACTTTCATAGATGGTTGTGAACCACCATGCGGTTGCTGGGAATTGAACTCAGGACCCTCTGGTAGGGCAGTGAGTGGGCTTAACCTCTGGAAGAGCAGCCAGTGTTCTTAACCTCTGAGCTTTCTCTCCAGCCTCCAACCTCATACTTTTTATTAAGATTTTGTTGTTGTTATTTTGTTTTTGAGACACAGCTTCTCTGTGTAGCCTTCTCTGTCCTGGACTTGCTTTGTAGACCAGACTGGCCTTGAACTCACAGAGATCAGCCTGCCTCTGCCTCCCAGAGTACTGGAATTATAGCCATGGGCCACTTTTTAAAAATGTTATTAGTAATCAGGAAAGAAATATTTGTAAATGGCTTTTGCATGTCCTCCCTAGTTAATGAAGTTGTGCCTGGGCATTATTGTTGAAGGGGGGAGAAACTACTCGGTTGTATGTTTGTCCTCATATGTACATGCCTAGAACCTTTATTCGCTCATACAGCCCACTTAGCAAAATGCTGGGGGACACTCTTTACCTATCCTTTTTGAAAAGGGCTTAGTCTTGATGTTTCTCATTGTGTCAGTTTTAGACTTTGATACAAGTCATCCATGTTTATAATACAAACCAAGCCCAAGGAGTACAGCCTTACTACCCTAATATTTGTTGAATTGCTTTGTTTTGAAGCTGGAGATGAAATTGTGGACCTCACCTGTGAATCTCTAGAACCTGTGGTTGTGGACCTGACACACAATGACTCTGTTGTGGTAAGCATTTGAGTGAGAGTGGCTGTTTGGAGTAGGGGTTATTGAGCCATATCTGCATCTGAACCCTTAGTCACTAGTCAGGGTTGGGAAGATAGTGAATGAGGCTGGAGAAATGGTTCAGAAGTTAAGGGCACTGGCTGCTCTTCAAAAGGACCTGGGTTCATTTTCTGCACCCACATGGCAGCTCATAACCAGCTGTAAATCCAGCTCCAGGGTACCAGGATACTCGAGGTACCAGGGGCCCTGTTGGCACCAGGAACACTATGCAGACAAAACACCTATGGCATAAAATAATTGTGAAGGGAAGGTCCAACATTCATTACCCAGAATTCCCAATGAGAAATGTGTCAGGAAAAGCACTTTTGTGGATTTTGTCTTCTGTGGACTAGTCTGCTTGTCTTTTGACCTTTCCACAACAGCAGACCCTAATTCCATAGTTCTAAATGTATGAACTTGGAGATGTTCCTTTGAAATGGGATAAGCTGCCAGTGTTGGTACAGTATTGTATTAAGAGAGACTGTGTGTCTTGCCTTGCATGAAGTGTGGTATTTAGCAAGTGTATTTATGCCTCTGACCTGAAGGAAATGGGAATATTGACTCTGTGCTGCCATTAACTTACAGAAATAGTTGCCAGTAAACATGGCTCCAGGGAAAGCCACAGCTCTTTCCTGGCTCCAGGGAGGATAAAACTTAAGAGGCTGTGAATATTCCATGTATAGCCTTCCAGAACTAAGGCCTAGTCTACTCAGGGATATTAGAAATTACCTTTGAAAGTTGGTTCATGGTATTGGCATACCTCTATATACACACACTCACCTCACCTCACCTCACCTCACCTCACCTCACCTCCCTGTGTCTCTTGGAATATGGCAAATAATTGATGAGCATCCTGAGGACAAGTTTACTGCTCACTTTAAAAACCTTTTGATGGCAGTGTGCTGGGGCTGAAGCTATGGAATACAGGTAGGTAGCACCACCCTGGACAACATTGAACAAATGTGAATCAGTTGGTATTCAGAAAGGGCTGCATCATTGGGGAAAGAGGTGCTAATAATCTAATCTTCCACTTGTCTCAAACAAAGGTTTGAAATTCTGAGTGAGTGCTGGCCATAGTGGTGCACAGCTGTAATCCCAGCAGTCTTGGAGGCAGAGGCAGGCAGGATCTCTTTGAGTTCAAGGACAGCCTGGTCTACAAAAGGTGTCTAGGATAGCCAAGGCTACACAGAGAAACCCTGTGGGGGGGAAAAAAACAAAGAAAGAAATCCTAAATGAGTGACTAGCAACAAAGTGTCAGAACAAAGACACAGCAGTGTTTTCTATTTTTCTTTTTCCTTTTTTGATGTTTTTGAATACAGGGTTTCTCTATATATCCCTGGCTATCCTAGAACTCAGTCTGTAGAGAGTTCTGAGGCCAGCCTGGTGTAGAGGTCCAGGACAGCCAGGGCCACACAAAGAAAACCTGTCTCAAAAAACCCTTTAAAATAAAAGAATAAAAAGATGAAGGGTAGCCAGATGTTGTGGTACGTGCCTGTCATCTGAGCACTTGAGCGGCAGAGTTCCTGGGTTATATATAGTTAAACTTTATCTCAAGGAGGGAAAAAGAAAAGAACATGATGGTGTGGAGCTGCCAGGGAAGAGGGTTTCAGTTAGAAATCACTAGGAAACAAGAGTAGGTTTAATTTAAATGGCTGCCTCTATAAAAGTGTACATATTGATTCTTGATGTTAGTTCTTGTCAATTCCCTGGAGTTTGATAAAGAGCTTAATTTAGTGCCTTAGCTAAAGCTACACTCCAGTTGCTGGCTAATGCTGGAAAGTCGCACCAAATCCTTTGTCCTTCTCCCTTTCGTTTTCTCAAGGTAATAGAAATAGACACAGTTTATTGAGGGATAGCATTTTTAAGGAACAGGGTAGGCTGTTAATAGGGAAAGGGCTCAGAAAGCCCCAAATCTCTTATCTTGAATACTCGGCATCTACCTATAATGTACCTGGCCAGCTCCTGACAAGGGAGCTGGGGTTCTATTTCCAAGGAGATGGTGATCTTCGCTGGGTTGGCAAATCAACATTTCCCTCTCCATGCCTTTGTCTAGACTGCTTTTGTTACACAGGTGTCTTCCTGGGCTTTTCTACCTTTCTACATTGTTAATTTAGGCTTCATGCTCTGGCACTGCCCCAGTTCAGATTAAGCTATTGAAACTTTGTGAGGACAATGATAAGTAGAGGAGTCCTTGAGTGAGCCTGGATGAGGGAACTGTTCTGAGAGTGACTGAACAGGCAGGGATTACGGTAAAAGTCCAACAGCAGTAATGTAGAGATAGGAAGCTTGGTTCTTGTTTCAGATTTTCTTTTGGATTTGTTACAGAAATTAACTCATGCATATCCCAGCCATAAAAGAATTGTTTGGATTTGGTAGCTCTTTTTCCCAATCACTCTGCATTTGTTGTTGATTATAATGAATCATCAAAGGCCATTAAATTGATTAAATTACTAATATTAACTAAATACATTGACAAGCATATTTGTTAGGTATCTTGAACTATAGGTTGACTTTAAACTCCTACTGGAGCAGAATAAGAGGTAGGTTGTTGGGGTGAACTTACCGATATTACCAAAGGCTGTTAAAACAGAGAAGTTCAGTACATTGAGCATTGGTATGGCCTTTGTATCTTTAGGGTAGGAATTCCTGAACACTTGATTTGGGGGAAGTTTGCAATGCATCCTGAATCCTATTAAAGATTAAACTGTAGGCAGATTCCTGTGTGTTGTTCTAACTCTTAGAGAAGTTTTTAGTCTTAAATGAAAAAAATATAAGAGTGGGAGTCTCTTACCTCAGGTACTGGGAATTGAATTTGGGGCTTTACACAGCCATAAAAGTGCCTTTTCACTGAGGTTTATTCCCAGTTGCAGTGGTATGGTGGTGAGGTGTTGTGATACAAGTCTTTGATCCTAGCACTTGGGAAGTAGAGGCAAGAGATGACTTTGTGGCTGACCAGGATGTATACAGTTAGATTGCCACAAGATGGGGTGGGAAAAAAAAAAAGCTGTTTATTATTTTTCTCCTGTTACATGTTAAAATGGAAAGTCTTACTGGTTTATAGTGACAAGACAATAAAGCTCACTGTGTTGCATTCTCGTTTATAGTTAGATTCTGCTTGCTGGTACTTAGGGTTGGTTCTGTATCTATGTGTTTCTCAGTAAATTTCTGTAGTCTTCTCTGTTTTTCCTTCCTCATGTCTTTTTTTTTTTTTTTTCTTTTTTTCAACAAGGCCTAATTTTACCAAGGCTGGCCTCACACTTGTAATACTTTTGCTTCTTGTCCTTGTTGGAGACAGGATCTGTCTATATAAGCTTTGACTGTCTTGTGACAGGCTAGCCCTGAACTCACCAAAATCACTTAACAAGATTGTGTGACCGCACCCAGCTGTGAGTGTTTATTTTCCCCTCCCTTTACACATATTCCTTACAGGGTTTGGAGGTCATAATGATATCCTTTAAATAATTTGGGGAAAGCTGGGTGTGGTGGTACACACTTTTAATCCCAACACTCTAGAGTCGGAGGCAGGGCAGCCGTGGCTATATAGTAGAGAGGCCTGTCTCAAAAAAAAAAAAATTTTTTTTTTTTTTTAATTGGAAATTGGGCCATACTTCTGTGTTTTCGGGTACTTTAAAGTCTCATTTTTGTTACAGTTACTATTAAAGCAATTGAATATTTCCTGTTCTGTAGGGTTTTAACATGTGGAGGAGGGTGGTTAGATAGTGTTAAAAAACTAGAATAGGCTGGCAGGGCGGGACATGCCTTTAATCCCGGAATTGGGGAGGCAGAGGGAGGCAGATCTGATTTCGAGGCCACTCTGATCTACAAAATTAGTCCAGGACAGCAAGAGCCCCGTTACACGGAGAAAAACCCTGTCTCAAAATAATGATAATAATAATAAAAAACTAGAGCAGGCTCCAGGCTTGATTCTGGAGTAACTCATGACCTGCCAACAACAGCCTTACCAGGGCAGCTTCTGTGATTGCTCCTGTAAGTTGAAGAGCAGGAAGCAGAATCCACCACTGCACTAGCCTCTTTGAGCTCAAGGAGACAATGAAGTAGGCTACCTTTCTCAGTGAGGCTGAACTCTCTCATATAATGTGTATAAGGTGGGAACTGACCTTGGGGCTTTGAGACAGGGTTTCTCTATGTAATCCTGACTGTCTTGAAACTCTCTGTAGACTAGGCTGGCCTCAAACTCGGATCCACCAGCCTCTGTTTCCTGAGTGCTGTTATTAAGGGCTTGCACCGTCATAGCTGGCTAGGGCTAAAATTTTGCTGCAGAAAGAATCCAAATGAAGGGTATGAGAGTGTGACACAGGGTTGGACACTAGGGCATTCATGGTTTGTATTTTTCCAAAATGGAGCCTTGTGTGTAGTAAAAAACTAAAGAAAACAGCCATCCCTCCCATTACTTGTGTGTTCCCCTGACCCATAACGTGTCAGTGATCTGAGTTGAATTGGAAGAAATTGTTAGTGTACAAACTGGGAGTGGTGGTAGACACCTCAGTCCCAGAGCTTTGAAGGTGAAGGTAGATGGATCAGAAACCTAAATCCTCTTCGGCCACATTGATGCATGTTCTGAGCCACCAAACAAGTGTTTGTCCAATTCTTGTTAGAAAAGACTGACTCCAGATAATACCTAATTAATTGATCTTTTTTATAACATTAAGTAGCACAGATCCTCCTCTAAAGCCTCTGTCATTGGGAGTTGCCTGTGTTGGCTATAAGTGGCAGTAGGCTTTGGTCAGTGTTTTCTAACTCAGCCCAGTGAGGTGGGCTAGGCCTCTGTTTTTGTGAGCAGGATATAACTTCCTCCAGAAAGTAACCCAACCTCTGTGCTCATGCACAGGTCCTAATGTGATATTTAGGCTCCCAGCATATTGGCACGTAGGAAACATTCATTGATCTGGAAATGACCACAGCTGACCTGTGGGTGAGGGAGGACTGGGAGCTCAAAAGGAGTCTGAGAGGGTCATACATATTTATTAGAAGCAATATGTGTTTATTTATCAGATAAAATACCAGGATATCTATAACACTCTCTTTTTTTCCCCCCTTTTCAGTTTGTTGAAGGTGAGTGGTTTTATTTCCTTTTTTCTTGGGTTTAATGAAAATTGTTGTGCATAAATGCCACAGCATTGCAGGCTTTGTCAAGACTGTCCTTCTATGATCCCTAGGCAGAAAGCTGCCTTTGGTCGGATCTGTTTTTACTGAAAATCTCTGCCCGTGGTTCCAGGGCTTGGGCTTTCTCCTGAGAAGGCAAATGAGTAGCTTTTGCACCTCAGTAGGACCTCCTGGGAGTAGAACTAGAATGGTGGCAGTTTCTCTCTGGAGGTCTTCAAGGGGAGGGAGACACTAGAGAGGACGGTGAAGATGGCTGAAGAAATGACTTTTTTCTTAGAAAGAAGAAGGCCAAGGAGAAACGGGCGGAGGTTGCATCAAGACCATGCTGATAGCTGTGTGGTGAGCAGTGATGATGAGGAACTGTCTAGAGACAAAGATGTATATGTGACTACCCATACTCATCGAAGCAACAAGGACGAAGGAGCTACAGGACCCAGGTAATGTGCTCTGCTGCTGTTTTGTTGGGTGGAGGCCAGGGTATGTACGTGGCACTTGCCAGCAGGTATGTAAACTCTAGAACAAGTATCTGCCGAGCAGCTGGGCATACTTGGGATGCAGGGCTGGGCTGTCTGCTCAGAACAGACCAATGGACAGACAGCCGAAATAAGAGACAGACATACCCACAGTGCCCAGGCTGTGCCAGTTACTGGCAGGGTGGGTGTAAGCAGGTTGTGTTAAAAGTGTCACCAGCAAGAAAAGCGAAGGAGGTGGGCAAGCCTAGTTGTCCACATCTTTTCTTCTAGACCTGTTCTCTCTCGTCCTGTTTTCATGGCCATTCCAGCCTAACCTTTCAAGCAGTTAATTTCCCTTCAAGTTTTGGAGTGCCTGTCCTAAATCACCAGAAGTAAGAGGAAAGATTTGGTAGAAGATATGGACAGCGTATATGAAGTTACTTTATAGGGTATAATTGAGTATTTGAACTTATTAGAAACTGATATAAAGCACTGTAATTTTAGGCCCTCAGGTACTGTCAGTTGTCCGATCTGCATGGATGGATACTCTGAGGTAAGTAACTAGTTGTCTCACCTTTTAGTTTTAACTGGCTTCACTCAGTGGAGGATCTGTGCCTTACATGAGATTTGACACCTGTCACGAGACTAATTACAAATGTGTGTGTCAAAGTAGATTGTGCCAGTTGGTAGTGGGCCCTGTACATTTTTTTAATAAAATTTTTTATTTATTACAATTTATTCACTTTGTATCCCAGACGTAATACCCACCCTTGTCCCCTCCTAATCACGCCCTCCCTCATCTCCTCCATGCCCCTTCCCCAGTCCACTTATAGGGAAGGACCTCCTCCCCTTCCATCTGACCCTAGCCTATCAGGTCTCATCAGGACTGTCTTTCATAGTCTTTCTCTGTGGCCTGGTAAGGCTGCTCCCCATACCCCTTCAGGGGGAGGTGAGGGCACTGTACATTTTATCTTTTGTCTCTGCAAGTTGATGTTTCCCTCCCTAGCCCTAACTAGAAGGTGCTGATTGTTGCTTTAACCTATAACCCCTTTGTACTGCTGCAGCTGGGAAAATCCTGTCTGCCATCTGTTCCATGGAGGCAGCATTTGCTCCTCTGAGACTGTTGTTTAGGCCTTTTCCGCTTTTCTGGCATAGCCCAGCACCTTCTTTGTTTTCACTGGTCTCCTCAATGGGTGGGTTAGGGTCCTTGGAGACAAGGGATACTTCAAAGCTGTTCCTTTTAATGTCTTCTAGATTGTGCAGAATGGGCGTCTCATTGTTTCTACAGAATGTGGCCATGTCTTCTGTAGCCAGTGCCTCCGTGATTCCCTTAAGAATGCTAATACTTGCCCAACTTGTAGAAAAAAGATCAACCATAAACGGTACCACCCCATTTATATATGAAATGTGCAGAACTGCTCAGGATAGACCAATGGACAGACAGCCGGGCTGCCTTTTCTGCATGGTATCTGCCTCCAGTTTCCTGAGCTCAAAAAGACTTTGAAAAAAATCAGTGTCTGATGTAAACTGCTCTTTTGTTTTCGACTCCTTACATCCTTTTGTTATCTGCAGTTTGATGCTGTGGCACAGGGTCCAGGGATCCTCCCAGGTCAGCTCAGCATCTCTGCCCTTATGAGTGGTCTGAGCCCGGAGTAGGAGAAAAGGAGTCAGGCATATTGGAGTTGAGCATCATTGCTCCAGCCTCTTTATGGAGCTTACATGTTGGCCAAGGAGTTTTCCTGTTGGGAAAGTTTACCCCAGCTCTTCTGGGTGCAAAACCTTCCCAAGGAATCTGCCAGTTAGCTATGCTGCCTGCCACACAGTGAACCTGGTCAGACAGTCTATCCAGCCCAAGGATCCCAGTACAGACGCTGCCCCTAAAAAGCCAAACTGGTGGACTTTTATTTTTCCTTCCCTTGAGAGCAGAGGTAACCTGTGATTCTACCTGCACCTTATCATTGATGTGCAGTGTTTTCTGCAAATCAAGAGTCCCTCTGCAGGGCAACCCTGTTTCCTAAGAATGAGAAAGTGCAATAAAGCCCATTCTTCACGTGCTCTTCAGCAGTCCGGAAGATGTACCACTGCTAGTGTCCTCAGCCCAGTGTTGCCTGTGGGAGCAGTGTCCATCCCACCTCATCTCTGTTCACCAACTGTTCTCAGGAACTCTACCCATGCCTGGCATAAAACATTCAAGGTCAATAGGACAAGCAAGTGTTTGAGTGTCCTCTCTTTTCCGCTAAGATCTTTCCTGTGTTGTCTACAATGCCCTCTAACCCTAAGTTTTTCGGTTCCCACTGCCTAATGTGTGTTCAAGCATAGATACCAGCAGGTGGTAGCAGTAACAGTGGCCTTATCAGCTGTTCACTTCCATGCTTTTGCCCAAGTCACTGTTGCCCTGTATTTCAGAGGTATTGCCCTGCTCAACCTGCCACTGCCCTGGCTTTCCCATACCCGTTGACTTGATAGGTATTTCCAAAGCTGCTCTTCTGGCCAGTTGAACTTTGATCCTCTGGACTTTTGACTGCTCTGTAGGTTTTAGTCGGCAAAGCATGGTGCCTCTTCCTCCCCATGGGACCACATAACAATCTCTGCTCCACTCCATATGTGTGGGGGCCTCTGGTGCTCTCAGAGGCAGTGAGGTAGTAAGTTCCCCCTGGGGACACCAGGCACAGAGTGGTTCATAGAGGATAGGCCTTGAATGCCAGCCTGCCTCCACCTCCATACTACTTCCTCAGAGGGCTTCGAGCAAAACCAACAGCCTTTTTGTGTGAAACATCTTTGAGGTGGGAAAGGGACCACTGAAGCTTTGCTAGCAATAACTGACTTTCAGTTTACTGTTCTGAAGGAGCAGGGACTCAGCACAGAATTCACTTTAAATGGAGCTGAAGGAGTGTCCCTCCTCTTGTGTGAAAAGAAAATAGTTTTATTCTTCATTCTGACTTTTTAACGTTTGACTTCCAGTTTATTTGAATGAGAGTAATAATTTTTTTACATGGACTCAGAGGGTAGGAGCATTAGCTCTCATCATTATGATGTGTGGTGTGTGCCCTCCCCTTGGATGTCACAGCCATTGAGTTCCCTGTGGGCCTCATGGACTTGCTCTTGTTAGTTCTAATGATAGCCAGACTTCAAGGAGACCAGGCAACCATGCAGCCAGTTCACCCGTAAATATGGTGACACCCACTTAAAAATTCGTTTTCTCCTTAAAGACAGTTTATGAAGTTGATCATAAAGTTCTATTACTTCATCCTAAATTAAATTGAGGGAAAAAAAATGTATTTAGTTCTCCTAATCAGAAACTGCATCAATAGGAAAAGGTTGGTATATTTAAAAAAAAAAAATCCCTTTCCTTTTTCCCTAATGTATATAGTTTAACTCTTTCTTTGTTACATTTAAACTATGCTCATGGTATCAAGTCTGTTTTGGACTCTTGCTAGTATTAAAGATGGAAATAAAAGAATTTGAATCAAGGATCTTTCATTCATTAATTGGTCTTTGGAATTTTTACCTTAAGATGTGTGCTGTTAATTGAGTGTGATTTTTACCTGGTGTAGGCAGGGGAATTTCAGCTCATCCATAAGGTAACATTCATAGAACCATGTCCCAGGCCTGGCAAAATGTTCAAGAATGGCTTACTCTGAGAGGTATTGCTGGCTGGAAATGAAAGTTGCAGAAACTTTGTGAACATCACTGACTTAAGAGTACCCTTGGAATACTACAGTTGTACACTACCCCTGACCACTCACGGAATTTGTGCTGTTGGGGAAGTCAACCCCAATGTGCATGGACATGCTAGTCGCTGCCATAGAAAGGTCTGCCAGAGAAGCTAGAAGGATGTGGCTTGTTGGGAGGGCAAATAGACCTCTGCCTGTCTCCATAAAGAGCTGCTGCCATTCGCTGATTACTGGTTTCTCACTACCCTGGTGTCATACTTGGCTATGGTTGATGATGAGATACCTGTGTTGCTTCTGTTTTTGAGTGTATTTACTAGAGGATACAGTCTCCCAATCTAATGGAAAATCAAAAGATGCGGAATCCAGGAGATCCTCTACTATAGTGCTTCTCAACCTTCCTAATGCTATGACCCCCAACCATTAAATTATTTTGTTGCTACTTCATAACTGTACTTTTTCTACTGTTATGAATTGTAATGTAAGGTGGCCCCTGTGAAAGGGTCCTTCGACTCCCAAAAGGATTGGGATCCACAGGTTGAGAACTGCTGCTCTAGTCGGAAGTATAACCTGTCCAGGGGATTTTCTACTGAGGAAAGTCTGTTCTTCAAGGAAAGAATTCAGGCGGGGCCCCTCAAGCCCACTGCTTGTGACGACGTGTTTAGAGAATCTTCTTGTCAGCAAGAGGTAGACCTATTGACTTCCACCTGATGCTACTGATAGACTAGAACTCAGTAGCCTCATAAAGCCTTATGTCTCTAACAACCCATCCTACAACACACACATATGCACATATATGCCATTCCTGAAGCGAAGGGCCAGGTGAAGGAGGCCTAAACAGACTCCCTTCAAGGGAGAGGGGAAGAGCCCAATGGCAGCCCTGCTGGGCCTGATATAGAAAAAGAGGGATCCCTAAGGCAGACTGCGGAAAGGAAATATACGTAGCTTATTTTTGTACTTGTCTTTGTTACCTCTATTTTGTTGATAAAAGCAAATCAGTGTTTTGAAATTTTGTGTCATTAATAGCTTCTTTGCCACAATCTTTGACTCCTGTCCAATTTTTTAGTCTAATAAATTCAGGTCCACATCTTTAAATTGTTCCTTCTCCTTAATTCCCAGACTTCTTTTAAACTGAACTTTAATGGTTCTGTACCTACAATAAGTAAGTGCAGATGGTGAACACCTTTATGTTTCAGGAATTGATTGATTGATTGATTAATTATTATTATTATTATTTTTAGAGAGCTGGCTTAGCAGTTAACACAAAGGTTTGGATTTGATTCCCAGCACTCACTCACATTGCTCAGAATCATCCCCCTATAACTTAGTCCCAGGGGACCTAGTACTTTACTGATCTCATTAGGCACCACATAGACGGTGCATAGACATACATTCAGGCTAAACACCAATACACAAATATTTATAAAGATTTTTAGGTTTCTTAGTTTTGTTTTATTTGATAAGTATTTTGCCTGAGTGCATGTATGTGTACTCTGAGTGTCTGGTGTCCATGGAGGTCAAAAGAGGGTGTCAGATCCCTTAGGACTTGTGTTATAGATGGTTGTGGGCCACTATGGAAGTCCTGGGAATTGAACCCCAGATCCTTTGCAAAAGCAATAAGTTATCTTAACAGCTGAGCCAACTTTCTAGCGCCTGTTTAAAGCTGAGTTTGAGGCCAACCTGGTGTACAAAGTGTTCAGTACAGGCCGGGTAACAAAAAAAAAAAAAGATCAAAGCAAGTTCAAGGACAGCCAAGGCTGAGAAACCCTGTCAAATAAAAGGGAAAAATGAAGAAACCTATATGAGGGGCTAGAGAGATAGCTCAGTAGTTAACGGTGCTTGTTGCTCTTAGAGAGCACTAGAGTTTAGATCTAGCACCCAGAAAAGATGACTCACAATCGTCTTTCCTACAACTCCAGGTGATCTGATACCCTCCTGGACTCTGGGCTCCTACACACAGGTAAACATACACATAAATAATTTATATGTTTATGTACATGTGCCTGTTTGTCCATGTATACCACGAGCATGTGGGTACACACAGAGCTAGAAGAGAACATGACATTTTAAGCCACGCCTTTAATCCCAGCACTTGGGAGGCAGAAAAGAAACCTGCTTGATTTTTTTTTTTTTTTTTTGAGGCGGGTGTTTGGATTTTTAGAAACAGGGTTTCTCTGTCTAGCCTTGGCTGTTTTAGACTCCACTTTGTAGACCCCTCAAACTCCCAGAAATCCGCCTGCCTTTGCCTTCCTGAAAATACACCAGCATCAATACAAGTGGGAAAATGCACGCCTCATTTGGGCTCAGCCTATGGAAGTGAAGACAGGATTTTTGGGGCTAGCTGGCAGCGGTTCTTGGCCTGTGAGTTCTAACCCCTTGAGTTGTCAGATGACTCTTTCACAGGGGTTACATAAGCACATTGGAAAGCATTTACATTTCAAGTCATAACAGGAAAATTACAGTTATGAAGTAGCAACTAACTTTGTGGAGGCTGCAGAGATGTCTCAGGATAAGATCACTGGCTGTTCTTCCAGAGGTCCTGAGTTCAATTCCCAGCAACCACATAGTTGGCTCACAAGCATCGGTTCCCTCTTCTGGTGTGCAAGTGTATATGCAAGCAAAACACTTTACATAATTTGTAAAAAATAATTTTATGGTTGGGACTCAACCACAATATGAACTGTAATGGAAGTTTTCGGTTTTTTCTAAACTCAGTTTTATAAATACGTTTTTGTTTTAATCCCAAATATGGGATTTTTAGTTGGGTTGTAGTTTTTCCACAGCTTATAATTGTCTCAAGTAGGGTGTGGTCTAGGACTCTGAGGCTGTAAGTCGAGAAAAAGAAGCATCGGCATTCGATGTTGGCGTGTGGTGGACAGTTTGGAGCAGACGGATGAAGAGACATTTTGGGGCACAGCAAGCAGGGAGGAGACTGCTGGCTGCATTTCCTATTCACGGAGATTGGTATAGCTAGAAAGAAAGAAAAACCCTTGACCTTGATAGCTGGGAAGAGTAAAGGGCCCTTTCCTTTCTAACCTCCTACGTAGGGTTAAGAGGTTGGAAAGGAGGTTGAGGCCTAAAAAGGAGCACTACAAAGAACTGTATTAAAAGACCCCAGCATTAGGAAAGTTGAGAACCACTGGGCGAGGATCTCACTGGCTAAGGTAGCATAATTGGGAGCTGCAGGCCAGTGGGATACCCTGTCATTGTGAATAGTGTTCCTAAGGGTTACACCCAAGATGGTCCTTTGGCTTTCACATGCATACGATATATACTGGTTGGCTTTTTGTTGTTGTTTCCGGCTTTTCGAGAGATTCTCTGTGTAGCCCTGGCTGCCCTGGAATTCTGTAGATTAGGCTAGCCTTGAGCCCACGAAAATCTGCCTGCCTACCTCTCCTAAGTGCTGGGATTGAAGGCATTTGCTACCACTGTCTGGCTGGCCAACATTTTTTTAAAGTGTGGCGTATAGTCCTGAAGTAGGGTAGAGTTCAAAGTGACAATAAGGGACATTTCCCCCAAAAAGGAAAAAAGTGAATTATGCAAAAAATGAAAAAAGTAAGTAAAATTCAGTGTGTATGAGCTTACGGTGTGTGTATATGTGCCATAGGGAGCCCTTAGGGGGAAAGACTTACGTTGTCTTTTAAGACAAGGTCTCTCAGAAGCTCTGGATTTGACGAGATTGTCTGGACAGCAAGTTGGAGCTGCCTGTTGCTGCCCAACCCCAATTCCAAGGCAAGTACTCTAGTGTTTTATTAAGCTATTTCCTCTCAGTCTTGGATCAGAGTTTATAAAATACTTAAAAGAGGAAACATGGGAGATATTCATGATCTTTGATTAGTGGTTGTTTCTTAACTGTGACAGGAAATGCCCAAGCAGCAAATGGAAAAACAGGTAAGTTAGACTTCACATTAATTAAAACTAGTATAAACGGGGCATGGTGGCACCTGTTTTTAATCCCAGCACTTTTGGAGACAGAGGAAGGCAGATCTCTGTGGGTTCAAGGCCAACCTGGTCTATTAAGTTCCAGGACAGCCAGGGTTCTACACACAGAAATTTGTGTCAAAAAAACAAAGATTAAAACCTGTCCAAGAGGCTGGAGAGATCGCTCAGTGGTTAAGAACACTGCTCTTCCAAAGGATCCAGGTTCAATTCCCAGCATCCACATGGCAGCTTAGAACTATCTGTACCCCCAGTTCCAAGGGACCGAGGCACATAAAATTAAATAAATTACAAAAATTAAAAAACAAAACAAAACAAAAAACCTGTCCAAAAGACTACCAATAGAGAAAAGTGGACTGGAAGATGGCACAACAATTAAGAGCCACTGCCTGATCTTCCAGAGCACCTGGATTCAGCTTCTGATACCCACATCAAGCACATCACATCTATCTGTAACTAGTTCGAGAGGATTTGACATCTCTGACCTCCACAGGCCCCGGTACTTGTGTACCCACGTGCAGACATGCACATAATTTAAAATTAGTGAAAAGACAAACCAAAATTTTTGAAGTGTTGGTCCACACCTGTAGTCCAACACACCGAGTCAGTTGCCAGAACCACCACAAGGTGAAGGTCAGCCTGGTCTGGTTAGTCAGTTCCAGGCCAATTTGGACTACAGTGAGACAATATCTAGAACACATAATAACTAAACTAGTTTAGAGAGATGGACATGGGAGCTGGAGAGATGGCTTTGTGGGTAAGAGTACTTGTACAAGCACAGGAACCTGCATTCAGATCTTACCAACACAAACAGGTAGAATGTCCATGTATGTGCTGTACAGGGACAGGAGAATCAGAGGCTTGCTGGCTGCCATGTCTTGCTCCAGGTTCAATGAGACATCCTGTCTCAAGGGAATTAGGTGGAGAGTGATGGAGCATGCCTGACATCTTCTGGTTCTGCATGTATGCACAGGCATGTGCACCCACGTGCATATAACATCACACACATAACGAATAGTTAAAGGATTCATTTCTCTAAAATTATGCAAATGGACAATAAACGTGATTATTTGTCAATGCAACTAAACACCTAAAGCAACGTCAGGAAGGATTTATTTTTACTCACAAAATACAGTTCATCATACCAAAGAGCATGGGGCACATTGCTTCTGCAGAAAGTACAGAGTGATGAATGCTAGCACTCAGCTAACTTCCTTGTTTGGCTTAGGAACACAGCACATGGGATGATACTGTGTGACAACTTTTTTTCTGGGGAGACGCAAAGCACACATCTACTCTCCCCAGATAGGGATCCCACAACAGGCCAAACTGTAGATACCACCAAAGTTCAACCATGTTGGTGAACCAATGAGTTTTAGTGGGGTTACTCGGGAATGTGGGCAATGGGTTACTTACAGGGGCAGAAATGACTGAAAGACAGCTATATCACCAAAGCCTACCCAAGCAAGGATGACGTCTCACAAGCACTGCCTACAGGCAGCATAACAGGTTGAAGAGTGTCCTAAGTGACTGTCTAAACCTCCATGACTGTCTAAACCTCCAGACAGCTCAGCTGGTTCATCCTTCTTTTAAGCAGCATAGCTTTGGTCTTTTTTGTAGCTTAGCTTTTCAAAGTCTATTTCAAACCTTGGCTTGACAGAGAGAGAGGCCTAGTGAATCTGGTTGGCTTCAGGGACTTCATGAATCTATTAGAGTTGTTTACCTTCCTGCTTAAGAAGCTTCTCTGTAGGATGGAATGTTTGAATCTTGGAGTAGACTGTTATGTAGCACTCCACCACTTTTTTTTTTTTTTTGCCTTTTTTCTTTTTTTTTTGTGCTCTCTCTTTTGTAATGATCTTTGAACTTTAGAAGAGGTGACTACATGCTTACCTCAAACTTCTTAATGTTGTGACCCTTTAATACAATTCCTCATGTTATGGTGACCTCCAACCATAAAATTATTTTTATTATTTTTGCTACTTCTTAACTAATTTTGCTACTGTTAGGAACACCTGTAAAAGAGTTGATTGAGCAGGTTGTGGTGGTGTGTACCTTTAATCCCAGTGCTCAGGCAGGTAGAAGCAGGTAGATTGTTAAGAGTTGGGCTAGCCTGGTCTACAAAGGAAGTTCAGGACAGCCAAAGAACCCTGTCTTGAACACCCCCCCCAAAAAATAAAAGAGTTGTTTGACCCCTAAAGGGTTTGTGTGCTACAGATTGAGAACCGCTGACCTATAATGGCCAAGAATTAAGGCACTGGGTCATAGCCATAGTCATCTGTTCTCAAGAGCAGCACCAGAGGTTATGAATTGAGGTTGACGACAACAACACTGCACTCTGAGTGCATGTTTAGGAGTTTGACAGGAACATTACATCCACTTAGTAAAACAATAGAAGTCTCCCCCCGCCCCCCGTTGGGACCTTTGACCTCTTCAGTCACATGTTTTGGGGCTGGCTTACAGTACCAGATGTGAGTTCCCTCTTCTGGAATGGGCCTTAAATCCAGTTAGAAGACCATTGCTCTTCTCAGGATAACCGAGCTGTCATTGTGCAAACAAATACATCCTGCCTAACATGTTGGTATTTTAGCACTCAGGGCCCAGAACTGAGCAAAGTGTTGGATTCAGTTTTCCACCAGCAGCCTGCATGGCCCCTTCTAGCACTGTAACAGCCAGTTAGTATGGTGTGAGTTTCTAGTTTAGTCCCAGCTTAATTTTTCTGTGTCATGCATCAACATGTGTGATGTCTTTAGCAGTAGGGTCTTACTCTCTAGTTCTGGCATATAACCAAAGCAGTAGCAGTAGCTTTTTTTATTTCTGGGGTCTCAGGAACTCTCCTGGCTAGGAGAGTAGGCCCACTCCTGGCACTGTTGTTTTCAGTCGATAATGTGGACCCTGGGATGTTCTTTCTTAAAGATTCATTTATTATTTATACAGCATTCTGCCTGCATGTGTGACTGCATGCAAGAAGAGGACACCAGGTCTCATTAGAGATGGTTGTAAACCACCATGTGGTTGCTGGGAATTGAACTCAGGACCTTTGGAAGAATGGCCAGTGCTCTTAGCCTCTGAGCCATCTCTCCAGCCCCGGGAGTATTCTGCCTAACGCATGTAGAGTACCTTTTAGATTTTTTAAAATTAGCCCCAGTAGGGTTGTAAGGTAAGTGGAAGTACTCTTACACCTGGTTGTCTCTCCAGTAGCTTTTGAAATCTGTAAAACAGGTTAGCATCATGTCACCTATATAAGAAATGATAAATTTCTTTCGGGATAGGCAGGACAAGGCAACAAAATACAGCCAAGACAAAGGTAACCTTGGTTAAGCACTCAGAAAATGTTTTCATCTGTTCTCAGTAAGTGTCAGGTGATCCCAGTTATTCCCAATTAAAAAGGTACTAAAGTTGGTCAAGGTTTAATAATCAAGGTTTAATACAGCATGGAAAGGTTCCATGCATTTGTATCAGTTATTTTCTGCACAGATCAAGTTTAGGTACAAAGCATGGATGGAGGCTCTAACTTAATTCATTCCCTGTAATCTTCAGAAAACTTTCCTGAGCATTACATTTACATATGTAATGTATGGAGCTCTTTTACAGAACCTCCCTACATTTTTAAGATAATTATTTCTGATGAACTCAGTGGGCTTGATGTAATCTGCTCAGCTCTACTCAGGGCCAAAGGTGAATGTGGCCCTGCTATCTCCTGTTGTAGCTGATGGCTTCAGGGTCAGAGTGGCCCTGGGTGGGCACTGTAGATACAGTAGCTATTGTCTTTCCATCCACCATATCTGGCAGTTGAGGGCATTTCTTGCTAGGCAAACCATCTTTACCCTTGCACCACCTCTTGTAGGGAGGTGTACCCTTCTTACTCTGGGGGTATAATTACCCATTCCTGAGACAAGCTTGATCCTTATCTGTTTTGATCATCGATGTATTTGGTGAACTGTTCCTTAGGTTCCTTTCAAAAGCTCCTTAGTACACAATTTGGCTTTTTACCAACTCAACACAAATTCACATTTGTCTTTGAGTGACCCTATTCCTCTGCTTTACCATTAAAAAAAAACAAAAACAAAAAACTAGTTTTTTTGTTTGTTTGTTTTTGTTATTTTTTTTAATTTTACAGATGTATTTTACATGCTGGTCTAATTCACTGAGATCTGTCAAAGCCTCTCCTACTTTATAAAGAGCTTGAGCCAAGCAGAGATGGTGCATGCCTTTAGTCCTAGCACTCAGGGAGGTAGAGGTGGGTGGCTCTCTGTGTTCGAGACCAGCCTGGTCTACAGAGTGAGTTCCAGGACAGCCAAGACTACACAGAGAAACCCTGTCTCAAAACCAAAAGGTAAAATAAAGGTCTTGCCCTCTCAAAGGGCTCATTTAGTAAAGCCACTGAAGCTCCAAACCAGCCTTAAGTCCCCTGTTGGATGAACCTTTGAACTCCTCTATGAACATAGTTCTGTCTGGCCTGATGAACTGGAGTTTCCTTATTTTTAGTTCCCCCATTGGCATCTGTCCCTCCTCTATGGCCTTCTAGCCCCTGCTATTTGTGAGGACCTCAGATGGAGACAACCAAGTGTTCCTAGTGGCTTTAAGAAGCCAGACCATCAGGGACTTAACTTTCTGCCTACTGTCTTGGGTTGTATAGCCTTTGTCTACACAAATGTATAGATGTATAGATACATTAATTAGTTCTTTTTGCCTCCACAACAATCAGACGGAACTACATCTACTCCTTTGTCACACGGCCTCACAAGAGGCAACAGGCTCTTTCGTTGTTTATAAATGGTTTCTAGGCTGGGCAGTATTGATGCATGACTTTAATCTCAGCACTTGGGAGGCAGAGGCAGGAGGATCTCTGTGAGATCGAGGCCAGCATGGCCCACAAAGTGAATTCCAGAACAGCCAAGGCTACAGAGAGAAACCTTGTCTCAGAAAAAAAATATATATATTTTTCTAAATTTAGTAGTTCAAGTGCTGAGTACTTCCTGATCACCCTAGTTTCCTGTACTGGACCATTGTACAGTCCTGTCTTGGTTGTCCTGGACTCTCTTTGTAGACCAGACTGGTCTCAAACTCACAGAGATCCACCCGCCTTTGCTTCCTGAGTGCTGGATTCAAAGGCATGCATCACCATGCCTATCATTTTTGATTGTTTGTTTTTTTGGTTCCCTCTTATTAATTTTTTTAATTTTTACTAAAGTTTGTAGTTGAGGGCTATCTTTTAATGCTTTTATCCCATTTCTCTCGTCCTCTTCTTGCCAAATCAGAGGCTAACATGGAGGATACTAGCTGTATTCTTCTTTCTTGTTAGAACTGTTTTTCATATAAGTTTGGCTTGATGCCTTCTTGGCTTTAGATGCATTTCTATATACACACAACAGAGGCCAGGCAGCCTCTGTTGCTGCTGGCTCACAATGTTGACTCTAATCTCAAAGACTGCAAGATTTCCTTTATATTCTTAACTGTTTTCATGGTGTCTCTGTATTCATGTGGTAGATCCTTCTCATGAAGCAGGCATGCTACCCCAATACCACACAATTGAAGACTGCCATTCTGAGATTCTTTCCACATACACTCCTAATCCTGATGGCTCAGCTTAATTGCATGTCTCACTACCCATAGCAAGAACCATGTAACCGGTTACATAGCACAAAGGTTCATTAACACATGCCATACAGTAAAAGACAGTTGTGTCAGAATATTCAGAATATTCTCTTCAGATCTTCCCCCTCGGGCTGCTCAGCCTTAGCTGTGTATCTTGCTACCCATAGCCAAGTCGATGTCCTCTTCCCAACTCATCTTTGGTTCTGTTGTGTTCCTTATTGGGTGCTAATTATGCTGTGCAATAAAGCTTTTGTTCTGGGGAGATACAACATACACGTCTACTACTCCAGATAGGGACCCACAACAGGCCAAACAGCGGATACCATCAAAATCCAACCAACTTGGTGAACCAGAAGTTTTATTGGGCTTACTTACAAGGATATGGGTGGTGGATTACTTACAGGAGCAGAAATGACTGAAAGACAGCTGCATCACCAAAGTTCACCCAAGCACAAATGATATATCACAAATATTGGAAACCTGGAGTACACTACATAGCCTACAGGCAGCTCAACAGGCAGAAGAGGGTTCTTTCTAAGTGACTCAGTTGCAAGAGGTTTAGGTCTAAACCTCTTCCAGCCAGTTCAGCTGGTTTTTTACTTTTTAGGTAGCTGGTTTGGCCTTAGAGTCTTTTTTTTGTAGCTTAGCTTGTCAGAGCCTATTTCATAGTTTGGCTTGTATGAGATCACAGTCTTCTTTGCAACTAGGTTCTCTGGGAGAGAGGAGCCTGGTGAATCTAGTCAGTTTCAGGGACTTCCTGAAGCTATTTCTCTGCAGCATGAAATGTTTCACCTCAGAAAACTGTTACACAATAGATGATGATGCCCACAGGGTTGGTCTTCCCTCTTCAGTCTCACCTAAACAATCCCTCAACCATGCCTAGAGGCTTGTTTCCTGGGTGATTCTAGATCCCATCAAGTTGACACTAATAACTGTTAACACATAAATGGATACACAAGTCATCAGTCACTAGTGAAATGTAAACCAAACCCACCACAATGTACCATTTAACACATACTAGAATGACATTTATTAACTACAAAATAAGTGTCAGCAAGAATGCACAAAAATTCCTCAGGTGGTGGTGGTGCACACCTTTAGTCCCAGCATTTGGAAGGCAGAGATAAGTGGATCTCTCAGCTTGTTCTACAAAGTTAGTTCCAGGACAGTCTGGGCTGCCCAGAGAAACCCTGTCTCAAAAAGCCCTCTATTTCTGGAGCAAATATAAAATAATGAATCTGCTCTTGAGAACAGTCTGATGATTTTTCATAAAGCTAAATATTAGGCTACACATAGGTCAGTGGTACACACCCATGTATAGACACCAAAAGAGTGAATGTACTTGTGTGCAAACATTCCTAACATTCACCTTGTTCAGATGGGGGGTAACCCCAATCTCCATCAGCAGAGGAGTAGATAAAGATGAAAGCCAGATGTGGTAGCACACACCTTTAATCCCAGTACTCAGGGAGGCAGAGGCAGGTGGATTGCTGTGAGTTTGAGGCCAACCTGGTCTCCAGAGCAAGTCCAGCACAGCTACACAGAGAAACCCTGTCTTAAAAAAAAACAAAACAAAAAAAGAAAAGATCGACTCTTACCCAGCATGGTATCACAGGCTTGTAATTGCAGCACTTGTGACATGGTAAATTCTAAATTAAAAATAGAAAAAAGTAATACCTAGAATAGTCAAATTTGTAGAGAAAAAAATGATAGTTATAGGGAGCTTCAACAGACAAAACACAGAGTTTCTGTGTCCATTAGAAAAACTGAAAAATGGACAGTGATAGATCTACAACATTTTAAAAGCAGTTCATGTCAGTGAATCAAACACTTCAAGATTAGAATAGTAAGTGGGCTAGAGAGATACCCCAGGAGTTAAGAACTCTGGCTGCTCGTCCAGATGACCAGGGTTCAATTTCAGCACCTGCATGGTAACTCACAAGTGTTAACTCCAGTTTGAGAGGATCTGATGCCCACTTCTGACCTCTCTGATGGTACACAGACATACATGAAGGCAAAACACCCATACACATATGTGGTCAAATATATTGATACTTCAGATAGAGTTTCTGTGTAGCCTTGCCTGTCAGAGATGGAGACTCACTTTGTTGACCAGGCTGGCCTTGGACTCACAGAGACCTGCCTGCCTCTGCCTCCCAGAGTGGATACAATTTAAAAATATGTCAAACTGGGTTGGTGAGATGGCTTAGGGAGTAAAGGCACTTGCTGCCAAGCCTAAGGATATAGGTTTGATTCCCTTGGACTCACACAGTATAAGGAGAGAACCGATTGCCCCAAGTTGTTTACTGAGCAAGTGTACAGGTCATGTGGGTGCTGTGAACCAAACTTAAGTCCTCTCCAAGAGCAAGTTCTTTCAACTGCTGAGCCATCTCTCCAGCTCCTCAATACCGTTTCCAATTTGTTCTGCATGTTGCATCGTTGCTGAAACTGTCTTGGTTTGGTGTAGCTGACATGTGGATTATAAAATCACATGAAACACACAGGATCTAGAATAGTCAAGACTTTTTTTTAAAAAAAAAAAACAAAAAAAAAAAAACAAAAAAAACAAGACAGGATGTCTCTGTGTTTCCTTGGCTGTCCTGGACTCACTTTGTAGACCATGCTAGCCTCAAACTCACAGCAATCTGCTTGTCTCTGCCTCCGTGAATGCTGGGATTACAGGGTTTTTGTTGTTTTGTTTTTTAAAGGTTCAGCTTTTTTATGGGACATGTTAACAGGAGGTTTAGTCAAAAAGACCAAAGTCCATGTCATCATCAGACTCTTCAGATTCTTCCTTCTTGGCTTCCACTTTCTTCTCCTCAGCTGGGGCAGCAGTAGCATAGCGGCTGGGGCAGGACCTCCCGCTGGTGCAGCTCCAGCTGCTGGAGCTGGCCCACCAGCCCCTACACTGCAGATGAGGATCCCAATGTTGACATTGGCCAGGGTCTTTGCAAACAAGCCAGGCCAGAAAGGTTTAACGTTGACACTGGCTGCTTTAATGAGGGCATTGATCTTATCCTCTGGTGACCATCACCTCGTCCTCATGAAGAATGAGGGCGGAGTAGATGCAGGCGAGCTCGGAGACTGAGGCCATGTTGTGGATTGCCTGAACGGATGAAGTGAGGGACTCACCCCAACGCAGCCTTAGCTCCCTCGGAAGAACCGAGCACCTTGGCGGCAGCTAAGGAAAAGTTGTTTTGTTTTTTTTTTTTAGGAAACCAGACACATCAGCCAAGTACAGTGATGTGTATCTGTATCTTCAGCATCTAAGAGACTAAGACAATTGGAGTTGGAACATGAGTTCAAGGCCAATTTTTTTGACATAGTAAAATTCTGTTTCAAAAAGAGATGAAAAATAAGAGATTGCGGGGCTCAGAGGTTAAGAGCACTGACTGTTCCTCCAAAGGTCCTCAGTTGAATTCCCAGCCACCATAAGGTGGCTCATAACAATCTATAATGAGATCTGGTATGTAGCCACACATAGTACAGAATACTGTATGAATAATAAAAAAAAATTCACATTTTTAAATTTTTTGATTATTACAAAAAATATAATTTGTATCCCAGCTGTAGGGCTCTCCCTCATCCCTTTCCTATCCCACCCTCCCTCCATTTTCTCCTCCCATGCCCCTCCCTCAGTCCACTGATATGTGAGGTCCTCCTTCCCTTCTATCTGACCCTAGCCTATCAGGTCTCATCAGGACTGGCTGGTCTGTCTTCCACTGTGACCTGGTACAGCTGCACTCCCCCCCAGGCAGGGGTGATCAAAGAGCCAGCCACTAAATAATAAATCTTTTTTTTAAGGTTTCTTTTATTATATTTTAAATTTTTTATTAATTACACTTTATTCACTTTGTATCCCCCCATAAACCCCTCCTTCCTCCCTCCTAATGCCACCTTCCCTCCCCCTTCTCCACGAATGCCCCTCCCCAAGTCTGCTAATAGGGGAGGACTTCCTCTCCTTCCTTCTGATCCTAGTCTATCAAATCTCATCAGAAGTGGCTGCATTGTCATCTTCTGTGGCCTGGTAAGGCTGCTCCCCCCTCAGGGGAAGGTGATCAAAGAGCAGGCCAATCAGTTCATATCAGAGACAGTCCCTCTTCCCATTACTATGGAACCCACTTGGACACTGAACTGCCATGGGCTACATCTGTGCAGGGGTTCTAGGTTATCTCCATGCATGGTACTTGGTTGGAGTGTGAGTCTCTGGAAAGACCCCTGTGTTCAAAATTTTTGGTTCTTTTGCTCTCCTTGTGGAGCTCCTGTCCTCTCCAGATCTTACTATTTCCCATTTCTTTCATAAGATTCCATGCACTCTGCCCAACAGCTGGCCATAAGTCTCAGCATCTGCTTTGATAGTCTTCAGAGCAGAACCTTTCAGAGGCCCTCTGTGGCAGGTTCCTAACTTGTTTCCTGTTTTATTCTTCTTCTGATGTCCATCCTCTTTGCCTCAGACAACTAGGAACAGCGCTTCCTCAAGATCCAGCTATACCACTCCTAGGCACATATCCAAAAGAGGCTCAAGTACACAACAAGGACATTTGCTCAACCATGTTTGTAGCAGCTTTATTTGTAACAGCCAGAAGCTGGAAAAAACCCAGATGCCCCTCAGCTGAAGAATGGATACAGAAATTGTGGTATATCTACACAATGGAATATTACTCAGCAATGAAAAACAAGGAAATCATGAAATTTTCAGGTAAATGGTGGGAACTGGAAAGGATCATCCTGAGTGAGCTATCCCAGAAGCAGAAAGACACACACAGTATATATTCACTCATATAGACATATAATATAGGATAAACCTACTAAAATCTGTACACCTAAAGAAACTAATCAAGAGGGAGGACTCTGGCTAACATGCTCAATCCCCATCCCGAAAGACTAAGGTTTCTTTTTTTTTATACAGTGTTTTGTCTGCATGTATGCCTGCACGCCAGAAGAGGGCACCAGATCTCACTATAGATGGTTGTGAGCCGCCAAATGGTTGCTGGGAATTGAACTTAGGACCTTTGGAAGAACAGCCAGTGCTCTTAACCTCTGAGCCATCTCTCCAGCCCATAATAAATCTTAAAAAAATAAAAATAAAAAATAAGACTTTGCAGCTGGGCCTGGTGGCACATGCCTTTAGTCACAGCACTCAGGGAAGCAGAGGCAAGTGGATCTCTGAGAGTTCAAGGCTAGCCTGGTCTACAAAGTGAGTCCAGGACAGTCAAGGCTACACAAAGAAACCCTGTCTCAAAAAAAAAAACCCTCATAAAACAAAAACAGAGAGATTGCCAGGTGTGATATTCATAAACCTTAAGTACTTTAAAGATGGTGAATCTGAATAGAAATATGCTAAGAGCATAAAACATATGGACGCTCTTGAGAACATACTAAAACCTCCGTGTAGGCGCTCCAAAAACTTAATGTGAAAAAAGGACCAACAAAGCGCAACTTTTATATCTAATCCTAGAATTACTACAGATGCTGAGGCCAGAGGATCAGGAGGTTGAGGATAGTAAGATTGTCTCAACACAACTTTCATGCAAATAACTCATTGAAACATTTTAAAGAACTCTGTCTAGGTATCCTTGTAAATTTTCTCTGGTTTTCTGGTTAGTTAGCTTCATTGGGAAGCTGTCACATACCTTTGATTGTTTTTTTGTTAAGGCTGCTTAAGAATGTTTTCAGTGTAGGTATGCTTTTGGTCTTCCTTATCTTACTTAGTGGGAACTGAGCTTCTTGAAATTATGGGTCGGTAGAGACTTAGTTAGCTCTTCTGCTTCTATGGCACCACACCTTTTTTCCCCCAAATGTGTCTTGTATTAACTTTATTTCCTGTGTTATAACTAGGTATTTTCAGGCTGTAGGTATGGCTCAGTGACAGAATGCTTGTTTTCTACCATATTTAATCCCCAGGACAGGGAAAAAAAAAAAAGTTCCTCCTCTGTGCTACAGTATGTTTCAAGCTGATCCCCCTTCCCCACCCCCTTTTTTTTTTCAAGACAGGGTTTTTCTGTGTAATAGCCCTGGTTGTCCTGAAACTCTCTTTGTAGACCAGGCTGTCCTTGAACACAGAGACCCACCTGCTTCTCCCTCCCAAGTGCTGAGATTACAGGCATGCACCACCCTGCCCAGCTTTAGTTCCCATTTTTTAAATAATACTCCCCCCCCCCCAAGAGGGTTTCTCTGTGTAGCCCTGGCTGTCATGGAACTAACTGTGTAGACCAGGGTGGTCTCAAACCCACAGATCCACCTGCCTCTGCCTCCTGAGCACTGGGATAAAAGGTGTGTGTCACTACCACCTGGCTGTGCCTAGATGTTTTAAGTGTATTTTTAAAAATGTGTTTGTGCTATCCAAGAGCAGAAAAAAGAGTTAGATCCGCGAAGCTAGAGTTATGGGCAGTTGTACGCTGACCAACATGGGTGCTTAAAACTGGAATGTGGGTCCTCTGGAAAAGCAGCAGGTACTCAACTGCTGAACCATCACTGCAGTTTCTAAATATATAGCAACTTTTGGACTTGACTTTTCTGTTTCACCTTCTTGGATAGCTGGGACTACACGTTGTCTTCGTCACCATCCCATGGTTGTGAAGGGACACCATGACCAAGGCAACTAGTATATAAAACATTTAATTGGGGGTTTGTTTAAAGAGTCAGAAATCCATCATCAGGGCTCTTGGCAAGCTCCCCATCATGGTGGGGAGCATGATGGCATGCAGACAGGTATTGGAGTAGCTAAAAGATACACTTGATCCTTAGAACACGGGCTTTTGAAAACCTCAAAGTCCACTTCTAATGACACACTTCCTCCAGGGAAGCCACACCTCCTAAGCCTTCTAATCCTCAAGTTAGTATCCTCTTCTAATCAAAGAATTTCAACTCTCTGTTGACTCAACATTCAAATATATGAATGTAGAGGCCATTCCTACTCAAACTACCACTGGTGTGTTCATGTGCATCTGGCTGTCTACAAATTTTTGAGTTCTGGATACTGTGCTATGGGTAGTGCTAGGGATAGAGTTCTTGCCTAACATGCAGGAAGTCCCACATTTACACACGTAAACCAGGTTCAGTTGGCACAAGCCTGTAATCCCAATACTCCAGGTGGAGGTAGAGGTATCAGAAGTGGAAGTCAGTCTTTGCTCAGTAGGAAGTTTCAGGCCAGGTTGAGGCTAGGGAGATAAAAGGGACTGAGATGGAGGAGGGTCAAGAAACTGAAGGTAAGGAAGATGGACGGAGGGGCAATATGTTCTCTGTACAATATGTACTGATATGAAAATTTAAAGATTAAAAGAAATGAAACCCTCGGCTAGGCATGCTACTGCATGTCTGTAATCTCAGCATTCTGGAAAGCAGGGGCAGGCAGATCCCTGTGAGTTCTAGGCCAGCCTGGTCCACAAAGGGAGTCCAGAACAGCCAAGACTATACAAAGAAACCCTGTCTCAAAAACAAAAAAAATAAACCTTTAAACCCTCAAAACCAAAAACAATTTCACAGGTTATTGTTGCAGAATATTTGATTACACTGTGCACTCCAAGACTGTCTTGTTTCCTGGAAAAATCTGTTTCTAGTTGTGGTGTGGCTCAGCTCTAGCACATACAACCTTAATCCAAGAGCTTTCTGCTTGAGTATTGTAAACAGAATTAAATAAAGTTAACCCTAGGTCAAGGGGCAGAGCAATCACTTGACAGGAATTGAACATAGGAAAAAAATAGAGAGTAAGAGGAAGTCAGGAGGATGGATAGAGGGAGAGAGAGACACACAGGAGGAAGAATATTGAGTTTGAGGATTTATTTTTTTAGAGACAGCTCAGGGAAGGAGCTCTTCCTTTTCCTTTTGGCTGAGGAGGAAGGAAAGCTGGGTGCTTTTTCTGTCTCTTTGAGGTAGCAGGCTTTCTCCCCTTTATTGGTATAAATCAAATGACTGAGATTTTGTTAAAAACAGGTTATCACAGGTTTTCTACTTTGCAAACCAAGTGGATGCTGACCACAGATGATGATGATGATAATGATGATTATTATTTATTATTATTATTATTATTATTATTGCCACTGTGAGAAACACCTGAGAGAACCACTTCACAGGAGTTAAGACATATTCCTTTTTACTGGAGTTTCAGAAGCTGCAGTCTGTCATTAGTTTGTTCCATTGTTATGTGCCTGTGGTGAAGCAGAACATCATGGTGGCAAGGTCTGGGGATATGGTTCGGTGGTAGACTGCTTGCTCAGCAAATGCAAATCCCTGGGATCAACCCCAGTATCCACCCATACCACTTTTCACAGCTCTGAAGACAGGGAGTCATAACCCAAGAATAGGCAGTTTCAGTATTTGGTGATAGTCCCTTTTGGGTTCATGGCTGGAAACTTCTATGTCATTGGTAGTAGAGACAAGACAACTTTTTGGGCCTCTTTTAAGAGAGCAGATTCTCATGAGACTCTGACCTCCATTCTTGAGCCTCTGCCATCATTCTGTACACAACAGCCATAGTTTTCCTACGAATATCAGGCTGGAGATCTGGCTCAGTGGCTAAGAGTACTTGCTGCTCTTGGTTTCCAGCACCCATATGGCAGCTCAAGCTATAATTCCAGTTCTAGGGGATCCTCTACTGCCTTCTGTTGGCATTAGGTCCTCATTTATGTGGTGCATATACATACAGGCAAGCAAGCACTCATTTACATAAAATTGAAAATATCAAGAAAAAAAATTATGCATCTCACCGTGGTATTCCCTGCTCAAAGCTTTCCAAGGCTCACCAAACAGGTGTTTGGAACAACGTGGCACAGGCTTTTAGTTCCAGCACTCGGAAGGCAGAGAGGCGGGAGGATCTCTGAGAGTAGCCAGTCTGGTCTACATACCAAGTTTAAGGCCAGACAGAATTTATATGGTGAGATGCTGCCTGAAAAAACAGAAACAAAAAATATAACCAACCAACCAAAAACTCAGCTAATGGAACAACCAATCAACCAACCAACAACCAAAACCCCTTCATCCTCTCTTAGAGGCCTAGAGATTCTCTAAATTCATTTGCTCTAGAAACAAAGTGGCTTGTACCAAAAGTTATACACGAACTAGAATCTGGGCCTTGCCTCTGAAAACTGGAATGGCTTTGGGCAAGTTCCTTAGCACCTATAAACCTGTTTCTTATTCATAGAACATGGCTAATAGCACCTCTCTGGAGAGTGCATGTGTGAATTGTAATATGATAGCAGAGTGATTGGTGCACTGCTGGACAAATGGTTATTAGTTTGTCATTCATTCAAATAGAAAATTCTGGAGTGCTGCACGACCAGCCCCTTGCCTGGAAGGAGTTGGGACTATGGCAAGCAGTCCTCCAAGATACCGATGACACTCAAAAATTTCAACCCCATGCCAATGTGCCAAGAACAGAAGAAAGCAAAGGGGTTATAGGAGAAGGGAGGATCTAACTGGGCTCCGTAAGTGGAACTGGGAGGACAGAGGCAATCCTGACATTGTGCACCTACGGGTACTGAAGGAGGTCCAGGCCTAACATCCTATCCACTTTAATAGCAGGGTCATCCAAGACGTGTTTCAGTGAAGGACCTTCATTCTAGTGGTAAAGTAGTCACTGAAAAGGTTGATCACATTGGGCTGCTCAGGTTTGGGATGAAAAATGGGTCACAATTGGCAGCTCCAGCTCCAGTTGGGGCGGGAACGAAGAGGAGGCAGTAACAAATGGACAGGTTCAGGAGTGCATGACTGTACGGCTCGAGAGATAGCATTTGGTTCCACTGATGGAACCAAAACAGGTACCAGTCTGGTATCTTAATGCTTCTGCAACGCGGAGCCCAGGGAGCGTCCCTTTGGTTTGGGTCCTTGTACCTTGGGCTTGCGGATGATCGCAGCGTGCCAAAGAGTAATGCTTCTAGGCAGTGGCTCGGAGTTCTGGCCTGGCCTGGCCTGAGATCCCCTTGCTATGTGGGTGAATGGGAAATGGTGAAAAGCCCGGGCGATGGCTTGAGGAAGGGCTCCTTTAAGTATCGAGACTTTAAAGAGAACCAACAAGGGAATGAGGCAGACTCCCGCCTACTGCAGGCCTTGTCACCGAGGATGCCGGCTCTCTTCGCACGGGCCCGGGAATAGGCCAAGGTCGTACAGCGGCAGGTGAAAAAGCCACGCTCCAACCTGACTTGGGCCAGAGTCAGCGAGGCCCACTACGAGCAGTGCTACAGCCTGGGTCTGAGAAAGGAGGCCACAGCAAACCAGAAGCGACCCCGCCGGAGTCGGAACTGCGCGACCCCCTCGGACTCCGCCCGCCTCCAGCTCCGCCCGTGCGCCGACTACAGAGTCCACAGGGCCGCGCGGCGTGTCGTCACCCTAGGCCCCGTCCCATCCCTCGCGCCCAGCTGCGCGTGGCCCTACGGGAGTCGTGGTCCCGCCCCGTACGCCCGGGCGGAGCTCCGGGAGGGTAGAACTACAACTCCCGGCGTGCCCTGCGCGCAGCGTCGGAGGCGGGGTCCCAGGCCAGGGGCGCGCCGCCCGGGAGGGCGGAGTGCGGGGGGCGGCCGCCCGCGCCCCTCCCCCTGCCGCCGCTTTCCCCCTCCCCCGACGTAAACTGGGATCCCTTTCCCCTTGTGTCCGCCATATTGGACTCTAACTCTGGTCAGCGGCGGCACCGGGCCCGGTGGACTCCCGTCGCTCCCGCCAGCAGCCTCCCCACAGCTCCCGTCCGCCCCGCCCTCCCCGCCCGGGAGGAGACCCCGCGCCGCGCCCCCCGCCCGGCCGGCCGCAGCGCCCGCCGCCGCCTCCGCCCTCCCGCCGCCGCCGCTGCCGCCGCCCGCGGCCCGGCGCCCGCCCGCGCCCCTTCCCCGCCCGCCGTCCTCCGTCTCTCCCTCCCGCCATGAGCCCGGCCGACGCCAAGCGCGGGGCCAAGCGCCGGAAGAACAAGCGCGGCGGCGGCGGTGGCTCGGGGGGTGGCGGCTCGGGCGGCAAGGCCAGCTCGGCGGCGGCGCTGCGCGGCCCCCAGGCCCCGGGCCCCGGCGCGGCGGGCCTGCTGAGCGGCGCGGCGGCCCACGGGCCTGCGGGTGCGGGCGGCGCCGCTGGAGGCTACTTCGAGGTAAGCAGCGGGGGTCCGCGGGCGGGAGCGGCCGCCGCCCCCTCACGAGCGGCCGGCCGGGCGGGCGCGGCTGGCGGATAACGGGCCGGTGGCTGCCTAGCTGACAGCTCCTCCCGGGCGCGAGCGACGAAGAGGGCGGCGCCGGCGGGACCCCCGAGGCACAGCGCCTGCGGCCTTGGGGCTGACTGAAAAGTGCCCCCTAGAAGTTTTTGGGTACCGCTGGACGCGCTGCGGGCGCGGCTGTCTTGCCCCCTCCGCCCGCTCCGGTGGGCTCTTGGGAGTCGCCGGGGGTCTCGTTCCTCAGGATTGTGAAGCCGAGTGTAGTCTGGAGGGCTGGGTTAACTATTTTCAGTTTTACTTACGCAGGCAAGCCACCGAGGGACTGCTGCCGCTTTTTATTCTGCTTCAGAAGATAGTGCTGGTACTGGTACGTAGGATGCAGTAGGCATGGTCGTTTCCATAGATTGGATTGGCCACTGAATGATTATGGGTTTCTCTCATGTTGCGTTCTTGTAAGCTTGTTAAAACAAGGTAACTTGTTTTAAAGACACTCACAGTGAAGAAACCAAAGCTTTAGGAGTACTTGGGTGTCAAATCATGAAGCAGAAATTGTTTTTTTACGAGAGATTCGGAATATTGAGAGCAGATAAATCATTACGTGTGGCTTGGTTTTTGATGCTCATGTTGCAGGAAAGTGTAGAATGTGTGAGTTCTTAATTGCTCGCGGATGTTCTCTGCAGTTTTGGTGCAATTGTTGGAGTTTTCTTCCCATAGTATTGTTACATTTGTTTAGCCTTTGGGATTTGGCCTTGGGCTTGAGTTTCCAGAGTTTTCTTTCCACGACTCTGGACAGCAAAGTGATCGCTAGTTTAAGACAGGGTTGTGTGTTTTCATTTTGGAAGCTTGAGGCCGAGTTTGCTTCTCCTGGGGAGGGGGGTGAGAAGTTGGCCTATGCAAACCCTTTATAGGCATGCTAAGAGTGGTTGCTGGTGCTGGAAGAGACGTACACCCCTTTCTGTACATTCAGTGAAGACCAGTTGGTAACAAAGTAGAAGCTTTAGGCCTCATACCTTATTCTAGAATTTAATAATTGCAATATAACGTTGTAATATTTACCTGAAATAACCTGGTCTTTTTGTTGTTGTTTTTAGCTCTTGAAGCGCAGATAACCTATGCATATATGCATTGGTGGGATTGTCTGTGTTGAGCTATTATGCATATCAAGAGTTTGGGTCATAATCCACCACTAAAAAACAAAACAAAACAAAACAAAAAAAACAAACAACAAAACATATCTTTCCACAGAAGGATATTCCAGTATTTTATATTCTCCATTTCGTTAATAAAATACTTGTTTGCAGATTTCTCTGTTCATTATTGAATCATCATGTAAATCATTGCTTTTGCTGTATTTTAAACTTAAGGTATCTTTAGTTTAAATATTTTTTGTGTTTTGATCATATACAAATCTAGTCTTCATGGCAGTTGGGCTAAAAATGTCCTTGAAAGCCCAGAGGTCCTTTTTTTGTTTTGAGGCTGGGTCTCTAGCTCTGCCTGAGCTCACCATGTAGAGCAGGCTGACCTGGAACTCAGCAGAGATCCTCCTGCCTCTGCCTTGTGTGTACTTCACTACCACACCCAGTTTCAACCAGGTCTTAATGCCACTCTGAAAACCCAGTCTCCCTACAGGTGGGAAGCTCATTGGGTGCCTTCTATGGCACAACACAGGTAGGCACAACAATGTTAGCAGGTAACAGTGTCTGTCTTGGTGTGTTTCTCAGAGAGAAATACTGAGGAGCTTCCTCTACTCTCCATTGCTTACCAAATCAGAAGGTGACTAAGAGAAGATAGTGGAAGGACTGTCCTTACCCTTAGTAGGGAGTTTCAATCACATTGCTCTATGTGCTGGTTATAGAACTGTACCACATTCTTTGAGGTGGCTCCTGAGCCAGTTAGGGCATTTGTGGGTATTAAGGGTAGCTTTTACAAAGAAAAAATGGCAACAGGTGAAGGAAACCAGCACATGGAATCGCTGGTCCAGAAGTAAACTCTTGGTATTCAAGGCTTGGGGGCCAGTGTGCAGTTTTAAGTATCTCTTTCCTTAGGCCTGTCAGACCACCCATATGCTAGGATTATTTATTTATTTATTATTATTATTATTGTAATTTTTTTTTGAGACAGGATTCTCTGTGTAGCCTTGGCTATCCTAGACTTTGCTCTGTAGACCAGGCTGGCCTAGGACTCACAGATATCCGCTTGCCTCTGCCTCCCCAAGTGCTGGGATTAGAGGTCTGAGGCACCGAATTCGGTTTAGGATTAAGAATGAAGCAAGTGGGCTGGAGAGAAGGCTTGGTGGTTAAGAGCACTGGCTGCTCTTCCAGAGGTTTTGAATTCAATTCCCAGCACCCACATGGTGGCTCACAACCATCTATAATGGAATCTGATGCCCTCTTCTGTCATGCAGGCATACATGCAAATAGAGTGCTCATCTGTATAAATAAATACATCTTTAAAAAAAACAATGAAGTAAATGCAGGGAAGTATGTAAGCTTGGTGGCAGTCTGTAAGTGAGATGTGATTGTGGCCAGTGTGTTCAGTATGCTGAGCTAGACTTTATTTGGGAGTCTACTTCTGGATATTATTGATAAGAGAGACATTGTCTTTAAAAATGTTGGATTCGGGTCTTGGACTCTTGTGAGCTTGTGCAATGATTATTGAGTGAACAGTCAGTAGGTGAAGCATATCAAGAATACATCTAATTATTTTGCATTTCTATTTTAAGATATGATTTTCATAATGTTCATGATATATTAAGTGAAAAGGATCACAGGTGTTTATAGCATAGAGCAGCTTTTTTTTTTTTTTTTTTTTTTTTAATATTGTGGGCATAGGGATTTACATGGAAAAGTCTCATAGAGTGTCCATAAAGACTTTGGGCATTCTGAAGCTTATCCTTTTTCCACATGCTTCAAGCTTTCAGACTTTTCTGTAGTGAGCGTTGTTTATGGACCAGGAAGGTGAATGGTATTACCTGAGACTACTAACAGTGTCTTTCTGTTTGCTTGCAATAAAAACTAATGGAGGCTTTTTCTACCACCGTTTGACACTTAAATATTTTGTTATTAGGTACAGAAACAAACGGCATCTACATACTGAGAATTGTATTTTCAAAATAACTATCTAACATTAAGTCATGTACACTTAAAAAACCCAGAATTCTTCTATTATAGAAATCAACCTGGGGGAAGGGGCATAGGAGGAGATGAGGGAGGGAAGGAGGGAAAAAGGGCAGGATTGGGAGGGTGGGGCTATAGCTGGGATACAAAGTAAATAAATTGTAATAAATAAAAAATTATATTAATAAGAGAAATCAACCTGTGTAGCTATAGGAATATCAGACTACCTGTGACTTACACTCACGGGGTTGGAATGGGGATTTAAGGCTGTTTTTGTAATGCTGTGTGAGATTTAAAAAATGCCATTTAGGGTAGGAGTCAAAGGAAGTTTTCAAACTGAAAATTCATTTAAAGTCAGAGAAACCTGTCACTGACTATGGGAATTTGTAATAATGTGAGTCCCCTTTGAACCTGATTCTAGCTAGCAATGGGTTAAGGCCATCACGCAAGTGCATACTGAGCCTAGAGGGTGTGCAAGGCCTGATGTGCATTTGGATCTTTTAAATAGGTAAAGGTACACTTGTAGTTCACATTGCTTTTGTGGTCTAAGGAATTAGGTAGAATAAAACGTGAGGTACTTTAGGATTACTGTTTTAACTTAGAACAGCTTACATTACTACCATCCAGGTGTTAGAAAAAGTGCTACCAGAGAACCCTGTTGTGGCAGGTTTTTAGAGTGCTTCATGACAATATGAGTGTCCCCAGTACCCTGTGTTCCTCATCATTTGCTTCAAGGTTTGATACCTGTCCTTGCCATGCCTTCTACATGTTTGTGAGTTTTATGCAAAAAGTGTCTTTTTGTGCCAGAGTGCTTTGGTTCAGCTTTTCATTTGTACTGACTCTTGGGTAATGTTGCATTTGGCTGTTGTTTTATATGGTATGAACACTTGCACTAGGAAGGTTCCTTAGTCTTGTCTGATCTCATGTGGATGGACTTTGAGATTGGTTTAAGGCTGATGTGAATGAGCTCGCATTTCTGACATTTTGAATATCTCCAGTGCCCAGTCATCATTTGCTCCAAGGTGCTACACCTGAGTCCAGGTTGGTTTCAAACTCCTGAATTCAGGTGAGTGTTCACTTCAGCCTCCCTGGGAAGTTAGGACTGTAGTAGTGTGCCAGTGTGCTCAGCTTTGTGGTTCTAAGGATTGAAACTGCGGCTTTGTGCATGCTTACTACAATTTAATTCTGTTACTTGGATTTTAACACATATGGAGTCAGTCTCCTGAGGTCACTGTGTCAGCCAAGATACAGGACAGTTTCAGTAATCAGAATCATACTCAGGATATTCCTGTACAGTTGTGTTCTTCCCCCCACTCTTTTTTTTTTTTTTTTTTTTTGCTTTGTGTTTTGAGACAGGATTTTTTTTCTCTGTGTAGCCCCTTGACTGTCCTGGACTCACTTTGTAGACCAGGCTGGCCTTGAACTCACAGAGATCTGCCTGCCTCTGCCTCCCTGAGTGCTGGGATCACAGGTTTGTACCACCACACCAAGCCCATTCTTTGTTCTTGACAGTGTTAATTAAGAAAGACAAAGTCGGTGAAGAGGTTAAGAGATCCTGAGTTCAATTCCCAGCAACCACATGGTGGCTTACAACCATCTGTAATTAAATCTGGTGCCTTCTTCTGGAGTACAGGCTTAAATGCAGGCAGAACACTGTATACATAATAAACATTTTTTTTTTTTTTAAAAAAAGGGAAAGACAAAGTCTTGTTATTTAGTCCTGGCTGTTCTGGAACTCATTGTGTGGGTCAGGTGTCATTGAACTTGTGGCAATCCTTCTGTCTTTGTCTCCCAAATACTGATTATAGGCATGCCCCTATAATTTTATGTCCTGAAGAAGTTGTGTAAATGCCATCTTACAGTATGAAACCTTTTGAGGTGGCTTATTTTGCTAAGCATAGTCACTGAGACTTAGCTAAATTGCATGTGTTTAGTTTCTTTGTTTGTTTGTTTGTTTTCAAGACAGGGTTTCTCTGTGTAGCCTTGGCTGTCCTGGACTCTCATTATAGACCCTGCTGGCCTCAAACTCACAGAGATCCACCTGCCTCTGCCTCCCTGAGTGCTAGGATTACAAGCATGAGCCACTGAGCTAGGCTTTGTTTAGTTTTTTTTTACTGCTGAATTCTTTTCATTGTATGGATGGATGTTCTACAGTTGATCAATTCTTTCATTGGTGGACATTGGAATTATTTCTAGGGTTTATGGGTTAGAGGATTGCTATCAACATTTGTGTGCAGGTTTTTGTGTGAAAATAATTTTTTATATTTCTAGGGCTCTGTAGAATGGGGGGAACTGGGTTGTATGGTAACAGCACAAGATCCTACCAAACTTTTCTGGCAGTGCATGCAAGTTCCAGTTGCTTTGCATCCTTTCTAGCGCATGCTATTTTCAGTAGTTTTTTAAATTTTTTTTTATCATTTAAAAATCTTTTTTTTTTTTTTACAAGACAGGATTTCTCTACATAGCCTTGGCTCTCCTGGATTTGCTTCGTAGACCAGGCTAGCCTTGAACTCACAGACATACACCTACCCCTGACTCCCTGAGTGCTGCGATTATAGGTGTATGCTACCATACCCGGCTTCTTTTAATCATTTTATTCTATTTTTTTTAAGTTTCATTTATTTTATGTGTGTCTAGGTGTTGTGCTTGCATGTATGTTTGTGCATCACATATGTGCTTAGTACCTACAGCAACCAGAAGAGGGAGTTGGAGCTCCTGCAACTGGAGTTACTGACTGTTGTGAGCTGCCATCTTTCTAGCCCAGTTTTTAATCATTTAAGTAAATTGTATATATTAGTATCATGGTTTTAGTCTCCATTTCTCTATTGACCAGTATTAATAATTTCATGTGCTATTTCTATCAAATTCCTGTCTTGAAAAAAAATATCATTTAGAACTACTAATTTGAGTCTGATGGAGAGATGGCTCAGAGGGTAAGAACACTGGCTGTTATTCCAAAGGTCTTGAGTTTAATTCCCAGCAACCACATGGTGGCTCACAACCATCTCTAGTGAGATCCGGTTCCCTCTTCTGGTGTGCAGGAACACATGCAGGCAGAACATTGTAAACATAATAAATCTTAAAAAAAAAATAACTGATATATCTCCCCTCCCTGCCCCCACCCTTACACACACACAACAAGGTCACTTTGTGTAGCCCTGGATGTCCTGGAACTAGCTCTGTAGTTCAGGCTGTCCTCCAACTCAGAGATCCACCTGCCTTTGCTTCCTGAGTGCTGGGATCAAAGGAGTGCACCACCACTGCCTAGATCAGAACTGCCAATTTCTGATTTGATTGTTATCTTTTGAGTTTTGAAAGTTCTTTATAATATTGGATGCAAGTCTTTTCTTTCTTTTTGTTTTTTGTTTGTTTGTTTTGTTTTTTGAGAAAGGATTTTCTCTGTACAGCCTTGGCTGTATAGGACTTGCTTTGCAGACCAGGCTGGATTGGAACTCAGTGATCCACCTGCCTCTGCCTCCCCGAGTGCTAGGTTTACAGGTATGTGCTACCATGCCCAGCTGCAAGTCTTTTCATGTGTGTGATTTGTAGACATTTTCGTCCAGTGTAAATCTTGTCTTTTTATTTGTCAACTGTTATCAACACTTTTAAATATATCCATTTTAAAGATTTATTTATTTATTTATTTATGTATTCAATCAATCATTTATTTATTTATTTATTTATTTATTTATTTATTTTGAGACAGGATTTTCCTGTGTAGCCTTGGCTGTCCTGGAACTTACTATGTAGACCAGCCTAGCCTCGAACTCAGGGATCCACTTACTTCTGCCTCCCAAATGCTGGCATCAAAGGCATTTGCCACCACTGCTCAGCTTGCTCATTCATTCATTTATTCATTCAAGACAGGGTTTCTGTGTGTAGTCTTGGCTGTCCTGGAACTCACTCTGTAGACCAGGGTGGCCTCAAACTATCTGACTGCCTCTGCCTCCCAAAATGCTGGGATACAGGCATGCACCACCACCACCCAGCTTATTTCTTTGTTTTTAAAAGAAACCAAAATTCCAAAATTCTCACTACAGTTTTTTCCTTTGTCGTTTCCATACATTTCAGAATCAGCTTGCTGATACCTCGAAGTTTTTATGGGATTGAATAGAAAAACCTTAAATCTGAACATAGATCATTTTTGTAGAAAATGACAGTTATTTTGAATCTTACAAAAGTTATGAAATGGTGGTATTGGCTTTTTGCTTTTTTGGCTTTTTTTTCTTTCATTAACATTTTCTGAATGTAATATAGAGACCATACAGTTTATGTTTCAGGTGTGTATATATTTTTATTATTTCAAATTTTACTTTTCTCAACTATTTCAAGTAACTTATTTTTGGTCCAGAGATAGAACCCAGCGACTCTTCTGCATGCCACACACGGTGAAATTCTTGAAGCTTCCTGACCTAGTCTCCTCCTATACTATTGCAAATGAAGTTTTTCAAATTTTTAAATTTCTGTTACTCATTGCCAGCCTATAGAACTACGACTAGAACCTAGGATACAACATGCCAGGACTAAAGGTGTGCACCGTTAAACCAGATTGATCTATATGTTTGCCTATTAATCTGTCTTCTCTGTCTGTCTGTCTATCAATTAATCTAATTAATTTATCTAACTTGAGTTTCTCTGTGTAGCCCTGGCTGTCCTGAAACTCCCTCTGGCTTCCTGAAACCCACTCTGTAGAGCAGGCTGGCACTGACTCTGAGATCTGCCTGTCTCTCCCTTCTGAGTGAGGGATCAATGGTGTTCTTTGCCACCGCTTAGCTGACTTATTTGTTACTGTACTGGCTCGGACGCTTAGTACAGAATCAGCTAAGAGTGATGCAAGTGTAGTTATTCCCTTTTCTGAGTTTAGGGGAAACTCTTGTAGTTTTTCACTGTTCTGTATATTGTTGTAGATTTATTTATTATTTTTTTGTAGGTACCTGTTATATTCAAAAAGTTCCTATTTCTGGTTTGCTTAGAGCTTTATTAGGTGCTGAAGTTTTAGAAATGAGTTTTTTTTGGGGGGGAGGGGAGGGGTTCAAGACCGGGTTTCTCTGTAGCCTTGGCTATCCTGGACTTACTTTGTAGACCAGGCTGACCTCAAACTCACGGAGATCCACCTGTCTCCACCTCCTGAGTGCTGGGATTAAAGGCATGTGCCACCATGCCCGCCAGAAATGAGTTTTTTAAATAATTGATTATGATTGTGTGTTTTTCTTTGTGCTACAAATTTTGTAATAGTATTACTGATTTTGGATAGTAAACCAGCTGTGTATTCATGAACTAAATCCCTTTGTGGTCATGGCATTATTCATTTTAAATTGCTAATATTAAGGGTTTTTTTTGTTTTGTTTTGTTTTGGTTTTTTTTTTTTTTTTTTTGTGGTGATAAGGAACTGGCTTCCTCATACTGCTTTTTTGTTTGTTTGGGTTTTTTGAGAAAAAGTTTCTCTGTTTAGCCTTGGCTGTCCTGGACTCTGTAGACCAGGCTGGCCTGGAACTCACAGAGACCTGCTTGCCTCTGCCTCCCTGAGTGCTGGGATTACAGATGTGCAACACCATGCTTGGCTTATGCTGATATTTCAGTGAGTGTTGCTGCATCATTAAGCATGTTACTAGCTTTCTAAAAAATTTATCTTGCGTTTGCCTGACTTATTAGTATGTATGTTGACATCATAAATAAAGTTGGAGTTGTTTTTCTTGTCTGTTTTAGTAGTTGAATGGTGTGATGCTGTCTTTGTTGTCAACTTATAGACTTAGGAAGATTGAACGTTAGTTGAAGAATTGCTTTCGTCAGATTGGCCTGTGGAGCATTTTCTTGATTGATGTGGGAGGGTGTTCAGCCCACTGTGGGGTGGTGCCAGCAGTTGGGCCTGAGCTGTATAAGTAAAGTAGCTGATTGAGAACCTGGGTGGGTGATCGATGTTTGACATGGATGTATCAGGCAAGGGGTAGTCACACAGATCAGTGTAATGGGGTTCAGCATAGATTCACTCTTAACATTTCTGTGTGCTGAATAGTGAGGTGGAAAGTCTCCTGTGTTAAAAAGTACTAAGTGCCCTGGTAGCCAACTTTTTGTTTTGTTTCTATTGTCTGTCATGGCTGTTGTTTGTGTCCTGGCTACCCAAAACTGACCTTTATTGTCCTTTTAGTGTCTGTAGAGATCTTTAATGATGTTACTGTCTCTAGTCCTTGCTGTACTCGGGATTGAATGTAAGGTCTTATTAGATAAGTTGTTGGCTTCTGAGATAGCTATTTCAGTAGTGTCCCACCCACCTATTTCTTTTTCTTCCTTCCTTCCTTCCTTCCTTCCTTCCTTCCTTCCCTCCTTCCTTCCTTCCTTCCTTCCTTCCTTTTACTAAAATATATTTTATGTCCCTGAATATATGTCTGTTTATGTACCATGTTTGTGCCTGGTGACCAAAGAGGAAAGAAGAGGGTGTCACACCTGGAACTGGAGTTATGGTTGGCTGTGAGCCACCATGTGGGTGCTGGATATGGAACCCAGGTCCTCTGCAAGAGCAGCCAGTGCTCTTAATCACACAGCCTTCTCTACAGCCCGTTTGTTTGTTTGTTTGTGTGTTTGTTTGTTTTTTGAGACAGGGTTTCTCCATTGAAGCTTTGGCTATCCTGGATTCACTTTGTAAACTACACTGGCCTTGAACTCAGATCCACCCACCTCTGCCTCTCCAGTGCTAGAGTTAAAGGTGTTCAACACAAATGCCTGGCTTCCAGCCCCTCTCCCCGCTTTTTAGTTTAAAAAATTATTGTGGTGATGGCCAGTCAGGGCCCAGCAAAAAGGGACCATGTTTCCAGAGCCCTGAAGACAAGGGTAACATACCAAAATGTGGACTCTCTTTTTCATTCCGTCTTTATTGGCCAAGAAGCTTCAAAGAACAAAGGCTGTATCTTCTTATACCTAGCAAACAAGTGCAGTATTGCCTCAGGAATTGATTGCTTCTCTGAGGTCACTACAATTATATTTGGGGAGAAACTCTGAGATCAAGTTGAGGAGCAGCTGTCTTTCTATGAGACTGGGGAGATTCCATGGAAGAACCTGGATGTCATGAAGGAAGCCATGGTTCAGGCAGAGGAAGCGGCTGCTAAAATAACCAGGAAGCTGGAAAAACAGGAGAAGAAACACTTGAAGAAGGAAAAGAAGCATGGGGACAGAGAGATAGCTTAGGGAATAAGATCCCAGTTTGCTGTTCCAGAGGTCCTGAGTACAGTTCCTAGCAACCACATGGTAGCTCACAACCATCTATACTGGAATTTGATGCCCTCTTTTGGCATGCAGGTGTACATGCAAATAGAGCACTCGTACATTTAAAAAAAAAAAAGCCACTGGCTGCAGTAGCCCTGGCATCCTTAGAAAACAGTAGCGCTCCAGAAAAGTGCTATCAGATGGGTGTGGAGAGAATTTGGCCAAGAGTCCAGAATGCTGGTTGTAGAACATGGCCCATTCCATGGGCAAGTGTGCTTTATTTTCTGCTGCCTCCCAGGAGTCCTCAACTGGCAGAAATACATGAAAAACCTAAGAAGAAGAAAAAGCTAAAACCATACAGAAAAATGGAATGGAAGATCCACCTGTCTCTTTGCCTAAAACCAAGAAAAAGTTCCCAAGGAGGAGTTAGTCAGTGATCCTGAGGAGATGCCTACTAGCAGTGCAAGTCTTAAGAGGAAGAAATCCTCACCTAAGAAGGAAATGTCCAGAGAGCCAGAAGAGACAGCAAGCCCAGCCAACCCTAAGAAGAAAAGGAAACTTTCTTGTAAGAAGGAGCCTCAAGCTGCAGCTAGCTCCACAAAGAGCAGCACAGAGAAAAAGAAAAGGTCCCAGAAAGCATCCCAAGAGGATTAAAATGACATGCTTGGTGGGAGGGGCACACCCTGAGGTGACAACACCTACCCATGATAAACCCCAATAAAAACACAAAAACAGAAAAAATACTGTATATGCATATGTGCATTTGTAGGTTGTGATAGTGATAGTGGCCACACATGTTCCACAGGGCACTGGAGAAGTCAGAGGACAGCTTTCTAGGAGTTCTCTATTTCTACTGTGGATTCTCCTCCTGTGATACTCAGAATCCGGCTTATCGGGCAACTGCTTTTACCCACTGAGCCAGCCTATTAATGTTTTTTAAGAGTGGTTTCAAGTAGCTGAGGATGGTCACAAATTCACAGTGTAACTGAAGAAGACTTTTGAACTCCTAATCCTGTCTCATTCTGAGTGCTGGGATTACAGACAACTACCATCATGCCTTGCCTACTTTTATTTCTCTTTTTTCTCTCTGTCTGTCTGAATGTCTCTCTTTCATAGAGTTTCACTGTATAGCCTTGGCTGATCTGGAATGCATTATGTAGCGCAGGTTGTTAACAGAATCATAAATGGTCCTCCTGCCTCAGCCTTTCAAGTGCTGGGATTATAAATCCACTAAACTGTTGAGAGTGCTAGGAACCAAACTCGAATCCTTAGTGAGAGTAGTACAGTGTGTGCTTATTGTTTGCTTGTTTGTTTATGACAGGGTTTTATTATTTATTAAATCAGGCTGGCCTCAAACTCAGAAAAATCTATGTCCCTTGCTTTCCCAGTGCTAGTATTAAGGTATGCACCACCATGCCTGGTGTATGCTCTTTACTGCTGAGCCATTTATCTAGCCCTCCATCTCTCCCCTCCTCTCTTTTTAAACAGGGTCTTGCTATGTAGTCCAGGTGGGCTGGTTTTGCCAAGCCTCCTGAGTTGCTAGCATTATAGCTCTGTAAGTGAATTACAGTAATTCCCGTGTAGTCAGAGACCACACGGTTTTGTAAAAAACTTTTATCCTTCATAAATCTGAAGTTCTTTGAATTTATCTTTGTGAATGTTAATATGTGTACTAAAAGTTATTTTATTAGCTGGGGTATTTTCTGAACACAAGCTAGATTCAGTTGGTTTAGGCTCAGCTCAGTTCTTTATTCTTGTTGCTATTTTTGTGTGCTAGTTCCTTCACCTGCTGAGAGAATAATGAAGTCTGACTAGAATGTTATCTTTGTTGATTTTTTTTTGTTTCATGTATGAGAGTTTTGTGAGTGTGCATATATTTATGCACAATTTTGCATGTGTTTAACTCTGTGGAGGCCCAAGATTGGCTGGTACTGGGAATCATCCTCCATAGCTATCCTATTGTATTCACTGAGGCAGGGTCTCCATCAAACCCATAATTCTGAGATATACCTGTTGCTAGCTTGCTCGGGGGATCACTGTCTCCATAATCCATGGCTGGAATTACATGTCCACCCCGCCCCCCCTCCCCCGGATCTAAACTGGGTCCTCATGTATGCACAGCAAATGCTTTCACTGTGCCATTTTCCTAACCTCTGTTGACTTCTTACAGTGTGTATACTTTGTCTTTAATGTATTTTGACTTGTGTTAGTTCATATTCACTTAATAACATTTACTTATTTATTTGTAAACTGACTCTTTTGTTATTTAAATCATATACTTCTTTTTCTTTTCCGCCCTGAGACAGGGTTTATCTTTGTAGCCTTGGCTGTCCTGGAATCGATTTGTAGACCAGGCTGGTCTCGAACTCATAGTGATCTGACTGCCTCTGTCTCCCTGAGTGCTGGGATTACAGGCGTGCACCACCACGCCCAGCTAAATCATGTACTTCTAAAATTATGTTTATTGGTTGGTTGGCTGTGTGTGCAAGCATATGTAAACAAGTAGAGGCCAGAGAACAACTTGAAAGAATCTGTTTTCTCCTGTTGAGTGAGCTCTAGAGATGAGTTCAGATCATTAGGTTTGGCACAAACACCCTTATCATTGAGCCGTCTACCCGTATCCACATTGAATTTTTGGCCCTGTAGGCTCTATGAGGCAATTTCAAAGCACGAAGATACAAAGGCCTTTATTTTAGGTTTTAGCCAGTATGATTTTAAAAATTGAGTAACAAAGTAGTAATTTTAATTTTAAAAAGTAATTTTAGGAAGCCGGTTGTGGTGGTGCACACCTGTAATCCCAGCATTCAGGGAGACAGAGGCAGTTGGATCTCTGTGAGTTTGAGGCCAGCCTGGTCTACAAAGTGAGTCCAGGACAGTCGAGGCTACACAGAGAAACCTTGTCTTGAAAGAAAGAAAAAACAAAAATTGAGCAATATAACTTTATCTGCTTACAATGAAAATTTTTTTTAAACTATAGAAACCAACCTTTGTTTGTTTCCATTTCTCCCTCCTTCCTTAATTTTTTTAAATTTTGAGACAGGATTTCTCTGTGTAGCTCTAGCTGTCCAGGAACTCTTTAGATCAGAGATTTGCTTGCTTCTGCCTCATGAGTGCTGGGATTAAGGGTGTGCACCACCACTGCCTGGCTAAAATTACTTTATTTTTTAAAAATATTTTTAAAACTTTATTATATGTGTATAAATGCTTCGCCTGCATGCATGTGTGCATGTGTGCATACTATGTGCCCATGGAAGTCAGAACTTGAGGTACAGGTGGTTGTGAGCCATGGTGGGTGCTGGGAATTGAACCCAGATCTTCTGCAAGAGTAATTAGTGCTCTTAACCAATGAGCGATCTCCGCAGCTCTAAAATTAGTTGTTTTTGTTTATTTTGTTTTGGTTTGGTTTTGTTGAGACAGAGTTTCTCTGTGTAGACTTGGCTGTTCTGGACTCTGCTTTGTACAACCAGGATAGTCTCCCAACTCACAGAGGTCTGCCTGCCTTTGCCTCTGCCTCTGCTTCCCCGAGTGTTAGGATTACAGGTGTGCACCAGTGCACCTGGCATCCTAAAACTACTTTTAAAAAATCTATTTTATTTATTTTTATTTTTTACAGTTTATCTGGGCTGTAGCCCTCTCCTTCAACTACTCCTGGTCCCACCCTCCCTCCTTTTTCCCCCCATCCCTTTCCCCATTGTCCACTGAAAGGGGGACTTCTCCTCTGCCATCTGACCCTAGCTTATCAAGTCTCATCAGGACTGCCTGTATCCTCTTCCTGTGTGGCCTGACAAGGCTGCATCGCCAGGGGGAAGTGATCAAAGAGCAGGCAATGAGTTCATGACAGAGGCACAGCCCCTGCTCCCCTTACTGGGAACCCACATGGAGACTGAGCTATCTATTGGCTACATCTGAGCAGGAGGTCTAGGTCCTCTCCATGTGTAGTCCTTGGTTGGTGCATCAGTCTCTGCAAGGCCCCCATAACCAGAAGCAGAAAGATATACATGGTATATACTCACTTATAAGCAGATGTTAGCCATATTATATAGGATAACCATACTAAAATCTCCAGACCTAACAAAGCTGAACAACAAGGAAGGGACCCTAGGGAGGATGCTTAAATCTCAGAGTGGCAAAAGGATAGATACCAGAAGCTGTGAAAGAGAGGGAACAGGATGGGAGCCTACTATATTGGGTCTTTGAAAGGCTCCACCCAACAGGGTATCGAAACAGATGCTGAGACTCACAGCCAAACTTTGGGCAGAGTGCAGGGAGTCTTATGGAAGAAGGATGAGTTAAAAGGACACGGAAGGGACAGGAGCCCCACAAGAAGACCAACAAAGCTAAAATTACTTTTTAAAATGAAAATTACTAACTTGGATTAGTTCTAGTGGTTTGTGGTATTGACTTTTGCTTTTTCTTTTATTAAAATTGTTTTATCATCATGTATTCTTAGATTGTTATATCAATTAAAAACATTTTTTCTTGAGTATTTTGACAAATTATTTACTGTTTGGCTTGGTTTGTTTTGGCATTTATTTGGGTTTCTGAGAGAATTTCTTTATGTAGCCCAGTCTGACTGCGAACCTCCCATCCTTCTGCCTTCCAAGTACTGGAATCACGTGTGTGCCAGCATACCTAGTTCTAAGATTTGTGTACGTACGTACACACATATGTAAGCACAAGTGAAAGACATAGAATGTCTTTCAGTAATATTTTCTACCTTATTTTTTCAAGTATTTATAAAATTGTTTATTCTATCTGTGGGCATGCATATGCTACAGCGTGTGTGGCGGTAGGAAGACACTTTTCCTTCCCCTAAGGAATCTGGAAATGGTGTTCTGCAAGCACTATTACACACTGAATCAGTTTGCTGGCTCAGTCCATCTTTATTTGTTGAGACAGGGTCTCACTGAACCTGATTGGCTAGTGAGTTTCTGGAATCCACCTGTGGTCTCAGTGCTGGGGTTACAGGCACACTCAGCCATTCCCAGTTTTTTACATGTGTGCTGTGAATTGAACTCAGGTTCTATTGAACAGCAAGTGCTTTTACTCAATGGGCCATTTCCCTAGACCTATTTTTAATTTTTTTTAAATAAATATTTTATTTTATTTGTATGAGCATTTTGCCTTCATTGTATGTGTCCCATGTACCCAGAACTGAAGTTACTGATGGATGGCTGGTAACCACAGCATAGGTACTGGGAACTGAACCCAGGTAACAAGTGCTTTTAACTACTGAGTCATTTCTCCAGCCTCAGATTTGTTTTTATTTTTATTTTTTTGATGGCACATGCCTTTAATCCTGGCTCTTGAAGGCAGAGGCAGTGAGTTTGAGGCCAGCTTAGTCTATATATTGAGTTTCAGGCTAGATCTTGAGCTGGAGTTGCAGTTGTGAGCTGCCCTGAGTGGGCACTGGGAATCAAGCTTGGGTCCTCTGAGAGGAAACTGCTGAACCATTTCTCCACCTGCCCCCCCCAAATTATTATTTATTTATTTTTTAAAATAATCTCTTCTCCTTTTTTCTTTTCTTTTCTTTTTTGAGACAATTACATAGCCAAAGATAGCCTTTAGTTCACACAGGCTGCTAAATACCCTTTATTTTTCTGAGACTTGCTACATAGTTGAGGATGACCTTGAACTTTGATCCTCCTGTTTCTATCTCCAGTGCTGAGATTACAAAGCAAGCACCACCACTGATTTTACCCAGTGCTAAGTACTGAACCCAGAATGCAGAACAAGCACTAGGCCAGCTGAGCCCCAACTCCAGGGCATGTGTGTGTGTGTAATTCTTTTTACTATATTTTATGTGAATTGGTGTTTTGCCTGAATCTATGTCTGTGTGACAGTGTTGGATCCCGTAGAACAGGAGGTACAGGTAGTTGTGAGCTGCCATGTAATGCTGGGAATTGAACATGAGTCCTCTGGAAGAGCAGCCAGTGCTCTTAAGTGCTGAGCCATCTCTCCAGTCCACATGCCCAGTTTTTACAACACTTGTTATTTTGAGTAATTTTAGATTTACAAAATGGGTACCCCTGTAATTCCAGCTATATTTGAGCCAGAAGCAGGATTGCTTGAGTTTAAAAGCTTGAGGCCAGCGTGAGCAACGTAGTAAAACTTAAAAAGGAAAAACAATGAGAGAGAGGGGGTGGTGAGAGAATATGCAAATAAAGAAAACTTGGATTAAAGAAATAATTGTGGAAATTAAATTTATGAAAGGGTCAGCTGGGCAGGTGGTGATGCATGCCTGTAATCCCAGCACTTAGGTACGCAAAGGCGGGTGGATCTCTGTGAGTTTGAGGTTAGCCTGGTCTACAGAGTGAGTTCCAGGGCAGCCAGGGCTACATAGAGAGAAACCCTGCTTTTTTTTTTTCTTTTTTTTTTCCAAGACAGGGTTTCTCTGTAGCCTTGGCTGTCCCGGACTTGCTTTGTAGGCCTCAAACTCAAGCATCGATACGACTGCTTCTGTCTCCCTGAGTGCTGGGATAACAGGCACCACCACACTCATCTAAGTCATGTACTTCTAAAATTATGTTTGTTGGTTGGTTGGCTGTGTGTGCAAGCATATTTGAACAAGTAGAAGCCAGAGAACAACTTGAAAGAATCTGTTTTTGGGGCTGGAGAGATGTCTCAGAGGTTAGGAGACTGGCTGCTCTTACAGAGATCATGAGTTCAATTCCCAGCAACCTTATGGTGGCTCACAACCATCTATAATGACATCTGGTGCCCTCTCCTGGTGTGCAGGTCTACAGACAGACAGAACATTGTATACATAACAAATACATAAATCTTAAAAAAAATGTTTTTTCTCCTTTCATTGAATGATCAGCCAACCTCTGCTTCCTGAGTGCTGGAATTAAAGGCATGTTTCACCACACCCAGCACAAGAAACCCTGTCTTGGAAAAAAAAGAAGGAAGGAAGGAAGGAAAGAAAAGGTTATCAGCAGTTCCTGTGTTCCCTTTATCTGTCTTTCACTTTATATCTTTTATCTTTTGTGAAAGAGTTCAAGGATTGAACTCAGGTCATCAGGCTTGTCAAGCAAGAGGTTTTACTCTCTGAGCCATCTCACTGGCTTTTATTTATTTTACTTTATTGTGCATATGATATGTGTGTCTCTATTATGTGAAACGTGTGAAAGGCGGGACAATTTCATAGAGTTGATTTTCTCCTTCCACCTTTATGAAGGTTCTGAGGGATGGAACTCAAATTATTAGACCTCAGAAGCACATTTAATTTTTCCTGAAGATTTCTGTAAAAGGCTCATTGATAGCTCTTAAAGTTTTCCATAGATACTTTATTTTATGTGTATGGCTGTTTTGCCTGCATGCATGTTTGAACCATGTGCATATAATGCCTGTGGAAACCCAAAGGGGGCATCGGATTTCCTTGGACTGGAGTTACAGATGATTTTGAGCTACAGCATGGATGTTGGGAATTAAGCCTGGGTTCTCTGTAAGAGCAGCTCTTTTAACTTTCGTTATCTCTCCAGCCACCAAGGCTCATTATGTTAAAGTGTAAAGTGTGAAAGCATTTTTCATGCTAAAATTCGATAAATGGCAGTAAACTTTTAAAGGCTGGGCACAGTGGTACATACCTTTACTCCCAGCATACAGGAGGCAGAGCCAGGCGGATTTCTGTGAGTTTGAGGTCAGCCTGGTCTACAGAGTTCAAGACAGCCAAGGCTATAACACAGAGAAACTCTGTCTCAAACCAACAAAACACAACAAAACAAAACAAAACAAAAAAAAAAAACAAATTAAAAAAGTGTGTTCAGCTTGGCAGTGGTGGCACACATCTTTGATCCCACCATTTGGGAGGCAAAGGCAAGTGCATCTCTGTGAGTTTGAGGTCAGTCTGGTCTACAGAGTTCCAGAACAGCCCGGGCTGCTCAGAGAAACTCTCTCAAAAAACCAAAACAAGGAAAAAGAAAAGGAAGGAAAGAAACAGAATGAACCATCTCATAGACATAGCACCACAGTCCGTTCCCCTTTACTGAAATACCAATAGGAGGGTTTGAATTTTTCAGACTGACCAGCTTATAATTAGGCCCAGGTGGAAGTGTGTTTATATTTGCAGATGCTCACACCTGTATTCTGTGTGACAGTATTGACAAGTTCTGGACTCAGAGTTGTAAAACCGAATCAGCTGACAACAGAATACTGATTTTTCACACAGGCTTAATTGTTACAGAGTTTGAAATATTCTTTTAAGTGTTCTAGCAATGTCCCATCTCCTGCTGTTCACTTCCTGGTAGCATTTATCATGATGTAGTCCTTAGTGTTCTGTTAGTGTGTTTTAGTGTTCTATTGCTGTGACTAAACACCATGACCTAGGCAGCTTTTAAAGTATTTACTTGGAGGTTTGCTTACATTTTACGGTGTTAATCCATGATCATCGTGGTGGGAGGCAGGCAGTCATGGTGCTGGAGCAATAGCTGAGAGCTTACATCTTGATCTGCAGGCAAGGGGTGTGGGGAGAGAAGGGAGGGAGAGATGGAGAGAGGAGAAACTGGGCCTGGCATGTGCTTTGAGGTATCCCCATCAACACACCTCCTTAATCCTTCCCACTTTATTAACCGGAGACTAAGCATGCATATGTATGTACCTGTGGGAGCCATTTTCATTCAAACCACCACAGGATGTGTTTTCAGTATGTCCATAGGTTCTGTTGTCTGTTTTTAGTTAAACTGCTTCTTAGGATAGACAGTGTCTCAGTTAGGGATTCTATTGCTACAGTGAAACACCAGTTGGTGAGGAAAGGTTTATTTGGCTTGCACTTCAGGATGATTGTCTATCATTGGAGGAAATCAGGACAGGAACTTAAGCAGGGCCTGAACCTGGAGGCAGGAGCTGATGGCAGGTGGTCATGGAGGGGTGCTGCTGTACTGGCTTGCTCCTCTGGCTTGTTCAGCCTGGTTTCTTATAGAACCCAGGACCACCAGCCCAGTATTTACACCACCCACAATGGGCTGGGCCCTCCCTCACTGTTGGGATGGTCTTGTGCACTGTGTATTCAGTTGCTGATTCCTGTGCCCAGAGATCAGTTGCACTCCAGATTCGGGCATTGTCATTTCTATGAATCTTCTGTCTTAATGTTGTGTAAAATTGTTCTCCATCATCTCTTATTGGTTAAAAAAAGAGCTGATCAGCCATAGCTGGGCAAGAGAGAAGAGGAGGTAGGACTTCAGATCCCAGTCAGGCTGTCTTATGTGAGGGTCAAAAGAAGAGAGAGGGAGAGAAGTGGTAGCCTTGAGTTTCCCATGAGGACAGACAGATGGAGCAGAAGCAGCCAAGGTGAGCAGCATGGACCATGTTGCTGGGAAGTAGCCAGGCTAATATAATCAGGTTGAAATTGATCAGTATCTATCCAGATTAGTGCTTTAAAGCTTATTAATAAATGAAATAGGTCTCTGTTTCATTATTTGGGAACTGGAGTGAGCAATAGAAAAAGCCATACTTAAACTATAGTTTTACATCCCACTGATCACTAATTGTGAAAATGCCTTACAGCTGGATCTCATAGAGGCAGTTTTCAACTGAGACTCTTTTCTGATGACTTATCTGTGTCTAGCTGACACACAAAACCAGCCAGTCCAGAAGTCATGGGTTGAAGACACTGCAAGCAGTGAAAGCACATGGAACACTGGCTTATTCGTGGAAGAGCCTGCACTTTCTTCACAAGCTGCTCATTAGCTGTGTGAGATTTATGAACACAATCTAAGTCAAACTGATAATCTACTTGCAGGGATTTTTTGAAATATAGATATACATTGACTTTTGCTTTTTAAGATTTATTATTCTTTTTTATAATATGAATGTGTGTTTTGTCTGCCTTTGTGTCTGTGCATTATGTGCATACAGTATTTATGGAGGCTGGAAGAGGGTGTCAGATCCCTTTGGAACTGGAGTTACAATGGTTGCAAGTTGCCCTGTGGGCCCTGGAATCCAACCTGGGTCCTCTGGAAAAGCACTTAGTGCTCTTAACTGCTGAGTCCAACTCTGCCTAACACCCTTGAGAGAGGAGGGAAAGAAAGTGTAGCATTTTCAGTTGGCAAAATGTTTAAAAATAAGCATCCAGAAGTGAAATGCCACCCATTTTCACAGTAGTTCTAAAGTCATGTGTTACTCAGTCTAGTTACTAGACTTTAGGTTTTATAAAGTTTTGTTAAAATGGCTCAAGGTTTCTTTAGTTCGTATTTCTGTGTTTAGTGGAGTTCCGTTGTGGAAGCAGCTCTGGTGAGCTTAGGCAGAGAGCTGGGTGTCTACAACAGTTTTGAAAGTTCTGCTGAATGGAATCGCTTCTGGTCTTCAAGGAAGGCCCTCCAGTACAAATGGGTAGCCCTCTGCTGGGGTAGAAGAGCCAGTGTGCCACAACTGTCATGTCTTTCCAGAACTGTAGGACACAGTAGCCGCCTGCCTGCCATTGGGAGAAGCTCTTTGAGCAGGGGCAGGAGTGGGCAGAGTGGCAGAAGTAATGCATAGAAAAACCATGTGGCAGCAACAGAAGTACATTATTTTGTCGGCAAACACTTTTGGAACACTCAAAGAAACATTGGCAGAAGATTTGAAAACAAATGATTGAGAAGAAATCTTGGAAGAATTGCTTTGTGATGATGAAAGATAGGTATTTACAGTGAGAGCCAGCCTGTGCTTTTTGTTTGATTCTGATTGATTTCTGTGTGAGAGCTAGAATATACAGATAGATGTTGAAGTAGTTTCTTAGATGAGCAGGATATTATGCCCCAAACTGGATATTTGTGGTGATGGAATAGACATTTTTCTCTGAATTTCAGGAGGAGCAAATGGCAAAGCTTTTTCCCCAGTAAGACACGGGGAGGTGGGAACAGCCGGCGGTTGGGTTGGGAGACCTGGAGGGAGTCTCAGTCTGTGCATTATTTTGTAATGAGGGGAGCCACTGGGACTGTATCTGGCAAGATATGGGTTTGCTGGTCATCTGTGGCCAAATAAAAAGCATTGATTATTTTGAAGACGAGTTTTTCTTTAACTTAAAGATAATCCATCTAACTTTGCATGCTTTTTCTAAACAGTTGTCAAGAAAAAGCTACCTAGCAAATTCATTACATTTTTTCAAAAAATAAACACTTTATTTGCCCTCTCAAGGTGGAAGCGCCATTTTAGCAACCTTGCCGTATGGAGTATTTTGAAACAGACCTGTAGAATGTTTCATTGTGCGTGTTTGCTAAGAATAATGTGAATAGTGTGCTGTACACTTACACTGGGAAATGAGTTTTTCACTTGCTTAAAAGCTTCATTGTGCAGTAAGGCTTTGGATCTTCTTGGTAAAATGGTAAAATGTGATGCTTCAGGTTACTGTGTAAGAAAGAACAGAGGTGTCTTGGGAAGATGTGAGCTCATTTTGTTGAATTTTAACATAAAACCCTTGCATAACTGAAGGGTGGGTGTAGAACAACAATTGTTCTGAGTTAGTAGATGCAGCCAGTGATTGGTGTCTTGCATTTAGCTCTATGTTTTGAAGAGGGACTGCTGTTTTCAGCAGACATTGCCAGGAAAGCTAACTAATTGACTTTAGCCTGCTCCCAATATCTGCTCCCCGCACTTCTCTCATCTTTAATTTTTTTTCTTTTCAATGTATTATTGTTTGAGTGTACAGAGGGGCACATGTGTGCCACAGCATATGGAGGACAGCTTAAAGGACTTCGTTCTCTCCTTCAACTCTGTGAGTCCTGGTTGAACTCAGGTTGTCAGTCCTGGCAACAAGCACCGTTAACTTTCTGAGCCATCTCTCTTCCCCTCTTTTGTACTGAGCATGTGCTCTACTTACTATAGCACCAGATCTATTTATTAATCATGTGTGGGAAATGCAGGTGCTCTTACGGATTCTCTTTTGCTTCACCATAGTCTGTTATGTGACCTCTGTATGTATGAGTCAAGTTCTTCTGACTGGGGTCCTTGCAGAATTCAGTTGTCTGGGTGCCTCTGTACCTTTCTGCTTAGTCCAGTTTGTCCTTGGACCTGAGCTTTCTCATATTGGCATGGAGGCTTCCACTGACTTGCAGGAACGCTTGTTTGTCTATTCCTACCCTTGTCTCATCTGTCTTTAGAATCCTAGTATCTTCAGGGCCTGGCTTGACTGTAGTCTGTTCTGATCCTCTTCACTGATGAGCACCTTTGTTCTACATACATATTTATTCTTTATGCAGAAAATGAGGCACATAGTTCTTCATGATTTAATTTCTTTTCAAGACATGGTTTCTTTGTGTAGCCCTGGCTGTCCTGGAATTCACTCTGTAGACCAGGCTGCCCTTGAACGCAGAGATCTGCCTACCTCTGCCTTCAGAATGCTGGGATTAAAGGCATACACCACTACTGCCAGGCTTGAATTAAACAAAACTTTAAAAAATTTATTCATTTATTATGTATACAGTGTTTTGCAAGTCAAAAGAGGGCACCAGATCTCATTACGGATGGTTGTGAGCCACCGTGTGGTTGCTGAGACTTAAACTCAGGACCTCTCCAGCCCCAAATAATTTTTTTTTAGTTAGCATAAAAAATAATGGATCTTATTATGACACTGTTTTCTTACATAAATGTCATTATACCTTGTTTGTGTCCTTTCCCCCCTTTTTTTCTGGTTCCCCTCTCTTTCCCATATAGCCACCTTTTCTGTTTTTCATGTTATTTGTGTATATGTGTGTCTGTGTGTCTAAGTCTACAATTCTGCATATTGTAATTCTGCATAGAGAAAATACACTATATTACAAGCCATTGAGTATTGAATGCATTAAATGAGATAAAGAATTGGATTTTTTTTTTTTTTTTTTTTTTTCCGAGACAGGGTTTCTTTGTGTAGCCCTGGTTGTCCTGGAACTTATCTTTTAGACCAGGCTGGCCTGGAACTCAGAGAGCCTTCTGCCTTTGCCTCTAGCGTGCTGCGATTAAAGGCATGCGCCACCACTGCCCAGCTGGAATTAGAAAATTTTAAAGAATTTTGTTGGAGGGTAGACATTCTATGGTGTGGATATAAGGGTTCAGCAATTTATTTGTGATTTTCTTTTTTAAAAAATATTTATTTTATGTATCTGTTCTATCTGCATGTACACCTGTATGCCAGAAGAGGGCATCAGATCTCACTATAGATTGTTGTGAACAACCATGTGATTGCTGGGAATTAAACTTAGGACCTCTGGAAGAATAGACAGTACTCTTAACCTCTGAGCCATCTCTCCATCCCTTATTTGTGATTTTCAGTCAGACTGAACTGAAGGGTCTTATAAAACATGCGAGGCCAGCGTGTGAGGTGTGTCTGTTCTTACCATGATGACCAGAATTTAAGGCATGCCCATGTATCATGGTCTTTATCTTCAGAAAATGTTCCAGGGAAACTGGATGAAGCAAGGGGACAAATTGTCAGGACTGTAATGGAAGAGAATTAGTTTATATGTCTCTCATGATGTGGATTAGTCATAAGAAATAATTACAGGTTGTTTGAGAGAAAAATCTCATCTAGCCCTTGCTGCGTCAGACTCCTATGTGCCTGAGAATGACCTTGAACTCCATATCCTTTTGCCCAGCACCTCCTTTGTGTTAGGTTTATAGGAGTGCATTACCAACCCTGGCTTAATTATATAGTTCTTCTTAACAAATATTTTTGTTTCCAGGAGGCACCTTTAACCCCAGCACTCTGGAGACAGATCTCCTAGTTTGAGGCCAACCTGGTTTACATAGTGAGTTCTAGGATAGTCAGGGCTACATAGAGAAACCCTGTCTTAAAAACAAAAACAAAACAAAAGTAAGTAAGTAAATAAATAAAATGGGTATTTATTCATTTATGTGTGTGTGTACGTGCATGTGCCAGAGGCATTGCCTGAAGCTAGAGTTACAGGTGTCGTGAGCTGTCTGATGTGAGTGCTGGCAACTGAACTCAGGAATTCAAGTCCTCTACAAGAACAATACATATTCTTAAACCAGTGAGCATCTTTCCAGACCCAATTATGTAATTCTTAAAGAGCTGCTGAGGCTTCATTCATTCATTCATTCATTTTAAGGCAGATTCTTACTGTATGTCCCTAGCTGGACTGGTGCTTGCTATGTAGACCAGGTTCTCCATAAATTTACAGAGATCTGCCTGCCTCAGTGTCTTGAGTACTGAAATTAAAGACATGAGCTACCATGCTCTGCTCTGCTCTACCACTCCCCTGCCTTCCCCTCCCTTTTCCCTTTTTCAAGACAAGGTCTAGTTTTTTACACAGGCTGGCTTTAAAATTCTCCTCCTGTCTTAGCTTTCTCAATGCAGGGATTACAGGTGTGTGCCTGACCATTTTCATGGTTTCAAAAGTCCTGATATGACTATTGAGAATGTCAGTGGAATATTGTACAAAGTAAGTTAGTTACAGAACATGCATATTTAGTGGAACAATGGGATAAATTAGCCTAAAGTCATGGCTTTGTGATATATGCTTAAAACTATAGACATAGCTACAGAGTAGATAAGATAGATGGTTATTGTAGGACTCAGTACATGTTATTAACGCAGGGCATTCATGAATCTAAGACTAAAGAAATGTTTAGTCACTGCTTATTTCATGAAAACTGAAGTTATGCTGAAGGCTGAGCAGCACTGGTATTGGTTAATCATAATGCCTGTGTCTTTTTGTTGTTGTTGTTTTAGTTTTTTGAGGTAAGAGTTTCTCTGTGTAGTCCTGGCTGTCCAGGAACTCACTGTAGAGTAGGCTGGCCTCCAACTCAGAGATCCTCCTGCCTCTGCCTCTGCCTCCCAAGTGCTGGATTAAAGGCATGCGCCTGTGTTTTAACATCTCCTTGGGGCGGAGATACTTGACCTGGACTAGGCTCCAGTTTTAGGCCTCCTGACTAAAGTGTAACATCCTATTTAGGTCCAGCCCCATTCTCCTAAGCAGGAGTAGGAGTAAAGGTAGAGGACAAGGAAGGAAAAAGAAACTGATCTTGAATTATTTCATTTTCTCCTGCAGTGCCCTTTGTCCAAGGTGAAGCAAGTAAGGGGAAAGGGCTATGATATTCTAACTTATTTTCTCCTGAAAATAGAAGGAACGTATCACACACTCCTTGCTCTCTTTAGGCGAGTTATGTGTATGTGTTCTATTATATGCATGTGTGTGCACTGGTACATTTGCTCTCCTCCCACTATATGTGTAATGTGTCCAGAGATAGGGCAGATCCTTGATGTTTGCTGGCAGCTAGTCTAGCCGAGTCAGTGAACTCCCAAGTTCAGTGCGACACTCAAAGAGCAAGTCTCAAAAAAAAAAAAAAAAAAAAAAAAATAAGGTGGAGAAAAATAGAAGAAAACACCTGGCATTGCCCTCCAGTGATTCACATAAGTATACACAGAGAGGAACACACATACCATGTCTCCCTCCCACCCCCTGAAAGCAGTGATTCGTTGGAAAGCAAACAGCCTCAGAATAATGTATAAGCTGCAGAGTGGCGGGAAAAGACCCCAGAGGTAAGAAGGATGAAAAAGTCATCAGGGCGGTGCTTGCCGCATCAGGCTTCTTGTCCCAGTTGATAGTCTTGGTTTAAGTTTGCCAGCTTGATGGTTTCATGGCTCTGAACTTGATTAGGGGAGTTTGATGAAGACATCTTTAAATGCCTCTAGTAATGAGCCATTGATTTATGCTTGCCTAAATAAATGCATGGAGGATGTGAGCTGAACAACTTGATGTCATAGTATATGGAGCCCAAGTCAAAGGTTTCCAAGATGGTGTTAGCCTTCATAAAGCACTCAGGCTGGTGCTGAAATGGGTCTAGTTATTGGAGAAGACATTGCCTTACAAAGCAGTCTCATGCTGGCAGTGTTTAGCCTGAACTGGCGGCACTCCAGTATCTAGTATGTTTGATGATAAGACATTTCTTTAAATTAGTTAATTTATTTTTGGTTTTATGAGACAGGGTTTCTCTGTGTAGCCCTGGCTGTCCTGGAACTCACTCTGTAGACTAGGCTGGCCTCAAACTCAGAGATCTGCCTGCCTTTGCCTCCTAAGTCCTGGGACTAAAGGCATGCACCACCACGCCCAGCTGATGATGCTAAGACATTTAACCTGTGAAAGTTTTGTTGATGCTTGGGAACACTATATTTCTATAAGATGACCACTCATTAAACTGTTAACCTAAAAACTCTGGTAATCTTTGGTCTGGGTTTGGTTTTGCATCCTGGATCAATTTCAGGCTTGCTAATAATTTAGTTAATTAAAAGGTTTTATTGGTCAGGCCTGGAGAAATGGCTCAAGAGCAGCACTTGCTGCTCTTGGAAGAGGACTGGGGGTTTGAGTCCCAGTTCTTCATGTAGTGGTTCACAACCATCTGTAATTTCAGTTCCAGCAGATCTGATACCTTCTGATCTCTATGAGCACCACACATACATAGGGTACATACATGCTCTTAGGCAAAACACTCACACATGTATTTTATATATGAAATAAATCTAAAAAAATTTTTTAAAAATGTTTTTGTTACTGAGTTTGGATTTTTGAGACAGGATCTTAGGTATAGCCCTGGCTGTCCTAGAACTCACTGTATAAATAAGTAAGCAGCCCTTCTGTCTGCCTTAGCCTCTAGGTGCTGGGGTTACAGGCATATGCCATTATACCCAGCAAGTTTTATTTTGCTTTAAATAAAAACTTCTTTAATGGAACTACTATGCCATCTAGCAGTCTCACTGCTGTCTAGAGTAGCCAGAGGAAAAGAAAACTTTCTTAGTATTCACTGTGATCCTTCTGTTTCAGCCCCCCAAATGCTGGGATTATTGATATAAGTCATCACACTCAGAGAACATAATGTTTTGAAGAGACGCCTGTGCTCTGATTTGGCATAGCCAGAATATAGAATCTGCCTAAATGTCAGTCAGCAGACAAATGCATAAAAGAAATATGAGGAATACTCCCCCTCCACCCCATATCATCTCAGTCTTTTTTAAAAGATAATTATCTTTATTTTATGTGCATTGGTGTTTTGCCTGAATGTGTCTGTGTGAGGTTATCAAGACCACTGGAACTGGAGTTAGAGTTGTGAGTTGTGAGTTGCCGTGTGGTTTCTGGGAGTTGAACTGGGGTCCTCTGGAAGAGCAGCTATTGCTCTTAAATGCTGAGCCATCTCTCTGGTACTCCCTCCCCTCTTTTTGGGGCCAGGGTTTGAGACAAGTTTCCGTATGTAGCCCTGGCTATCCTGGAACTTGATCTGTAGACCAGGCCTGCCTCTGCCTCACTAGCACTGGGACTAAAAGTGTGTACCACCACTGCTAGCCATGATCCCAGTTTTATGTAGAACCTAATACAGTTAATCATACAGACATTGAAAACAGAGGCTAGGGAGGGTAGGGAGGAGAGACAGTTGAAAGGATTTGGTCAGTGGCTGCTAAGCCAAGGTAGATAGTAGGAATAAGATTTGGGGTTTTGTTGCAGAAATGGATAGCTATAGAGAAAAGGGATATTCTGTATATTTCAAGGAAGTAAAGAAAGCATTTATTTTTATTATTATTTATTATTATTTTATTATTTATTTATTATTTTATTAATTTAGTTTATTATTATTATTTTTTATTTTTATTTTTTTAGGTTGTATTTCATGTAGCCCAGGCTAGCTTCAAACTGCTTCAGTGGTTCTAAACTTGTGGTTCACTACCCTTTTGAGGGTTGAATGACCCTTTCACAGGGGTCGCTTAAGACCACCCTACATATCAGGTATTTACATTACAATTCATAACAGTAATAAAGTTAGTTATGAAATAGCAATGAAAATATTTTTATGGTTGAGGGTCATTACAACATGAGGGAGGAACTATATTAAAGGGTTGCAACATTAGGGAGGTTGAGAACCAATGCCCTATGTAGTTGAAGCTGGTCGTGAACCCTGGGTCCTCTGACAAGTGCTTGTATTACAGACATGTAGCACTTCACCACAGAACACCCCCTCCCATTTTTTCCACTTCTTCTTTCATTCTTTTCTTTTCTTTTTTTTTTTTTTTAACAATCTCTCTCTCTCTCTTTTTAAGGATCTTGGGATCAAAAGATCTTGTGCATGCTAAGCAAGAACTACATCTTTAGTCCTAGCAGGATTTGAAATACACTATACAGTATATACTTGACATACCATCTACCAAAGCATCATGATGTATGGCATCAACTACTGAACATGACAGTGAATACCATCTACTACTGAGCCACAGAATATATCATATACCCCTGAACATGGTGTATACCATCTATTGAAACATCACAGTGTATTTAAGGCCAGTCTGGTCTACAGAATGAGTTTCAGGTCAGCCACGCTACACAGAGAAACCCTGTCTTTAGGTCCTAAGTTCAATTCCCAGCAACTACATGGTGGCTCACAACCATCTATAATGAGATCTGGTGCCCTCTTCTTGTGTGCAGGCACACATACAGGCAGAATACTGTATAAATAATAAAGAAATTTAAAAAAGCAACCCCCCCAAAAAAAAAGCCAAACAAAAAAACATCACATGGGACACAGTAAGTGTATGCAATGTTTTTAAGGATTGGGCATGTAGTCAGTTGTAGTGCACTTGCAAATGGAAACTGTAGGTTGGGTCCACAGCACAGGAAAAACATCAAAAAAACAAAAAAACAAAAACAGTAGCTTTCGCTGGGTGTGGTGATGCATGCCTGTAAGCCCAGCATACAGGAAGACTGAGGCAAGATAGTTGCTGCAAGTTTGAGACCCCAGCCTTGGCTTTTTGGTAAGGTATGATCTGAAGTAATAGTTTCGTTCATTTGTTTTTGTCTTGTACTGATCTCATACAGCATGTATTCCTGGACTTGCTCTGTGGGTACTAGGAATCTGAGTTCAGGTTCTCATGTTTGTGTGCAAGTACTGAGCTACATTTTATCAGTTAAATAATTAAAAAAAAAATTGTGTGTATGTGTGTTTCCCCGGCATCTATGTCTGTGTATCACATGTGGCATTGCACTGAAGAAGACATTGTATCCTTGAGAAGTTGTAGTTACAGGTGGTTGTAAACCATTATGTGAATGAATGTTGGGAACAGGTAGAGCAGCCAGTGCTGTTAACAACTGAGCCATCTCTCTAGCCCCCACATCTTTTTTTTGGGGGGGGGTGGGGGAAGGAGGATTGAGACAGGGTTTCTCTGCCTTGGCTGTCCTGGACTCAGTTTGTAGACCAGGTAGGCCTCGAACTCACAACGATCTGCCTGCTTCTGCCTCACAAGTGCTGGGATTACAGGTGTATGCTACCATACTTGGTTTCATTTTGTCATTTTAATGGTAATAAATAGCCTTCCCCCCTCCCCATGTCAGATGGATAATTAATAATGGTATAATGAGGGATTGCAATGGTGTAAACACCTAATCATACTTAAACAAAAGTATGAAAGGTAGGGGCCATTTTGACTGGTGATCAACTGTTATAGAGTCTAGGCTTTAGACTCTGCATTAAAGCTCATGACCCATAGTATCTCAGCATCTTGTCTGGTTCTCTGGCAAGCCTGAGTAGATTTTTAAAAATACATTCATAAATGAATGAAGAAGCAGGCCAAGAAGGGGCTAAGCACTTGATGGAGGGTGAAGAGTGGGAAGTGAGTGTCAGCCAGTGTTGTACTCTTTTATTCCAAGTGTTCTCTGAGCAACCATGATTTTCAGTATTGAAATGAAAAACAGTGTTTTTAGAGCTTATGAAATGTCTTGTTTCTCAAAAGAGTGCCGGGGGTGGGGAGGGGATTTCTCAAGGTTGCACATGGCCTGTTGGGAGATGGAGTTGGAAGTGAAATTGAGGTTTTTCTGACTGCATAGTTCCAGGCTCTCATATGGAGCTGTTGTGTGGTTTCCTTTCTCACTAACATTCAGACTGTTAGTTTCCCCTCGATGATGAGATATGAGAAGCATTCTGCTGGTCTGTGGTTGTTTATTTATTCCAATGCAGTCTTGATTTTTGTAGGTATTATATTTAGAAATGGGTGGGTACAAATACAGAACTCATGCTGACTAATTTTATTGGGTGAGGGACATATGGTTCTGGGGCAATGTTTTGTTATTTTCTTCTTCATTCTATTTTATAACAAATTCAGATGATTCATGTGATTGGACCATTTATCAGCATCAGTGATACTAATCTGGGAAGTCACACCAACATTATGGAAAGGACCTTATGGAAAGGACCTTAGTTTAGAAAAGACATTTTCAAACAAAATCCAGTTTTTAGGATTCTACCTATTTCATGTTATTTTCCCCCATCGCTATTGCCATAGTTAATTTTTTCTTGTTTTATTTTGTGGGTACATTTAAGAGTTTTATTCCTAGGCATGTGGTTCTTAATGCCGCAGTCTGTATGTAACTTCAGCTATTCTGGTCTACACATTACAGCTTTGCTTTTTAGCGTTGGTTCAGAGGCATGAATTCAGAGTCAGGCCCTTTGTCAGCTGCCTGGTAACAAAGGCAGGCACCTTTTGGATATCACCTATTGGATATAAAGACTTCTAAACTGTCAGATCCCATATTGTGAGTCTGGGAAGTATTTTTTTTTTCTTCCTGAAACATTCATTAAGCTTAGCAGTAAGAGGATACTTTGATTTAAAGTTTAAAATTTAAACCCCTTTTCAAATTTGTCTGACTATGGGAGAACAGTGTCATGTATTGGTCATTTATTTAGAATGTTCTGTATCTAGTGGGACTGTGCTTCAAGACCAGAGGTCCTTGACTGTCCTGGAACTCAGTCTGTAGACCAGGCTGCTCTAGAACTCAGATCACCTGCCTCTGCTTCTGAGTGCTGGGATTAAAGACATGGGCCACCACTGCACAGCTACAAACTTTAGCCGTTTAAAACAAACACCAGGAGACATAACTTAAAGATCAGACCTATGGGGAAGATAGAATTATAATCAAGTAGGTTGGTCAGGGCTCCTGGGCCAGAACTGGTCCTCAGTCAGCTGGTGAGTGGGAACAGTTTGGGATACAAGAGAGCCGAGAGTGTGGTGAGTGGGTATACAGCAGAAGAGAAAGTTTCCAAAACTGGCTAGGGCACAGCTACTGGTGCAGCAGACCCCTTGGCCAAGGACTTTTTTGTATATGGTGTGAGCCAGAGCTCCAAGCCACTATGTGGAATGAGGGTTGGCTAGTCAGTCAGTGCTAAGGTACTCTGGTAGGTGGAGGGAAGGATGGGGCTTAGAAGGCAGGGACAGTAATGAGGGTTTGGATATAGACAGATTCATGTTCTGAAGCTCTTAGCTACATTGCTACTTCCAAAGTCCAGAGCTTGAGAAAGCACCTATTGTCAAATATTACAGAAGCTGTGTCCTTGCACACCTAGCTGTAGAGAGAATGCAGTCTAAACTCATCTGTGGAGGCGGTGCAAGTGTGTTTTCCAGGAGTTTGCCAGTGCTGTGCCTTGCAGACCTGAAAGGGAAGCCTTCTCTCCCTACTCTTGTCTCTCTAGCTCCCTCTACTGACAAGTTTTAATTAATTTCTTACTGGTAACAGAAATTATAGAGGGGCTTTGTTTTTGCCATGATACAAAAGCCAAAGCCATACTTTGTTTTGTTTTTTCAAGACAGGGTTTCTCTGTGTAACTCTGAATGTCCTGGAACTCACTTTTTAGATCAGGCTGGTCTGGCACTCAGATTGGCCTTGCCTCTGTCTAGGCTAGTCCTGGGGTTAAAGGTTGTGTACCACTACACCCAGTTTTTGTTTGCTTTTTAAAAGTAGTTTTTAGAGTACCCTGTAAGAGGACAGCAGGCTGGGCAGTAACTAGAGTAGGATATTGTCAGCTTATTCTATGAAGATTATTGGGATATAAGTACAGGAACAGTATTTATGAGATTTGGCACTTTTCACTGAGTGGAAAGAAGGCCTGAAGTCAAAAGGCATTATATCTGCAGTCAGTATGGAAAAATGTGAACAGGAACTTGTGCCAGTTAGCAGATCATTGCCTCTTGGCTCCACACATACCCACTGTCATATGTGACATTTGAGGTACACTCTGCAGATGTGTCTTTTTGTCAATAGTGAGTTTTCTCTCTGCCTTCTCTGAATTTCAGCAGAATTACTATGGCAGCTTTTTGGCAAATTCTTTGACTTCCCAGAAGAATCCAACAACACTTTCCACAGGCACTGAGTGCTACCAGCACACAGAAGGTGTCTTTTTTTTTTGGGGGGGGGGGCAGGGTCTTTCTAGCTGATTTTGGCCTCAAAATCCTGGGCCTAAATGATCCCTCTACCTTCTATGTATCTGGGGTTATAGGTGTGTAGCTTTATGATAACTTTTGCCAGGGATGGTGTCACAGGCCTGTGTTCCCAGGACAGGGAGGATAAGGCAAGTCCAAGAGTAGCCTGATAAGTTTCATATGCACCCTGAAAGATAGTTTTCTACTTACCAGCTCTCTTAGGGTATTCAAGCAGATATCCATTCTTGGGCTATTGTTTGTCTCCAGTGATGTCTGAATCTTAGTGTTGGCAGGGCTGGAAGGAGCTCTTTTTGTTTATGAGGTGCTAGGAGATGGCTCAGTGGGCAAAGTGCTTGCTGTGTGAGGACCTGGGTTCAGATCTCTAGCAAATACATAAAAAAACAAAAACAGATGCAGTTGCATGTACCAGTAACCCCAGTGCTGGGAGAGTAGAAACAGGCAGATGTTAAGGATCTTTTTGTATGATAGCCAAATTATATTAGAATTCAGTATCAGATAAAAACGTTTAGAAATTAACTATTTTAGGGGGCTGGAAAGATGGCTCAGAGGTTAAGAGCACTGGCTGTTCTTCCAAAGGTACTGAGTTCAATTCGTAGCAACCACATGTTGGCTCATAGCCATCTACAGTGAGATCTGGTGCCCTCTTCTGGTGAGCACACACACACACAGGCAGAATGCTATATAAATAAATAAATAAATCTTAAAAAAAAAAAAAAAGAGGCTAACTATTTTAAAAGAAGTATGTGTCAAAGAAGAAATCAGAAGTGAAATTTGGCCAGTCATAATGGTGTATGCCTTTAATCCCAACACTCAGGAGGCAGAACTACGTGGATGGGTCTCTGTGTGTTTGAGGCCAGCTTGGTCTACATGGAAAGAAAGGTCTCAGCTGGAGACTTGGCTCAGTTGTTAAGAAAGGTCTCTGTCTTGGGGTAGGGGAGGGAGGAGAAAAGCAAACAAAAAAGGGTGAGATTTAAAGTTGTTTTAAACTGAAGGACAATTAAAAACACATCAAAAAAGTTAAGTATAGCTAAGGTAGAGCACATATGGAAATATGTATGACTAAAAATGTGGATTATATAAGAGGAAGAGCTTAATGACCTATGTTTCCACTTTTGCAAAGTGAAAAATGTAGTCATTTATATCTGAAGTTAACAGAATGTGAAAATAATACAGAAGTAACCATTATTAAACAGAAACTTCCCACAGAAGCTCATGGGATCAAAAGCTAATTCTTTTAAGAATAATCAGACTGATAACCTTCTGGCCAGGTCAAAGATTTGCATAGCTAATGGATCAGAGAAGATTCAAGGACATACATAAGCACAAGGAGAGATATGTGCATATGCATGTATATGGATACACATGTGTGCACATGCATGTGGAAGCCAAAGTTGATGTTAGGAGTCATCCTCAATAACTTCTACTTTATTTGTTGACCAGGGTCTTTCAGACAAACCCAGACCCCTTGTTTCTGCTTTCCTTTGCTGGAATTACAGATGGTCCACCACATCCAGCTAACACTTACATGGGTTTCCAGGAATCCAAACTGTTCTCTATGCTTGCATAGCAAGTACTTATTCACCAAGCTATCTCCTTAGCCCCTAGTTCTGTGCCTTTCAAATCGTTTGTACTTGTGGTGCTCGATTATATATGTATGCAACTACACCCCATCTTCCTGAGTGCCTTATTCATGGATACCAAATACTAACTCTACATGAGAGCAACATCTAAGCTGACCTTTGGTTCTTGCCGCTGGTCTAATCTATACTATCCCTTGTGATTCCCCTGTGGTATTTAGTCATCGACCCTTTAGGCCCCTATGGGTCCCACCTTGCTTTTTCTCTATTGTTCCCATAAGTACAAGCTACATCTTTACTCAGAGCTGACATAGCAGCATGGCTGTGTCATTGTCCCATAGAGTTCATTTTTCATACAGTAAAATTTCTTCTTTTTTAAAATAAAATTAATTTTTTCAAATATTACATCCTTACCGCTGTAAAATTTCTTTTTAAGATGGATATTGGGTCATGTTTTCTCTTGTGTGAGAACCAGAAGCCTGGGTGACGTGTCTTTTCTGACTGTGCCTATCTGCTGCAGAAGCTTTAGCTCCTTGGCTGTGTTTGTGGTAACTGAAGGCATGGGTGTTCTGCCCCTTCAGCATGCTTTGCTCCTCTTCCAAATCTAGAATTTGTTTCCTTTGGGTCTCTGCTTTGCTCTCTTACACATACCCCTCTTGGTAGCTCAACCCTGTAAGTGTCAGCTACCTCAGAGACTAAGGTAGGGGGATTGTCAGAGCCCAGGATTTTGAGGCTTACAAGATACAGAATTTTGTACTTTTTAGTTTGAGTAATACATAAAGATACCACCTCAAAAACAAAACCAAAGGCTAAGAATCCACCACCTGTGTCTCTGAGTTTACTTGTTCAGTGTCCTTTAGAACAGAGCCTCTGTTCTTTGCATTTTATTTTTGTCTCTCCTAAAAGATGGCCTAGAGTAGAGATTTCAGATGTGTTACAGATGTGTCTTTTTCAGAACTATTCCTGACCCATCTCTTGTCTTAGGCCTCACTTCTGGCTCAGCAGCGGTCCTGTCAATTCTCTCTTCTCCAGCCTGGGGCTGGTGCTCTCTTCCATTCTTCTTTCTTCAGCATGTTCTTCCTGCTATCTTTGTGCTTGTTGTCCTACAGTTAAGCACAGGTGACATTCCTGCAAGTATTTGCTGACAGAGGCCTTCATTGCAGCCTAAATGAAAGAGCACTCTTCCAGCACCAACTCTCTATCAATTGCTCCTAAGACTTATTTTTTACTGATATCTTTTTTATTTGTTTATTGGTGTTTTTTTTTTTTTTTTTAAATATCTAGCCCAGGCTGGCCTAGAACATTTCTGCCTTAACCTTGGAGTGTTAGGATTGCAGCTACTATTCCAAGCTCTGGTGATCTCTGTTTTTGCTTTGGTGAGGACATGAGCTCCTCCAGACAGTAAGTAAAGACTTACTGTTGGCCATGGTACTCAGGCATATGGTAGGCTCCTAGTGGGTACAGGTTGAGTCCCCGATCCAAAATGTCCACGATTTGAAATACTACCAAGTCTAAACCATGTCAGGTATCAGCATGACACTGATAAAATTTCCTCATCTGACCTCACATAATGGTTGCAGTCATAATGCAGGTACACTTAAAATATGGATGGAGTGATACTGGTTTCTGTCTGTGTAAGGTTCATCTGAGACAATACCTTCATAGTCATAAATTTTGGGCCCACCCCAATGTTATTTTTATATATGCAAAGATCCTAGAATTTGAGTAAAGCTGAAATCTTAAAATACTTTTGGATCCATGCATTTGGTGGTGACTGAGTAGGTGTCTTTTGTCAGTTTTGGATGTCATATTGCATTTCTGGCCTGGCTTTTGGTATGCTTGTGCCCAGGATATGCATGGACAGCCTGTGACCTCTGATCTTGTGGTTGTGGTGAGTTTTGAAATTCTCATGATGTTGACATTCTAGGGTCCTTGGTATGGAAAAAGCTTAATACTCTCATGCTCTGTTTTTTGATTTTTTGAGGGGGGTCAGTTATAGGCTGTACTGGGCTGTCACACACTGAGACAGCCTTGTGGGTATAATGGGTACATATTGTTTCACCTACTGATTTATCAGAGCATGTAAGTGTGAAAGACTTTTCTTTCACTCATTAATTCATTTACTCAGACCCAGATTTCAGCCCCAGTGCCTCTGTGTAGACTAGGGCTCACTTGGGAGCTCTGGTTGTTGGAGGTCATTTGCGTGTATTAGTGCACATTCATAGTCTGGTTGAATACCGATGATAGTCCAGGGAGAGCCATGGGAGTAAGGGAAGATCTGAGGAGCTGGCTTGGCAAGGACAGCTGAGCACTAGAGAGGAATGAGATGTTCTTCCTTCTCTTCTGCTGACTGTGACAGGAAAGGATGAAGAGGGATCTGTTGTATGCCTTTGCCGTATGCTCAGTCTCTGCCAGACCAGCTCCTGCAGGGTCACACCTGCCTTCTGGGGCTGCCTTATGCCTACAGGTGTCCCTCAGGGGGTGGATTCATTTTAGTTATCTGTGTTAAAATCTTGTTCCCTGCTTGATGGTCCTGGTACTTTAAGTCTGTTTCTAAAACCACGAGCCTTAGCTTTTTTGTGTATTCCAAAGGATCCTTTGGTTCAGGCCTCTACTCACACATTTACCCCATAGTTTTGAAAAAGCAACTTTTGAAATTAGGCTATGAATTCAACATTATGCCTGAGTTTAGGTCTTGGACATGCATTTGCTATGAGATTGTTTTCTGGAGTCTAGACCAGGGATAGCTCTCTTCAGAAATAATCCTAAGCCAGAGCTGTTGCCTTGGTGCAAGCTCTTGTATGCAGGTGCCTCTGGTATGGTGCTTCATGCCTTGTTGTGGTCTGAAGATCCATGGCTGATGAGTTTTCCTGGTAGAAGTAAAGTTTTCCTGGGCGAAGTACTTCTTCATGGTGTTCCTGTTTTATTTGAAATATCACCAGTTTCTAGAATATGAGGTTCAGCTTCATGTGTTTCAGGTTAATGTTTTTCTATATAAATATACATATTTAAGATTTAACAATCTTAGCTTCCTGGCTCAGGTTTTGAACATAGAATTTTTTTTCTATTCCAGACTCCTTTTAGTTTTGGCATGAATCATAGGACACCACCCTACCCCGCTGGGGATTATTGTCTCCTATGCAGAAGTGAACGGAAAGACTCTTCATTCTTAGAGAGTGGAGTTAAGACTTCGAGCAAATTGGCCCTTTCCATGGCTCCCAAAGGCAACAGCGTGTTGCACCTGCCACTATGGGTATGCCCAGACTGCCGGAGGACTGTGGAGAAGGAAGAGAGGCACAGCGGTCTTGACCAGCCGGTGAGTGGCTGCAGCTTCGGTGGGCTTCTTGCTCCTCTCTTGTGGGTGGTGGGCTAACTGGCAGTGGAAGAAAAAGATATCCTATCCATCTGTCATCAGAACGCTTCCTTCAATACTGTCTTTTGACCCATGCCAACAGGGATGTCTCTCTTGGCCTTTGCTGGCCACACCAGCTGTAGGTGGAGAGCATCTGCTTCCTTATATACAGTCAGCAAGCTGGCCACTTGTTTATCTTTTTGTTTTTTTGCATCTGGCCTCAGGGTTTCTTTGGTGATGAAGCTTCCTGAAAAGCTAGTAAGACATTCATTTGTTTAGTTTTAGATGATCCCATGTATTGGTATAAATGTCTGAAAATTATTTCTGTAATGCACTTCTGAAGCCTGACCATCTCCCCTCCTTGATTCTAGGCTTTCTCTTAATGGCTTTGAGGCCATTACGTTTGATCTAATCTTTGCATAGTTTATGCTGTTCCTATTAGGCTTTTTTATCTCTTTGTGTTCTAGGAGATGGCTTTTTCAACCATCCCATATTCAAGGCTCTTCTCTTCCCTCTTATTATTTTACTTCTCTTCTTCTTTCCTTTTGATTGCTGAATGCAAGAAGCTGTTTTCTGAGTGACTTTTCTTCTGATCCCTTGTTTCTTGTGGCCAATAACAGGCAGAGGTTCCTGCCTTCTGTTTTCAGATTAGTCCCAGTGGCATCTTGAGAAGCATTTGACTGTAGTATGTACATTTCCTAGGCCTAGTCCTCTTCCTCATTGGCCACTCAGCTGGCTGAAAACAAACCCCAGCTTCAATGCCAGTCTTGGTAGAAAGGTTTTAGTAACTAAGTCTGGGGTTTCACTGCTGATCAAACTAGAAGTTAGTGTTCCTCCTGAGGGGTGACTTTTCATGCTGATCTGTGGCTTTTCTTCTTTCCACTTTTTCTCCTTCCTGTATCCTTTCTTTTCTATCCCTGTGTGGTGTGTTTTAGGTGTTCTCATTGTGCACTCAGTAGAAAGGTAGACTTTCTGGATGTAGTGATAAACACCTTTAATACTAGCACTCCTGAGACAGAGACTGGTAGCTCTCCGAGTTGGAGGCCAGCCTGGTCTATCTAGTGAGGTCCAGTCTAGCTAGGGCTACATAGTGAGACCTTGTCTCTTAAAAGGTAAAAAAGGAACGAAGGCGGGCGGCTAGGCAGGTAGGCTTTTTTGTTCTTTCTGAGTTTGTTCTTACTGGTGAGTTAGGCCTGGCTGCTTCCTGCGGTTGTAGGTGTGTTTGGTGTTGGGTCTAAACACAGAGATGAGAAATCAAGGGCTGCCTCTCAGCCTAGGTCCTTCTGTGGCCCTTATTCTTAGGATTGCCTTACTGCTGAGCTGTTGATCACTTTCTGTCCTCTGTTAGTGATAGCACTTAAGATACTGTAGTTTGATTTTCTAAATGTTTTGAATTTTATAACCATAATCCTATAGTATTTATATTCATTCATTGTAATTGAGGTTTGTTACTGTATACTAGTCACCTTTATGAATATAATACATTTTAGCTCCCGAATTTTGCTGTTAAAGATTATTTTCCTGGGGTACACAGTCACAAACTCTTCTCTCTGTGAGGTATAGAGTATTTATAAACATAGTTTGATTACCTGTAAAGTCAAGTATTTTCATAAGCAAAAATAATTCTAGAATGGCAAAGTGTCCATGTTTTGGAGCTCTCTTCTTTCAAAGTTATCTTGTGTGTGCTGATTCACCTTTTGTTTGAAGTGAATGAGAAAAGACTGTAGTGGCCTTTTCACTGGTCTAAAATGCCTTTTGATCCTTCATCAGGCTACAAGAGCTCACAGAGGTGGTTTAGTTACATTGGAGTCTGAAAACATGTCAGTCAGTGACTCATTTCTTTTCTGATTTGTGGAAGTCTGTTGGTCTTTCTTGCCCTTTGAGTGGATTTCTCTCACACGTTTTGTAGCTATTTGCTGGTCATTTATAGAACAGTGGTTTGCAGTGTCGGCAGAGTCTCAGTGTCAGTCACAGCGTGTGAAGTAGAGATCCCCTAACCTGGTCCTTTGTCTTCTTTTTTATTCTTACTTTTTTTTCTTGATATAGGGCCTCACACTGTAGCCCATATTGACCAGGAACTCAATATGTAAATTGTCCTGTAACCCTCCTATCTCAGCTTCCCAAGTGCTGGGATTGTAGACATAAAACATTTATCCTTTTTCAAAAGTGTTGCATATAATCTAGAGCCTTTGCATTTTTATATCAAATTTAGAATCAGTTTGTCAATTTTTACAGAAAAACTTAATGGGATTTGAATTGTCATGTTAAATCTATAGAATGTTTGAGATTAGAATTGACTTGTTGTTGTTGTTTTGTTAATTTGAGACAGGCTATCTTTGTGTAGTTCTGGGTTTCCTAGAACTTGTTCTGTAGCAGATCAGACTGGCCTTGAATCTACCTGCCTGTGCTTCCGGAGTGCTGGGATTAAAGGCATGTGCCACCACACTCAGCTTGAGAATCAGTATCTTAACACTTATTGTGTATTCTAGTCCACAAGCATTGTATAATTCTTTAAATTTTTTTCTTTTTAGATTTATTTTTTAATTTTATATGTATTTGTGTTTTGCCTGCATGTATATGTATGCAACACTTTGTGTGCCTGGGGTCTATAGAGGCCAGAAGAGGGAATTACAGACAATTGTGGTCCACCATGTAGGGGCTGGGTATTGAACTCACATCATCTGGGACAGCAACAAATGTTCCTGATGCTTTGGCCTTAGTGTACACTAATGTTTCGTTAATAATTATTTTTTAAGATTATTATTTATACAGTATTTTGCCTGCATGGATGCCTGTATGCCAGATCTCATCAAGTGGATGGGTATGAGCCACTATGTGGTTGTTAGGAATTGAACTCAAGACCAGAAAGCCAGTGAACTAAAAAACCAGTGGTCTTAACCTCTGAGCCATCTCTCACTAGCCCTGATTAAGAATTGTTACGTCTGTGTTCATGAAGAATATTATTAATATCTATAAATTTGCTTTGTATTGTTTTGGTGTCTGAGACTAAGGTAGGAAATAAAATGTTTTTTAAAAAAGAATAAACTAGGAAATATTTCTTCTTGTTAATTTTCAGGAAAAGTTTGTGTAGAATTGGTATCATTTCTTCCATAAAGTAGCTGGTAGAGTTTTCTGGTGAAGCTATTGTTGATGTGAAGTTGCCTTTTATTGTTTATTTTGTGGGATCTGTTTTGTCTTAGTTTCTTTTCTTTTTGTTACTATAATAAAATATTCTGTCAGAAGCAACTTAAGGGAGAAAGGATTTACTTTAGCTCATAATTCAAGAGACAGTCATCATCAAATGGAAGTAAAGGCATCAGGAGTTTGAAGGAGCTGGTCACATCATATCCACATAAAGAAACAGAAGGATGAGACCAGAGACATCTTAAGGGCACTAGCTGCACTTCCAGAAGATTCAGGTTCAATACTCAGCACCCACTGGCAACTCACAGCTATGTGTAACTCTGGCTGCAGGGAATCTGACACCCTCACAGGTATGCGTGCAGGCAGAACACCAGTGCACATAAAATAAAACGTAAGAAATTTAAAGAAAAAGAAACAGAAGGATGAATGTGTCATAGTGCTTAGCTCACTTCCTCCATTTGGTAGTTTAGAAGCTCATTCAGGGAGTGGTGCTACCTACAGTGGTCATAAGTTCCCATTTCAGTTCATGGAACCAGGATATTCTTGAACAGGCTTGCTCAGGACTGTCCCACAGGTGAGTCTAGATCTTATAAAAAGTGATAATTGAATTAACCATCCTCCCTCCCTTTCTCTCTTAGATTGTATTTATATACCAGTTGGTGTTGTGCATGCACGCACCTGTAGAGGCTGCAGGCATCAGCTTTCCTGGAGCTGGAGTTACATGTGATTGTAAACTGGCTGATATGATTGTTGGGATCTTATTTTCAAACAAACAAGCAAAAACTTTTTAAACCCAATTCTAAATGATCTATAAGAAAAAAAAAAAAGACACAATGAAGGTCCTTATAAGGCACATCTTTAATCCCAGTACTCAGGAGGAAAAGGCAGGCAGATCTCTGTGAGTTTGAGTCGAGCCTGGTCTACAGAGCTAGTTCTGGGACAGCCATGGCTACACAGAGAAACTGTCTCAAAGAACCAAATTTAAAAAAAAGTAAGGGTGGGCTACCTATAAAATATTCTCAGGGCTGGAGAGGTGACTCTGGCTAACTTAAACTCTTGAGCTCAAGGGTTAAGAGTACTAGGTGCTCTTCCAGAGGACCCAAATCCATTTTCCAGCAACCTTCTCTAATCCCTGTTCCAGGGAATCCTCTACAGACCCTCTCTCACACACACATGTGTATATTATAATTTTCTGTGTTTCTCTCTGAGAGGTGAAGATGATTCAGTGGGTTAGAGTGTTTGTGTATTCATGTGCTAGTCTCTGGCAGCTTTCATTTCTTTTGGTGCTTGATATCAGCAAGTATCAGCAATAGGCAAGCAGGAGGTGGAGCAAGCTGCTCTCTCTAGTGTCGCAGTACTTTTCCTAGGGCGCGCATATTGCTATTCCTTGGCCCTCAGTAGCTGACAGTGTTATAGCTCAGTGTCGGATCTGAGACTGTGCTCTCAAAAACTTGATATCTCAAGCTTTCCGCTCTGTTCTCTGTCGCTCTCTTTCTCCCTGTCTGTGTTGCTCTTCTTTTTTGCCCTGGCCCTTGAACGGTTCAGCTGTCACAGCTGGCTGCCTGACCTCTTCCATAGCTTACTATTACCATTCTTCTACTATATCTACTATATCTTCCCCTGTGTCTGAGTAGCCCTATAGAGCCCATGGAAGGGTATTTGGACCAATCACAAAAATTTGTTTAGGCCATCACATGCTTGCCTCATAGCCCATGACAGCAGTCCCTCTGAAGACCACCAGGGGAAGTGGTAGAAAAGATAATCTAGAGTTCATAGTGGCTTGTGATAGCAAAAAGTCTTACTTACACAGACTATTTCAGATAGCACTGGCTGAGACTGTGCCTTCAGACTATACAGACAGGCAGTCAGCTGAAGTGCATTAGTTGTCTCAGGACATCTTTGAAGTGTTCAAAACAGCTAGTGTTGGTGTAAGGTTAGTCCAGCTAGCTGACTGACAATCCTTTTGCTCAAGGTAACTAGGGTAGCATCGGAGAATCCAGCAGCTGATTTTAGGAAGTCAAATTGCCTCATTGTCCAGCATCTTTTTTTCCATTTATAGGAAAACAGGTAGGAAGATTGCTTACAGAACTGCAGAGGCAGGTGGATCTCTTGAGTTAGAGGCCAGCCTCTTCTACATAGTGAGTTCCAAGAGAGCACGAACTACATAGATCCTGTCTCAAACACACACCCCCCCACAGAGCTTACAAATACAATTTTATTTTATTATTTGTGTATTTTAATAATAATAATAATAATAATAATAATAATAATAATAATAATATTTTGTTGTTGTTTTGAGGCAGGTTTTCTCTGTGTAGCCGTGGCTGTTCTGGACTCACTTTGTAGACCAGCCTGGCCTCAGACTTATGGAGATCTGTCCTCCACTGCCTTTTAGAATGCTGGGATTACAAGTGTGCACCACTGCACCCAGCTTTCTTTTTTTTTTTCCCCTTAAACAAAAAATATTCTTAGGGCAGATACATGTTTAAGAATTTTTATTGGAGCCAGGCAATGGTGGCACACTCCTTTAATCCCAGTACTCATGAGTTCGAGGCCAGCCTGCTTCATAGAGTGATTTCCAGGACAGTAAGGGGTATACAGAGAAACGCTGTCTCAGGGGGAAAAAAAATTTTTTTTTTTAAACTGGGACATTGTTTATAGTAATGAAGAATCATACTGCTAAAATACTCAGAGATTACTCAAATGTTCATTAATAAGAAACTTGTTAGATTTATTATAGATCTTTAACATTGTACAGCTATATTCTGTAATTCAATTCAATTACTTGAAGTGAAGAGATCTCTATAATGTAATCTAAAGAATGAAATAATTTTATTAAGAATGAAAATTAGGTTGAGGAGAAATGTATTGAGCATTTAATAGCATAACCCAAAATATTCATATGTTTATATGCATGTATATTGTGTATGTATATGTGTGTGCATTAAAAGAATATTGCTTCCACAGTGTCTAATCTATGGCAGTGTTAAATATGTCATATACTAATTTATTCAAAACCTCATTATCACCCATAGAGAGGCAGTACTATTTGCTCCCGTTTTATAGATAAAGAAATTGGGCCAGGAAGGTTAGTTTCCTAGGATCACACAGTTAGTAAGAGGCACTGTCAGGTTTCAGATCACAGTATTTTGGTTTCACAATCTATGCCCTTAACCACTGTATGTCCTGTTTTTATGTTGTTTATAATGACTGGATACCTTTACTAAAATATTAGAAGTGTCTATAGCAGAGAGTGAACAACATATATTAGTTTTTTGGCAGGGTATTTATAGGAAAGAAACAAAAAACAATAAGTTAGTGGGGGAAAGGCTGAAGCACAGTAGCGAAATACACTTGGAATAAGGTTAAAAATCTTTAGATTTTACATCTCATACTGCAGTAAAAATAGAAAAATGGCAAAATAAAAGGGATAGAGACTAAAAAAGATAGGCACAAATGAAGATTATGATTAATATGAAATTTTTTTTATCTTTTTGTGTATATTAGCGCATAATTTCCGGTCTGGGTGCACTCATGCATGTGGAGGCTATAGGTTGACATGTGCCTTCTCTAGTTGTCTTCACCTTATTTTTTTAAGAATGTATGACCATGACAGTGTTGTTCTAAGAATTTTGCATAATAGTTTACTCAAAACCTCAGGGGTCTCTTACTGAACCCAAAGCTCACTCATTTGGCTAGGTTGATTGGCCAGCGCACCCCCAATGTGTTCTTCCTGTCTGTCTGTCTGTCTGTCTGTCTAGTAGTAGGATTACAGCATGTACCACTGTTCTTGGCTTTTGTAGATGTGAGAGGGGAGGGCAGCAGTGCATAGGGTACAACTCAGGGTCTCATACTCGTATTGCAAACACTGTACTAATTGAGTCATCTCTCCTTTTGTCAGAATTTATAATCTTTAATGTGAGCACTAAGGTTTGGTCTGTCTGTCTGTCTGTCTGTTGTTTAAAGTGGAAGAGGAACACATAAATCTCTCTTGTTTTTTCAGTTATTGTGGAAATTAAATTTTTAAATTCACCCTGATATTACTTGGGGAAGTTACCCGATTCTGAAAAGGAAAGAATTTTCTCAGCTTGGAGAAAATGATCATCTTGACCTTCACTCATGCTACATTAGGCCAGCTGCTGGCTTGGTGTTGGTCTTTTCTTGGCAAGATGCAGTTTTGCTATTTCAGAATTTGCTTTGAAAGATTCTCGTTTTCTATTCTCTTGACATAGAAGTTTCAAAGTGTTAATCCATGGTGTGCATGGTGCTGGGACGGTAGCTGAGAGTTTACATTCTCATCTTCAAGTGAGTCAGAAAGACTTATAGTATTTTTTGGTTTTTTGTTTGTTTGTTTGTTTGTTTTTTGTTTTTTAAAGCAGCACCTGTCATTATCCCAAGGAGAGGTAGGTCCTGCTTATCTCACTTGTTCTCCTTGGCCTTTGCTCTCCTCATTTTAAGTTCCCATCAAAATGCATTCTAAGGCTTATCTAGCCCAAAGCTTCAAACTCTTTCACATTACTTACACAAACCAGCTACAAAAGCCTGTGAATCACAGAGTCAGGATTATTGTAGCAGTGACCCTACTTTTCTTGTTCACTGCTCTAATAAAATACCTGACAGAAACAGCTTGAGGTTAGAGGTTTATTTGGGCCTATAGCTTGCAGGTACAGTCTATCATTGTGGGGAAAATACTGTGGCAGAAGCAATGATCTATGGTAATGGGAGCTTACCTTGCATCTTGTTCATATCTTTGTAGGAGCAGGAAGCTGGACATTGCAAATTTGGTGTTGCCTATTGGATTTTGTTATTTTACAAAATTGTGTTCTGTTTGGACAGCCTATAATGACCTGATATTTAGCCTAAATAAGTTCTACAAGGTGCCACATTCAGAGATTTACCATCTAGTTACTTTTGGCCTTATTTATCCCTTGTTACAGGGAAGTGTCACTTTAGTTGTGGTTGCTGTGCCAGCTGTCATTGTAGGTGCTTGTACACAGTGTGAGCAGGTGGAAAGGCTCCTACACACACCCACTTTCTGATGCGGTGTCAAAGATAAAAACACCAGAAAGTAAGAAAAGCCAATATTCAGGAATTTGTGAGAGAAGAGATTAACTATGGTGGTTAGGTAGGTACTTTTAAAAGGGTTTCTCTGTGTAGCCTTGGCTGTCCTGGACTTGCTTTGTAGACCAGGCTCACCTAAAACTCACAGAAATCTGCTAGTGTCTGCCTCCCCAAGTGCTGGGATTACAGGCTTGCACTACCACCACTGCTACCGCGCCTGGCGAGTACATCCTAACACAGGGGAAAAACTGACCATTGGTGGGAGATCATATGATACTCAGATCTGTGAAGTGAGTCCTGAACAGGCATGGTAATTGTCAAGAACAACCAAAGCTATGGAGCTGAAGGAATGAACTCCTGAAGGAAGAAACCAACTTGGAGAGGATGTTATGACCCTGGAGAACAGAGGCTCTTCAGGGTGCTACAGGCCCAGTTGGGTATTAGCAAAACTTCCTTTCCTGGAGAAAGCATGTCATTCAGTCCCCATTTCTTTAAAGACAAAGCTGTCTAGTAGTATGAGCAAGGGAGGAAGTACACAGGGGGATTTGAGGTCCCTTCAGTATTCTTCTCCCATCCTCTGTCCACACTTGAACATTGTACCTGTTACTTACACAGGTGACATGTCTAATTATAGAGCATGACAGAGTTGAATATTGAACTAAGAGGCAAAACACACACACACACACGAACAAACAAACAAAAACACCAGAAATGGCTTGATTGTTCTGTCTGGGTGGGGGACCTTTTTTTGAGTCCTGTGTTATATATAGAACTCCATCAGACTATTAGAAGGCACACCAAGGGTAGTGGATGAGCAGTATGGTAGAGGAACAAGTACAGTGACACAGAAGCAGAACTTTGTCACAGACAGCTTGGAGGCTTTGGGAAGAAACAAGGAAATGTATTCCAAAGTGATATGGAAGTTAACAGAAGGATTTATAGAGGGGAGCCTGTGAACTCTCTGGCTGCATTTTGAGAATGGGTAAGGGCAAGTAGAGGTCAGTAGAGAGCCTGGTAGTCCCCAGGTAAGAGGTGACTGGCTTGCACGAGTGTCAAGTTGTGGATGTGGCATAGTCTGAGGTGAGGGCAGCAGTGGCCATGAGCTGGGAGAGAATAGTTAGCCTCATACATTAACTGGCTGACCTGCTACTATTGAGAGACAGCCTGCGATTCATCACCACCGTCAGGCCGTGTCTGCCCGCCTATGTCTGCGCCGGGGCGATGGCAGTGAGACCTTAGACTTACTTTTAGCATTGAGATGGTCTCATTTTCAGGTTTCAGACCCAGTCTGCATAAAAACCCTAGTGTCTCACCTAATTTGAAGCTTCTCTCGCAGCTGTAGAGGACATGATAGGAGTAACTGTTATAGAGGATATGTTCCACATCCTTATACTTTTCTATTCTTGCAAAGTGGAGAAAGATCTCAGGAAGATTAGAAAGATCTAGGGTCTTGGTTCTTGCTTGTGACTTTTGGCTACAAGGTGCTTGTTCTAGGTTATGTATGTGAGGTTGGGTCACAATAGCAGAAACACTATAAGCTTGATGTCTGCCCATTGCCAGGTACTTTCCCCTTGGTCTAGGATGTTTCACTGGGCCTTTTCATTGTGCAGTACCTGTTTGTGTGAGTTCTTTGCTGATGACAGCTTCTTCTCCCATGTGGTAGTGACAGTACAATTCCATACTCTGTCTGCTGGGCAGGAAGTGCTTGGCCTTTTGGGTTATTTCAGAGTCTGATACTAGTGTCCATGTGCCAAACCTTTGAGCACTTTAGCCTTGAGGTGTCTGCTCCTTGTCCAGGGACAAGGTGTAAAGGTCCTTAGGGTGGTGTAAAGGTGTTTGTATGTGTGTTTCTTGGGGAACAGGAGGTACAGGATACATTTCTCAAATCTGAGCTTTTCCCTTCAAGAAGCCTGACGCATGCCTCAGTGTTTCACTCTGTGTTAACAGTGTTGTCAGAGCAGGCTGGCTCTGTTGTAGACTCTGAGGAGCATATTCCAGTGCTCTAACCTACCTCGTCTAGAGTGTTCTCAAGCTTCCTTGTCCATGGTTAGAGTAAACAGTATAGGTTCTGGGCCCACTGCCTTTGTTTGTCAGGCAGTTATGGGCATACCACATTTTTAGAGGTGCCTGCTAGGACTGTTATCACATGCTGATTAGGGCACTGGAAATCAAGATTATTTGCTTTTTCTTTCCTTCCTTCCTTCCTTCCTTCCTTCCTTCCTTCCTTCCTTCCTTCCTTCCTTCCCTGCTTCCCTCCTGCCTCATCTCTTCCCCCCCTCCCCCGCTTCTTCTGTTGGATGTTGTCATGTAATGGTAAAGACTATTGGAAGTAAGAACAGCATTGGTCCAGACAAAATCTGGAGTTTTTAGCCTATCCAGTGTGCCTGAGGCAAGAAAATGTGGGCCGCATAAGGGTTCAAGGCCAGCTTGTGCTGCTGTGTAGTAGACTCTATCACCCAGTGTCCCCCTTTCACCCCCAAAGAAGCTTACTATATAGATTTCAATGTCTTTTGTAACATTTTTCTAGTAGGCAGTTTTTTGTTTTGTTTTGAGACAGGTTCTTTCTTTGTATAGTCTGGCTGTCCTAGAACTCACTATATAGACCAAGTTGGCCTCAGACTCACAGAGATCCATCTGCCTCTGCATCCTAAGTGCTGGAATAAAAGTTATGCACCATCATACCTGCCTCTGGAAATGCATTTTTAAGAAGGCAATAGATATCAATTTGATATCATAAACATAACTGGTCTTTTTTATTCTAATTTTAAAGCAGGGCCAAGATTTTCTTCTTCACTCATCACTTGGGGGTTCCCAGCCTGAGACCAGTGGTGCTGGGAGGCTTGCCCTAGGCACACAGACGATGACCTCATCAGGGCTAGGCACCACACCCTCAGATGCCTGTTCATGTGAAGCCTGCAGTGAACGAAGGTATGTGTTGAGTTGGTTGTGCTGCTCATGATGGGGTATGTGAGAATATGTTATGCTTGGCTGAGAATTGGGGTTCTTTTGACAAATAACAGTACCTGTTTGATATAGCCCTGAGAGTAGGACATGAGTTTACTATATTACGAGGAGGAAAAAATGTACAGAAAGACAAAATTCTTGCCCTTGAGGGACTTAAGCACTAGGAAGCTGGCCCTTATAAAGAGCAAAGTAGGACAACTCTTAGAATTTAAATAAAGGCCAACTGTTGTTTCATGCTGTAATCCCAGTATTTGAAAGGCAGAGGAATCTACCTATAAGTTCTGGTGAAGTCAGGGCTACATAGCAAGACTTTATCATAAGAAAAAAAATTTTTTTAAAAGAAAAATGAGCCTAGGGTGAGCATAAATAATGGGTATAGAAGAGGGGCTTGTGATGGAAGCTGCTAGGAGTTGAAGGAAGAGCCAGGACCTGACAGAAAAGGGCTGTACACCCAGCCTGGGGCAGGGCACCAAAGGGTAGAAAGCAAGGGCTCTCTGTGCCATATGGGGTGAGAGTATGGAGTTGGGGAGAACCTTGTGGAAAGTTAGGTAGATTTTTACCTCCCTTTAACTCTGCTGGTTCTTGTGTTGTCACAGAGACATCTCAGCAGAGACAGACCGGGAACCGCAGCAGCTGCAGAACTATTGGTCCGAAGTACGCTACATGGTCCGATGCATATACCGCCAGGCGGGGACCCCGCTGGCAGAAGATCAGGATCAGTCTCTGGTTCCCGACAAAGAAGGAGTGAAGGAGCTCGTGGATAGGTACAGGTTGCACCTTTCATGTTAGAGCCCCTTCTAATCCCTGCCCTCCCCACTGTCCATGAAGCCTCAGTGCTTGTCCCAAGTAAAGCTCATCTGTACTTTGAAATCTTGATGCAGCTCAGGTCTTCAGCAGATAACTGACAAACGGGAGCCTTCTGGGTAAAAAGTTGCAGCCTTCCTTCCTTCCTTCCTTCCTTCCTTCCTTCCTTCCTTCCTTCCTTCCCTTCGTCCTTCCTTCTGCCCTTACTTCCTTTTCAAATCAGGGTTTCTTTGTGTACTTTTGGTTGTCCTGGAATGCTCTGTAGTTCAGGCTGGCCTCAAACTCAGAGATCCACCTGCTTCTGCCTCCTGAGTTCTGGGATCAAAGGCATGCATCACCATGCCAAGCTGGGTTCTCCTGTTTCTAAGTTGAGATGTTTCTGTCATATATTAAGACTGACAGTAACACAGCCAAGATGCCAGAATCCTTGCTGTGCCAGCTAAGCTGGATACTTTATAAACACTCTTGCATTTGTAATTCAGAGAGAAAGGACAGATGTTCCTGTCCACTGAAGCACTGTGAGATCGGGCAGCTTATGAAGACGCCTACCTCATGAGGTGCACAGCAGCTGTTCTCACAGGGAGTGCTTTCTACCCAGCATCTGTTCTTCAGCAGGTTCCCTGTGCCCAATGAGTGACAGAAAACTTTTTTTTTTTTCTCTTAAAACTTAAGTGTGCCATCTTTTCCTGATTTTTGAAATGTTCCAAATAAAAGCAACAAGTCTGAGCTGGATATTTCATGATTCAGTTCTCATTTTTTTTTTCTCATGTTTTGATTGTATAATTTTGGCATCTTATGAAGTCATGTTCGTCATGTCAAAGAAACGGCGGTGTTGATTTGCAAAGCATTGTGTTCAGGATTTGACCTTTTAAGGAGAGGTTTTCTAGTTAGTGACATATGAAACCCATGACATTTCAGACCCTTCCTGCTATATCTGTGATGCTTTAGAGGAGCACAGGTTTCATCCAGGTAGAACAGCCTCTATAAACACGTGTGAATAATTGAGTGATGAACTACTTTCAGTGTCTTTATCACTTAAGTTTGTTTGCATGGGCTAGAGAGAGAGAGATTGCGCAGGGACTTGCTCACAGCTGTTTATAATTCCAGGATATAATTTGAGGATCCAACACCTGTTTTTTAGGGGCACCAGGCATACATGTGGCACTCATATACATGCAAGCAAAACTCATATACTCATGAAAAATTTATAAATAGAAAAAATCTGTTCTCAAGTATCACATGATATCTTCTGAAATTATAAAATGTAGTAATGGACATAGAATCAAAATCCTTCTAATTTCTCTGCACCAAAGAAACTATAAGGAAGTATCCATGGGGCTTCCTTTTTAAAAGAGTTTGTGTGTGTTTGGTACACGCACATGAGTGTGCAGGTTTATACATGTTCAGGAAGGCCAGGGTGTCTTTCTCTGCTGCTTTCCTCCTTATTACTTTGAAATAGGACTTTTCACTGAACTGGCAAAAGCCCACTATTTTGGCTGTACTGGTTGGCCATCAAGCTTTGAATATCTACACCTTTTCAGCCAGGCTGGGTGCCAGTGAGCTTTCAGAAACCACTTGTCTTCACCACCTAATGCTGGAGTGACAGACATTCTCAGGGATAGCTGGTTTTTTACAGAGGTACTAGGGATTTGAATTTAGGTCCTTGTGCTTGCAAAGCAGTGATCTTACCCATTAAGCCTTTTCCTCAGCACTTTAGTGTTCCTGTTAGTTCATTTGTTCCTTGCTCATTTTAATCTTATGTCACTGGACAGTGACATAAACATATGGAACACATTCTGCTTAAAAGTGTTGCCACACTTAGAGATAAATACCTGTAATCTCAGCACGGAGAAACTAAGGCATGAGGATTATAAATTGAGTCTAGTCTGCTTTATAGCACGTTCAAGGCTGCATAGTAACACCCTGTCTTCACAAACCAAAGGCTAGGGATAGCTCAGTGGTAGAGCTCTTGTGTAGTATGCTAAAAGCCCTGAGTTTATGTTAATATTATTTTTACAATGCTGTGCTTGTTTCTCAGTTTCTCTTAAATACAAATAATTGAGACTCTTTTATATTTAATAATAAACTTCACAACATAATAACTGAGCAGTTATTACTCTGTTTTAACTCTCCAAGCTAATCTGGTTTCCTCTCAGTGTGCATCCCAGAGGTACTTGCAATTTGTAGCTCTCCTGCTTCAGCTCCTTCTCCTGATGTCTCTAAGACCTTTCCTGTGGCTGAATTTTCTACTTCTTTTTTTCACTCCTCCCCCTGCTGGCAAGAAGTCCAGTCCTGTTCTTTCCTCTGCTCCGTGATTGGCTGTAAGCTGCTTTATTGGCATATCAGGGGACAATTGGGGAGCAGTGTTTACACAACATTCAGACAGGAGATTATCAGAACAAGAATTACAATTACATATGGGGGAGTATAAAATTCAGCATTTGAATTACACAATAACCTTATGCCTACAAGTTTGGTTTCTAGTAATAGGGAAAAAACCCCACTAAATTATAAAGTTAAAAAAATTATACATCTTTTTGAAACGTAGCAGCCATGGTAAGAATCCTACCAGTTTATTTCTTTAAGCACATTGTGTACTTGGCTTTATATATTTACTACTTTGCACATTGTGTGCAAGGTTTTATGCACTTTGCAGATTTTATACACATACTTTACATACTACTTTGTACATTTTTACTTGATTCCTAAGTGATGTGTAACCTTAGAAAGGGAACAGGAGAGGATGGAGAGATGGCTTAACAGTTAAGAGTGCTTGCTGCTGTTGCAGAGGACTGGGTTTCTTTCCTAGAACCTATGCCAGTTATGGCAGCTTATAACTGCCTATAACTCACACTCTGGCGAGGGGCTTGGGGCAATACAATGTCGTTTTTTGATCTCCATGAGCTCAGGCATGCTCATGGTACACATAAACTCAGGCACACAAACATACACATATAAAAATTTTATATATATAATATATATATATTTTGACTTTTTAAGACAGGGTTTCACTGTGTAGCCCTGGCTGTCCTGGAACTCACTCTGTAGGCCAACCTGGCCTTGGACTTACAGAGACCACCTGCCTCTGCCTACCACTGCCCAGCTATAAAAGATTTTTTTTTTATTTCCTTCCTTCCTTCCTTCCTTCCTTCCTTCCTTCCTTCCTTCCTTCCTTCCTTCCCTCCCTCTCTCCCTCTCTCCCTCCCTCCCTCCCTCCCTCCCTCCCTCCTTTCCTTCTTCCTTTCCCTCCCTCCCTCCCTTCCTTCTTTCCTTCCTACTTATCTGTCTCTGTCTGTCTTTGTTTTTGTTTTCTTAAGTGTGGTTGCCAAAAGATGGAAGAATCTATTCTATAAAACTTAAACCTTAATGCATTCTACCAACCACTGAGCTCAGCTGGTTTTTCAAAGTGACATCTTCCAGCAGATGTTTTGGTTATTACTTCAGTGGCCCTATGCTTCCATCTAAAACAGTGGTTTTCAACCTTTCTTTATTCTTTTATACTTTTTTTTTTTTTCTTAAACAGGTTTCTGTGTAGCCTTGGTTGTCCTGGACTGGCTTTGTAGATAAGGCGAGCCTTGAACTCACAGAGATCCACCTGCCTCTGCCTTTCTGAGTGCTGGGATTATAAGTGTGCACCTGGCTAGGTTCTCAACCTTTATAATGCTTTCTAATACAGTTCTTCATGTTGTAGTGATCCCCCACCATAAAATTGTTTTTGTTGCTTCTTCATAAGTGTCATTAGGGGTTGAGAACCCCTGATCTAGAGGCATCTCAGAAATGCACTTTTTCAAGAAGTGGCAACTTTAACCATAGTAATACCAAATACTATAGAGGAAGTTTAAAAACTTGATCACCTTGATGTATGAGCCTATAATCTACCATCGGAAGGCTGAAGAAGAAAGCCCACCTTTTCTCAAAACTATAAAAAAAGTCACCTGTAAGTTTGGAGAGAAATTCATTACTATGTGGGTAGTTGCTAGGATACATATCCAATTCACTTCAGCATTTCATTGTATTTTATGCATTTTATTGCTTTGTTGATAATTTAAAAATGGAATAACCTGTATTTAAAACTTGCTGTAATTATGAAAATAACACAGGCTCCTTTGTATGGGATATTGAGTTCCTAGAAAGAGGGAAGGTAAACTTGGCTCAGTCTCCAGCCTAGTATCAACCTCTGCTTGGATGGGAGCTTGTTTTTTGTTTTGTTTTTTTTAAGACAATGTTCTTTTTGCATGTACACCTGCACTCCAGAAGAGGGCACCAGATTACAGATGGTTGTGAGTGACCATGTGGTTGCTGGGAATTGAACTCAGGGCCTCTGGAAGAGCAGCCAGTGCTCTTAACCTCTGAGTCATTTCTCCAGCCCTGGCTTGTCACTTTTTAAATCCCACTCATTGGTTTAGCACCTGGGGTCAGCTCTCAGGCATAATAACTTTTAACTTGTTGTTTGTGAGTTGTAATACCTTCTACAGACTAGATGGACTTAGACTCTTACGGACCACAGGCATGGAGCAGAGTCCCTATACAGGTTGCATAAACAGTGCAGTCAGAAGAAGCATTTGGGTCTGGCAGTTTCTCTGTGAGTTACCTGGCATCAAATATTCTCAGTGCACAAGTTCCTTATCGGGGGCTCCCACAGATTGTCACAGGGAAGACAGTGGGCTGTCAGTGACACTGGCATAAAAACTACCTTTCAACTGACATGTATGGACAGACTATGGCTGAGTGGCGACTCTTCCTTTGTTTCTATAGGCTCTGTGAGCGGGACCCCTATCAGCTCTACCAGCGGTTGGAGCAGCAAGCTCGGGAGTATGTGCTAGAAATGAAGGTCCGTCTGCTCCGGCAGCTATCTGCTGCAGCGAAGGCCAAGGCGCCATCTGGCCTGCAGGGCCCACCACAGGCACATCACTTTGTATCCCTACTCCTGGAGGAGTATGGTGCCCTCTGCCAGGCTGCACGATCCATCAGTACCTTTCTTGGCACACTGGTGAGAGACCATGTCTACTTCTTTCCTGGCTGCTGAGATGGAGGTGAAAACAGTGATGCATTGATGAGGAGTCAAAGAAGTTTTTGGTGTCTTGGGTTGGTGTTGGTGTACTGCCAGTGGCTAGTGCTTCAATTGATAAAAATTTAGTAGATAAACAGTAAAAGACTGAAAAGAAGAGTGGTAAATTAGAAGTAAAGGAGCCTGAGGTGTGTAATACATGCCCTAAAAGGGCAAAGATGTGGAGCACATCAGAGCAATGTGGCAAATGTTGTGGGGAGTCCCTCACTGTGGACGTTTCTAGGAAAAACTAGGCTTAGAATACTTTAAAACACCAGAGACTAATCCAGGCCAGAGTCCGAGAGCCGATGCACTGTCGCGGCACTGCTGTGGGCTCCCGGCCTGTTGTCATGGCATTTGATGGTAGAAAGGTAAAAGCCTTGCCTTGACTAAGTATCCAGTAGAGAATTTATTTGCAGGTGTCAGAATGAGCTTTCACTAAAGGCGAGAAAAGTATTGTCTTGACGCCAATACATTTTTATTTTAAAAAATGTTTTATATATTTGTTTGTGCATGCTTATGAAATAAAGGAAACAAATTGTAGAAACTGATTATCACAGGTGGGTTCCAGAGATTGTACTTAGGTCATCAGGTTAGCACCAAGCACCTATACCACCTGAGCCATATTGCCAGTCCTGTACAGAGAGAGAGAAAGAGAGAGTTTTCCCTCTTGTCTGTTTTTAAATCTCTAAACCCACCTGATAACCCATGTCTAGGGTTACTTAGAAGGCAGTGAAGTGGTGCCTCAAATTGCTCATGTCAGAAATCTGTGTTCTGACACAGGGAGGAAACAGTGATTCTTCAGAAGTAGGATGTTCTAGGCCTGTACAGAAGATGGCAGGACATTGGGGTTGGGGGTCATTCTGCAAAGTTTCATATTTTTATCTACTCACTACATCTTCTGTTTTTTGTTTTTGTTTTAACTAGGAAAATGAACATTTGAAAAAGTTCCAGGTGACATGGGAACTGCATAACAAACACCTGTTTGAAAACCTGGTCTTTTCAGAGCCACTTCTCCAGAGCAACTTGCCAGCACTGGTGTCTCAGATCAGGTATTATGTCTTGATTTAGATTCTCTATTGCTGTGATCGTGTGTGTGTGCACATGGCTGTAGACCACCACATGTGGAAGTCCTTACAGGAAAAATAACAGGGCAGAGGGAATAAGATACTGGACAGAAAGCTCAAAATCTAAGAAATGTTTTACCTGCATGCATGTCTATGTATTACATGCTACAGTGTCTGAGGAGGCCAGAATAGGGCATTGGGTTCCCTGCAATTAGAGTTTCAGGCATCCCTTGTAGCCATGTTGGTGATGGGAAACAAACTCAGGTCTTTTGGAAGAGCAGCTAGTGCTGTTTATTGCTGAGCCATTTTTGAACTTTTAAGTAATAAATCAATATAAATGTTATTCAGGTGTAACACCGTAATGCCTCATAAATAAATAAAGGCTCCAGAAAACAGTGCTTTATCTTGACTGCTTTGGTTCAGTCATGGATCCTAACAGGGTTCTTGCATTGTGTGAAGGGAGGTGGAGGAAGAGGGAGAGCATGGCTCTCAGAGTTCCTTTGATTCCCCTCAGCGTAGATGGGCTTTTTCATCTAGATAGAGTGCCTATGTCACTTCTCACCAGGAAAGCTGGTGAGAGCTTCTCTTATATTACCAAGACAAGTATACAGGCACAGAACTCTGTAGTAGCCATCTTTTGGGGTAAACTATGCTAAATGGAAATGTGAAGTATGGTCATGTGTTTACCCTGCAGCCAGCCTCTTCTTCATCAGCCATTTACTCAGTAGAGTGGTGATTAGCTACCTCTTCTTGATTTTGTTTGTTAATCAAATAGAAGCACATTCTCACAATGTAGGCACACACTTACCAGCGGCCATCTTTATTTTCCCCACTCAACCTCACTTCTAGGGAAAGAACTACCTTAGAAGCAGTTGGTCAGAGGGAACAAAAACAGGAAGTCAGGATAAAGTGCTGTGCAGAATTGGTATGCTTTTTGCTGGTTTTTACCAGTTTCATTCAGCCTAGTTGGCTTTGCAACCATTATTTCCATGTCCGCTACTTACAAGCATTCAATACAGGGTGGTCAAAATATTTCAACAGGTAAAGGCACTTGCCATCAAGCCTGATGACCTGAGTTTGAGTTTGATCTACAGGACCCACATGATGGAAGGAGAGAAGACTCCTGCATGTTGTCCTCTGATTTCTACATGCAAACTATGGCACATTTGTGCATTTGCACACTTATTTAAACGTGCGCGTGTGCATGCGTGCACACACACACGTTAAAAAGAAATCTAAAAATTTCAAAAACCAAAAGCATCCAGTCTGCTCTTGGAGGGTAAACTACAATGGGATTGTCTGACTGCAACCCTTGTGAAAGGAAAGGAAGCAAGGGTTGACATGAAGAAAGCACTTTTGTCCAAGTTGGGAGGATCACATTCACCCATGCCTCCTGTGGGCTAGAGCAGGTCTCAGTACCTGCCCTTTGTTTCAGTTCTTGGTGAGTATTGGATTGGATGTGTCAGTCATCCAGTTGATCTCCAGTGGCTGGCAGAAACTTTCTTTTTCAGTGCCATGTTCAGAATATTTTTCTCTCTAGGAATTACAGTCAGATTCCAAAGGATAACATTATCCTAGTTTTGGATGTTCATTGTAGGGTCTACTCCCTTTTTCTCTCAAGTCCTAAGAGGAAGTGATGTACACAAAAGAAGGAAAGCAGCATGCCTTCTAAGAAGTCCAACTCAGTTCAGAAAATGCTGGTCCTTTGTATCCCACCACATACTCACTTGTCAAACCCCAAGAATGATTTATACTTGAATTTCTAGTCTACCAATATATATTTATCAGCTCATGAAAAGCTTTACCACAAATTACTAATGAAATACTAGTTGTAATAGGCCCATTTAACTTATTAAAAAAAATATAAAGTGGGCTGAACATGGTTGTTTATATCTTTAAATTCAGTACTTGGATGGCAGAAATATCTGAATTTCTGTGAATTCAAGGACAGGCAGGTCCTGTGTAAAAAGGGAGGTGGGCAAAAATTTAATAAATTACAGATATGCACTGTAAAGCACAGATATAGCTTAATAGATTGAGGTGGCAAACAACCTGTGGCTTACACAGGTTTATTTAATGTGTCTTTTTGTATTCTTGTTAACATAAATTCTTTTAGAGGCCTGTCAGATCTCCATAAGGAGTTAGGAAGTTTCAGGGCAGTCACGATATTCATGGTAAGACCTGTCACAAAAAAATAAACAGTAACTGGGGGCGGGAGGGTGTCCATGAGTAAGAGGTCTTGCTATGCAAGCGTGAGAGCCTGAGTTTGAGACCTTAGTACCAACATAAAAGTCAGCTGTGGCTATAGGTACCTATAACCTACATTATTGGATAGAAGATAAAATTTGAGTTTGCTGGCCAGTCAGTATAACTGAATTGTTTAACTTTAGGTTCAGTGAGAGATCTTATTTCAAGCCAAAAACAAAAGTAGTACACCAAGATACTGGATCTCCTCCTCTGCCTGTCTCATGTAGCAAAATAAGTAAACAATCTACTTATTCATAGAAATGTACTTTATTACTGTTAACTTTCTAACACTGACAAAATGCTACAGATAGGAAGCTTGCCATTTTAGAAGATTCAGCCTATCACAGCGAAAAGCTGTTCACTTTGTGGTAATTGCCAAGCAGAAAAAGAATTGGGGAATAAAGTGCATCAGGTTCCCACCAGTTCCTGAACTGCACCAGGAAGCTCTGAACCAACCTGTGGATTAGTTTATTGGTGAGGTCAGAACCCTCCCCCCAAAAACAAACAACAACAAAAACCCCACCAGACCTGCTTTTGAACTGCTGAACTAAGTCTTCAATACAAGAATCTTTGGGAAACACTTCGAGCCATACCATAACAGTGAGAAACAAAGCATAAGAAAACTACTTTGACCACATTGTTGAAATAAATTTATGTTCTATACAGTGCATCCACTTAAAATTGCAGTTCAGTGCCATTTGACTAAATTTAACATGTTTTGATAAATATATAAAATTACAATCCTAAGTTATGTAATTCATAGCATTAATTATATCATAGTATTTACAATTACCTGTATTTACAAAATATTTTCATGTCCTCAAGCAGAAGTTCTCTTTTGTCTTTTGAGTCTTTTCTCTGAGCTTACCTGCTGCTTCACCCTATTTTTCTGGCAGTTTACCAATTAAAGAATCAGGCTGTTTGTCCTTAATGTTAATAAGAAGTGTGTATACTGCTCCACATGTTGTAGCCTTAGTATTTTTAGGGTTCCTGTAGAGGAGCAGTGAGAATGCGCTGGTCTCATTCCATCACCAGTGCAGTCTTCAGGGTCCCTGTTGGTTCTACTTCTCTTGGTTCTGATAGTCTGTTTAGGTAACTTGGAACTGGTAGAATGAAGGAAGAACACTTGGGAAGAAAGGCAGGATGGAAGTTCATGGTGTCTCAGTTACTTTTCTGTTGCTATGATAAAACACTTTAACTAAGGCAACTAAAGTTGCCTTAGAAGGAAGAGTATATTTGGACTTATAGTTTGAGAGACAAAGAGTCCACCTTGGTGGGAAAGCATGGCAGTAAAAACAGGAAGCTCACATCTCAACCATGGTCACAAAGCAGAGAGAGCATTTTGGAAGTAGAATGAGGATTCTAATTTCAAAGCTGGTCCCTAGTGACACATTTCCTGCAGTAAAGCTGTACCACCTAAACCTCCCCAAATAGCACCACTAACCAGAACCCAAGTGTTGAGATACCCCAGATTATGAGGACAGTGCTCATTCAGACCATCACACAGGGGAATTGGGTTTTATATTGAGGAGTAGAATCAGTTCAAAGAAGGACAAGGCTGGCAGCAGTAGGAATCAGGAGAAAATTTTTCTCAGGAATGCAATATAGAACTGTTCTGAGGACCTAGGGTGATATCAAGCATTGGTGCAGAGCCTAGATGTGCCAGGTGGCCTTGCAACCAGTAGATTGTCTGGAAATCTCTAGTGTTTACAGTGTTTGTAAATGTGATCCACCCTGACAAAGTGAAAGAAAAACACTTTGGCAACTATTTCTGTCCATTTTTATTTGTAAACAATTTTTGATTAAAAATTATTTTGTTGGGGGCTGGAAAGACGGCTCAGCGGTTAAGAGCAGAGCACTGACTGCTCTTCCAGAGGTCCTGTGTTCAATTCCCAGCAGCCATAACAACCTTCTATAATATGATCTGATACACTCTTCTGACAGGCAGGTATACATGCATATAGAACACTCTTATACGTAAAATAAATACTTTTAAAAATGATTTTTTAATTTCTTTTCATTATTAAACTGCTAGGTTTAACATAGCTTTGTGTTTCTTAGACATCTTTTTCCTGTATTTATGTACAAGATATTTTTAAACATGCTTTGGTCATACCTTTCCTTAACATGAATGTATTTCCACCTCAAAACATATGTGTGTATGTGTATTGTATAGTTGTAATATTTGTATGTTATGTATGTCATTAAACATTTTGTTTTCTCTGAGTCAGTGTATGTTAATAAGAAATGTGTATACAGCTCCATATGTTTGTAGCCTTAGTATTTTTAGGATTCCTGCTAGGTTCTTTCAGCAGGTTCTGTTATTTCTCTGAGCATCTCCTTTATATGTGGTTCTGTTCAGAGTGCTTTGTGTATATAATCTTTAAGACTTACTGTGGTATGTTTTGTGACAAGAGGTGTTAAAGTTAGACAATAGCAACAGGCAGCCAAGATTCTTCTGTTTGGTCAGGAGCTAGAATTCTGGCTCTTCCTTTCTGATAGACCTTCTCTCTCCTAGGCTAGGAACCACCACGCATGATACCTGCAATGAAGACACATATAGCACCTTGTTGCAGAGGTACCAGCGTTCTGAGGAAGAGTTGCGCAAAGTTGCTGAGGAGTGGCTGGAATGTCAGAAGAGGATCGATGCCTATGTGGATGAGCAGGTAAATGCTGCCCCTGAGGCACAGCCTACATTCTGAGGCCTCTGTTAAGTTGCTGGCTAGTCTTGAGTTGCAGAGCTCCCAACAGAGGCTTTTGGTGTGCCCTAGTAAAAGCCATGCAACATCACAGGCCTCTAATCTGATCTGTTATTGTGTGGCAGGAACATTTAGGTCTTCAACAGGGTTGTACCTACTGTCTCTGTGTCCTGATGGAGGACTTCGGGAAGTTACCAGGCTTTTCTGCTCCAGCAGCCATTGTGCTATTCGGAGCCTATTCTCCCCTCATCCGGAACACTTCAGTAGAGAACAGATACATAAACAAAGGCAGAGGATAGCAGGACAAGTGGGATGTGGCTGCTGGTTGGACCTAAAATGGGTGTACCAAGTGACCACTACTACATCTCAACCAGGCATGTTGTTAAGATGGTATTTTTGCCATTCTGCCCTCTTGCCTTTCTAGAGTGTCTGCTAAAGCCAAGCAAGAATGGCTTCAGGTTTTAAAGTTTCTAAAACAAAGATGCTGGTATGAGGAGTAATAAAGGAGAAATGGCAGCCCATTGTTGTGTGTGCAAGATAGTTTATAAACAGATAAGAGTAGCTGTTTTGGGTTGAGGTATAAGCTGGTCTCACATGAATCCCAAGATCACTGTGCCATTTAGATATTGACTGAGCCCTTTATTCTTCTCTCTGTCTGCTACTGAGTTGTTAGGAAGAGGGTTACTTGTTCAGAACTTGAGAAAACTGCTTGTTTAAGGCCTTTGGCTTTCATGGTGCCAGTGGACTAGTCCCTACTTTGTCACCATATTGAGTTCAATGCTTCTTATATAATTTTGTAATAGCCCTGAAAGACTTGTGATTCTGTTGTGATGTGACCTTGACCTCTGCATAGTCATTGACTGTACAGTGCCCTCCCTGCTGTGTGTGGCTGAGGAGCACTTGTTGATCTTTACTTTCTTTAGTGTAGTTGTGGCCCTAAACCATCTTTTTGTTTGGTTTTATAGACAGATTTACTCTCAAGCCGTGCCAGGATCATAGCTGTTCTTAAGCTGAACAATAGATTGCAGTTTGGGAGACTGACACTGTAGCAGGTTAGTTAGTTGCAGGATCTACCCATGGATTGGGGGAGGGAGGAATGTGAGAATGGCCAGGCTGACAGTCATAGGATGGGTGGGGCCTCAGTTGCAGATGTCCCCTTACAATCTCAGGAATCAGTTCTGGACCCTATAGGTAGCTGGAAGTCCAGTTTTACAGAGGTAGCCTCAGGTATAGAGCTAGCAGCTGCCCTCCCTATAAGCCCTGTGTGCATAGCAGTCTGCTTCTGCTGTCTGAGCCCTGCTGTTCTGGCAGCTACGAGATCTGGGTCCTGGAGTGGGAGGGGCAGAGTTCTCCCTGGGGACCTACCTTCTAGGATCCTATAGAGGACCACAACAGTTGACTCCAGGGTCTGCTGCTTACTGTGACAGTGAAAGAATCACATAAATGGTAATTAACTTTACATGAGCTTTTGTATTTTTTTGTGTTTTTTAATTACATAGTTTTGAAAAAGCATACTGCAGTACACTATGAACAGTATGAACTCTTCAGAGAACATTCATGGCATCTGAGCATGACTGTTTACCAAAGTCAGGAAGAAGCCTTGATTGTCTGGGTCAGCAGTAGTTTGAAACAATGAAGCAAAAAGACATGGCTCAGTTTCCCATCACTATGAGAGAATACAGCAGGTTGTTGTTTGTAACAGGTCTCATTCTGCAGTCTGTGCTAGCTGTAAACTTGTGATCCTCTTGACTGTGCATCCTGAGTGCTAGTATTGACAGCCCTGTGCCACTGTACCTGGCCTGAATAACCAGCTTAAAAGGAAGAACCTGCAGTCTTGTGGTGGCACAGCATATGGCTGGAGGTCATGATGGAGAAGGCACTTAGGGCTCCAAGAAGCAGAGAGGAAGGCTCTGGTGTTCTAATACGCATTTCACAGTTATGCCCCAGTGACCTAACATCCATTGGAAGCTACCTCTTACAAGGTTCCAGTGTTACTGTGTGCTGAGGAACAAGCCTTCAGCACATGGACCTTGTGTGGACAGTAAAGAACCAAATTGTAGATGGCTGGAGAGATGGCTCAGTAGTCGACAGCACTGGCTGCTTTTTTCAAAGGACCCAGGTTTGGTTCCCAGAACCCACATGACATCTTACAGCTGTTTATAATTGCAGTTGCAGGCGATCCAACACACTCTTCTGGCCTTTGTGGGCACCAGGCATGCATGTGGTACACAAACATTCATGCTGGCAAAACACTCATACACATTAAATAATTTCAAATTACTAAAAAAAAGAGGGGAAGCCAAACTATAGCACCAAACTCCAGCCTGTACCTGGCTAACTTTTGTCATTATGGTGAATGATACATAGAAAGGAATGAGGAGTTGGAGGGACACAAAGTACCACTGAATTGATAGCAAAAATAGGAGAGCTTGGGTCTCTGCTCTTTTAGGCCAGCTAAGGTTAAAAACTATAAAAGGACCCTAAACTCAGAGGTGACTGAACATAAAACATGTCATAGGAAAGTCATGCTGCAGCCACACCCCAGTGTGCTTATGCCAAGAGCACATAGGATGGCTCCTGTCACCTGTAAAGGCTGCCACCTATACTAATCTAGGTTTGCCTTCCACACACTACTGGACAATGGTAGAAGGGATCCAGTTTGATAAAAGTACTCTATCCTTCAGCCAAGCATGTGCAGCATCAAGCATGTGCCACACTGAGAACTTTCTATAGAGGGATAGTAAACTCGCTATAGGGACAGCTTGTAACAGTGCACATACAACAGCAGCTCGTGTCTGCTTTGAGCCCCACAGTCCCACTGCAGTCTGAGTTCTGACAGAGAAGCTGATACAGACTTGAGGGAGATGGATGTGTGCCTTAGTTCTTGGAATGGGATGTGCTAAAGTGAATTGGCAGACATTTGAGGTTTCCTTCATTGGTCTGTTTCAGGTTTTCTTCTGCTTTTCAAGTTGCAGTGTTTTATACTTCATTTTTAAAATTTTTAGTTTATTTGTTGTTATTGTTGAAATTACACATAGATGAAGGGTAATAGGGCTAGTGTTCTCAGGACTAGGAAGGTCATGCACATGCATGGAGCAGACCACCTCCAGGAGTCCCTAACCAGGCTTGTGGCCTGTCAAGTTCAGGAGAGCAAGCATTTACTTCCTTCTGCACAGAGTGTACCCTGCTCTTCGAGGTGTGGAGCTCCTGAGGTGTTCTGTGAAAAAAAGTACTTGTGATAATATTCTGAGTGCCAAGTAAGAAGCTGAAGTGCTATAGCTGGTGACTCATTCTTTTCTATTGCACTCCTGTTTTGCATATAGGTAAATTTTTTTGAATTTTTCTTTTATCCTTTAAAAAATCTTTGAGAGTGTTCTGTATAGTTCTTTCTAAGGTGTGTGTATGTGTGTGTATTTTCATATCTCCTTTCTAGATGACAATGAAAACCAAACAGCGCATGTTAACCGAAGACTGGGAGATTTTTAAGCAAAGGAGATTAATTGAAGAACAGGTAAGGTTGACAGGAGAGACTTGTAAATTGCTGCACAAAACAAGTAGCACCTTAGTATCTTGACATGCTCTGTATTACAGGATACCAATGAAGACCATTGACATTTCCTGCCAGTATAAAAGTCATTAGACATAGTGATTTTTAACTTTCAGATAAACAATTGCATTTACCTATTTCTTGGTCTTCTGTGTACTTGTTTGAAAAGAATAATCTCCCTGGGAATTGTGAGAAATGGTACAAGGACCCATATTCCCTCAACTCCCTCTTCCCCTTTTGTGCTAGTCATTTGTGTCAGATTGAAGTTGAGCTCCCACCAATGGAAGGAGACAGAGGCCCTTTTGCCTGAATGTGCTTATAGGCCCAGTTGGGTTCTCATACACCCTTCCTCTTTGAAATCCAGATGACTGCTTGTCAGTTGAGTTTGGGTGCTACTTCCTAAGCAGCTGTCAGGTTCAGTCTTCTCCACATGCCTGTGGATTCCAGGGCTTTTGCCCTGTTTTGGTTTATGGGTTGCAAAGGGAGTTCCAAGACAGCCAAAGCTACGCAAAGAAACCCTGTCTCAAAAAAAACAGAAAACAAAAAGGCTTGGCTTGTAAATAAGCATAATTACTGCTACTAGTTGAAATGTGGTCCATGAAATGGGGGACGTGTCTTACAAATGTAAGCCATTGTTTGATAAATTTCCTCTAGTTAACTAATAAGAAAGTGGTTACTGGCGAGAACAACTTCACAGATACCAGGAGGCATATGTTGTCATCTCGGTTGAACATGCCGGACTGCCCCAACTGCAACTACAGGCGAAGGTGAGCTGGGCTTTGTGGGTGTACTGGCCTTCAGCCTGCACTGAAACAAGCAGAGGTTTGAACCCAACCTTCACAGTTGGCTTTCTTGGTAACTGTCCTTAATTCCCAATCAGATGTGCTTGTGATGACTGCAGCCTCTCACACATCCTCACTTGTGGTATCATGGACCCCCCCGTCACTGATGACATCCACATTCACCAGCTACCACTCCAAGTGGATTCTGCTCCCGACTATCTGTCTGAGATGCGCCCACCTAGTGTGTCATCAGCAAGCTCAGGGTCAGGTTCCAGCTCTCCCATCACAATTCAGCAACATCCCAGACTCATCCTCACAGACAATGGCTCTGCACCAACTTTGTAAGTTACGATTTTATAATAGTTTCAGAAATTTATCCAGTAATGAGAAATACAGACATCAGTCTATGGAAATATGATCACCATTATTACAGTGCTTAAAAAAATAAAGACCTTTCAGTGTGTTAAGCACCTGTTAAAACATGAAATCACTAAACCCAAACTGATACTGTTTTATTACCTATGTGGTAAATTTATAATTGCCAGTTGGTATGCAGGGAAATGTCTTCACAGTTCTGATCTCATATATTCATTCTGCTGAGGTGGTCAGTGGCTGTTCATCTTCTTCATTGTCAGCCAGTGCTCATGCTTGTCCCATGTCTTGCTAAGAATTTAGAAGATCACTTTAGCAAGCGATTGAAAGTTTGTGTTTTCTGTATTTCCATATTATAAAGACATGCATTTCATATTAGCAAAGGGGCTGTAAACTCAGTTATGACCCTGTCATTTGCAGAGGCTTCATAAGCTAATTTGCACATGGATGTATAGCTGCTGCTTGCTGCTGTTGCTGCTGCTTCTTTGTCTTCTTCCTCTCCCTCCCTCTCTTCCTCTCTTCATCCTTCCCTCCCTCTTTCTCCCCCATTGGTCGTTGGGTTGTTTTTTTCTCTTCTTCTTTCTTTCTTTCTTTCTTTCTTTCTTTCTTTCTTTCTTTCTTTCTTTCTCTCTTTCTTTCTCTCTTTCTTCTCTCTCTTTCTTTCTCTCTTTCTTTCTTTCTCTCTCTCTTTCTCTCTCTCTCTCTTTCTCTCTCTTTTCTCTCTCTTTCTTTCTCTCTCTTTCTTTCTCTCTCTCTTTCTTTCTCTCTCTCTTTCTTTCTCTCTCTCTTTCTTCTCTCTCTCTCTTTCTTTCTCTCTCTCTCTCTTTCTTTCTCTCTCTCTCTCTCTCTCTCTCTCTCTTTCTTTCTTTCTTTCTTTCTTTCTTTCTTTCTTTCTTTCTTTCTTTCTTTCTTTCTTTCTTTCTTGGGTTCTCTGTGTAGCCAGGCTGTCATGGACTTGGTGTTAGACAGGCTGGCCTCGGCCTCACAGAGTACTAGGATTGCAGGTGTGCACCATTGCACCCTGCTGGTTGTTTTTTTCAAGACGGGGGTTTTTCTAAGTAATCCTGACTGTCGTGGAATTCACTCTGTAGACCAGACTAGCCTCAACTACAGATCCACCTGCCTCTGCTTCCTGAGTGCTGGAATTAAAGGGCAAGTGCCACCATACTGGACTACTGGGCTGTCTGTGGTTTCTTTCTTTCTCTTTTGGTTTTTCAAGGAGGGTTTATCTTGGCTGTCCTGGACTCAATTTGTAGACCTGGCTGGCCTGGAACTCACAGAGGTCTACCTACTTCTGCCTCCTTGAGTGCTGGGATTACAGGCGTGTGCCATTGCATCTGTGGTTTCTTAAGTGAAATAAGTTGAGCATGCAGCTATCACTAGCCCTGCAGAGGTGCTTATGTTGAGGGATTGCTGACTATCTGGCTGCACATGATCCTCAGGTTGTTCCAGCTGATGGAGATGCTCATCACATACTTCATTTGGATTTGTTGTGGTGGTGCTCATTTTTTCCTCCTTCAAAGTTTTTCCTGTCTTTCAGGTCTCAATTTTTGTAGTGCTAGGGACAGAACTCAGGGATTCATCCATGTTCTGTGAGCACATAATAATTCTAAAGACCTGGGCTAAAGATCATGTTTGACTTTTTTTTTTTTAAGATTTATTTATTACTTTTTGTATATACAGTGTTCTGTCAACTGCTTGCCAGAAGGGCACCAAGTCTCATTATAGATGATTGTGAGCCACCATGTGATTGCTGGGAATTGAACTCAGGACCTTTGGAAAAGCAGCCTCTGAGCCATCTCTCCAGCCCCCATGTTTTGACTCTTAATTGAGCAAAGTTTTGCTGCTTATACTCTCAAGCCTTAAGCATTTTGAGGATTTCTCTGCTGGCTGTTATACAACTTTTAACTGAGGCAATGAAAGTTTACAAGCCAGGTGAATCTATTGAAATTTAAGAGCTGGGCGCGGTGGTTCACACTTTTATTGGGAGGAAAAGGCAAGTGGATCTCTGAGTTTGAGGCTAGCCTGGTCTACAAAGTGAATCCAGGAACCCTGTCTCAAAAATTAAAAGAATGAAAAAGAGAAAGGAAGAAAGAAAATTGAAATTAGGTGCTTGCAAATGTATCAAACTGTTCTACTTATTGTTATAGCTGCCAATATCAATTGTGGGCTCTGATGTGTTACCACTAGTGGAACATGGGGTATAGAAATAGCCTTTTGCCTGGGCTAGAACTGCCCACTGTTGGTGTGGGCAGCTCATGTACCCCAATACACTAGGCCCCAACAACTTGTGATTAATGTCTTCCAAATATCAACCTATGTGACTTAATTATCTGTGTGACTCTTCGCTTGCATTTTTCATTTCTGGTGCTGTTTTCTAAACTAATGAAACAGCAGCATCATTTTAGTCGTTGCAGCTAAGTCTGGGGTGGTGAAGCCTCCAGTTGTCGTGGGTGCTGGGGCCAAGTTGAGCACTTCATTTCAGAGTCAGTTTCCCCATTGATTGTTACTACAGGAATACTGTATTGGCCAACACACACACCCTTGCTGGTGGGTGCTTTTTTCTTCTATTTCTCCAGGTTTTGGTACAGTGTGTTAGGTTCCTCATTTTGAAAATGGAAAGGACTCAAGAGGCAGAGGCAGGTGGATTTCCTGTGAGTTCAATGCCTGGTCTATATAGTGAGTTCCAGGACAGCCAGGGCTATGTAGAAAGATCCAATTTCAAAACAAACAAACAAAAAAACCCTCAAAAAACAAAACAAAAATCTGTACTATGAGCTTGGTAATCCTGAGCCTTTTCTTAGGAGGCAGACCACTGGTACTTAGGATTTTTACCTTATGCCAAGATAGAGAACAGATTGGTGCAAGTTTTAGCCAATACTGGAATGGGCTTGTCTGGTCATTTCTTATCTCATATATGAGAAAGCTCTTCTCATGCCTTAGGAAGTCACATTTTAAAGTGGCCGACACAGTTTAAATCAGAAGTTTGGGTTTTTATTTTTTTATTGAACTGGTCATTTTCTCACTACATTGATGAAGTTGATTGTCATAACTGACTTTAGTGGAACTAGCATAATTAGCGTGTTGTTATATAACTATACTTGGAGTTTAGTCAGGTGGATATTTTCTGACAATTTGGACTGTAAAATAAAAAACTAAAGACTTGAAGTTACTTCCTATACTTTAACAGTTTAATAAAAATTATGTCTTCTTGGGGATAGTATTTTTACTCCAGGACTTCTCAGGCCAAATAAAATTGTAATACCAATTGGTCTTAAGTTTTTGTGATCTCCTCAGCATTTCTACTGTGGAACATTCTTTCCCATCCTTCTCCGTGTCACAGATGTTACTCATCCAGGCTTTTTTTTGTGTTCAGGTGACTAAGAGGTGTTAAGTAGTGTGAGTGACACTGAACACTCTACGTGAACAGATCCATGACCTTAGAGGAGATGTCGTGTTCAGTGGGGGGTGCTCCTCACTGTCCTCCCCAAACGAAGGGCCTCATGGTGACCGTCTCTGCTTGCCTCAGTTGTAGTGATGATGAAGACGTCGCACCATTGTCAGCTAAGTTTGCTGACATTTATCCGTTGACTAACTACGACGATACCAATGTGGTGGCCAACATGAATGGAATCCACAGCGAACTGAATGGTGGTGGGGAAAACATGGCCCTGAAAGATGAGGTATGGGCGTAGCTTTTTTATGAGGAGGTATGGGTGTCAGTAAATGCAGGATGTGGTGGTTTTTACACTTCATTCATGTTACTGTTTTGAAAACTAAAGCTACAGAATGCTGCCTTTTAAGTCCCCTCAGGTAAGCAGCACCAGCCGTAGTTCTTCAGAAGCTGATGATGAAGATGCTGACGGTGAGAGTAGTGGTGAGCCCCCAGGAGCTCCCAAAGAAGATGGGGCCATAGAAAATGGTAACCCCAGGACAGAGGAGAATAAAGTGGACACTCCACCTCCATCGTATCCAGCTCAGCAGGTAGGATCTTCTGTTTCCTATTTTCCCAGAGGTCTCTTCCTTTGTGTATATTTTGTTTAAATAGAAACAAATTATGCCAGTTTCAGCAGTTTCTGAAGATTAGAACTATAGAGAAACAAACATACTTATAAAATATACAACTCATTTTAATTTTTTTTCCCTTTTTTTAGTTATCATTAGTCTTATAACCCCCTGTGCTTGCTGGGATAAATGTTTTTTGCTTTCTTTTTGAGTTTTTTTCTGTAGAAGTAAGACTGGGCTTTCATTGTTTGTATTGGAGACAATTCTCACTGTCGGTTGGCCTTTAACTCATGTCCTCCTACCTAAAAGTTTTCAAGTGCTGGGAGCATAGGTATATATTCCACACACCCCCGCCTCAGAGTTTATTTGTTCACCAGGCAATTTTTAAATGAAAGGGAGAAGAAATGAAGGTCAGGTAGTTGACTAATTGATTATTATAATAGATAATATAAGTATGTGATTAAAATAATAAAGGTGATATCAAAAGGAATAAATTGGAAAATCTTACCATCATCTACTCCCTTAACTGTCTCCCATCATCTGTGCACCTTCAGCCCCTATGCCCACTAGATGAGCAGTTGCATTATATGCAAATGAAAACACTTATTCTCTCCTGTCTTAAAAGAATGTCTACAGTGCTTTTCACTTAACAGTATTTCACTGAAGAGAATATATGCTTCTATATTCTCTTCATTTTTTTAACTAATTCTAAAAGTTATTTTTTATTATTTTTAATAACATGTATTTGTGTGTTACATGTATACATACAGGTGAGCAGGAAGGCCAGCAGTGTCTGATCCCATGGAGCTGGAGTTAGAGGCCGTTATGAGCCTGGATATGGGTGTTAGGAAGTGAAATCAGGTCCTCTGTAAGAGCAGTACATGCTTTTAACTGATGAGTTATTTCTTTAGGTCCCGTTTTTTATAAGTTTGGTTTTTTGTTTTTATGATTGTTGTTTTTTAGTTTGTTTTAGGTTTTGTTAAGACAAAGTACCATGTAGCTAAGACTGGCCTTAAACTCCTGATCATATTGCCTTTACTGCCTAAATGCTGGGTGTACAGGTGTGTGACATCACACCTGGCTATAAATAATTTAAAATCTTGATTATAGTCTGAGAAATTCTTTAACTTTATTCATTCATTCATTGAAGTGTTTGGGCTTAAATTCTAGGCCTTCTGGTTGGCAATCTCCCTACCTGTATTTCCATTTAGCTCTGTCCTTGCTTTTCTCACCCTCTGTAGTACTATGGGTTGAACCTAAGGCCTCAGACTTCTATGAGAGCACACTGATCCTACTGACGTCATTCTCTTCTCCTTCTCTGCAGGTGTATGTGTTTTTTAAAGTCCTGTTATCCAGCATTTGCATTGTTTCTCCCTTTTGACCATTATTAACTGCTTAGTGACATGCCTTGTATAGCTGACATTCTGTTCAAAAGCAGTTGTGTCCATAGAATTGATCTGGCAATGAATACTGGGTCAGAATGGTCACCCAGACCCCCAAAAGAGTCACAACATAGTTTTGAAGTTTTGTGTGTATGTGTGTGTGTGTGTGTATGTCTGTTTTAATTGTTGTTTTTGTTTTTGTTTGGTGCTCTGTTGTGTTTTGAGACAGGCTTTCTCTGTGTATCCCTGCCTGACTTAGAATTCTTTTTGTAGACTAGGCTGGTCTTGAACTCAAAGAGATCCACCTGCCTCTCTGCCTCCTAAGTGCTGAGGTGTGTGCCAGTGAGTAGAATGGTAGTTTTGTTGATATTAATACATGAGAAGTGGTAACCCTCTCTGGTTGCCTTTTATGTACTTAAGGGCTGTTTCCTTTCTGTTTGGTTACTGTGTTACAAGAATTCTTTATGTGTTAGATGCAAGTCTTAGTTTGCACTATTTTCTCAGGTCTGTGGAGTGTCTTACTGAAATGAGTTGTTTGTCTACACTAGATGCTGGGGTCTAAGCCAGTTCCTTACACTTTTTAGTGCTAGTACTCTTATGGTATTTTTATTTTTTATTTTTTCTAAAGTACAAGGCTTTCATTTTAATGCACTTCAGCCTTTCTTATTTATTTATTTATTTATCCATCCATTCATTCATTCATTTATTATCAAAGCTGTTCTAGATTTATGACTTTACCTCTGACTGATGCTGTGGTCCATTTGACTCAATATTTTTTATGGTATAAGGTTAGACTCAGAACCATTTTTTTGAAAGATCATATTTTCCCATGTTAACAACTCAGACCTACATTCCATTCTGTTCCTTGGTCTCTATCCCATAGCTTACTTGACTGTTGCTTTATGATAAGTTTGAAATACAGACACCCAATATGGTAGAAGTGTGTCTTAGTTACTTTTCTTCTGATGTAATAAGAAACTATGACCAAGACAGGTTGTAGAAGAAAGAGTTTATTTGGAGCTTGTAGTACAAAGGGTGAGTCCGTAGCTGGCAGGCAGGCAGGCAGGCACAGTGCTGGAACAGGAGTGGAGAGCTGGCATCCAGATTCTAAGCATGAGAAAGAAGAGGAAGAGAGCTAGCTGGGAATGGCTTGTACTTTGGAAACCTCAAAGCCCACACCCAGTGACACACCTCCTCCGTCAAGGCCACACCTCCTAGTTCTTTCTAAACCGTTCTACCAGTTGGAGACCAAACATTCAAATATATGAGTCTATGGGCCCTATTCTCATTCAAACCACTAGTGAGCTTTTTTATAAGTAGCCATCTTTCAATAGCCTTACAGGGGTGAAAGAATGGAGATACTCATGAGGGAGAGCCACCAAAGGGTCCCACCCCCTAATGCCATTTTCGTGGAGGTTAGAATTGAAGCATGCTATCAGTTAACTGAGAGATGTATTTTGATATTGTTTTTGTTGTTGTTGTTTGTCCTTTAAATTCTCCCAGGTAGTCTATGGCTTACTAGGGTTGACAAATTCTTTTCTGTCATCTTCCATCTGTTTTAGAATTTATGTATTTATATTTTTTCTTTCTCTTTATATTGGATATTTGTTTTTTTTAACATTCTCCTTAATTCTCTGAATAAATTGTAATTCCTGCTTAGATACCTTTGTGTGCTAATCTGATATGTGGGCAAAGAACCACTGTTTAGTGACTGTCCTTTTCTCATATCTGATGTTTTTGTTGTTGTTTTTGTTGTTGAAAATTGAATGGTTTAGATAATAGAGCAACTTTGCATTCTAAGTTTCTCCTTAGGGTTGCTAGTTTTTTTTGGGGGGAGGGTTGGTTTTTCTTTTTTGTAGTTATATCTCTGAAGGTTCTTGGGTTGACTGGGGAACATTTTCCTTGCTTAGCTTGTACTCCAGTGAACTCTGGTGGTTTCTTTCTTTGTGCTATGAGGTCATGTCTGTGTACACCCTGTCCCCCTTAGTCAACCACTGAGCTATGGATAGCTTATGGAGCATTGCACAGGTTTCTCATTTCCAGAGTCTCTCAAATGTGCTTCTGTTTCATTCACTTCCCTGTCTATTCTCACTGAGTCTACTGGATTAAAAAAATAAAAAATAAGAAGAAATAAAAAGGAAGGACATGACTACTCCTAGGTATGGGGGGAGAGGCTTATTATATGAAGGAGAGCATAACTAGAGGCAGGGACATCTGAGAGACTCGAAAGTGAACATGACCCTGAGTTGCATAATGTGTGGAGAACAGAGAGAGGGAGAGCCGAGGAGCGGAGCTAAAATGGCCATGTAACCAAAAAATGGCTAGATTTTATAGCAAAGGGCAAATGGAGGAAAAGCAGCCTAGCCCCTGGGCTGGAGTTTAGGGTAGGGGGCATGATATTTCTTTTATACCCTTTAACAGATAGAGACTAAGGAATGTTCAGGGAACCTGGCAGCCAGGTCTGCTTTGATGTGTTAAATAGGCACCTCAGCTGTTTGTCCCAGGTTTGAGAGCTAACATTTACTTCTTTTGGCTCAGCTTTTCTTGACACTGAGCTGCTCTCCTTGGTAGCAGGGCTTTTTCACTCCTATGTCCCTGGTCTGCATGATGCTAGGACTAGAGCTGCACTAGAGCACTAGAGCTAGGACAAGAAAAGGCCCTGGTAGGAACTCCATATTCTTCCTATTCTTTCTTGAAGTTCTGGCTATCTTAAAGGTGTCCTAGTGTTCAGCTTTGACTGAATTCCAGAGCATGAAGTGTTATCTTTATCATCTGTGTTCAGTTTCACATTTGCTTTGGTAAAGAGCTAGCAGCTTGTCTATCCATCATGGTGCAAATTTCATTACAGCTGTTGATTGAACAGTAGGAGCCAGCAGAGGAGTATCTACTCAGTGATCCTGTTCTCTTAATATCTTTATGGGGTCCCTTGTTCCTGCTCACTTGGGTCCCTGATCAGTGGCTGCTGCCTCTATAAATACCTATCTTGAAAATGGGTCTCAGCTCTCCTCTCTGCAGCATTGCTCATTACCAGCTCTGGCATCTGTATCCTCCCCTGTAAGGGCTCTGGCTAGCCCAGGCTGAGCCTTTTATTTTTGTGTTTGCTCTGTAGTATCTAACTGACTTCAGCTTATTTCATGCCATTCTTTGTTCTACAGTAAACAAGAACGCTCCCCCCCCCTTTGGCTTTTTGAGATAGGGTTTCTCTGTGTAGCCTTGACTGTCTGTCCTGGAACTCTGTAGACCAGGCTGGAACTCAGAGACCTACCTACCTCTGCCAGGTTTAAAGGCGTGTGCCATCACCACCCTGCTAACCAAGTACTTCTTTTTCCTGTCCTTTTAGGCAGAACAAACTCCGAACACTTGTGAATGCCACGTTTGCAAACAAGAAGCTTCTGGGCTGCCAACATCAGCAATGACTGCTGGAGCCCTGCCTCCTGGCCATCAGTTCCTGAGCCCAGAGAAACCAACACATCCCGCGCTGCACTTGTACCCTCACATCCACGGACATGTGCCGTTGCACACTGTTCCACACTTACCTCGACCGCTCATCCACCCCACCTTGTATACAGCACCCCCCTTCACACACAGTAAGGTAAGCCAGGGCAGGGAGGGCCTGGAAGTCATTCACTGCTGAGCGCTGACAGGAGCAATTATTTCAACAAGACAGGGACGGGTATGCTGAGCCATGTGCAGAGCAGCATCTGCCCTTGATTGGATGGGCTGAAGACAAGTGTTTTAGCTATAGTCTTGAAAGTTCTTGTAATGTTGAGCCTTTACAGTGTGTAAGGAAACAAAAAATCACGATTTAGTTGCTAGAATTAAAGAGTTTTCAGGTGATATTGCTAATAGGTTGAACTCAAGGATACTTAACAAAAGTCCATTTTCCTAACCGTGGTCTGACTCTTGCCTTAATATAATGAATTGAAAATAGCTTGAATCCTTGTTTGAAAACTAGGGCCTTGTCAAAATATGAAAAGCCCAGTGTGCAATGCAGAGAAATCCTATTACCTGAAGCTATGGAAATACAACTGGAGGGCAGAGAAGAGAGTTCTCAAAACTGAGCCTGCAAAAAGCCCACTTAGGAAAAGCAGTGAATGTCTAGAATATGGTCTGATTTTGCGGTTTTCCTCAGAAAACCCCTTGTATATACTTAATATTTTAGACTTTGAAGATAAAATTATAGTAATTAGCCTAAAATCCTATCTAGACCAGGCTACCATTGAACATGCAGCGATCCTCCTGCCTCTTCATCCCTAGTGCTAGAATTATAGGTGTGCACCATCTCCAGCTAATTCACTCCTTATGCCTTAGGCTGCTTTGCCTCTTGAACTGCTTTGCACTTTCGTTGTTGGCTCAACATAATGCTGAGATTTTGTTACATTAGTTGCTATGTTCCAAGTTGGCAATGATTAATCAAAAATATAATTCTCCCCAACTATATATTTGTTCATTTGTTTAACACATTTATTTAAAGGGGTTGGTTTGCTGAATTCACTCTTTGGTATTGTATGTGTGGCCAGTAAATGGAATTCCCTGTGTTTTTGTTGGGGAAAGGCACAGGTGGTAGATTAAAGCACACATTAAAAAGAATAAGGTTTAAGTTCAGTTTTAATAAGCTGAATGAACTTCAGAAGCTACCCATACCCATGCTTGGGTTTTGTTAGACTTGGTATCACCTCATTTGAATATGTAACAATGTCTTTATTAGCAAAATGTTTTCAAAGCATTTTCAGGTATGTCGTCAAAGCAAGGCTGTTTGGGGTTTGTGCCTTATACCTTCCTTTTCTCTGGGTGAGTGTATAACGTGCTGCCGCTTCCTAGTTTTTCTAAATAGAGTTTTTACTTAATCCTGAAAAAAGATTAAAGCATGTCCGTTTTTTTGCTTATTGAAAGTATTCGGGGAGATGGAATACTGGAGAGATGGCTCAGTGGTTAAGAGGACTGTCTGCTTTTCCAAAGGACCTGGGTTCAATTCCCAGCACCCACATGGCAGCTCACAACTGTCTATGCCCCCAGTTCCAAGGGATCTAACACCTTCACACCAATGCACATAAATTAAAAAAAAAAAGATGCTGAGACACACCATAATCGCCTGTTTAATAAACAGAAAGCTTAAAAAAAAGTATTCAAGAATTAGTTTTTTAAAATATCTCAATAAAATAATCAAAATAATTGGTCTCCAAGTCTACTGGGAACTCTTCTCATCTGTTAGCTGGTTTTCTTCCTTACTTTGCCCCCCCCATTTTATTTTATATACAGGTGTTTTGCTTGCATTTTTGTGTACCGCATACAGTACCCCCAGAGACCAGAAGAGGGTGTTAGATCCCCAGGAACTGGAGCTACAGATAAATGAATGTTTTACCTGCATGTCTGTCTCTGCCTCACCTGTGTGCCATGGAGCCAGAAGAGGTTATCAAATCCCTTGCTTGGAATTGGAGTGTATAGATGTTTGTGGGCTGTGGATTCTGGGACTCTAAACCAGATCCTCTGGAAGAGCAGCCAGTATTCTTAATCACTGAGCCATCTCTCCAGCATACCTACCTTTTTAAAGATTTTTTTTTTTTTTTTTTTGAGACCATGTTTTCTATGTAGCCCTAGCTGTCCTAGAACTCACTTTGTAGACCAGGCTGGACTCAAACTACTGCCTCTGCCTCTGCTTCTGCCTCTCAAATACTGGGATTAAAGGCATGTGCCACCAGGCCCAGCTCAGATTTGTTTATTTTATGTGTAAGAATGTTTTGTTTGCATACGTCTGTGTGTGTGCTGGATGTCCATAGAGGTTAGAAGAGGTCACTGGATCTCTTGAACTGGAGTTTATAGATGATTGTAAGCCTCTCTGTGGGTGCTCAGAACTGAATCCAGGTTCTTTGTGCCCTCTTTTCAGCCCCTGACTTTTTATAGGGAAGTTAGAGGTCTCCTGTAAGAGGGTAAAAGAAGAAAGACCTTTTTGGTACCATTTCTGTATCTGATATTCATTTGTTTGACCCTGTGAAACTTAAGGCCATAGGTAAATGCAAAGGATTCATGAGTAGGAAGGCAAACACAGAGGTCTAGCCACACATGGTGAAGATCATACAAAACTTTAAAATGTATAGTTAAGCCACATTTCAAATGTGTTGCTTCTTAGTATCATGACTATACACTAATTTATTTTTATTTTTTAATTCTATTTCATGTGTGATTGTTCTGACTATGTGGGTATCTGTGAATCACAAGTATGCCTGGTGCCTGCAGAGGCCAGAAAGAGGTGTGTTGGATCCTCTGGAAATGGAGTTATAGGCAACTGGGAGTCTGGGGGTGGGGGCAGTGCTGGGACTCGAACCCAGGTCCTCTGGAAGAACAGCCAGTGCTCATAATCACTAAGCCATTTCTCTAGCCCCTACACTGATCCATTTTAAATACATCTGTTGAAGGCCTTTTTTTATTGTGGAAAAATAAGAGGCTGTTGGATAGAGCTGTGACTACATCTCAGTGGTGGGGTGCTTTCTGACATTTAGGATACTCTGGTCCACAGTATGGAGAGGGTAGTGTATGCAGTTGATGAAATACTTCATGAATATCTGGTGTAAAAATGTAGATTTCTGTAAACAAGCTTGTATTTTCTTTTACCAGGCCTTGCAAAATTGGTTTGTATCATTTGAGTTAGGCAGACTTACTTGAATGTTATGGCTATGATTGTTTAAATGCACAGTATGTTAATAGCCCCAAAGAGTTAGTAGAAGGGCCCTCTAGAAACAGGACAAGCTGTTCTAGAATGGCTCAAGCTTCTTCAGTTCCCTTGGAGGATTCTCAGAAGTGCTAAGTGTAGTGTCTCAGTATACCTAAGAATCAAAGGGTAGGTGCTGTGTATGGAGGATAACCACTCACACTGACGTTCTTAGGCTACTCCATGTCTGTCCTTTGCTTGCTGACTTGTTTTGAATTTCTGCTATAGTGAAGTCACAGTTGTTGCTTTGTAAGATTTAATGTCATGATTGTACTTTTTGTTTTAATTTGTACTCTGGCCATTGTGGCTGATATTTTATACAGAAAATCTTCAGGATGAATACTATGAAGATTTAACTTCCTTAAAATTAAAAACATTTACTGATTTCTATACCAATGATATATTTATTTGTTAAGTTAGATATAAGCCATATAAAAGTTTTTTTTAATGACAAGAAAATACTGCAGTGAAATATCAGAGAAAATAAAATATAGGTTACATAAATAAAATATAAAATAAAATATAGACTACATTGGGTCCCAGTTTAACTTCCAGTATCACAAAAAACAGCTAAACAAATAAATAAGTAAAATTGCACTGTGGTCTAGAGTACTAGGCACTGAATCACACCTTCCAGCCCTGGTCACTACTTTTGAATTTATAAGAGTGTTTATGGCCTTATCTGTGGCCTAGCAAGTCTGCTCCTCCCTCGGGGGGGCGGGGGTGAAGGGAGAAGAAGCTCATGAGTTTATGTCAGAAACAATTCCTGTCCCCCTTACTAGGGAACCCACTTGGATACTGAGTTACCATGGGCTATGTCTGAGCAGGGGTTGTAGGTTATATCCATGCATGGTCCCTGGTTGGATAAACAGTCTCATAGAAGACCCCTGTGCTCAGATATATTTCAACCTTGTGGGGCTCCCTGTCCCCTCTAGGATATACTAATTCCTCCTTCCTTCATATGATTCCCTACACTCTGCTGAAGGTTTGGTTATGGGTCTCAGCATCTGCTTTGATACACTGCTAGGTAGAGTCCTTCAGGTGCTCTCTGTGGTAGGCTACTGTCCTGTTACTTGTTTTCTCCTATTTCCAATGTCCATCTCCTTTGTCCTTCTAGATGAGGATTGATCATCTTACCCCTGGACCTCTTTATCTTCTTTAGGTGTACATATTTTAGTATGTTTATCCTATCTTATAGGACTATATAAGTGAGGGTGGCCCATACCTTTAGTCCCAGCAGAGGCAGGAGGACTGAATCCTATGAGTTTGAGAACAGCCTGGTCTACATAGATAGCTCTAGGACAGCCAGGGCTGCAAGAGAAACCTCATCTCAAAAAACCAAGAGGTGAATGTTCCCTCTGAGCAAGAGATTTGTGTGTTCTGTGTGGAGTAATCTGTAGAAGGCATTATATCCTTTTGCTGGTGTTCATTTTATCACCCTTCCTGATTTTCTGCTTTCTTGATTTGTCCATTTTTAATAGATGGGATGGGAGACTCCAACTTTGGTAGAAAGTTATTTTTGCTGTCTTCTCTGTTTTTGCCTAACATGCTTGTATATTTCCTTGTGAGGTTCATCTGTGCCCTTGTTTTGTTTTTGGTACTTTGGTTTGTTCTACTTCTACACTTCTAGATTTGTTGCTACTCTTTAACTATTGGAACAAACATTTCTGAACATGGATGGATGAACAAAGTACTTCTTTCAGACTCTGCTTTTGATTCTTCTGAGAATATACTATAATTGTTGGATTGTATGGTACCTGTACTGCCGTACTGTAATCCACCTAGACTGTGCCACTTCAGGCTTGCATATCTGTTGTATACAGGAACTTTTTCTCAACATCTTCACTAACGCCTGTTGTTTTATCTTCATAGTGAGGTGATAATGACATTGACTTGGCATCTTCCTGCTGAGCAGGTTATGTGGGTTCTATGCTCCTGCCTTCACTCCTTTCTGTGCTTGCTCGTTTGTTTTGACTGCCAGTGCCACAGGCTTATTACTGGAGCTTTGCAGTGCATTTTATACAAGCCTCCAACTTTGTTTTCTTTCTAGATAGTTCTGATTATTGTCCTACTCACTGTTTTCTTGTTGTGAAGAGATACCATAACCAAGGTAAGCATTCAATTGAGGGCTTGCTTACAGTTTCAGAGGGTCAGTCTGTTATCATCAGGCAGGGAATATGGCAGCACACAATGTCTCTGGAGTAGCTGCTGAGAGAGCTACATCCAGATCTGCAATCAGAGAGTCAAGAGAGCCACTGTTTTTGACATGGGCTTTTAAAACCTGGAAGCCCACCCCTAGTGACCCGCTTTTTCCAACAAGGCCAATCTCTTCAAATACTGCCACTCCTTGGTGACTAAGCATTCAAGTATATGAGCCTATTGGGGCCTGTAGCTGGTCCTTGCTACTTTGTGGTTTGTTTTTTTCCACCCTTTATTCCTCCCATCCCCCACTTTCAGTTCCTATCACTAGATAGGAGAGAAAGGATAGAGGGGGAAAAGAGAGAGGGCTCCAAATCTTTATTTCTTTTTCTTTTATTTCTTCTTTGACCACAGCTACTAACAACCTTCCCTCTAAAGAACCAACAACCACCCACCCTGCTTATCGGGACTCTAGCATTTATATACCCTCTGAAATGTTCCCAGAATTCCAAATGTCACACAATTGCAGAAATTTTCTGCAGCTGGCAAAACCATGCCTCTACTAGAGCATGAGGCAAATCATAGTCAGCTGCTGCAGACAGTCCAAAGCAGCCCCCTATCCCTACAGCTGGGATTAAAATGAAAGCACATTCTTATACTATTTCTGTGTTTTTAAAAGAAACCAAAATTTCAGAACAATCACTTCAGGGACCATTTTTTCCTTTTTTAAATTCTTCATGAATTTCACATCATGTTCCCCAATCTCACTCATCTCCCTGTCCCTTTGTACCTGACCTCTGCCCTTACAACCCCCCCCAAAATAAAAGGAAAATAATCTCTGCTGTGTCACAGAGAGTCTCACAGTATACCCTTTTGTCCTCGCTTCTTTACTTGAAATGTTCATTGTAATGAGTCATTGGTCCTATTTCAGGCCTTTGGCTTCTGCTGCCCCATCCTATCTGCTACTGGATCTTCACCGAAACTTCTTGAAAATATCCTGTTGTTGTCCTGGGTCATGGAGAATCCTGTAGCTTTGAATCTGTAGAACTGGTCCCTTCATTTGCTCCAGCAGTTCATAGTTGGGGTAGGCTAACTCAAAGCCCTGGATCTGGGTCTGAGTGATAGCAGAGCTTTTCCAAACCCACTAATAAGAGTGAGATCTCTAGCACTGCCCTGGCTAATTCACCCAATGCCACAGCTGGCAAGGGGCAGAGGCAGCCATGGGTTGGGTCACCCGTGCCCACACCATTAGGATGAGCTATATTATGCCAAGGTGAGGTTCAGGGCCAGTTCTCCACAGCTAGCTCATCGCCAGCCCCCAACCAGGGTCAGCTCTACTGTGCTGCCCAGGTTGAGGTACAGGGCTGGGAGCCATTCCTATTCAAACTATCGCAATTATGGATTCTTTAAGATTCTATGTGACATTTAAGATGAGTTTTTTTCTACTTTGGGAAAAAAAGTCTTTGGTTTTGTGACAGATTGCCTTAAATCTGTGGAAGACAAGTGGAAATAGAAATGTTGGCAGTAATCTTTGATGTACGCAGCTTGCATGTCTGTATTCATTCATCCTCTTCTTTGGTTAATTCATATATATTCTATTCCTTTTTATGTTATTTTCTCATTGTTTTGGTACATAAAATTGCAATTGATTTTTTTAAATGTTTACCTATCTTGGTGTGGGGCTGCATTCATTTTTGGTTTTGTTTATATCTGAACATTTTAGGATTTTCTTCCTATAAAATTGTATAATCTAAACAATTCCTTTCTTTCTGTTCCTCACCCACATACCTTGGCACTGGTTACTAATATTATATAGAAGAGAATTGATAGAAATGTGCTTGAGTTTTTGAGGATTGACTCTTGGGTCTAATGCCTGCGTGCTGAGTAGCACTGCCACTTGAGTTCTCTCTCTCTCTAGCCCTGTGCCTACTCCATTTATAATTCTCTGTCAGAAGTCGGCTCATTTGAGTCTTGCTTTTTTTGTTTTGTTTTGTTTTTCTTCTTGTTTTTAGTCTCAGTAAAAGTTTCTCAATTTTGTTGGTCTTTACAAAAAAATGATATCTATCTATCTGTCTTTCAATGATTTATCTTCTTTGGGGCTGTAAGATGGCTCAGTAGTTAAGTGTGCTGGTTGCTTTTCCAGAGGACTTAAGTTCGGTTTGCAACACCCATGTCAGGTAACTCACAACTGCTTGAAACTCCAGACTGGGGGAGGCAGTACCTTTTTCTGGCCTGTGATGGCAGGTGTACACACACAAAAACTAAAACTCTTTTACAAAGTTTAGTGTGTGTGTGTGTGAGAGAGAGAGAGAGGTGTTTGTATATGTGAGAGAGATAGAGAATAAGAATGCATAGAGTCGTGAGGAGGGTGTTGAATTTCCTGGGACCCAAGTTAAAAATAGTTGTGAGATGCCCAGTATGGGTGGTGGGAATCAAATTCATACCTTTTTCAAAAAAAAAAAAAAAATCACAGTGCTCCTAACCATTGAGCCATCTCTTTAGTCCCTGATCTTTTGATTTAATTCATTTTCTATTTCATTATTCTCACCCTAATTATTTAGATGATTATTATTTGGACAAAGTCTTTCTTTATTGCCTAGATGTATCACAAAATCAAAATCTTCATTTTTATGTTGAAAGTATGCCTAGCTTTTTTTTTTTTTTAATAGAAGCATGTGTTGTTGCTATAATGTAAATTTCCTCTCTTGCTTTCTATCTCATACTTGTTAGGACCAATGAAATGATGATGCACACAGATTTTATGTGAAAGAGGTTTATTGAATGGAGATGGAGAGAGAGAAGGAGAGAGTGAGACATGATGGGGGAAGGGAGAAGGCGCCCTGACAGAGAAAGGGAAGAGAGCAGGAAAGCAAGAGAATAAGAGGTCAGGAGCAACAAAGTGGCAGGTTGAGTTGATCCTTATATGGAGCCACTTAACCATGCCTGTGACACATGATGACATCATAAGTTGCTAGGCAACCCAGAAGCAGGCTGCCTAAATACTAACATTCCTCCCCTTTTTCTATAATTAAAAAATGAGGAGCTTGGGCTGCTTCTCATGTAAGGCAAGTTAAAGTATATAAATGTAGGTTGGTTGGAAGCAGCTCTTGGTTGCCATGCAAGGGGTTAAGAGAGAGAAAAAAATAATAGCAACAAAATGTCCAGATTACATGGTCAAGAGGAAGAGGGGAAGCCCCTGCCCTGGAAAGTTCAGGGTAGAGGGTTGCCAGTAGACAGTTGCCAACTACACAAGGCAGCAGGTAGGGACTGAGGAATGCTGGGAGAACCTGCAGCTGCTTGTCCTGGGCCTGAAGCACACCATTCCAGCCTTTTTTAAGTGAATAATGGGCAGAGATTCTCTTCTGGCTACTTCCTGCTGATACTGGGAGTCCTGTAGAGAGGTCAAAAGACTGAAATACTGGCCAAGTCCAGGAAGAACAGGCTGTTCGATTCTGTCTAGGCTCTGTGAGAACATCCATGGCTGGGAGGAAAAGTGCAGGTCCAGCTTAATGGAAGTCTTTGAGGTCAGACTGGAACACCTGTGGTAGCTGCTTTGACAGTATTGTGCCGTGGATATAGGAAACACCTGGGTCTGGCAGGATCCTGGAACATATATATAGGCAGAAGACAAAGTTAAGTAAGTTATGGAGAAAATTCCTGTAGGTGCACATTTAAAACATTTGGGAGAGGGAATGGAGACTGAAGGAGAGACTTGACCATGGGAGCCTCCATTTACCTGAAGGAACTCCATTTACCCAATCACTGGCAGTAATCAAAAAGGCTTTGCTTTGATCTGTCATCTAAGGAAATTGAGGCCAAGTTTGGTTACAGAGGTGTGTAAGATTAGAGGCCCTTAAAGCAGGAGCTAGGTGTAGAAAATCTCCAGAAAACATCCCAGAGGGTAATCTGGAGGAACAGATGAATGGACTGTTCCCATTGGGCAAGCAGGAGTCAGTGACCTGTCAGGGCGTCCCAAGAGCAGGGTTTGCCTCAGTAGAGTAGTATGGTACAACAGCTCATCAGCATTGGCCCAAGACCAAGGACACAGTTGCTAGTAGCAGACACAATTTACCTAGCTAGGATTTCGTAGTGTGAAGAGGAGGGAGAGAAACCGTGCCAGTAGAGGGAAAATCTTACCCAAGGGAAAAGAAGGTTCTAGATGAAGGATTTGGATGTAGGTTGGCAAGTGATAGGAAGTGTTTGCTCCAACGAGAAGTGAAGACTCACCAGTTGGCTGGTGTTGGGTGTAGGAATGTAGCAATCAAGTAGCCAGGAACAGGAAGTGTCAAGGGAAGGGGAGGAATCCCACCCTCTGAGATAGGCAATAGTACTTATCTGGAGCCCAGCTGACCTGAGAAGTGGATTCAGGTGGATTTCCTGCAGCTTACAAGAATTACTTTTAAGTTTTACAAAGGAGATAAAACTTTAGACATGTTAGCATCACAATTGTAATCTGCACTGAGATAAACATTATAGAAAAGGCAGTAGAAATACACATTTGTTTAACAGAATAAGTGTTCTTTAAGGTGCGCTCTGAAAAGGCAGAAGCCTTTGGTGAAGTAGAAGGGACAAAAGCTCACTTGTCTTAACCTTTAGTATGATTACACATTATGGAGAGTTAAAGGAGATTTAAAATCTTGAGCTTGGAACCATGATAGTGTGTGATATAGTGGAATGTGTTTGTATTAGAGTTAGATTAATAAATCAGAGCTCTATTGATAAAGGTCAAAGCTCTGGACAGTCAGTATAACAGTAGCATAGCAACAGGAGGAACCATTAAGCATTTTTACCTCTTTAGGATACCTTAAATCACTGTAGACCTTGCAACCTCTCTAACTTGTATTTATCAACCTTAAAACACTTTCTTAGACCCTCAAACATTTATAACTTGTGTTTACCAACCTTAAAACACTTTCTTAGAATTCAGATCATAGGCAGCTCATGGCAGGAGAAACAGGATTTATTAATTTAGGAATTGACAAATGCATAGGCAATTACATGTACTTTTAAATTAGCTTAATTTGAATAGACCTTTATAACTTTGAAATTTTAGCATCATATAAAAATTATTTTGAACCATGTATATAATACATTTATAAATGCATATGTGTATAGATTTATAAATGTTATAAAAACATAACTTTAAATATATTTTTAAAAATCTATACCCACTTAAAATGAGACTTGTTGGGCTGGAGAGATGGCTAAGTGCTTCAGAGCACTGTCTGCTCTTCCAAATGGGCCCGGGTTCAATTCCCAGCACCCACATGGCAGCGCACAACTGTCTATAATGCCAGTTCTAGGGGATCTGACACCTTAACTAATGCACATAAAATAAAATTAAAAAAAAAAAAACAGTAAAATGAGACTTGTTGCTTTTAGTCTAAAAGGAGATAAAATAAACAGTTAATTATGACCTAGGAAGTCTTATGAATGTAAACCCAATGAGCAAGTTATATATTGTTAGATACAACATTAAAATTTTTTTTTTCTTAAAAGCAGAGTGTACAGAAATCGGGAAGAAAAGATTTTTTTTAAAAACTAGGAAGTAGGGGCTTAGAGGTCAGAAATATTTTGAGAGCCAGTGTTTGGAGTGTACAGCTTGGAGTTTTGCAGGAGTGAGTGGGGGAGGGGCGAGCACAGGTGTGACTTCTCTATTTCAAAGTCAACATGGTGTCTCGCCATGTGCAGTGCACAACTGTGGCAGCACAGAGAGACTAGGTGCTTACTGGCAGGAAGGCTCTCCTGGCCTGAGTGCATGACATAGCTGATTGGAAGTCTGTGCAACTGAAAACCCTCCTCTGCAAGGCAGGTTTTCAGCCCGAGATTTAAAACCTTTAAAACCTTGCCCTTGAGGCCTGAGGTAGCAGCACAATCTAAAGCTATCTGTGTGTGCTCAGGGTCCCCAGCAGTGGCTTATCTAACAACAATAGTTTGGAAGTAAGCTGTGTCTGTGTGTGAGGCAGTAGGTTCAGCGTCTGGTGTGAGCATTTTAGTTTCCAGAAACCAATTTTGGTGCAACATGAGTGTTGGCCTTGTCCTGAGTGCTTGGAGCACATGTCAGGATGCCATGTCTGGGCAGCTGGAAGCAGAGGGACAGGTGCGTGAAATAAGGTCAGGGAAGTTGAGAAAAAGTGTAAGTTTTAAGACTCTGTGGTTCAGTGGTAGAATTCTCACCTGCCATGCAGAAGGCCCAGTTCCAATTCCTGGCCAAAGCACCAATGTTAGGACCAGTGAAATGATGGTGCATACAGATTTTATATGAAAGTGGTTTATTTGATGGAGATCAAGAGAGAGAGAAGGAGAGAGTGAAGCATAACAGGGGGAATGGAGGAGCTGTCCAGACAAAGAAAGGGGAGAGACCAAGAGAGTGACAAAGTGGCGGGTTGATCCTTTTATGGAGCAACTTAACCACACCTCCCAGCTGTGACACCTGGCAGATGATGCCTGATGACATCGTAGGTTGCCAGGCAACCCAGAAGCAGGCTGCCTAAATACTAACAATACCTTTTTTTTTCTTCTTTCATCCATTGATTTCTAACTCTTTTTCAGTGGGTAGGAGAGTAGTGTCATGTTACATGTATTGATGGAGTCCATTCTCTGCTTTCTCCATATGGGTCTCACCAATCAAAATTCAGGTCATCAAGCTTAACAGCAACTGCTTTATCTGCTGAGCCATTTTGACAGACCTATCTGTTTACTTTTAACTTACAGTGTATTTAAAGTAGGTATCTAAGGCTGGACCAATGGCTCAGGGATAAGAGTGTGTGTTGCTTTTCCAAAAGGACCAAGTTCAGTTCACAGCACTCAAATTGAACTGCTCACAACCTTTAACTCCAGCTTCAGGGTTATTGGTCTCTTTGGGCATCTATACTCCCATGCACATATCTACACCCACCTCCCAATACATAAATAAAAATAATAGAAGTAAATTTTTTTGCAATGGGTCTTATGTTTTTCATTGGTGTTTTTATATCATTCATCTTTTTTTCTTATTTTTATGAAACATATAACATTGATAGGAATGATTTTCAGTTATATTTGGATTATTGTCAAATGTGCAGCTATTTATATTCATTTTCAAAGGCTTCTGTTTAACTATATTTTACTGTTTTGAATATTTAATGATATATCAGTAGTACTTAGATTTTAATTGTCTTACTATTGCCCTGGATTTCACAGTGTATATTAACTAAATTCCCCTTAAGATCACACATGTCTACTCATGGCCCAAGTGATTTCAAGGAAAATGCCTCTTCCTTTCTCACATAGCACTCAGTACATGAGTTGTTCTTCTAGACAGTTGCCTTCATGTGAATTAGGAATATGAGAAAATATTTTGTTACATTTATTTATGTTTCTGCATGTAGACCCAACCATCTGACTTGTATATTTTCTTTCTGCCTGAAGAGAGTCATGTAGTTTCTTCAGGCAAGGCCAGTCTACTATAGGTGAGTTCCTTAGGCTTTTGAACTTTTTATTTCTCCTTAACTTTTTTGTTTTTCCTCAAGACAGGGTTTCTGTGTAGCCCTGATTGTCCTGGAACTCACTCTGTTGAGCAGGCTGGTCTCAAACTCAGACATCTGCCTGCCTCTGTCTCCTGAGTGCTGGAATTAAAGGTGTACACCAGTTCTTCACTTTTGAAAGATTAAGTTACTGAGTGTGCATCCTAAGTGTGTGGATTTTTCTTCCAGTGTTCTAAGTGTACTTTATTGTTTTCGTGCTTGCATGGTTTCTGAGAGAACCATTTTAATTCTTTTCCTTCCTATTCAGATTAGGCATGTGGAGAGATGCAGTGTAGAAAATAGCTTATGGTAGGGAGTTTTGTTGGGATGTTCTGTGTGTGTGTGTTTATGTTAGGGGTAGTACTTATTTTCTTTAGTCTCAGAATAGTGATGCCAGTACAAAGGTCTTATTGCCTTTTTACTACACTGGGAGGTATTGAAAAACCTCAGAAAAACAAAAATGAGGAATATTTTGTTAATGTCCTCATTGGCTGGAATTTCTGTTGGTCTGACTGTACAGTGGAAGTTCTCTCAGTTAATGATCCCATATTTCTCAGTCTTGGTGTCTGAGCTGGTGTGAGTAGGGAAGACTGGATCACCCACTCCAAAAGGATACACCTTTGTGAAGGTGTTTTTGTTTGCATTCTTGTCAGAGCTTTTACTTAAAGAATTTTCTTTCTTATGAGTTACTTTTTGTCATGAATTGGAAAACAATTCAGAATTACTGTTAATTGAAGCTTTGTGAATTTGTGTGGCATCTAAATGCATTGGTTAGTCACTGGTGTGCCTATAAAGTAAAGTGTACAGTGGTCCACTTAGCAGACAGCTCCTTTTTTCAGAAGGAATACTTATGCTGTTAAGGTCATCAGGCATCCATCATGTACAAAATCATTGGGAAAAAAAACCACATTTGTTGTTGTTGTTGTTGTTGTTGTTGTTGTTGCCTGTCTCCTCACTTTTGCCTTTAGACCTTACAGCTGGGCCTCCTCTTTGAGTAGAGGGGCTTCTGAAGAAGCATGTAAGTAAAATATGAAGATCATGGCTGTTGGGCCCCTTAGTCTTCTGAACTAAGCTATGCTCAGCAATCATTTATTGAACACCCAGTATGTGCCAGGCCCTGTGCTGAATTTTAGTAAAACCCAGGTCAGTTAATCCTGGTCAGTGTTTTCATAAGAAAAGGCAAAAACATCACCAGAATTGAATACCAAATGCTATGGCAAGCCTGGTGATGTGAGTCAGTGGTAAAACACTTGCCTGGTATGCACAGGGCACTTGGTTTCATCCCCTGTGTCACAACAGAAATTACACCTTGTTATACCTCAGGTAACTTTGGATAGATAGAGGGTAAGAAAGTAACATTGGAGAACAGTTCTGAATGGAGCACAAAGATCATCACAAAGAGGGCATTGGAAAGAATGAAAAAGAGTCTAGACATGAGTGTAGTAAGATAGTCTACAACTGTGTCCATAGAGAAGCTCAGGAAGCTCTTAAGTAGTTCAGATCCCTGGAGGTGTTTCTGCTCAGATCTCACCCCACTCCCCAGGCTAGCAAGCCAGCCTGTAGTACACTGGCAGGTGTTTCTGACCCTTAGCCAAAGGATCCCAAATTACCTGTTCTTATCATCTGATCTCAGCAAGATACCTCCTAGCTTTTTATTACTTTATGGAACCAAGTGTCGTAGTTTATTTTCCTTGCTTTTTGCCTCCCCCTCCAAAAAAAAGAAAAACCAGCTTGTTTAGGCCCTTGCTTTTGAGTGGCCCATCCAGGCCTGTTACCTCTGTCTAAAACACTTTTGGATTCCAAGCATTTGTACTGCTTGACTGTCTCCCCTCCTCAAGTCTCTCAGAGCCCTCTAGGTTAGAGGATGTTCTGTGCTATGCCAATGGACTGGTGGAGTCACTGCCCAGCTCTTTGCACATTGAAATGGGTCTAGCTGGTGGGATTTGGCGTAGTCTTAGTAAATATAGGAATCCATCTTTGCCCTCACCAAATGCTTCTTGCAGGCCAGGCAGTGTACTCATCAAAAACTCTGGGGTAGGTATTTCCAGATTTCAGATGAAAAAACTAAAGCACAAAAGATTGAGTGATATGCCTGAGGTCACACAGCTACTAAAAGGGAGGCTGAGACATACGATCAGTTTCTGTTTACCTTTCATTGATCATGCTCTCAAAGTAAAGCCAGGAAAGACTTGCAGGTGCACTCACAGCCCCTCCTTTCCTCATCATTTTCACCCCATTATGTCATCATTTCTCATCCCCTAACCAGCAGCTTCAGCAAATCCTTGCCTTGCTGATCATCACTGTGTTGCCACAACAGACCTTTCTAATAAACTGATCAGATTGCCTTCTCCCGGCGTGGCACCCTTCTGGCTTCCTTGCCTTTTCAGGATATTAATCACAGTTACCTCTGTTGTAGCCTCTACTGTTTACATCTAATGAGTCACCCTCAGACTCTGTTCCCCCTTTTCCTCCATCTTATCATCACCTTCAGGAGGAAATTCCCCTGAGGCTCTCACAAAATCCACTGATCATTTATGCATCACAAAGAATGAGATTACCAGGCATCCTTCCTAATACTATGTTTGTGGCTTGCCCAGGGCATGGTCCACTCACCCGTTTTAGCAATACTTGACTCTACCAAAGGAATGCAGACAGTATTGTCCAGGACTGGGGCACCGGGCCAGGATCTTTTTTTGTTTTTTCAAGACAGGGTTTCTCTGTGTAATCTTGGCTCTATAGACCAGGCTGGTCTCAAAATCAGAGATCCGCTTTCCTCTGCCTCCCAAGTCCTGGGATCAAAGGCAGGATCCTGGGCCAGCATCTTAATGCCCCATCTTCTTATGAAGTGCCTTTGATTTAGGAGAAGGCAGACATCAAAATGCCAGGCTACAAGTCAGTCTTGGCAATCTGCTATGGCAGGTGAAGGAGGGAGGAGGCCAGATCCCAGTGTGTCAAGTGGGAGGCTCACCTTGGTCCTGGGTTGGAGCTTGAGTAGCCAGAGCAAAACAGTGGCAGCTTTTCTGGGACAGTGGCATCTGGGCTGAGGCTTGGGAATGTGTGTACCTGATGAGATTCCAGAGCTTGGACAGGGGTGAGTAAGGGAGAAAAGAAGAGAGGTTGGAGAGCTGCAGACCAGAAAGAAAGGTCTGTGTGACCAGGCTTGCTGAGCAGGAAGAAATGGTCTATATTTCTCTAGGATGTCATGGGGTATGGAAGGACTTTGACTTATCTGAAAAGTAGTGGAAAGCTACCTCAGCATTCTAAATAAAGATCACTTGGGCTGCTGTGAGGAATAGTACTGATTGGTGTGAGGCCCAGATCCCAGTGTGGATTCCAGCATGACAGACAATCAGCTGTGTGAATGGCACAACTCTTCCAGGACTTTCTTAGGTATCAAGCAGAGAAGGTCCTAGGGTAACCAGGTGAGTGCAGGAAGCTGCCAGCAACTTGGTACTCAGTAAATACGCATTGCTGACTGGCCCACTGACTGTATCCCACCCCCTTTCTCTGGCCTTTCAGGGCCCAGGCCAGTTTGATGATGAGGTTGGAATGACTTATTCCCTGGAAATGAGAATAAGTCAGCACTCCATTTTCATAGCAAAAGCAAAATCCTTCTAGCTCTTGAGATCTGTGTTGCTCTTTGCACAGCTCTAAGAGTTGAGAGTTAACAGTGCTTCCAAACTGATTTGACAATGTTGATCAGTATAGTGTCTAAGGAGACCAAGCTACAGCTCTTACAGGTATGAATCACATTTAAAGAATGATTAGACAGAAATGTTAGAAGTGGCTCAGTTGTCTGAAGGCATCAGAAATCTTTGGTTAATGGTCAACCTACATGTGTTGCCTTCCTAAGTAAACCTTCACTCCAGCGTTTGTGAGATCTGCTCCTCATGGACATTGACTTGTGGGAACCACACACCTCAAGGTTTCAGTCACAATTTGTCTGTCTGTAGTTGAACTACGCAGGTATACAGAATATTAATTTTGATATGTGATTAGAACTTTTTTTTTGTAGGCTTTACCACCAGCACCTGTTCAGAGTCACACAAATAAGCCTCAGGCATTCAATGCATCTCTTCAAGATCATATTTACCCGAGCTGTTTTGGGAACACTCCAGACTGGAATAGTTCTAAATTTATAAGTCTTTGGGAATCAGAAATGATGAATGATAAGAACTGGAACCCTGGCACTTTCTTGCCAGATACAATTTCTGGTAAGGAATTCATTAAAACTTTCTTAAGGTTTTAAATGCCCTGAGCCGAGTACCCTGAGTCATCATTGCACTCCCCGGTGGCAGGCCGCCAGCCCTGGCATCCCACCCACCCTTCCACGTCTGTACTGATGGATCTGCTGCATTGATTAACAGAGCTAACACTGGCTCCAGTCTACCTGCCCGCACAGTGAGCCACATGGTGCTGCCCAGCTACAGAGGATCTAGTCTCCAGGGTCTGTGTCTGGCCTTTAGTTCTCAAATAGTGGTGACTACCAGACCTTAGCTCGGTGCATGAGGGCAAGGAGATAGTGATACATCCACTTAAATGCTGTGACTCAAGTGCCTATTTGCAAGTTTCTGTAGTGACCCTAAAGGGCTCTCTCCCCTCTAACAAGCACTGTCTCCCTGGCTGCCTCAGTTGTTGAGGCTCAGCTGTCACTTCAGTCTTAGGTCCAGGAGTACCTGGAGGGACTGGTACCCACACCTTTCTGTCTTCAGATGGCCGGAGTGCCTTTTGGGTTACCCCACCACCCAGCTTCTCAGAACAGAAGCTAGTCCTGACATCCTGATCTACGCCCGAAGGGATTTCTAGCTGTGTGACCTTAGGCAAGTTGCTTAGCCTTTCTGAGCCTCAGTTTCTTCATCTTTAGGATGGGAATAATACTTACAACCTCAAGAATGGGTTTCAAGGCATCCAGTGACACTGGAAAGCACCTAGCACGGAATTGGCACATAATAGGTGCTCAATAAACCTTCTATAGAATAAAAGCATCATCCCAGAGGAGTCCTGGCTTCAATAGCAGCCCCAGTGTCAGCATGTTCTTTAGGGATTTTTGCTGAGTGCTGTTTTGTTTAGAAGCCTTAATTTCCCCATTCTTCTCCAAAGGAAGTGATATATTAGGGCCAGTGCTCTCAGAAACAAGACCTGAAGCCCTTCCACCTCCGCCCAACAATGAAGCTCCTGCAGTTTCAGATATCAAAGAGAAGAAGAATGCTGCAAAAAAGAAGTGTTTATACAATTTCCAAGATGCTTTTATGGAAGCAAATGAAGTTGCCATGGCAAACACAGTCGCCATGGCCACCTCCTCAGCCACATCCTCTGTGTCATGCACAGCCACTACAGTGCAGTCTAGCAGCAGTCAGTTCAAGGTGTCATCCAGAAGACCGCCTTCCATAGGTAAGAGCCCTGAGGGCCTTGCAGCCTCTCACTTCTTCCACCGCCCATGTTGTTACTGTTTAGGCCTCTAGAGGTAGAAGCACCTTCTGAAAGTGCTTGTGCACAGGAACATGCCCTGTGCGTTCTGGTCAGAATTTTAGCTGCCATCAAAATACCCTTGGGTTGCCAACCTCTGCGTCTTGCCTCCAGCCTCTGTCTTCTGTAATGAGCATAAATGATTGTTTTCCAGGCACAGCTAACTGCTGAGCAAAAGAGGATTTGTGCATGCCAACAAGTTTAATCTGCTAGCACTTGTATGGATCACTTATTAACAATTAGAAGGGGCCTCAAAGCAAAGAAATGTTTATAGAGGCTTGGGCCAACTGTCTTAGGACATGGGAGCTAGTTGGTATCTCATCAACCAAAGTTGAACCAGTTTGAACATCAGAAAGAATCACGATTGTACTCCTTACTGAAGGCATGAAAAAGAATGTGATAAACCTTGGCACTCAAAGTCAGGAATCCCTGGGGATGTTCAGAGAGCCTCCTAAGGTTGAGAAACTCCTTTACAAAAGCGTAGATAAAGTAGAAAGTTATTGTGCTTCAATCAGCAATATGTTGTCTGATACAGGTCAGCCTAATCAAGGAGTATTTTTGTGGTGGCAGTGCTGTTGTTGTGGGGGAAAAAAAAAGCAACTTAAGAAAGAAGTGGTTATATTCATCCTGCCAGGGAAATCAGTGAAACAACTGGTCACATGGCATCCATAATCAGGAAGCAGGGAGCAATGAATATATGCAGATGCTCAGCAAAATGTCTTCAGAGTATATAGTCCAGATTCACCTGTCCAGAAAATGGTTCCACTCACAATTCCCCATATCAATTAAATTTCCCATATCAATTAAAACAGTCAGAATAATCCTCCATAGGCAAGCCCACAGGCCTATCTTCTAGATGATTTAATCAAAAGGAGTGGTTTGTTGTTGTTCAGGGGAGGTGGAAGATGAGACAGAGTCTCTCAAGGCCGGCCCCTTGCTTCATCCTTCCAAGGCTTGTACCATAGTAACAAGCTAAGTAGATATCCCTACATCTATGTGGGGGAGAGCATGCACACACCAGAGTGGTCAGCCAGATCCTCACACTTACTAGATAAACATGCTGTCATTGAGCCACATCTCTTGTCCTTCAGGGAATATTAAGAACATAACATTTTCCTAGAGGCTGACCCATTATGGAATGACTATGCAAACCTCCTTTGGAGGACTCTGGGAGCCATAAACCTGGCAGATATCAAATGGAACAAAGGGCATCAATCTCCATCTAGCTTACCTTTATGAGATTTCATTCTGAAATAGTTCACCCAGGTGTGATAAGATAAACCACACTGGTGGACAGCTGGCTTCTTTAGAACTGTCTGTCTTGTAAAACAAATAGTTCAGCAGAAGCTGGATTAGTTGGAGAAGCTATGATGAAAATTAGGAGCTCAGATTCAGATTACATGTGGAATTCGAGCTCCAGGCCCGTGAATGCTGGTGTCCACAGTGGAGAAAGCACAGGTTGTCTGCAACCCTCTCTGGTCTCAAGAGCTCAAGCTGATGTCAGGACCAGATCTGGTGTATGTGGGAAATAAAGTAAATAAGACTAGTCAGGCTGAAAATGAACAGGTGGCGCTCTGAATTCTTTCAAAGTTTCTCTAGGTCTGAACACACACACAAAGAGGGGAAAGAAATGTAATCAAAGGCAATATGAATGTTTGTTTTCTTCAGCCAGTGGCAGTCTCTCTTATATCTCTACATGCAGGTGATGTTTTTCATGGCCTTAACAAAGAGGACCACAGACATTCAGCACCTGCTGCTCCAAGGAACAGTCCGACAGGCCTGGCCCCACTCCCAGCCTTGTCTCCTGCTGCACTCTCTCCAGCCTCCACACCTCATCTTCCAAACCTTGCTGCCCCATCATTCCCCAAAACTGCAACCACAGCCCCTGGGTTTGTGGATACACGCAAGAGCTTCTGTCCTACCCCTGTGGCACCCCCGCCCTCCACAACAGATGGCTCCATCAGTGCCCCTCCCAGTGTCTGCAGGTGAGCCACAGAGCCCAGGTGTCCATGAGGAGGGTTGGGAGCCATGCTCCACTAACATAGCTACAGACTGAGTTCTGGGTCAAGGCAGGTAATAAGTCCAGTGCAGAGGAAAGAAACCTCACCAACAAAAGCCAAGGCTGTGGATTTGGAGAGGCTCCAGTCTCAACCTCAGTCTTCAGTTTTTCAGAAGAAAAAACAATGGCCCAGTTGCCAAGACCGGGGTCAGGGATGCTAATCGTCTCCATGGGTGGGTGGCATTAAGGGTGTGGTGTGCCTTGCTTGTTTTTGAAGTTATATTTGCTATACATTGGGTAGACTCTGCAGAAAATTTACAAGATGTAATTTTATTATTATTATTAAAGATCATTTCTGTTCCTTTGAACTTACCTGTTAAAAGCATGTCCTTCCTAATCCCCATTATGGAACCAGTGGTCTCAAGGAAGTCAGAAAAGTCATATGTTCATCCAGTGGCACTGTAGGTGTGCTGTGACTGCTGAACATATGTCTGCCATATCTCCTAACTGAACCCAGTCACTACACTGTCTTGGCTGAAGGCACATGATTCTCTGACCCCAGAGTCATGCGCTCTCTTTGCTGCCTTGGTCTGAAAAATTAACAAAACAGCAGGTGGGCATGAGGAATGATTAGGGCCTCCAGGGTGTCTGCTTGCTGATGAGCTGTGTGTGGTTTTGCAGTGACCCTGACTGTGAAGGCCACCGCTGCGAGAATGGTGTCTATGACCCGCAGCAGGATGATGGGGATGAGAGTGCAGATGAGGATAGCTGCTCCGAGCACAGCTCCAGCACCTCAACTTCCACCAACCAGAAGGAGGGCAAGTACTGTGACTGCTGCTACTGTGAGTTCTTCGGACATGGTGGGGTAAGTGCATACGGTCGGTGTGCTGTGACCTGACAGTCTGTGTGAGGGTGTAGACCTTAAGAGTTACAGACAGTTGTGAGCTGCCATGTACCTGCTGGGAATTGAACCCCAGTCTTCTGGAAGAACAATCAGTGCTCTTTACCATTGAGCCATCTCTCTAGTACCCTAGGTGGGTTGTTGTTGTTTTGTTTGTTTGTTTGTTTGTTTTTAAGTCATGTGAGTAGGATTAGAAGGGGACTTATTAGGAATAAGGGTCTAGAGGAAGTATAAGGAGAATGATAGGATAACAGAGTGAATATGATCAAACTATGTAAATGTATAAATTTTTATAGGCATTTCCAGGTTGTGCTTCGATAAAGAAACAGGATTTCATTACTCACTCCAGGTTTTCTCTTATCACTGTATTTTTGTTGTTGGTAGTGGTTTTTGATTTTTGAGGCAGGGTCTTTCTCCATTTTCTAGGATGACCTTGATCTAGTTATATGGCCAGGCTGGTCTTGAACTTGCAGAATCTCTTATGCTTTGGCCTCCTCAGTACTGTGTTTATAGAACTGAGTCGCCTGTCTATTGCTTCATCTTTGTATTTGTTTATGAGATTTTAAATAGTCAATGAAGTAGGTTGTTAACTAAACCTCACCATAATTTGGCTCATGCAGTTTGTGGATAGTGTGAACCCTCTTGTTGGATGTACAAAACATAGTACTATACTACATACTTGAACAATTCTCCAGACCAGGCACTATGGTCCCTAGGGAGGGGAACCAGGAAATGAAGGAGCATATATGTGTTTTACTTCCTTTGTTCTATCTCCATTTTCTAAAAATATGTGTAAGTATGTGTGCTTTTTTTGGTTTTGTTTTTGTTTGTTTGTTTATTTTTTTGTTTTGTTTTGAGACAGGGTTTCTCTGTGTAGCCTTGGCTGTCCTGGACTCACTTTGTAGACTAGGCTGGCTTCGAACTCACAGTGATCTACCTGTCTCTGCCCCCCTGAGTTCTGGGATTACAGGTGTATGTCGCTGTACTGGGATTTCTGCGTGTGATTCTTAATAGTAAGGATGGTGGCAGTAGGACTGAGAGTCAGGTATTTTCCTGTTTGTTTCTCATTTAACACTGAAAAGGAGAGTAAAGATTGATGAAGCGATTCAGTACAGAGATTTATCAGCATCAAAAGATAATTCCCAAGTTAGGGATTTAGCTCAATAGCTCAGTGATAGAATGCTTGCCTAGCCAATTATGAAGCCCTTGGTTTATTTAGTCCCCAGCTCTGGTGGTAGGGATGGTAATCATACTGTACTAAGTAAAAGTAGACATAAAAATGTGTGTATTGCTTTTCAGATTAAAAAAATCTATTTGTATATATTTTGCTAGATTTTCACAAGTGTATACCAATTGAAAGGTAGTTACCAAAACTCAGCTTTTAGGTTACATGGTGATAATTTCCTTTATTTTTGTTTTATAGTGATTATATTTAAACATTTAAGTATATATTAAATATAATTATTATATAAGTATATATTATTTAAGTAGTTTTTGATAATATGGTTATTTTTAGATATATGCTCTGAAATTTGTTACATTCAAAGTTGTTAAAACTTGAGGCCTAATTTAGTATATTTTTACCTTAGCCTCCAGCTGCACCAACAAGTAGAAATTATGCAGAAATGAGGGAAAAACTTCGTTTACGGCTGACCAAGAGGAAGGAAGAACAACCTAAGAAAATGGAGCAGATCTCAGAACGGGAGGGTGTGGTTGACCATCGGAGAGTGGAGGATTTGTTACAGTTTATAAACAGCTCAGAGGCCAAGCCAGTTAGTAGTAGTCGGGCAGCCAAACGAGCAAGGCACAAGCAGAGAAAGGTAAGTGACAGAAGGCAAGGGCTGCTTGATATGCTTGCCCTGCTGGGTTCTCTGCGAACCCCTTTTCTGTCTCAGATGGCCTGAAGTAGAAGCTTTTTCACTTTATGTCTTCTTCCAGAGTGAGTTTGTAGTAGACTTCATGCAGGCTATCCTGGCCATTGGGACAGCAGACCCTCCACTTTTATAGGTACCTTCCTTCCAAAGAGACAGCAGGAAGAGCTTTTGTGATGTGGAATAGATGGGAAGAGATGCCTTTGCTAGGAGACAGAGCTCTGGCCTACAGTGCCTGCATGCGTTTTTCCAAGCCAAACCTCCCACATTCCTGTTTTGACCCACAGGCCCATCAACCTGAAGAATAGTTCATAGCAACAGCATTGTAAAGGGTAAGGTTAGGCAGCTGTCCTTGGTGGAAACTTCTGAGTAATTTTCACCTCCCCAGAGGGCATAACATGTTAACAGAAGTAGACACTACTTGTTCAGTTTGGGGCTGTGAGAGGACTTGGTCTGTGGTCTAGTACCATTAAAAAAAAAAATGAAATCATCACTTGGTGAAACTTCTTTCCATCAAGTTGGAAAGCAGAAATGCATTGGGGCCAGTTTGCTATGTGATGCTGAATATTTCTGAAAGTCCTTTGCTTTTATGCAGTTCAACAGATATTGAGACTTTGTCTGCTAGTGTAGGAAGGGACTTTTATGGACACATTTTTTTGTGTGTCTTATTTATGCAAGTCCATGTTTCAACTTAAGCCCTTACCTAGACAGCTAAGTTTGTCAGTTCATGCAGTCAGTAAGCTGTGATTCTTTCTCATCCATACAAAGAGATAGTTGGTTTTCTGGGTGCTGTACACACAACAAGACAGATGTTTTGACTGCTCCCAGTACCTATTGCTTGGTCAGAGGCTAGCCACCCTATTCCTAGTAAAGTAACCGTATTCTTTGGTAGATAGATGAAATCTAATAGTTCTTTTGGGTGAAATAATTACACATAGGTATGTTGAAATTTTTAGTTGTTACTGCCTATTTCAAAGTTTGTTTTTCAAATATGGTTGGTATCTCATGTTTTTAGAGTAATTTTTTAAATTACATTTTATTTGTATGGAGAGGTGAGGGCATCATGATTTGTGTGTAAGTCAGTGGTCAACTTTTAGGGGATGGTTCTCCACCATGTGAGTTTTAGAGATCAAATTCAAGTCACCAGACTTGGTGGCAAGTACCTTTACCTGCCTTAGAAGCCCTGTCAAGTTTTAGAGTTCTTACCATGGTCTTAAGCCTTCTTCTCTGTTTTCATTGGCAGCTGGAAGAGAAGGCACGCCTGGAAGCTGAGGCCAGGGCACGGGAGCATCTGCATCATCAGGAGGAGCAAAAGCAGCGGGAGGAGGAGGAGGATGAAGAGGAAGATGAGGAACAGCGTTTCAAGGAGGAATTTCAGCGGCTTCAGGAGCTTCAGAAGTTAAGAGCTGCAAAAAAGAAGAAAAAGGAACGGCCAAGTAAAGACTGTTCCAAGTTGGACATGCTTGCTAGAAATTTTCAGGCAGCAACAGAGTCTATCTCTAACTCTGAAAACATCCACAATGGCTCAGTAGAACAAACTGAAGAACCAGAAACCTCATCTCACTCCCCTTCCAGACACATGAATCACTCAGAGCCCAGGCCTGGAGCCAATGGGGATGCTACAGACCCCGTGGACCCGAGAGACTCCAAGCTTCTGCTATCCAAGGAAGTCAATGGGAAGCAGCATGAGCCTCTTGCATTTCTCTTGGACATGATGCATCATCACAAGGAGGGAAACAGCAAACAAAAATTAAAGAAGACCAGCAACGAGTCAGCCAGGAAGCCCACAGAGCCTCCCAAAACCACGGAGGTACCACCCAAGCCCCGGCCCCAGCCAGAGTTAAAGCCTAAAGTAGTTGACCTTGCTCTCCTCACAGAGCAGAAGAGAGAGGAGAGGAAAGCCAACAGCAACAACAACAACAAAAAGCAGCTGAGCCACGTCAAAGAAGAGAAGCTGAACACTGTCACTCCTGAGCCACCCACCCCCAGCCAGCTCCTGCAGAATGGCAGGCTGATTCTGGCCAGTTCTCCTCAGCCCAAAGGCAAAAATAAGAAAAATAAGAAGAAGAAAGGAGAAAGAACCAACAGTTCAATTGGTAAGTAAAAATCACGAGGGAACTGTTCCCAGCCTTGGCTGGTGGTGTTCTGTGTGTGAGCTCTCGTCAGGCCCTGCAGATCGGGTGTTGCTCCTCTGTGACTGCCAAATACTAATACTTATAGCTGCTACATTATTGTTTTAAAATAATTTTAGACATAAAAAGATATAAAAAGTACAGGGTTTTTTTCTACATATTTTTCATCTGCGGTTAGTTGAATGCACAGGTACAGAACTGGAGGGTAAAGGAAGATGGCCGCTGTAACATCCCTCCCATCCTCGGTCATGTTGAGCTGAGGTTATGTTCACCCATTTCTAATACAGTTGTGTTGATGGTTCCCATCTGATAGTAAGTTTTGATGTCCTTGTCACAGTGAGTTCTCATGATACTCCCATGCAAGGTGTGTGTTCTCACACGTCCTTGAATAGTAAGAACTTGTTCTCATGGTTACAGACTTACACAGGTCTAGAACATTTTTGAAGGAGTTGCGGGCGGAATTTTCTCTTTTATGCTCTGGAGAAGTATGAACTTCCTGTTTTGTACATAAAGGTGACATGCTGCATTTTCTTGCCTTTCAGGTTTTTTCTTAATAAACTTAGAACATGTTCAAAGAATTCTTCCTCGTTCTTTAAATTGCTCTTCACAGTTGTTTGAAATATGCTACAATCTCTTCAACTATTTTCTTTGGGGAGCAGTTAATGGACTGTTCCCAGCACTTTATAACTTCACACAGTGCTGGGTACAATGCTGTCCACATCTCTCTTCCTGACCAGAAGTGTAGCTTTAGAGTGCTTGCTTGGAAAAAGGAATGCTGGTTAGATGGCAAGTGTACAGCTGCTTTGTGGGATGCCTCTATATTCCCTCAGCCATCCAGGAGGCCCTTCTGCAAGCTACCTGTGTGCTGCTGACCCACCACAGCCCAGCCTGGAGTACCATGCTGGGCCATTTAGCTTTTACCAGCACATTAGCTGGAATTCCTCCTTAGAGTGATTTTCATCTAATTTACAGTACGTTCAGTAAACTTTTACAGGTTTATTTGTATGCTTTTTTATAAATTTTCTATCCACATCTTGTTTTATTGAATTAGAGTTTCTATTATTATAATAGAGCATCATGACCAAAAGCAACTTGTGGAGAAAGGGATTTATTTAATCTTAAAGCTTGTAGTCTGTCATCCAGGAAAGTCAGGACAAGAACTCAAGGAAGGAACTGAGGTAGAGGCCATAGAAGAGTGCTGCTTACTGGCTTGCTCCTCATGGCTTGCTGAACCTTGCTTTCTTATAGTATCCAGGACCAGCAGCCCAGAGGTAGCACCATCCACACAGTGAACTGGGCCCTCCCACATCAATCAAGGAAACACAACATAAGCTTGCCCACAGGCCATTATGATAGGGCTCATTTTGTTAGTGAGATCCCTCTTCCAGAAATGACTTTAGCCTGTAGCAAGCTGACATAAAACTATCCAACACATGTCTTTATCTTGTTTCTTTGTTTTTAACTAGAATTTTGTTATTTAGTTTTAAAGAAATCTTTTACAAATTCGGGATATGAGCTTTTCACCTCTGTTCAATGCTGCCAAAATTTTCTCCCAGTTTCTAAGTTTCCATGGACTTGGTGTACTCTGTTTTTCAGTGATGTGTAAGTTTTCTTGTTTGTTTTTATGTAGTCATTTTACCAGTCTTCCTTCCTTTGGAGTTTGATAACTGTTAGTCTTATTCTGACACCAGGGTTAAGGAGGAAGACAAGTTTCTTTCTATTGTTTGTGTGGTTTCTTTTCCCTCTCCTCATATAGATCTTGAACATACTTGGGCTTTATTCTTAGTTATGAGGTATGGGTTCATTTTACTGTGTAACCATTTTCTAAATGGTTTTCTACATGGTTACATAGCTGTCTTGAAGCATTTACAAGGTATCCTGCCCCTATGGCCTCCACTGCTGTCCTTGTGGAGCAGGTTTTCATATGCACTGGTTCTGTGTCTGGACTTCATGTCTTTTTCTGTGTTTCCTGCTCTGAACTGTTAATTTTGAAGACTGTATTTTACAGGTTTTACAGGAGCTTTTCTCACCTGTTAGATTATTTTATTATTATTATTATTATTATTATTATTGTTATTATTTTGCTGCTCTTCTGTATGTCTTATAGTGAGTTGAAATGTGGACTAAGGTAGTGTAACTTACGAAGTGCATACTGTGTTCTGGAACTTAATTTTAAAATGGATAAAGTATCTCAATGTATTTAGTTTCCAGTGCTGGGGTTAAAGCCCATGGCATGTGCATGTCAGAAAAGCACTGTGCTTTTGAGCTGCATTCTTTACCACAATTCATTTCATATTAATTACTTGTTGAAATAGTATTTTGATGTATTTTATTAAATCATTGCCAAATGTAATGTTTCTAAGTTTTTAAAATTTTGCTGTTAAACATATATGTGATTCAAATTGCAGTCCTGTTAGCTAGTATGTGTGTGTGTGTGTGTGTGTGTGTGTACTTCACGTTCTTTGTTTTATTAAATTGTTACACTGTTCATGTCTTGTCAGTCACTGGAGTAGGTATATCATATCTGTAGACAGGGGTGACAGATGTGCTCTCCCCCTGCACACACACACACTTTCTCTGTTCTCTCTCTTTCTCTCTCTCTCAATCAATTGCTGTTTGGTTTTTGTTTTGCTTTTTTAAAGACAGTCCTCCAACTTACCTTGTGTAGCTTAGGGTGACCTTGTACTTCTGATTCTCCAGGTTCCACTTACTAAGTACTAGGATTAAAGGTGTGTGCTACCATTTTCATTTTATGCAGTAGTAGGGATTGAACCTAGGGCTTTGTTCACAGTAGGCAAGTCCTATACCAAATTAGCTACATACCAACCTTGCTCTTCCAGTTCTTTCTTTTAATTTGTTTCAGGATTTTTGTTTGTTTGCTTATTTTCAAGTTTCTCTATGTAACCCTGGATGTCTTAGAACTTACTCTGTATACCAGACTGGCCTTAACCTCAGAGATCCACCTGCCTCTGCTTCCCTAGCTAAGACTGGAGGTAGTATCACCATACCTGGCTCATAAGTTTCTTTTGTTATTGTTGTTATGTCGTTATCTGGTCTTGATATCAAGGTGATACTAGACTTAGAGTTTGGAAGCCTTTTTCTATTTTATGGAATAATTAAAATTATACTGGCATTAGTTTTTTGAAATTTGGATAGAATTCTACAGTGAATCCATTTATTTCTGGGATCTTTCTAATGTGGAAAACTATTACTGTTTCAGTCTTATGGTTGGTTATAGATCTGTTTGAATTATTTCATTTATTCAGTCTTGGCATGTTGTATACAGCTAGGAATCCATTCGTTTCTTTTGCATTTTCCAATTTAATGGAATGGAGTTTTAAAAATATATCCTTAAGATTTTTTTGAATTTCAGGGGGTGGTAAAAGTAGCACACATCTTTAATCCCAGCACCTCCAGGGGGCAGAGGTAGCTTAATCTACAAAGTGAGTTCCAGGACAGCCAGGACTACACAGAGAAACCCTGTGTGTGGGGGGGGGGGATAAAGATTTTCTAAATTTCATTCATTTACAGTCTCATTTCCCTTTTTATTTCTAAATTTTACTAATTTGTGTTTTTTTCTCACACTGGCCTCAGAGATTTGACTACCTCAGCTTCTCCTCCTGTGCGAGGATTAAAGTCATGTATGACCATGCCCAGCTTGGCTTTAATTTTTTTTGTGTATATGAATGTTTTACCTATATGTATGTCTGTGTTCCATGTGTGTGCCTGTTACCTGTGGGTACCAGAAGAATGTCAGGTTTCTCTGGAACCAAAGTTACAAATGATGATAAGCTGCTATGTGGATTCCAGGAATCAAACCAGGGTCCTCTGGAAGAGTAGCTAGTGGTTCTAACTGCTAAACTATCTTTCCAGCCTTTGGAGTTCTTGTTTGTTTGGGGGGGGGGGCAGTTATTGTTTGTTTGTTTGTTTTGAGACGGGTTCTCATTATGTAGTTCTGAGTAGCCTGGAATTCACTGTGTAGACCAGACTGACCTCAAGTTCACAGAGATCTGCCTGCCTCTTCCTCCCAGGCACTGGGATTAAAGGTGTTTACTACAACATAGAGACTCTTCCCAAGTCTTGTGCCTCTAGTTGTTTTCTTACTGAATCATATTCTTCTGAAATGGTCGTAGTGTTTTCACCTTAACTGAGATGATGCCTCTAGGGCTGAGGTTCCACTATTCCATCTAATGCTGGGACAGGGGCCAGTGTCTGGAATGCTTTTATGAAGAATGGGTGTTGAATTTTATCAAGGTTGGTTGGTTGGTTTGTTTGGTTTTTCTTGTACCTTCAGAGGTAGTTACGATTTTTCTTCTCAGGCCCATTCATAATAGTGTTATTGTTTTAGTTTCCTAACATTAAGGCAGTCTTAAATTCCTGTCATAATTACTACTTGTCTGTGGTAATTATATTCTTTGTTTGAGGTTCTGTTTGTTGTTACTTTATTGTCTTCACATTCATGGCTTTGTAACTTTCTCTTTTGTAGCTGCTTTAACTCCTTTGCTGTATTCTGATTAGGAAAGCATATGATAGACCCTGTAGTACTATACCTGCCCTGCTGTGCTCAGTGTATGTGTGTGTGTGTGTTTGTGCAGTTCTGGTTGCCCCTGTCCCGAGACTCTGAAAAGGCTGCTGAGCTTCACTCATCACCTACAGCATCACTATTGTGCCTTCCCCAGACAGGGCCAGAGTTCTGTTGACTTCTGATTTATGTGTGTATGTTTTTCTTTGCTTTTGTTTCTTTATTACTATTATTTTACATTGACTTGTTTGTTGTGGGGATACATACGCATGCTACCGTGCAAGAATGGAGATCAGTAGGTAATTCACAGGACTTGCTTCTCTACTACATGTGTTGTGGGAAAAGGCTGCTGAGGTGGTTCAGCTGTTAAGAGCACCAGCTGCTCTTCCAGAGGTCCTGAGTTGAATTCCCAGCAACTACATGGTGGCTCACAACCATCTGTAAAGGGATCTGATCCCTCTTCTGGCATGCAGGTATACAGTGTTCATGCAGACAGAACACTCAGACATTAAAAAAACAAACAAACAAAAAAACTAAAAAAATAAAATAAAAATGTGTTGCGAGAATCCAACTGAGGTAGTCAGACCTTGGCAGCAAGTGCTTTTAGGTGATAAGCCATCTCATTAGTCCTGTTTTTATTTTTTTTTCCTACTTAAAGTAGGGTTTAGTGTAGCCAGGATGTAATGACTAGGATAACAGGCATTTGCTGCCATAGCATCTTCTGTGCTTTTCATTACTACTGCTAGAATCTTCAAATGTAGTGTCTGTGTTGGAATGCAGCCCTGTGCAGGTGTGTAGAGACCTGCTGTGAATCATTGGCTATCTTTCCTCTGAATCTTGTCTTTCATTCCTTCTGAGGCCCTCTTCCAGGACTTGTTCCTTTTCAGAATGGACATTCCCAAGTCCTTGGTACTTTAATCGTGTGAGTTGGCACAATGGCAGCTACTGTTAAGTTAGTCAGATGTGCCCTAATTATGACACTGTGGAAACACCCCATTATAGAAGTAGGGTGATGGGTTTTGGGAAGACTGAGGGTCACTTTTAACAAAGACATGCTCTCCCTCTACTTTTACATTTTCAGTGATACTGCATATCTGGAACCTTGAGCCAGGCTTGGGGAAAGGGCTCAATGTCCAGTCAGACCTGGCACAACAGGGAAGAAAAGTTGAAATTCTCTGACTTGGCTGAGATTCTGGAAAGTAGAATGTCCTTCAACCAATGACCCTCTGGTGCCCTGGAAGGTGAAGCAGGGCTGCACTTTTGTTTTGAAAAGGCCTAAGTTCTAAGTTGGGCTTCCTTCTGGCAGGTCTTGGTGATGGGACCTTGAAGCAGTAATGGCTTTGTTCAGCAGATTAGTGAGGTTCTAGGTAGTTACAAGAACAATCTCCCCTCCTGGCCTTTTGCAGAATCTTGTTGTACACTTTGTGTTTATTTTGGTGAGATGGCCACTCTGATAATATAATGTGTCTCCTTTTCTTCACTTTACAGATGATGTTTTCCTGCCTAAAGACATCGACCTGGACAGTGTGGATATGGATGAGACCGAGCGGGAGGTGGAGTATTTCAAAAGGTAACATAAGGCCTGCATGTCAGGACATTAGTGGGTTCTTGTTTGCCAAGCTTATCTGGTTTTTCCCTCTTCCTGTGACTCTCACATGATGTTTTTGTCACCCTGGGTGAATGTCAGGAACAAGCCAAATAGCAAACAGTCCCACCTGTCCCCCACTTCATGCCACCCATACCCTTGCTCTTGTGTACACATCTTATCCTCACTCACCTCTCATTTCTTTCATTGTCCATATGTTCAAAGAGCAGTTGATAGTGGCAGTTCTCTTGGTTGGCCTGAATCAGCAGCCTCGTGTAATAACCTGGGACCTCCCCAACCTGCTGCTTCTGATTCTAGCCACAAAGGCTTCTTGGAAGCCTTGTAGATGACACTTCTGTACATGTGGCATTTGAGTGTACTAACATAGCCTTCTTTAAGGAGAAAAATATGGCAGCTTTTATTTAAAGCTTATTATAAAAATGGCAGCTTTCTGGTGGCAAATGTGATTAGGGCCATATTCAAGGATGCTTCATTTACTGTATGAATTATGGGAGCAAAAATTACCTTAAGCAGCATACATGTCATAGACTTGTAATCCTTAGTGCTTGTGGAGCTGAGGCAAGATTACAAGTTCCAGATAAGCATAAGCTGCATAGTAGAACCCTGTCTTAACCACATGAAGACCAGAAGGGCACATTATGTTTTGGAGTTTTTTCCTATATATATGGGTGTTTGCCTACATGTATGTCTGTGCACTGTGTGCATGCAGTGCTTGTGAAGGCCAGGAGAGGTGGTTGAATCCCCTGGAATTGGAGTTAATTTTTTAGCTGCCACGTGTGTGCAGGGTCTCAATCTCAGATCCTCTGGAACAATAGGCAGTGCTCCTAAACACTGAACCATCTTCAAGGCCATGAAGGACACAGCATGTAAGAAAGAGAATAAGAAAAGGCAAAAGCATTTGCCCTCTATTAGAGACCTGCAGGACGTATGTTAATGGTTAGACATGGAAAACTCTCAAAGCCCAGGAAGAAACCAAAGGAAGGAAGAAGGGAAATGGTTATTGTTTGCATATGGCTTAAGTACATTTATATATAATCCAGAAAAGCTTGTAAATAAATTAATTGAATTTTTAATTTTTTCATTGTTTGGCTTGTTTTAAAGACAGGGTCTCAAGTAGCCCAGGCTGCCCTTAGACTCACTATATAGCCTCTTATCCCTGTTCAGTTATTAAAGTATCTGCTCAAGGTTGTTGGATACAAAGTCAGTGTACAGGATTCTGCCTTGATGTCATAGACTTTAAGGAGCTCCAGAGGGGCCACATACCCAATCTGCATTTTAAGACTTTCAACTGATCAAATCAGTGTCCTACTGCAAAGCTCCTTCCCAGCCCCATGTTTGAGGGATGATCTTACTAAGTTACTCAGGCAGGCCTTGAGCTCAAGATCTTCCTGTCTCAGCCTTATACATGCCTTAATTTACAGGTACTCAGCCACCAGTTCCATGCCAGCCTACATTTCCTGGCCACAAGTGCCTGGAAACAGATGCTAGGACAGCAAAGAATTAAAGCCAAGGCTGAACCCAAGCATTGTGATTCATTTCTCTAGTTCCAGTTGTCTGGAAAGCTGAGATAAAGTGATAACAAATTTGAGGTTGTTCTTGATTACGCAGTGAATCAAAAATAGAAGTAGGGGCTAGAGGGTTGGCTCGTCAGTTAAGAGCTCACATACTATTATAGCACAAAGACCCAGGTTTTGTCAGTATCTCATAACTGCCTGTAACTCCAGATCTGGGGACCTAAGGTCCTCTTCTCACATCTTTGGGTACCTGTACTCACATGCATACACTCTGACACAGACCTACACATAATTAAAAATAAGTAGATATTTGAGAAGAAGAGAAATAGGCCTATTGAGATGGCTCAGCAATCAAAAAGACTTGCTCCTTTTCCAGGGGACTAGAGTTTCGGTGTTTTGTGCCCACAAGGAGCTGCTCAAAACCTCCTGTAACTACAGCTCCAGGAGATTCAACTCCTTGTGCCCTCTACAGGCACCCCAACACATGTGGCATATACAGACACATATGTACATAAATAGTAAAAAGAAACCTTTTCTTAAAAAAGGAAGATATTGGGCTGGAGAGATGGCTCAGTGGTTAAGAGCACTGTCTGCTCTTCCAGAGAACCTGAGTTCAATTCCCAGCAAGCCACATGGTGGCTCACAACCATCTACACCCTCTACTGCCCTCTTCTGGCATGCAGATAGAGCACTGACTGTGCATAAAATAAATAAGTAAAATCTTAAAAAAAAAAAAAAGGAAGATATTAAACATAAACATATGTCAGTAACCACAAATAAAAAAATATTGTGCCTGGATGCAGTATCTCATAGTTATATTCCCAGCAGTCAAGAGGCTGAGGTGGGGCCTAGACAGATGGCTCAGTGGTTTAAGAGCACAGTCTGCTATTCCAAAGGACCGGAGTTCAATTTTCCAGCACCCATATAGTACCTTACAACTGTTTGTAACACTAGTTCCAAGGGAGCTGACAGCTTCACACTAATGCACATAAAATAAAATTTTAAAAAATAAAATAAAAAGAGGCTGAAGTAAGGATCGCTATGGTTCAAGACCAACCTGGGCTACATGGTGACTTTGGGTTAGCCTAGGCTAGCATGAGACTCTGCCTTAGAAACAAAAATTGAATGAAAATAAGTTGGAGCACATTATATAGATCAAAATAAAAGTATCAGTTAGGTCAGTAGTTTTCAACCTTCCTAATGCTGCAACCCTTTGGTACAGTTCCTTATATTATGGTGACCCCCCCCAACCATAAAATTATTTTCGTTGCTACTTCATAACTGTAATTTTGCCACTGTTATGAATTGTAAATATCTGATATTCAGGATACCTTATATGTGACCCCTGTGAAAGGGTCATACGCCCTCCCCAACGGGGTCGCAACCTACCGAGAGCCCCTGTATTAGATGATATTAAAAAGTTTGTACATTTATATATACAACTATTTATAATGCCATACTTGAAATAACCAGACACAGTGTTGTACACCTGGAAAGTGAATGCAAGATCCAGCCTAAAAAAATTGTCCCAAAAAACAAAAAACTACAGAAGCAAAATAGAAATGGCAGACAAACAAAAAGGACTGCAGTATTGCTGGGAGTTGTGCCACACACCTTTTTAATCCCATCATTTAAGAGGCAGAGGCAAGCAGATCTCAATGATTTTGAGACCAACCAAGGCTATGAGACATTTGTCACAAAAACAAAACAAAGCAAAATAAAACCAAATAGAACTGCAGTATTGACCAGTAGAAACAACCCGCTGGTAAACTACTGTAGTAAAGAGTGTGATGGCTCTTCTTGGTTGTCATCTTGACTCGTCTGGAATTAACTAAAACCCAAGTGTATGAATACAGCTATGACGGATTGTGCTCTTCAATTGTTTAAAGTAGGAAAACCAGCTTCTAATCTGGATCTTTTGAGGTGGGAAGATCTATCTTTAAACTGGGTCACATCTTCTACAGCCTATATAAAGAACATGGAAGAAAGAAACTCTCTTTTTGCCTGCTTGCCCTCACTGTCACTGTCGAGTCCATTCCTTTACTGGCATTAGAGCCCACTTCTTCAGGGTTCTGGCATTTATGAAGACCAGCTGAAACATTCAGCCTTGTGGACTGAACTGGATTCTTGGACTTTCCTTTGGTAGACAGCCATTGTTGAACTAGCTGGTTCAACAGCCTGTAAGTCACTAATAAATAACACACACGACAGTTCTCTTCCTTTAGAGAACCCTAACTAATATAAAGGGGGTGGGGGAAATCTGTAGGAACAGTTCCCTGCCTGGGAAGGAAGAAAGAAGCATGTCTAAAATAGAGGTACTCTTGTCTTTCCATATTGCTCAACTTCCAGCTGTGATTCTTAGCTTAGCCAGTACAGAAAAAAAAGAAACTGAAAGCTCAAGCAAATTGAGAGGAGGGAATAAAACTATTTTATAAACAATCTTTTGTCTACAGAGTAAATGTAAAAACAATCTATCACAAGGGCTAGCTGTGTGGGTGAGTGTAGAAGTTAACTTGGCTTTCTCTTTACCATCAATAATTTGAAGTCAAAGTTTAAATAGACCTAGCACTTATGGGCTGGGAATTTATCTTCATTGGTTAGGGAACCTACTTAGCTGTTTGAGGTCGTAGGTTCCCTCCAAAAAGAAGAGAACAACAGATGGGAAAGGGTGAGGCAAATAGCATTTAGCACAGTACCCAGATCACTGCATTACCCATGCTTGAAGCTAGCAGAGGCTGTACAGTATTTATACTCGGAAATAGGGAGCTTTTCAAAGGAAAATAGTATAAAGTGGTCCAGCTAGATGACTGAACAGGTAAAGGCACTTTCTGCTAAGTAAGCCTGACAACCTAAATTCAATCCCCAGAACCCATGTGGAAGAAGGAGAAAACCATCTCCAGCCAATGGTCGTCTGACTCCCACACTTGTACCTTGACACACACATGCTCTTACATATCTTAAAGAAAGGAGAAAATGTTTAAAAAGTAAAAGGCGGAGAGGGTCATTCACTGAGGCTGGAGAGATGGCTTCAGCAGTTAAAAGCATTTGTTGTTTTGGGAGAAGACCTCAGTTCATTTCCAAGTCTTAACCTGGTGTTTCACAACCATCTGTAACTCTTAATTCCAGGGAATCCAGTGCCCTCTTCTGGCCTTCCTGGGCATGAGGCATACATGTGGTGCACATACAAACATGCTGGCAAAACACACGTATTCATAAAATTTAAAAGACACCAACAACAAAAAAGTGCCAAAGAAGGCCTTACCCACAAATCCTGTTCAAACAGTACGAGTTAATATCATAAACCCCAACAATGGTCAGTGTATTAGAATCTTTAGAGAAATGGAATGATAGAATGAATATGGATATATATTAAGAGAGGACTTATTAGAGGGGCTTATAGGACATGGTACTGGTAGTCCAGCAATGGCTGACTCTCAACAGAAAGGCCAGAAAACTAGATGTCTCAGCTATCCAAAATCCCAATTTTGGTACCCTGTATAGACGAGTGTGGTACATGTAGAATGTGGTCCAGTGATGGCAAACCTGATGGGTCTGGATCTTAGATGTGGATGAGGCTATCCACTTGCTGGGCCTGGGGTTCTTTTGGGGAGCAGCCAGTGTTTTATATTCTTGAGGCTCTGGTAAGCTTTGCCTTTGCAAGGATTGAGCTTGTTCCCTGAAAGGCTTTGGGCACTCTTGTTGCTTTGTAGAGAAAAGGGATTGGGATAGAGCCCATACATGTGGGTAACAATTGGACAGTAGATAGTAGAAATTTAGAAAGTTAGCTCTTGGAGAAAAGAATTTGGATTCTGGAGCTGAGATGGCACAGTCCTTCCCTGGCAGAGACTTGTTCTTTCTCCGTCTGGACAGAGGCAACAAATGGACAGCACATAGCTGAGCAGCCACAGGTACCTGGTTGAATGATTGAACCACAGTTTAAAAACAAATATTTAGACAACCTGAAAACCATCATTTTAAGTTTCATTGTAATTTCTGCTCCCCAAATCAGAGCTGGAATGTTGAGAATGAGAAATTATACAAGAGTCTTTAAACAAAAGGAAAATGCTCTGTGGGCTGGAAAGATGGCTCAGTGGTTAAGAGTACTGGTTGCTCTTCCAAAGGACCTTGGTTCAGTTCTGAGCACCCACATAGCAGCTTCACAACTGTCTGGAGCTCTAGTTCCAGAGGATCTGAGATCCTCACACAGACCTACATGTTGGCAAAAATACCAATGCAAATAAAATAAAAGTAAATTATTTAAAAAAAAAGAAAATACTCTTTCCATCATTAATACACAAATTAACTGTTGCCTGAGAAACAGGGCAAAGGCTGATTATTTTTTTTAAAGATTTTCTTTTTTCTAATTTTTATTCTATTATTTATTGAATTCTGTGCACATGTATGTACTCACTTATGTGGGAATGCTCACAGAAGACAGAAATATGTATCAGATGCCTTAGAGCTAGAGTTAAAAGAAGCTATGGACCACTCAAAATGGGTATTGAGAATCATATATGTATCTTTGTTATGGATTCTTAACTACTGGGCCATCTCCCAAAGGGTGTTCTTTTTCAGAAGCTATTTAGCTTCCAGTGCTTATGGCTCAGCACAGAACTGGCAGGTGGTTCAAGTTTGAAGGTCTTCATGTACAGAGGACATGTCTCCTTGGATGGAGTGGAGAGCAGAGTATTGTAACCTTTCTCATCATAGTAAATTCTTATTTTGTGAATAATTAAGACAGGCCAAAACTGCCACTTGACACATAGACTTAGCTGATGCCCTTGATGCAACCCACTTGCTGTGGGCAATGGACCAGACCCAGCCTGCCCTTGCTGCTGTGTGACTCATGAGCTAAGAGAATTTGTACATTAAAGCAGTTGGAAACATTTTTGAACACACAAAAATTATACAAATTTTGGATTTCACTCTCTAAATGTTGTTTCACATTAACATCAGAGACATCTGCTGAGTCTGTGTGGCCATGGTTAACTGTGTGTCATCAAGACGGTGTGCAGGATTACTACAGACTATAAGGCTTAAAACGCTTGTAGCACTTCTGGTCAATTACAGAAGTTGTGGGCTGCCTCCTGGCAACCTCATCTTTAAGCTTAGAAGCCTGCTTTTTCTAGCAGCTCCTATGACACAAGGTCCTTGTCAAGCGGTTATCAGCCTGTGACCCTAGTTGTGGCTTTCCTGCATACCCAGCCAAAGTAACCATAATGTGTCTTCCTTCCTGAGAATCATGGCTGCTGTGGAGGCTGAGCCAGCCAGTGGCTTCTTACCCTGAACAAATTTGTTGTTTTGAGTGAGCTCATGCTGTTACCAAAACTGCGAATTATGTATCATAGGAAGACCTGCTACAGGACTGTCCTGGAGTCCTGCCTCTTGTGAGGTGGCCTCTGACCTTATGTTGCCCAACAGTTCCACCCTCCTGCTGGGAAGCAGGGTGTAACTTGGGTAGTGGCTTAAATAGAGCATCAAAATCTACCTCAGTCCCTAGGAGTCTCTGAGATAGGGAAGTAGTGGGACCCTAGCCCTTTTCTCAGGCAGAATAGTAACTGATGTCAGCTGCTCTCAGATGATCACCTGAGAAGAGGTTTCCTTGAGCCCTTTAGTAATACTCTGTCCCTTTCCTACAGTAAATGCTGCTTTTCTTATACTATATTGTCTGTCACCTAAACACAGTATCAAATGACAGCACCAGAAAATATACAAACCGCTTAGTTGGCCAGTGCCCTGAAGATGGGACCACTCCATCAAACATGGAGACTTTTTTTTTTTTTTTACCTCAAACCTCACTGAGCTTCTCCAGTAACTTAATAGCAAGAATCAGAGGTTGATGTGGTGGTTGCCAGACTGGGTGTAGGCTCTGTTCTGTGACAATTTGCTTTTTTGTTTTGGCAGGTTCTGCTTGGACTCCGCTAGACAGAACCGACAAAGACTATCCATCAACTGGTCCAACTTTAGCTTGAAGAAAGCCACCTTTGCTGCCCACTGAATGAGGACTGCCTGAAGAGGGATATGTGGGAGGCAGCTGGGCTGCGCCACTCAAGAGCCAAGCCCCTCACTGGCTCCCCAGAGCTTTGGTACCCACCCAGGGTGTGTAGGGTGGGATGCCATGGCCTGAGACCCCCAGACCGAGAACTTGCTGCTCGACCTGCGTTGTTAGCTTGTGTGCGTGTAGTCTGTGAGTGAGACTTCTTTGATTGTAGCTCTGTGCTGTCGGAATGGAACAGTAGTTCCCGCCAGTTCCTCCACCACCACGGCCTCAGAGGCCTAGGCCGTGGCCAGAGACGAGTTTGCATCATCCACGTGGCTCTGTCGCCTCTGCATCTCGCCCTGTCCTGTCATCTGTCCCCGCCAGGGTGTCAGCCATCCCTCAGCTCCCATGTGCCCTGTGTCCCACCCAAGGCGGGCTGGGCGGGCAGGCCTCCTTTGTCTTCTTTCACAATCTACTGTTTCCGAGTGTACACGTTGCGCTGTTTGTGTTTGACCCCCTGACTTGTAGCCAGCTTGTGTAAGACCCCTTGCAGAATGAGAACGTTAAAAACAAGAAACCCACCCAGTACTCACACCATCAAGTCTGTTCTAGAGCGTACAACCGTATTAACACGGAGGCCTGCCTGGCTACTTTTTTAACATATTGTTAAGTAATATTAAAATCATGTCTTTCTTTTTGAAAGATGGAATACATTAGTACAGCAGGAGACCCAGTCTGGTTGCTTTCTGCTGGGGATGATGGGTGTGGTGGGAGGTGTCAAATGGGTAATAACTTGTTCCCAAGGAGCCAAGGCCACCAATCCCAAAGTCACTTCCTGGTGTCCCTCAGTCTCAGGGTTCATAGTAACCTCATTTGTCTTCTGGACACCAGGCTAGTACAGGTACCAGAAAAGAGAAGTCAGCAGGACACAACCGTGAACCAAATGATTAGGCTTCATGTGCTCATGCCAAGAAGTACCAGGGAGCTGCAAGATAGGGTTGGGGCTTATGCCCAGGTCACTGGGACATGGAATAGAGACTGAGCCTTCAAAACATGGAACAGAGGGTTACCTATGGCCTTGTATGCAAGTACCCATCCACATTTTGAGGAGAAGAATTGGAATCTGTAGTAAAATGAAAAATTAGGAATGCTTACTTGAGTTTAAATTAGGAACAAAGTAAATGATACTGAAAAGTGAAAGAGTAATCCTGGCTTGGTTAGCCCCATCTTTGTTCCTCTAGACAGTTAACAGAAAGCTCACACAGTTGCTTCTGGGTTGTCAGCTAGTTTCCACACACCTTAGTACATAATACGTTCATTTTTTTCCAACTGTGAGCCATTTAGCATCTAGAGAAGATGACTGAGACCTGAGGTGGGAAGCTCATCAGACCCAGAGTGACACTGACAAGCCGGTGGAACAGCTGTGGGAGGGAGGGGACAGTAGGTTCTAGCCTTCTGAAGATTTTGCACCAAAGAACAGGAAGTGAGTCAGTTACCTAGAAGAGGTATGAAGTAAGTTGCCTTCTTTTCTTTTGTTTTCCAGGTTAGAAAGCAGCACATCCTTGTATTCCTGGGATAGATAGTTCAGCAAAGAAAAGCAGGCAGGGCTGTGACCTTGATGAACAGTGTTCTTGAAAGGGCAAGATTCTGGTTCTATTCCCAGGGATACTGGCATTGTCTCCTGGTTGGGGAAATGGTTAGAGACCCAGCATTGGGACTGCCTCCCAGGAGACCCCAGACACTGTCGACTTCTTCGACTGGAGCCAAGCCACCTGCCAAGAGGAACCCAGGGTCTCCAGATGTAGCATCAGCAGGAACTGTTGGCACTATAATGGTGATGGGAAAACCTCGGTTCCCCAGCAGCAAGTACATGTTGGGGCCCAGATATTCTCAGAACCTATCCCTCAGCTCTTGAGCACTTACAGATCCATAGTGGTGTGCTACAGGCCAGTTCCTCACGCTTCCTAGCCATATGTTGTTCACTGCTAGGAATGAACTTCCGGTTTCCCTAGAAACCTCAAGTTTCTTTGGCTCTGTCATCAAGGGTGCCTAATTTCACAGTTTGAAGAACAAAAAGTGCCAGACAGAAGCCTGTGGTCCCAGTTGGTGGAGAGGGCAGAGTAGGAGGTGAGGGCATTCTGAGGGCAACCCTTTCATTCTGTAGAGGCTGCAGGATGCCTGCAGCTCAGCAGGATGGTCATTCCACTTTTAGTTGGGGAACCAAAACCCAAAGGGGGCATTGGCCTAGGAAGGCTGAAGACTTCCTGCCAGAGCCTATGGGCAGGCATGTTTGACTATTTATTTTACTTAATATAAATCAGAAATAAGGTAACAGATGGAAAGAAATATCAACTAGAATTTTTTTCATTGAACTTTATGTACTGTCTTAGTTACTTTTCTATTGTTATGTTAAGACACAACGACCAAGGCAACTTATAGAAAAATGTGTTTAAATTGGAGCTCATGGTTTCAGAGGGTTAGAATCTGACTGTCATGGTGGGGAGCATGGTAGCAGGCAAGTAGGGATGACACTAGAGCTGAAGAGACACTAGGAATAGTGCTAGTCTTTTGAAGCCTCAAAGCCTGCCCCATAGCACACCTTTCCAACAAGGCCATATCTTCTAATCCTGGAAGAGTTCCATAAACTGGAGACAAGTATTCAAACATGAACCTCTTGGGGAGCTATTCTCATTCAAACCACTGCTTATACCCATGCCACTAAAGTGAACCAAACACTGAAATAAGTTGAAAAAGCATGGACTGCTTCGTTTCTGATACCCTTAAATCATCTTGCTTTTGTATCTGCTGAGCAGGTTTGAGTAAGTAAGGATTATCTTTAGATGGCAAGGGTCAGTATCTGCACTTCATGGCTTGAGGTGGTGCATTCAGAACGCAGCTTTGAATAGCAGTATCAATGCTAACTTGGGGGCCTTTTGGATTAAATAGTTTGGGAAGTTTCCTGCTCTCTAAGACAGGGACTTTCTGTGGTTAGCATGTAACAAACCCCAAATCCAAGTTGCAGTGAGCTTTTCAGTGGTCCTGCACTTCACAAAACGTGACAGCAAATTTTGTTTTCTAAAAGGATTCAAAACAAAACAAAACAGGTAGTGGGGAAAGATAGTGAAAGTAGCAGCAGTATCTACCACACTACCAGCCTACAAGAGTTTTATTGTTCTTTTGCTTGTTTTAAGATTAAATACATTTCTATTACCTGGACTGAATAGCTCCTGGGTTGGCACTATAGGTTTTGACAACATGCTTGGCAGTGTATTTGTGGCAGTGAGAAGCAGAAGCAATCATGCTTAAAATTTGTCTCTGTTTTAAACATGAATCCTCCTAAGGTGTCAACGAAAATGCCTTTGTGTCTTTGCAGTCCAGGCTAGCACTGTTCTGGACCCACCTCCGTGGTGAACGTGATACTAGTTCAGAGATGAATGAAAATTTTGGCTACTTGGTGAAACATGCTCATACATACACTGACGAGGGGCCCTCTTGGGGACCAGCTTGCAGACACTCCTGCCATACTGTGTTTTCATATTGGTAGCACATGACTGACGAGACAAGGAAACTTGGTGCACTCTTGGAGGACACCAAGAACAGCAAAGGCAATTTACAGATCTTAGTACTGTCAAAAACCAATATGGAGTCCATGGGTGGAGAAAGACAGGCTACTACTGTGGCTAAGGTTCTGGAGATGAGACAAACTGAGAGCCACCAGGGCCTTCAGCTGAATCGTTTGCACATACTACATGAGTCTAGGCAGTGGATCACCAGAAAACAGCAAGGCTTTTCCAACATTTCTCCAAGCAGGGTAATGTGAAGTCCCATGTGTAACGGTGTATGGAAGACTAGTGCCAATTAGTAAAACAGTTTTCAAAGGTACGGACAAAGACTACACATACATACAATTAGAAAGCAGCAGGCAAGTGAAGCCACTAGGAAGTAGATTTTTTGTTGTTTTGGTTTTTTTTCTATTGGGGGGGAGGAGTTGAGACAGGGTTTCTCTGTATAGTCTTGGCTGTTGTGGACTCACTTTGTAGACCAAGCTGTCCTTGAACACACAGAGATCAGCCTGCCTCTGCCTCCCTGAGTGATGGGACTACAGGCATGTGCCACCGTGCCTGGCTGGAAGTAGAGGTTCTTTAGAGCAGTCAGGTAAGAAGTGCTTGGGCTTACCTCAAGGGTTGTTTGTATGAGGTGTATATTTGGGTACATAGACAACCATCCCTTTGCTACCTGAGTAGTATATACAATATAAGCTGCTCTCTGGAGCTAGACATTTGTTTTGGTTTTTCGAGACAGGATTTCTCTGTGTACCCTTGGCTGTCCTGGAACTACCTCTGTAGACCAGTTTGGCCTCAAACTCAAGAGAGGGCTACCTGCCCCTTCTTTGTCTCCCAAATACTGGGATTAAAAGCATGCACCACCTCGCTTGGCTTTTAGAAACAGGCCGTTTGTGTAAGGCACCATGGGTCATTACAGATGAAAGTTCCTAGTGTGGCCTGTTTTTTAAGCATAGGAATTTGGCTTTTCTTGCCTTTTGCTCCTGCACTCAGGGCACCGGAAGTCCTCAGAAGGGCATCACCCAATAGAGGGGCTAACACTTGCAGAATAAAACCAAAAACACCTTACATCAAACTAACCTTACTGCTTGCCCCCAAACACTTTCCATATTAGTCAAGTAAAATTCAGTGTTGGTACCCGGTCAGATTTTCACAGCCTATGCCAAAAAGAAAGAAAGATGCAGCGTTAGGAGAAATTGTAATCTATAGAAACCCAAGAAAGGTAGATAATGAGTTTATAGGTAAGAAGCTTAAAATAGTGGTTCTAAATCAGGCAAAGTGGTACACACCTTTTATCCCAGCACTCAGAAGGCAGAAAGAGGTGGATCTCTTGAGTTCAAGGCCATCCTGGCCTACATAATGAGTTGCAAGACAGCCAGGGCTTTGTACAGAGACCCTGTCTCAACAGGAGAGGGTTGAGTTATAAAATCTAAATGCACACATAATGACAAATGCACACAATTAAAACATTGTGAAGAAAAAGATTAAAAATAAGTTTCAAATACTTCAAAGAAGAAAATAGAAAATACCCTATATAGAGCTACCCATAGAAGAAATAAGCAAATTTATGGCACGTGGGCCAGTGGTGGCAAACACTTTTTAATCCCAGCATTCAAGAGGTAGAGGGGCAGGTGGATTTCTGAGTTCAAAGCTAGCCTGTTCTACAAAGTGAGTTTCAGCACAGCCAAGGATACACAAAACCTGTCTCCAAAAACAAAAACATGGGTGGCTAAGAGGAAATGGTAGCCAAAATGGTTCACATGTATACATACATGGACACATGCACTAGGAATGGAAGCCAAGATGTCATGCTTGCTTCAAGTTAAGCACTGGATCAGAGCAGCAACATCAGTCCTAGAGGTAATCCAAAGTTGGTGGAAATTGTTCAGTCCCACAGACTTTTTTTTCCATTGAATTTTTGTTTTTAATATGTATCTTTTTTACTGTTTATATTTATTTGTTTTGAGACAGTGTCTCACTGTGTAGTCTTAACTGTCCTTGAATTCGGAGATCTGCCCACTTCTGCCTCCCAAGTGCAGGGATTAAAAGTGTGTGCCACCACTGCCTGGCATGTTTAACCTTTTTAGTTCTTCATATATTGTATATACTAGTCCTCTGTTACATGAATAACTGGCAAAGATTTTCTCCCATTCTGTAGAACATCTATCCGCACACTTCCGTTTCTTTAGTTTGACAAGATCCCATTTTCCAGTAGTTGGTCATATTTCCTGTGTGATTGAAGTCTTATTCAGAAAGTTCTTCCATGCGCCTATGAGTTGAAGCATATACTTTTTCTCTAGCACATTCAGGGTATTAGGTCTTATGTTAAGGTTCTTGATCCATTTGGAGTTGAGCTTGTACATAGTGAGAAAGAAGGGTCTAATTTATTTCATTTCTGTATCAGTTTTCCTGGCATTTTAAAGATGGCTTTCTTTTTCTCCAGTGTATATTTTTTATCCTTGTAAAAATTCAGGTTAACTGTAGTTGCGTGGACTTGTATCTTGATCCTCAATTCTATTCCCTTGATCTATGTGTTTGTTTTGTGCCAGTATCATGCTGTTTTTGTTACTATAGCTCTAGTATAATTTGAAATCATGTGTGATGTTACCTTTGTGGTACTCTTTCCACTCAAGAGTATTTTGGCTGGCTTTTTGTGCCTCCATACACATTTCTGGACCTCTACGGACGGTCAGATATTCTTCTGATAGTGAGTATGAGTGTCTCTGTCTTCTAATGTATTCCTTAATTTCTTTCTTCAGTGTCTTAAAACTTTCATTATAGAGGTCTTTAATATTCTTGGTTAAGTTTATTCACAGGTTCTGTGTGTCAACTTTGCTGAACTTAATTATCAGCTCCAAGAATTTTTTGGTGGATTCTTTAGGACCTCTTATGCATAGAATTGGTATCATCTGCCAAAGGAGATACTTCTTTTCCTATTGGTATTCCTTTTCTTGTATTCTGTTTTCAAGTACTGTATGGAATAGAAGTGGAAAGAATGTCTTCTTCCTGATCTTAGTGGGAATACGTTGAGTTTTCTCTAGTATGATGTCGGCTATAAGTTTGTTATATATAGTTTTTATTATATTGACGTGTGCTCCGTGTCTAGCTTTTCCATGGCTCTGATCTTGAAGGGATGTAGTGTCAAAGGCATTTTTTAATTTTTTTATTTTTTATGACTTCGTGTGATTTTTGGTTTTGGTCCATTTATATTATGAATTACATTTATTAATTTATGTATGTTGAATCATCTCTACATCATTGGAATAATAGTAAAAATTGGTCATGATGAATGCTTTTATATTTTATTGAGGATGTTTGTATTTTATTGATTTTTGTATTTATATTCATTAGGGAAGTTGTTCTTTTTTTTGTTAATTAGTTTATTCATTTTTTATCCCAGGGAAGTCATTCTTAATATGTGTGCTTGCACACATATTCTGTATTTATCTGATTTTAGTATCAGAATAACTGGCTCCATAAAATGTTTGGAAGATCCCAGGCATGATGGCACAATCCCAGCACTCTGAAGGTGGATCTCTGTGAGTTGAAGGTCAGCCTGGTCTACACAGGAGTTCCAGGACAGCGAGAGCTACATAGAGAAACTCTGTCTCGAAAAAAGGAAAATAAAAAATACCATAGATTCTTAGGGTGTGTATCCATGGTTTTCTGAATTTCATTGGTATCTGTTGTAATATCTTCCTTTTCACCTTTCAATTTTTTAATTTAGGTCTTTTGGTTAGTTTTAAAAGAGTCTGTCAATTGTTTTCAAAGAGTATCCTCTTCATTCTTTGTAATTTAAAATTTTTTTTTCATTGATTTCTGCCCTGCTTTTGATTATTTCTTCCCCTCTAGGGGTTTGGTTTCTTGCTTTTCTAAGGCTTTAAGGTCTACCAATTTATTTTAAGAATTCTGAAAGTGCTTTGATATAGACATTTACACTAATCTGTCACCTTAGGGACTGTCTTTATTGTGTCCGATAGATTTTGATATGTTGTGTCTTCATTTTCACCCAATTCAAGGAACTTCTGAAGTTTTCTTCTTGATTCCATCATTTATCCATCATCATAGAGTACTGTATTATTTAAATTTCCATGAGTTTGTGTACTTTCTATTGCTGTTGCTATCTAGCTTTATTCCATTTTAGTCAGATAAAATATAGGATGCTATTTCAATTTTCTTATACTTGTTGAGACTTTCTTTGTATTTTTTAATGTGATTATTTTGGGGGAATGCTCTATAAATATGCTACATCCATTGTATCAATGGTGGCACTTAGCTCCAGTGATTTTGTCCAGATGACTTGTCTGCTGGTGAGAGTGAGGTACTTAAAGTCACCCAGTATCACTAAAGTAGGCATACTCTGTGGCTTTATATCTAAGTGCTTTATGAAAGTATGTTTGTCCATATTTGATACATATATTCTGAGACAAGGTCTCTATGTCGCCCAGGCTAGCCTCCAACTCACAGAGATCTGTTTCCCTCTGCCTACTGAGTTCTAGGATTAAAGGGATGCACCAGTATGCCCAGCTATAGTGTGCCCTTGATGGGAGTGCTCTATTCATGAGTATGGAGTGACCTTCCTTATTTCTGTTTGGTTTGAAGTTTTATTTTGTCAGATACTAGGTTAGCTATGCCTACTTGTTTCTTAGTTCCATTTGCTTGGAATACCTTTTCGACTAAGGTGGTGTCTGTCTTTGGTGATGAGATGTATTTGTTGGAGGCAGAAAAAAAAAATGAATCCTGACTTCTAATTCAGTCTGCTTATCCAATCTGTGTCTTTAAAAAATTTTTTTTTTCATCATGTACACCTGCATGCCAGAAGAGGGCATCAGACCCCAATATAAATGGTGGTGAATCATGTGGTTGCTGGGAATTGAACTCAGGTCCTCTGGAAGAGCAGAGAGTGCTCACTGAACCATCTCTCCAGCCCCAGTCTCTGTCTTTTTATTGAAGAATAAAATAGTTATTATTGACAGTATATTGATTCTGTTATGTCAATTTAGTTTGCTTGTGATTATTTAGTCCTATGACATCTTTGTCATTTTTATACTTAAATGAAGCATTCCTTCAAGTACTATCTGTAGAGTTGCCTTAGTGGTCACAAATTTCTTTAGACTATTTTTTAAAATAATTTATTTACTTTTATGTGCATTACTGTGAAGAAGTCAGATCCCTTGGAACTGACAGTTACAGACAGTTTTGAGCTGCCATATGGGTGCTGGGAATTGAACCTGGGTCCTTTGGAAGAGTAGTCAGTGCTCTTAACCACTGAGCCATCTCTCCAGCCCCTTTTTAGACTATTTTAAATATGAAAAGTTTTATATCTTCAATTTTAATAGTTTTGCTGGATAATAGTCTGGTTTTACAGTTGTGTCCTTTCAGAGCTCTATTTCAGAATACACTTTTGGGGCCCATCTGGCTTTAAAATGTCTCTGTAAAATAGTCATGTGTCATTCTGATGGGCCTGCCTTCATAGGTGACTTGACCCTTCTCTTTTGGAGCTTTCAATATCCTTTCTGTTGTCTGTGTTTTAACTAAATTATGTTGTTGAGGTTTATTTTCTTATCCTACCTATTTAGTATTCTGTAGGCTTCTTGTATCTAACTTGGCATCTATCTCTTTCTCTAAATTTGGGAAATTCCCTTCTATTTTATTGAAAATATTTTCTGTATAGAGCCTGAGAAATGGCTTAGACCTTAAGAGCACTGGCTTCTCTTCCATATGACCAGGATTTTTATCTCTAGCACGCACACTGTGGCTCACAACTATCTGTGACTCCAGTTCCAGGGGGTCCAAAGCCCTGTTCTGGTTTCTGTGAGCACTAACACATAGAATATAGACATACAAGCAAAACATCCATACACATAAAATAATAAACTTTTAAAGAAAAATATTTTTATGCTTTTGATATAGTATTTTATACTCATAGTTCAAAGATTGGACTATGATGTCCAATTATGGTATCCCAAAGCTTTCACATATTCTGTTCACTTTTTAAAAAGTTCCTCATTGACCTTAACTGTTTGATCCACTTCTTATACTGTGTCTTCCACTTTCATACTGTTTCCTACGTGATCTATTCTGTTGGTGAAGATTTCCACTGAGTTTTTTAGTTTGGCTTATTGAGTTGTTCATTTCTTAAAATGACTTCATTATTTCATTTAGCTCTTTGTTCTCTTAAGAGTACATTCATGAATTCTTTAAGTTGCTTGAACATAATTATAACTATTCTTTTAAATTCTTTGTAAATTCTGACAGATCATTCCTACTAGGAGCCAGTACTGTGGAATTAGTAATCTTTAAAGAAAACATACTATCTTGGTTTTTCATGTTTTTGTTTCTGTGCTGGGACTTGCCACCCATCTAGAATTAATGGTTAAATTTTTCTTTCTTTTGTATTTGTTGTTTTTACATTCAAATCCCCTTTATTGAGCAATGGTATTTACCGTGCAGAGGTAAATGGTATTTACCGTGCAGTTACAGTAAGGTTGAGGTGTCATCTTCCTCTGTGGGATTAGTATTTAGGGCCAGAGGCTCCACCTCACGTCTTCTATTTAGAGCAGGTGTTGTCCTGTGTCAGCCATTGCCTCTTGCCTGGGTCTTCAGCTTTTGCTGTGAATTCTGGAAATCCCCAAGTGCCAACAGGCCTTACTGCAGTTCAGATCTGCTCTCTACACGGGGTCTGCACTCTTACTGAAGCTGGTGTAAGATAGGAAACTTCCAGAGAACCTGCAGACCTAAACTGCAGTCAAATCTGTTCCCTTACTCTTAAGTTTGAAGCTTCTACTAAAGCTGCTAGAAGTCCCGAAGCACCAGTGAGCTTTTACCCTGGTTCATGACTAGTTTCTTCCGAGTCTTTAACAGTCCCAACACTGTTCCAAAAGTCCGAGGTCTCTTCTGAAACCCACAGTAATCTATGAACCCCCTATAAATCAAAAGACAGGTTTTATACTTCCAATATATGATGACGCGGAGTAAATGGTCCCACTTCACAAGGGAGGAATGGGAAGATGCCAAGGAAATACCATTCTAAAGCAAATTCAATTCTGTTGACTCCATATCTGGCATCTAGAAATCTAAGTGGTATCAACTGGGCTCCTTGGGCATCCCTACCTGTCCAGCTCTGGTACCTGCAGCATACGTAGAACATTCTTGAGCCAGCTCCACTCCATGCCTGGACACCAATCTGAGTTCTGCCATTTAATCCTGTGATCTTGGTGAAGTGACTTAATCACTTGGTACCTCATCTTCACCTATGATGAAAATGATACTACCTCCTAAAACTGTTAAGATGAAATTAACATATGGCAAACCCTTAACACATCAGTCTTTCTTCAGTCAGCACACAGCTCCTTCTTGCCCTGACACTTAATATACCATGACACAATTGCATGCTGCCCAGGCTTAGCAGTCCTAATACATTCTCAGTATGGCCTGCCGCCTCCTACTTAATACCTACCCTTTCCTTTATATACCGGGCCAGGACTGAAGATAGCTGATGCAAAGCACTAGGCTAGTACCCAGTCACCTGAGTAGGTCATAACATCACGCTATCCAATGGCCCCTGTCGGGATCTTGTAATAGTCCTGCACTCAGAAGAATAGGAGCATCAAATGGAGTTCCAAACTCAGCCTCTTGCCCCTGTCAAAGGATATCATGACCTTCGTGCATCACTTCCATCAAACATCAACTCTCAGCCCACATACCCAAGAATTTCTCCAAGTGGTGTAGAACAAAGGTCAGGTATTAAGAGTTTTACCTGGCTCTCTGGAATTGCTAAAGGTAAAAACGCCTAAATTAGAAGACTTCATTTGTCAATCCTAAGGCAACCTCTGCCTATGCAGCTTCAGCAAGTCAGGCTGGTTGCTCTCCTTGACATCTCTGAATTGGGGGAAGACAGCAGGCATTTTTCTCCTTACCAGCTGTTCTCTCCTGAGCAACCAGAAAACACTCATTGTCCCTGCACACATCCCAGCCCAATTCTCAGAGCAACACAGTAGTAAGTCCATTTATTATAAAAAATAAATGATTAGGAAATAAAAGTGCATTCACTTTTGGAAATACAAGTGTTTTTACAAGATGGTAGTACTGGGTGCTTCTCTGTGATTCTGCTGTGTCTGGGAAGGCGCTAGTGTGCTGTGTAGCTGTAGTGCAGCATCGACCACTCAGGATGAGGCAGCTCCCTACACAACGGGATGGAACTTCCACCTTGGAGAGAGGACACACTGCTCCCATAGCAACTTCCCCTTCCAGCAAGCAGTACACCTCTTAGGTGCAAGCAGGCCTCAGAATACTCCCACACCAGATAGCTTGCAGTTTTGAATTGACAACTAGGTCCAAACTCCACATGAGAGACAAGACTGATTCCCATTTGTTGCCCCTCACCTTATCTCTTACCTCCTGCTCTGTCCATAGTTCCCTCTGACCCAATCTGGCCCATGGCCAAATTAAAATGACCCTGCCCATCTGTGGATCCTGTCTGAGGACACCTCACCAATCCCTTAGAGCAGTTACGCTGGTTACAGGCCATTCATGGCTCTCGCTCATTGGCAGCACTCAGACAAGTGTCTGAGAAATGCCTCGCCTTGTTCATCACTGAAGCACCTCAGGCAGTGAGGGCACTGAAGGTCACCCTGAGCTCTCTGGGCTGTGTAGACGTGTTCACCCTCTGCAGAAGGTTCCGTCTGTTGGGACCTAGACCCAGGCCTCCAGTCTCCAGGTGCCATATGCTGCAGTGCATCAATCTCTAAGTACTTGGCAGTTTTGCTTCCCGTATGAATCCGACAGGGTCCTGGCTCCTGGGAGTCCTGCACAGAAGGCAAAAGTCAGTTTATATGGGCTGTGCTAGAAGTCACAAAGTCTGGTCCTAGGTTCTACAACTAAAGACAGTATCTCAGAGTAGAACTTACATCCCATTTCCTTGCTTCTTGATATACCACAGTGCCTCACTTCCATCAAACAACAGCTATCAGCCCACATACTGAAAGTTCTCCAAAGCTCTAGAGTCAAGGTATTTTTCTTGGCGCTCGGGAGTTTCCAAAAGCTTAAATTGGAAGACCTCATTCCTCAAATCCTAATGCTTCTTGCTGTCTAGATGAAGGTACCAAGTGAACAACTGAAGACGTCCTACAGGGACCTGGTCATATCACGGAAGAACAGGCCTGAGTGGAGTTTTCTCCCCACCATGAAATGGAGCCCTCAGCCTTCGGATATTCACTCAAGGAAGTGACCCTAGTACCATGCCTCACTACCACTAGAGTGAGAGAAGCAAAGCTGGGCATGGAGTGAGCAACATTGGACTGGGCATTAGCCAGGAAACTAAGTCCCACTATACCTCAATGTGATTTGGGGTGCTAGACAGCCTCAGACCTGCAGCGGCAGCCATGAGTGCACCCTTGGTGCACCTTTGGCGCAGTCCAGCACATAGGCTCTAAACAAATGCCACAAAGCACTGTGAGAAGCAGTGCCTATTGCTACTTACTCCAACACTTGCTCTTGGTGCTTTCACTTTGCATTTGAGTTTGGATTTTTCTCTGAGGGACAACATCTCCAATCATTCTAGCACCACTGTCATGTGGTTGTGCCCCTTGGCACAACAGTGCCAAGTGGAGCAACAGTGGAGGCTTGAGAGGCCACAACTAATGCAAAGGCCATGATCCTCACTAGAAATCTAGCCCTTGGGGCTCAGGAGGAATCCTTCTGGCTTGGCAGGCCTAGAACTGGTAAAGTCACTCCTCTGGCACATCATTGAAAAAAGCTGCCTGAGGCCATCATGCCTACACCATTCGTGATCTTGCAATCTTAAGCACACGGGAGCCAGCAAACAAACCAGGCAAAATCAACAGGCAGAAAGTGCAGCAAACCTATACAGTCATGTTAGAAAATGTCCCCATCCTTGCCCATATTACATGCTAGAAGATTCTGTCCTATGCCTACAGTCCTAGAGCTTTAAGGGAATAGCTTCGTCTATGACCTTAACCACCCTGAACGAGCCTGATCTCGAACAGGATGGGGAAATATCCACACTCCATTATATGATGTCAAAAGGACTGCTCAAGCTGAGCAAAGGTTCTGGAGGAGGGTCCTCTTCGACTGCGAAAACCCTCTGGCACCACCCTCTTGGCCTCTGAACTTAGGGACACAGTTTTCCACCAGAATCCTCCATTCATTTGGAGCACTGGTACTTGTGCCGAGCCCTATGATGGGAATTTAGCTCAAGGGAGTTGAAGAAAGGTATCTACCAGGTCGCCCCTGGTGCAGAGGAAGGGAAGCAGCTGCTCAGAACGGAACAGTGGGCGGCCTTCACAGATACCTTGTTCCCCTCATATCTTACTGGGAAGGAACGTTTCCAAGTCAGTTCTGCCTTCCCAGCCTATTGATTTCCAGAGGTGCCTCTACTATCTAAGCTATGTCAGGACAGTAAATTCTCTGATGGGAGTCTGGGGTTTATCCCAGTTCAGAAGATGTGTGGATGCTAAGAGGCTAAAGTAACAAAGCTTTCCTGAGCATGAGTCTCTCCAGGTACACCAGCACTAAAACCAGAGGTGGCAACAAGCACACTGGCTATCCCGGAGGACCTCAGTGCTACCTCTGTAACATAGTTAATAGGGTCTCTACCTCAAAACAAGGACAGACACAAAACTGCCAATAAAGCACCTGAGGCCAGGGATATGCTTATGTTGCATGGCAACAATGAGTGGGAAGACAGGAAAAGCCCTGAGGACAGCTAGCCTTTACCACCACAGGCCACCATGCCAACCTCCACAGCTAAATACACTACTACAGAGAGGTTTTCTATGGTTTCACCGTAGGCCCAGGAGAGATTACCCTGCCCAGAATCTGGGGAGGGCCCATCACCAACAGTATTGTCAGCCAATATATCTTTGCAAACAAAGAGGTTCACATTTCATTAAAAAAAAAAAAAAAAGAAAAGAAAACCTACATCTAAAGGGAGAAATTCTCTTGTGCTCTTACCTGTCTCTGAGATGCTTGGTACATTAAGGCCATGACCTTTTCCTCCAGTTCTTGAATCCTATTATGAGCTCGTTCCCGATCTGCCCTTTCTGATTTGAAGTCATCCTTGTAAGCAAGAATCTGAGAAAAGACAGAATGCACATTTCAAGGAAGGAAAAAACTTACCTGGCTTCTCCCACGTCTCTGACTATCCCACCCAGTGCCACCAAACATTTAGCCTAAGCTATCTGTCCCAAGACTAGGGTCACTGCCTGTGGTGAGCAGACAGGCAAACACCCCTGTCAGCGCTCCTCAGAGCTTGAGGACACCTGCTGCTCTAGCATCTGCACTCTCTCCAGCGCAGTGTCCCGGGCCATCTTCACAGCTGTCAGCTCCTGTTTTGCTTCTACACAGTCGTTTATTTTCTCCTCCAACTGTCTGTTAAGCCGGAAAATCTCCTTCTTCATCAGCTCAGGCTCAAGAGGAACTTGTCTCTTCTTTAGCTGTGCATGTAACCCCTTCACATATTCATCCCTACTAGCATCGTAACGCTGCCACTTAGCATTGAGGTCTTCTACCTGAAAAGACAGACCCAAAAGAGACTTTTGCTCAGACCAACATGAATCTGTGGTTATCAGCAATAATTTACCAAGTAAGATTTTCTAAGGAGAAACGGCCTCCCTTTCTCTTTTGTATAGACAGAGTTCCAAGCCTGCAAGAGGACCATGATACATTATAGTAACATGCGTATTAACGGTCGTTTTTTGTTTTGTTTGAGACAGGTTTTCGCCATGTAGCTCTGGCTGTCCTGGAACTCTGTCTGTAGATCAAGCTGGCCTTGTACTCACAGAGATCTGCCTGCTAAGTGCTGGGATTAAAGGCCACCACCTGGCCATATTAACGGGTCTTGGGTCTTAAACAGATATGAACTCAGTAAAATTTCCTTGCCTTAAAAACTACTTCCCAGAGCCAGAGTGGGAAAGAGAAACCCCAAAACTACTTCTGGGGACATTGGCTCAGCCAGTCCACTAGTTACTGAGCAAGCATCAAGACCTGGTTTCAGATCCAAACACTCATGTAAAAGCTGGGTATGATGCACACGTCTATAATCCCAGTGCTGGGGATTGGGAGACAGGTAGATTCCTGGAGCTCATTGCCAGGCAGCCTAGCCAAAGCTATATTATATGCTCCTGATTCAGGAAGAGACCCTGCTGCGAAAATAAGGTGGGGTACAATTGCCTGATGTCACCTTGTAGCCTTCACATACAAGCACAAACACACACACACAAACTACTTCCTGATGGTAATTCTTGCACTTCCTTTATTGACTAGTTAATTCTGGGAGGACAGAGAAAGTCTAGACCTATATATCCTCTGGGGCAGAAAGGTCAGGTCTCTGGAGATGGTGTGGATCAAGTAAAAGCAGCCAAGGGGCATTAGCTAAAGACAAAGCCTTCATTTGCTGCTTGTCAGGATTAGTGTTCCTTTTCAATAGGCTGTTAGATACTCACATGAGTCACCTTCTGTTTTAATAGCCGGTTTTCTTCCTGTAACTTCTCAATAACACTCTGGCCAGAAGCATCCCTGCTTACACGATCCAGCTACATAAGGATAAGACAAAAAGAAGTCCTGTCACTGCATGTGTATCACATACAGAAAAGGAGAAGTTGGAGCCAGAGGCTGAGGTCACAGACCACCTCTGCAGCTGTACCGTAGGAGGCGGTGACTGTTCACGCGATGGAGAAGCAAAGCAGACAGCAAGTACAGCTCCTCCTAGACAGGAATGTAATTTCACTCTCTAACAGAAACATACCACCCCAGCATCCAGGAGGCTTTCCAAACCCTTGGTGTAGGCCTGACCACAGATCCATCTTACCTTTGCAGAGTTGCCAAGACAGAAATCCTGCCTGTAGACAAATGACCTAATCTGGATGAGGTGTCCTAACTTGTGCTTCTCATAGGGTCAGAATCAGGGCATTCAGTCACAGAAGTCACACCCCAAACTAACCCCTAATAGCCACTGGCTGGCCCAAGTCTCATAAAAACTTTTCTGGAGTATACTGTGTACCCCAGAAATCCCAGGCATTCAGCAGTACAGAGGGACTGTAAATCACTGACATTAGTTTTAAGAATTCCCCTTGAATGACAGGAAGTGCATGTCCTAACCCAGTCTGCTGGGAAACCCCAGATGACTCAGCCAAGACCAGGGCTGAGAAGTGATACTGACTTAGAGGCATGAGGTGCTGTGTGCCATAAGCCAGTACCCACCTACCAACCTGCTGAGGCTACTTTGAGATCTTTAAGGGGAATGTTTCAGTTACACAAACTTGGACAAGAGCACCCATCACCTCCTATACAAAAACACACACAGCAGTGTTCCTTCTAGGGTGACCTTCTTGTGAAATCCAACTGAGATGGTTGGTTCTCCATCAAGTTTCTCCACACTTTTGAGAAGCTGCTGGTAGCTGTGTGTCCCCTTTCCTCAGAACATACACAGTCTCATGAACACTGCTGCAGCCTCAGAGAACTGCCTAAAAAGGATGTGATCTAGAGGCCCTGTGGGCGGGGGGTGAAGGGTGGGCAGTGCACAGGAGATGCAGACTCAGCCTGGAACACTGTTATAATTGGAATCAAAAATGTCCCCCACAGGCTCATGGTTTGAAAGCCTGATCCCCAGCTGATAGCTATTTGTAGAAGCTATCGACACTTTAGGAGGTGTAGCACAGCAGTCAGAACTGAGTCAGTAAGGGCAGGTCTTTGAAGATGATACCTGGCCCCTAGTCCTAGTGTCTTATTGTCTCTCTCTGTTTGTGTCTCTCTGTCTCTGTCTCCCACCACCTCCTTCCTGTCTGCCATGATGTGAGGATCCTCTGGCACTGGTTCCCATTACCCTGACTTTGGCCATGCCATGCCCACCATGACAGACTGAAACCAGCCCCACCCCAAAGTTGTTCTGTTGCTATTGTAGTCATAATAACACAAAAGTCACAAGTACACCCACTGGGTTGTATCACTGTAACATTCCCCTTGAAGATCTCAAAGCAGCCTCAGGAGGCTGGTAGATGGGTGCATATGACACACAGATGTACCAAATGTGAGTGTTTCCCTGTCAGCTCCACACAGATCAGCACCACCTGCCAGTAGGAAATAAGGTGCCATGCCCAGCACTTGGCCTCTATTGAGTCCTAGTCCCATCAGTCATACGCTATTACTATCAGGAGCCCTGTGGTTATGAGATGCAGCTCTCCCCTGACTACCTTACATATGCCCAATGCCAAAACCTTGGTCATGCTCCTCTCCTCTACCAAACCTTACACAGAGCCATAACCCAAATGTCCTGACCTGGAGGCACGGGGGTTTTTCTTGGGTCCCTACTGCAACCTGGCCCTTCTAGCTTCTGGCCCCTCTGTCACCACCTCACATAGTGATGACATGGGGTTCATAGTTTTGAGGCATGAAGATGGTCTGTGTTGTGTGATAATGAAGAAGCTATGGCCCAGAGGCTGGCTTTATGGCAGCCTAGCTTATGGCAGGCCGTGTTACTAGCAACAGAAGTTCTGGCTCTTCGTGTGGCTTCTGGCTGAACTAGCTCTTACCACTCAGATGCAAGGAGTCTATAACAGGCTGCCACTCGTGGGTCTTCCAGCAGCTTTAGGTCTGGACTCAGCATATGTGGCACGTGGAGGCATTCGTCCTCCTTAGCTGTGTCACCTAGATCTGCCTCAGTTTCACTGTTTGTCAAAAACATATATGACAACACTTCCTGGGACAGCCCTTCTATCCCCAGCAATTCTCTTCCTATCCTCGGTGCAGAAAAGAACCAAAATGCCTTCTCCCAACCTGCATGCAGAATCAGCCACAAGCAATGCTGGGAGTTGGCGGACAGGCTACATGTCCCATCACATCTCTTCTGGTAAGCAAGCTTATTCTCCTCACTGAGAAAACAGTAGGTTCTGTGGCACCCCAGACCTCGTGATTGCTCCGGAGTCCTAGAGAATGGCAGACAATGACTCTTGCCACACAAGTCTTCACTGCCTACCTCATCAGGGCTTTTCTCCTCACCATCTCCCTGTGCACGCTGTCGTTCGTCCAGACATTTGGCCAGATGTTGACACATGTGGGCAGTGGCTGCCAACGTCCTGCGCAGTTGGTGGGACTCATCAGCCAAGGAACGGCACAGGACGTCGCTGGCAGCCTTAGCTTGTTCCTTCTCTACCACACTTCTCCGAAGCAAGACGACCTCCTTCTCCCGCTCATGCTGAGGCTGGCTCATCAGCTGCTGCATCTCCCTCTCTTTTTCTTCTAGTCGCTCAGTAAGTCTTTCAACTTCCTAAGCAGAAAATAATTTAAAAGCATAGTTTAGATGGGTGTGGTGACACATTCCTTTAATCCCAGTGGTGCGGAGGCTGAAGCAAGAGGATCAAAAATTTGAAGCCAGCCAGGAGACCCTATCTAAAAATGTAAAGGGAGACAGGGAGGTTCAATAACTGAAAGTTAAAGCACAGCTTGATTAAATGAAACAATGTCAAAATCAAAGGTCCAAACCCAGGCATGATAGAACACACCTTTAATCCCAGTACTTAGGAAGCAGAGGCAGGAATACAAGAAGTTCAAGGAATCCTCAACTATATAGCAACTTCGAGGCCAGAAGAGGAAAAATTAAAAAAATAAAAAATAAAGCAAATGTGATAAAAAACAAAGGAAAATCTGGCAAGGATAATGTACACTAGATAACACTCAGGGTTCAAGATAATTACATAGTTAACGCTGGAGTTTTTCATCTTATAATATTTTTCAAACTTCATTTAAAATTAGTCTCAGCCAGATGTGGTGGCACACACCTTTAATCCCAGCACTTGGGAGGCAGAGTCTGGCAGATCTCTGTGAGATCTGGTCTGCACAGAATGAGTTCCAACCAACCATCCAGGGTTACATAGTGAGATCCTGTCTCAAATAATAATAATAACAATAATAATAATAATAATAATAAATTACTGGTAGGCACAGAGAGGTGGATCTCTGGATTTGAGGCCAGGCTAACCTGGTCTATGGAATAAGTTTGAGGACAGCCAGAAGCCAGGGCTACAAAGAGAAACACTGTCTTGAAAAACAAAATAAAGCATAAACAAACAAATTACTTAATAGAAATAAAGAATTTGCAGGTGTCATTCATTCAAGTGAGGTCACACTGAATTAGGACTATTCTCAATCTAACTAACTAATGTCCATCTAAGAAGGTATTTTAGACAGATGTACTTAGAAGAGAAGGCCTGTGAAGACAAAAACTGTGGTGTAGCACCTACAATCCAGAGAACATGAAGAACTGCCACCTACCAGAAGCTGGCAGAGATAAAGAAGGACCTTCCCCCCAGAACCCTCAGACAGCTGACACTTTGAGCTGGTGCTTCTAATTTCTAGGACTGTGAAAAAAAAATAAATTTCTGTTGCTTTAAGTTCACCATTTGTAGTACTTTGTTTAGAAAACTAATATAGCCTAAAATCCTAATTACTACTTTAAAAAAAAAGAAAAACTGGGTGTGGTGGCCCATGTCTGTAATCCTAGAACTTGTGAAGCTGAGGCAGAAGGACTGCCAAGAGTTTGAGTAAGCCTGCTCTACCTAATGAGTTTCAGGCCAGCCAAAAAAAAATATTATTGTTTTGGGGTTTTTGACACAGGTCTCTCTCTCTCTCTCTCTCTCTCTCTCTCTCTCTCTCTCTCTCTCTCTCTGTGTGTGTGTGTGTGTGTGTGTGTGTGTGTGTAGCTCAGGCTAACTCATGGCAGTCTTCCTGTCTCAGGCTTCCAATGTGTTGGAACTAAGGGTCCTTAAGTGGCAATTTTATTTTGTTTTAAGATTTTTTTCTAGAGATCCAGGCCATGGTGGCACATACCTTTGATCCCTGCACTGAGGAGGCAGAGGCAGGTGGATCTCTGAGTTTGAGGCCAGCCTGGTCTATGGAGCCAATTCCAGGACAGCCAGAGCTACACAGAGAAACCCTGTCTTGGAAGGGGGGAGGGGGGAAAGACATTTTCTGGGCCTGGAGAAATGTCTCAGCAGTTAAGAGCACTAAATGATCTTCCAGAGAATTCTGGTTCAATTCCCAACACCCATATGGCCAGTCGCCATGGTCTATAACTCCAGTTCCAGGGAATCGGACATCCTTTTCTGGCCTCCAGACCCAGACATGCACGTGGTGCACAGACATGCATGCAGACAAAAACACCCACACATATAAATAAAAATTTAAAAAATACTTTCTCTAGGCTGCCCAGACTGGTTTGAATCCCTGAGCTTAAGCTTAGCCTCCTGAATGCGAGGACCACTTGCACACACCACCAGCCTGGCCAAAATGACCATTTATAACAAGCTGGCCTTAGATTTGTGCTTTCCCACTTCCAAAGAATCCTCAAACATAAACAGTACATGATAAGATGAAATGGCCTCAACCAATCCACTCCACACATGAAGAATCAGACTTACAAAAGCCAGGGATATGGCTAAGCCTTTCCTTTTAGGAGATGGCAGGAAGATGCAGCCTCTACCTTCTATCCCTAGATCTTGTCACCATGATAAATGAAACACCAACCATGCTATAGAGACAAACTTGAATTAGTACTCTCTTTATAATTTTATTTATTACTGCACATGTATGCATGTGTGATGTACGTCAGTGAATCGGTGTGGCGGGCATAGAGAAATCAGAGGACAACTTTCAGGAGTTGGTTCTCCCCCTCCACCCTTGGTTCCAAAGATCAACAGGCTTGCACAGAGAGTGCTGCTGCCCACTGAGCCATCTCAAAACAATCAACAAACAAAAAATACCAAAATCTTTCCAGCCTATACCAGTGGTTCTCAATCTTCCTAATTCTGCAATGCTTTACTACAGTTCCTGATATGGTGGTGACCTCCAACCATAAAATTATTTTTGTTGTCACTTCATAACTGTAATAACTGTAATTCTGCTACTGTTATGAATCATAATGTAAGTATTTAGAGAGTTAGAGGTTTTCCAAAGGGGTTATAACCCACAGATTGAGGACTGCTACTCTATACAGTATAGCAAAATAGGAAGAGAAAAATTGGAAGGAAAGGAGATCTGATGCCAGGATCAGGCAGGCCTTGTGAGGCCAGTGTCCAGGACAACAGGATACAGTCACCTAGTCACAGGCTACATAGTGAATAGCACTGTTAACCCAGAAAATCTTATCTAAAAGAAGTTTGCAAAATCATCCGTCCAGGCCTCAAGTTGCAGATGGGGTAAGGTCTCAAGTCCCACTCTGGATACCATGAGGACAAGTTTATGGTTTTGTCCAGAAATGTTGGCTACTGTCTGCCAAAAATGAATTTCTCAGCTTCTCCACATCCCCAGTCTTCAGTACTTTGTGGGAGCCCTTATTCCCTTCTGGTCTAGAGTCCCTGTTTCTAGAGATGGTGGATGTGGCCATCAATGAAAGCAATCTAACCAACCATTTGCTTTCTACCGTAGTTGTTTTTTGTTTGTTTGTTTATTTGTTTGTTTGACAGGGTCTCACTCTGTAGACCAGCCTGGCCTAGAACTTAGAGATCCACCTGCCTCTGCCCTTCCAGTGCTGGGTTAAAGGCAAGCACTTTAATGTCCAGCTGCTTCTGTGGCTTTAAACCTGCCTTGTTACTTTAGTGAACAAAGGAGTCTCTGGGAGGTGAGCAAGGTGATAAACCTTTCTGTTCTTCCGCAATCTGTGACTGAAACACAGCTCTCACAAAAATGACTGGTGGGTAAGCAAAAAGTACTCACTTTTTCATTAAAATGCTTCTTAATAATAAAATTACAGGGGCTGGAGAGATGGCTCTACAGTTAAGACTGGAGTTCTGCTCCCAGCATCCATGACATGTGGCTTACAACCACCTGTAACTCCAGCTCCAGGGATACAGGCAAACACATACATACATATCTTAAAGTAAAAATGTAGGGGCTGGAACGATGGCTCAGCCAGTAAGAGCACTGGTTTTTCTTCCAAAGGTCCTGAGTTCAATTTCCAGCAACCACATGGTGGCTCACAACCATCTGTAATGGAATCTGATCCCCTCTTCTGGTGTACATGAAAACAAGAGCACTCATATACATAAAATAAATAAATAAATAAAAATTTTAAGTAAAAATATATCAAGCTAGAGAGGTGGCTTGGTGGTTAAGAGCGCTTGCTGCTCTTGCAGAGGATCCAGGATTAGCTCCCAGCACACAAAACAGATAGCTCACAAACACCTGTAAGTCTAGTTCCATGGGACCTGATACCCTCCTCCATGGGCATCAAGTAACCACATGGTGCACCTACATGCATACAGACACACATACACAAAATAAAGAAAATCATTTAAAAAATGGTAAAATATATTTTGACATTTAAAAGTTAAAAACATCTAAGAATTACAGACACATTCTTTGTATGTATACTCTGCTGGCCAACTTGGGAGCCTGAAAAGGCCATTACCACATGTGGCCCCTTGACATTGTACCACCAGAAACATTTTCTACTCCTCCTGGTCCTTTTTTCAAATCACCTTCAACATATGCCATTCGCAATTTTGTATCCACACAAAAGTCATTAATATCTTGCTCGTGTGTGTGTGTGTGTGTGTGTGTGTGTGTGTGTGTATTTGAGATTGTTTTTTTCGATGTAGCTCAGGCTGGTTTCAGATTCAGCTCCTTCTGCCTCAGGATACCAAGTGTTGGGGTTAAATGTGTGTGTCAGCACACTAGCACAGAACCAATAATATTCTTAGCTGATATAGAATCTGAAACAACTTCATAGTTGCTTATTGTCAGACACATCCCATTGGCACATTTGAACTGCTCAAAGTGAAGTTTTAACATATGGACTATGTTCAAGGACACATCTGGAGTCTTCAAAAGGTTTTCTGTCATCATAAAAAATGGAAAGGGGTCCAGAAAAACCAAGTCTTGGACTAAGTGGAGAAATCCCAGCTATCACATGGAAAGAACTTCATTTTTCACTGTACTTGCACTGCCAGTGGTATACACAGTTTACATGGCTGTGAAGAGACCTTTGTAGTAACTCCCCTTTGAAGAGTTTATTCTGGCTTTGACTTCCATTGGATCTTTTTTCTTTTTTTAAGTTTGTATTTAACTTTTTTTTTTTTAGCTAACCTCAAATTTGATCCTCTTGCCTCAGCCTCCTGAGTGGCTGGGACTATAGATATACTGTGCATTGCCCTTCTTCTCCACTGGATTTCTTCTGTATCAAATCCCAAGGCAATGATTACAGAAGCCCTATGCTGTTGTACCTAATGTTATGCAGCTTTGAGCACCTAGAGTCTACTGCCCCTTGTCGTTTGCTTGTGAGATTTTTTTTTCCCACTATCTTTGTTTCTGGAAGTATAAAGTATGCCCCACCTGAAATTTTTTTTCAGCTTTTAGGAACTTTATTTTCCTTCCACCTTTTCTCCCTTTGCTCAGGTGTCTGCAGAGGAGCTCAGGACCACTCAGTGGTGGCTCCAACCCACTCGGTGGCCTGTGCTGTGGGAGCTGCTGACCAGTCCTCAGTGGCTGGCTGGGCACTCCAGTCTTCAGTAGGGAACTGCTGGATGGGTACAGAGGGCACCAGCACACCCTCAGACCAGTCTGCCACCTCTGACTGAGCAGCAGTGAAAGCAGGAGCTGGTGCAGTCCAATCGCCCTGGAATTCCTCCTTGGTCAGCCTTCTCAGCAGCAGCCTGCTCCTCCTTGTCAATCTCCTCTAGATCTCTGTAGAAGTCAAAAGCAGGTATAACCTCCCATAGGTGCTCACAGAAGACAGTGCCATGCATGCGGAGTACTTCCAGCATCCACCACATCAGACCCACTGAGTGAGCCCCCTTGTTGTTGCATGGGATGGCAATGTCCACATAGTACAGAGGAGAATATGTGTTGTACAGAGAGATGTTGGGCAGGTTGACAGTAATAGGCCTCTGTGAGGGGCTGGTGGTCAGCCCTGGGATCAGTCACCACTAGAAGCCATGGCTCCCTGAAGGCTGCTTGGATCTGTTAGTGAAGGTCCCAGGTGTGAAGTGGCCAGCAATTGGAGTGGCTCCAGGGGCAGCAACAAACATCTGCACAGCTTGCTGACCAGTGTTCTTGAAGGAAATAATGCTGACATTAGCAGGTTCTCAATGGCAACAGCAGCCAGCTGCATCTCCCACGCCCTCTTCAGATTTCTGATGTAGATACCATCACTCTTCCTTTTGTAGATGTATTGCTCCATCTGAAAGTCAAGGCTGCTGCTATCTAAGTAGGTTCCTGTGGCAAGGAATTTGAGGACATCCTCCTCCTTCATCTGCAGGACATCAAGGGCTCTGGATATTGTGTAAGTTTCCCCTTTAAGTTAGGCTGGGAAATAAGAACGCCACAAGGACCTATCTCTAGGCAAGGTGGAAAGTAGAAATCTAAATTTTTATACACTCTTCTTGTATAATCAGGTGCCTATAATCATAATATATATTACTATATATGGAAATAATTATGTTAACCATTTCTTTAGTGAAATGTAACTAATGAGTGTAACTAGTGAGTGTAACTAATCATTTGTTTCACATTGCTCTTTCTTTCTTTTGTTTTATTTTTTAAGACAGGGTTTCTCTGTTTAATAGCCCTGGCTGTCCTGGACTCACTTTGTAGACCAGGCTGGCCTTGAACTCACAGAGATCCACCTGCCTCTGCCTCTGCTGGGATGAAAGGCTTATATCACCACCCTCGACTGCTATTTTTGTTTTGTTTTAAGAATTGTGTTTATTTATTAATTAGTTTACAAGAGAGAGAAAGAGGGAGAAAGTGTGTGTGTGTGTGTGTGTGTGTGTGTGTGTGTGTGTGTGTGTGCTGCCTTTACCTGTTGGGCCATCTTGCCAAAACTATTTCTTTTGTTCTTTTTTATTTTATTTACTTTGACTTTTTGAGACAGGGTCTCACTCTGTAACTCTGGCTAGAGTTCACTATGTAGACCAGGCTGCCTCAAACTCACAGAGATCCTCTGTCTTCTAGTGCTGGGATTAAAGATGTATGCTAATACACATAGCGATATAGCACTACACTTGGCTCCAGCTTTTTATTTCTATTTTATGTGTCTGCATATGAGTATGTACTTGCTCATGCAGGTTATTTTAGAGACCAGACGAGAATGTGAAATCCCTTGGAGCTGGAGTAACAGGCACCTGTGAGCCTCTTGATGCTGTGAACCAATCTTGGGTCCTCTGCAAGGGCAGGATGTACTTTGTTGGTTTGTTTGGTTAGTTGTTTTGTTGTTGTTTATTTTTTGTTTGTTTTTGAAATAGACTTTCTCTGGGTAGCCCCGGCCTACCTATGTCTCCCAAGTACTGGGATTAAAAGCATGCACCACCAACACCAGAACCATCTTTCGAGCCACATATTATCTGTTTTCAAAATTAAGGCCAGTTGCAGTTATTCTCCTTTTGTTACATGTGAAGGACAAATGGTTTAAAACATAACAATGCTGCATTCACTAGTAGAATTTAATGACAATAAAAGGTAAGAAAACGATAATAACACTTTTTAAAGAGACATTGTATTTGCAATAATATGACAAGCATATAATTCCTTTGCCATTTGCTAAAATTCTTCTTACACATATTTGTCATTATAGAATGTATTACATTAGTTACTACGGTGGATTGAATGAGAACGGCCACATAGATTTGAATGCTTGGTTTCCAGTTGGTGCAACTGTTTGGAAAGGAATGAGAGGTGTGGTTTGTTGGAAAAGGTGTGCCAGCCACTGAGGGTGTGTTTGGTGGGGGTGCCTGTATCCCCTTCACCAAGCCCCATCTCTTTCTCTGCCTCCTGTTGATCAGATGTAAGCCCTCAGCTACTGCTCAGCACCATACCTGCCTGCTGCCTTTCTTTTCCCATGATGGTCATGAACATGCCCTCTGAAACTATAAACAAGCCCCCAATTGAACACTTTCTTTTATAAGTTGCCTTGGTCATAGTATCTCTTCATAGCAATAGAAAAGTAACTTAAAAAGTTACTAGTTTATAGTCATAGACTGTATTACATTAGCTGAGCATGGTGGCGCACCCTTTAATCCCAGCACTGGGAGAGGCAGGGGCAGGCAAATTGCTGTGAGTTCGAGGCCAGCCTGATCTACAAAGTAAATCCAGGACAGCCAAGGCTATGCAAAGAAACCCAGTCTCAAAAAAAAAATGTATTACATTAATAACTAATAAATTATATTAGTTACATTAGCCTTATCCTGTGCATACCTCTGAAAACCACATTACCAGAGGGGGGAAAATAATGCTGAAACAAAAATGAACAGGGTAATTTTTTAACAGAATAATTTTGAAACATATTTCTACTACTAATATATTTAGTCAGTTTGTCTTGGCAGAATGGGGAGCCATACAATAGTTTTGTAATATTTAAAGTCACCACAATGTTAACAAAATTTCCTGAATAAAATTTCAAACAATTCTTAAAATCCCCGAAAAAAAACCTGTATGCCAGAAGACATAGGACCAATAATACTGGGACCACAGACTGGTTCTATCTGAAACCTCTAGAGAGCTACAAATAAGTCCCAGTGGATTTATCTGCACTGAACACCAATGGCCACCAGACTGCAAGTGTAGTTCTGTTCTGATTATGAGGAGCTTCCTTACCCTAACTGCTCCTGCTGACATTCTGGTAACAAATTCTAACAAATTCTAGGGTGCATTCTGTACTCACCTGTGGCTCTTGATGTCCACAACACTAAATTAGTGACACGGACCAGACAGCCCCTACATTTCCCTTCTGCTCCGGTATTTTACAACCCTCCTTCAAGAAAGAGGGAGAATTGAAGTAGGGTGAAACCTCTTGGTACTTTAAATGATGCAGAAAGAAAACAGTAACAGGGCTGGAGAGATGGCTCAGCGGTTAAGAGCACCAGGCCCAGTGTGTCTCTCTGCCTGTGGATCAGGATTTAGCCCTCAGCTATTTCTCCAGCATGAGGCCTGCCTGCAAGCTGCCAGAGTCCCCACCATGAAGATACTGGACTCACCCTCTGAAAGTATAAGCAAGCCCCCAATTAAATATTTTATTTTATAAGAGTTGTCTTGGGAGAAAGGGGGAGTACAGACAAAAAAAAAAAAATTGTCTTGGTCATGGTGTCTCTTCATAGCAACAGAGCAGTGATTAAAACAGCCACACACCCCGTTAGAGTCTGGAGCACAGATGAGAGCTCACTAATGGCAAGACTACCTCAGACCGTCACACCCCACCGATGCCTGCACTCCAGGGTCCCTCATGTTCCTCAGATCCTCCACACAGAACTTCATGAGCAAGTTTCCCAAAGCAGCGCCCCTCAAAGTCTAGAGACCCCAGGCATCGGCCCCAGACTCACCTCCGTTCCATTACCCTCAGAACCGCTCAAAACCTGAGTGGGACCTCAAGACTTGGACTACTCAAACATCCACACCCCCACCACCCTGGTGTTCACCGAACCTCGTGCCCCAGGGACTCCTGCTCACCTCTGTGCATTATACCACTCGGGCCCTGAACCCCCCAGATTCCCCCCTTCAGACCACAACCCCTCAGGATTCCCTGCGCCTCAGATCCCGGCGTCCTTCAGACCCTGTGAGGCTCAGGGTCCCACGTTCCTTGGGACCCGCTTACCTCAGGACTCCGTGTCCCTCATAACCCAGTTCCCTTCGGCCCTTGAGACCTCCACGCCCCGGACCTCGCGCTCTTCAGACCCGCACCACGCGTCTCCTCTCCCCAGGACCCCGGGGGCCTCGCGCAGCCCTCACCCGCACAACTCCGGACTCAGCCCCGCAGGCCGCCTTGGGCAGTCGCGCCCGCCCAGCCCGTACCTGACGCAACTGGGTCTCGACGGAGCCCTCCTCCCGCCGCCGCAGCTGCTCACGGAAACGCTCCACCTGATCCAGAAGCGCGTCCACCAGCGACGGCGCCGTGTCCCCTTCCAGAGCCGCTAGGCGGGTGCGGAGGCTCGCGATGAGGGCGTCGCGCGCGGCCAGCTGATCCCGAAGGCGCTGCAGCTGCTGGCCGGCCTCGTGGTACAGGCTGTAGAGCGTGGCGGCCGCGCGCGGGCTCCCGTCCCGTCTACCAGACCTTTCGTCCGCAGACGACATGACGGTGAGCCTTCCCGGGGCCCTGGCGGGGCCTCCAACTTCGCGGCGAAACGGGAGCCACAACCGGCCTTCCCGGAACTTTTCCCGCCCCGCCCCGCCCCGCCCCGCCCCCTGACGGGAGCCTGACTCCGCCCACATCTGGCACCGCCCCCTCCCCGGCTTCGGTTTCACCCTGTCCTGACGCACCAGCTTCATTCCACAGGCTATCTGTCCACAGTCCTAGGATCGTCACCGCGGCCCTATTTCCTGCGTCTGAGGGATTTTCTCGGAATCAGACCCTGTCTTCGACCAGGGCTTGGGGTTAGGAGTCTTCTGGTACAGCTGTTAAAGAAAAGCAAATAAATCGAAGGACTTCAAACGTTGGTCGGGGAGTGTGGTCCGGTTTCATTGACTGGGCTCCTCCCTTTCAGGGACTTGGTATGTGCTTAGACACGTAGGGACCCTGAGCTCAAAGAGGTCTTCCCATCCAGACTGTACGGTGGGCCCCAGAGCCAGGCCCCAGCCCCCAAGTTAGGACGGCCTTGGTGCTAGATGTTCTTAGAGCCGAAGACAGGAGGGTACCGACCCTTTCCTGCCCATAGCGTCCACGCAAACACTGTTTTCCCACTGGGAAATCTCTCCTCCCCCAACTCCCCGCAGTGAGGATCTTTCAAAGGCTCCTTGCTAAGGTCTGGTGGAGGGTGCCTTCCCTGTGTGCAGATGTGTTTTTCCTTCTCTGCTGAATCTGCTGTGCTCCACACTGTGTCTGTTTCCCCTGAGGGAGCCACAGCCAAGCTCTGGCTGGGCCTGCAGAAACACACCCACTTGCGGCATCAAACTATAAGGAAAGCCAGACCTCATCCAGCATTTATGGGATGGACACTGGGAGAAGCAGACCTGGCTCGCCTATGGTCAGCTCCTTCTTAGCCCTCAGAAGCAAAACTCCTGTTTAGAAGAGATGGGTCACAGCTGCTGTCTTGTGGTGGCACTGGAGAATGGGTGTGTCTTAGTTTCATTTCTGTTGCTGTGACAAAGCCCCATGACCAAGGCAACTTATAAAAAAAGTGTCAGAAAGCTGAGAGCTCACCTCCCCAAGCAGGAGGCAGAGAGCATGCTGAAACCTCAAAATCTCTCTGTCTGTAATGACAGGCCCGGTCCAACAAGGCCATACTTCTGAATCACTCCCAAACAGTCCCACCAACTGGGGACCAACTATTCCAACATGAGCCTAAGGGGGCCGCTCTCATTCAGACTTCCTCAAGGCACGTGTTAAATGTTTGTCCAACACAGTCATTGCTGTGGTCATGCAGGGTACATCTTGATCGACTGAGGCAGGGATGAGATGAAGGGGGAGTGCAGCTGGGGGTTGGTATCTCACAGAAGAGCCCCGTAAGCTGCTGTGTGGTTTTAACTCTTTGCTGTTAATTGCCCTGTACAGCCTAAGCTGGATCACTTTGTATCCCAGCTGTAGCTCCACCCTCATCCCCTCCCAATCCCGCCCTCCCGCCCTCCCGCCCTCCCTCATCTCCTCCTAACCTCCTACCCTAGTCCACTGATAGTGGAGGACCTCCTCCACTTTCATCTGACTCTAGCCTATCAGGTTTCATCAGGACTGTCTTTATAGTCTTCCTCTGTGGCCTGGTCAGGCTGCTCCCCCATCAGGAGGAGTGTTTTTTGAACCTTGTGAACTGCAAAACAGACATCAAACAGCTGACACTCACCTGTGCTTGGAGTTCAAAAGCTTTGCTTTTGCGTAGGTACATATAATCGAGGTAACCGCACTCTTAAAAAGGATCCTCTTTCCAGGATCGATGCGTATGGGCAGGCCCCTACGATACGTAGTACTTGACCTCTGTAATGGAGAGGACCCTGGGGACACAGTGGTGCCTGACCTCTGCAGCATAGTCACAAGACACATTGTGTCTACTGACTTGCCCAGCCTGTCCACTTCAGAGAGGGAACCAGCTTAGAGCTAACTCCTCTGGCCCCAGTGAAGCCTCTGAAAGATTGCAGTACCAGCCCATACATTCATTGGCTTCCAACTCAGAGAAAGCCCCAAACTGCATTTCCCAGGTACACTGGGAACTATACTCCAGGGCTCCTGACAAACTGCAAAGTAACAAATGGGTTATACTGTTTCAAGCTGCTAACACTTGAGAATCTTTTTAAAATGTGTGTGTATGTGGGTGTGTGTAAAACATACATGTACATGTGTGTGATATGTGTGTACGTATTTATAACATACATGTGCACACATGCGTGTATGCGTGTGTATATGTGATGTATGTATGTATGTATGTATATAGAACACACATGTGTTTTAGAGGTCAGAGGTTGGTGCCGAGTGTCTTCAATTGTTTCTCTTTACCTTATCTGTTGAGGCAGTGTTTTTCATTAAATCCAGAGCTCACTGACTGGCCAGCAAGTTCCAGGAATCCACCTGTCTCCACACCCCAACCACAACCCCCATGCTATGGCCATAGATGTGTGTGACCATCCTTGGCTTTACATGGGTGCTTTTAGTCATAAATCAGATTCTCAGGATATCTGCTGCACATTACTGGGCTATCTCTCCAGCCCCCTTGAAGATCCTTTTGTTTTTGTTTTTGTTGTTGTTGTTGTTGTTTTGTTTGTTTGGTTTTTTTGTTTGCTCTCTTCTGTTTTAGTCTTGAGACAGCATCTCACTTTGTAACTTTGGCTAGCCTGGAGCTCTATAAGTAGATCAGGGTTTCCTGGAACTTATGGAGATCCATCTGCCTCTGTCCCCCAACTGCTAGGATTAAAGGTATGTGGCACCATGCCTAGTTCTTGTTCTGTACTTTTTGATGAAAGGTCTCACTCTCTAGTCCAGACTGAAACTCACTTTGTAAACCAGACTCAAACTCCTGGCAGTCTTCCTGCCTCAGTCTCCTGAGTTCTGTGGTTCTAGGTAGGGCTGCCATCCCTGGGCACACTTGAAATCCTTTGACTTCTATTAGCAGAGCGTTAGCAATTGACACAGAAGGCAGCACTCCCACAGGGGCCTCTCTACACCCTGCAAAACAAGTCAGTTTCTGGAAACCGAGGGAATCACCAGTCAAATTAAATAAGACGATGTTCAAGTCAGCTGTTGTGCCAACTTTAGGAAAAACATTTTGGGTTTCTGAGCTCTTTGGGAGTTTAGAAGTGTAGATGAGAGATTTCAGACCTCTAAGGACACTTGCCTTTTATAGCCTGGTTAAGATTCGGCAAGTTAACACAGGAAGTTCCCAGCATATATTTGCATTCAACTGAAATTCGGCTGCAGGACCTAGGCTCTGGAGACTCAGAGATGAATATTCTCATGGTGAAGACTACCCAGTCCGAGAGGCAGGGGAACTTTGTACAAGTATGCTGGTTAGTAATCGTCATCAGCCTAACTGGAACACACCTGGGGGTGTGCCTGTGAGGGTTCCTGGGAGGATTAATTGAGGAGAGAAGACCCATCCTAAATGTAAACAGCACCATTCCCTGTGCTAGGATCGGAGTGGGATGGAAAGGAGAAAGGGAGTGAGTACCACCATTCATTTCCTTTGGCTTCCTGAGATGTGGCCTGATGCTCCAGCTGTCGTATCGTCTCCTTGTGATTGACTGTATCCCCTCAAACCAGGAGCCAAAACAAGCAATTCCTCCCTTAGTAGTTTTGTTTGTTTTAGGTATTTAGTCTCAAGAACAAGAAAAGGATGAGGAGAAATATGTGGGGGTCAAGAAAGGGAATGGAGGGACAACCTTAAAGAGGGTGATTAGATGAGACTTAGGATCCCAGCCTTTAAGAGGGTGAGGCAGGAAGAGCATAAGTTTAAGACCAGCCTAGGATGAAGAGCAAATGTGGTGTGTGTGTGTGTGTTGGGGTTGTGACAGTTAGAGGTAAGGTGACATATCTATTGTGTGTGAGGGGTGACACTAGAGAGAAGGGGGCATATGTATTGTGTGGGGGTGACACTAAAGAAGAGGAGCCATATATATTTTGTGTGGGGGTGACACTAAAGAAGAGGGGCCATGTATATTGCAATGTAAGGAATGAGAAGAAGCCTGGAACTTGGGTTCCCAGAACGGGTAAAAATGGGGAAGGGCCAGTTTCCAGAGATATCCAAGTAAGTGTAGAATGGGAGAAGACTGGAGATCTCCAGGCCCTCAGAGAGGCTGCCTGTCATTCTGAATCCCAGTGGGCCGTGGGTTTCCAGGGATCCAGCAGGGAAGGTGTTTAGGCCACTGGCCTAACTCAGGCTTAATTTACTGATGGACAGTTGTCAGGCTGAATCCTCAAAGTCCTCGGACTCTCACAGAGGTTCCTTTGGGATCTGCAACATTTCCTAATTCTCCCCTGCTTCATTTTGAACTCTGGAACTTCAGCCCTGTCCTTGTGACCGCAGGAGCCAGCTGAGTCCCGAAGGAAGCTGTGTGGGAAGCAGAGGCCTCCCTAGGGAAGGCTCATACATGGCCTTTCCACTTTGTGGCCGGCGAGGTTGGTGACAGCCTACTGATGCCCACACGCATCAACACTCATGCGCATGCTCTAGCATTCCCACCAATAGACAGTGAGGCCTGCAGCCCAACCTTAGCCTTCACAGGTAGGAGGGGGTCTTCCAGACAAGTGTCCACAAGGGGGCAGTGTGGACACAAAGGCTTGGGGACCAACACAAAGGCACCAACCCCACCTACTACTGAACAACTTTTGGTTGAGCCTGGGTGGCTGGAGCGTCTCTTCCCTGAGACCTGGGTGCCCAAGTCTCTGGTCACTGAAGAGAGAGACCCGTCCATCTGATGCCTGGTTATTTCTGGGGTAAGTTGCGTCTGCTGTTGTCCCAGAGTCCCTCATCTAACTCAACAATCTCTCTCCTCTCAAAGGTGGAGACTTCTCCAGAGCGGGCTCTGATGTTAAGGGAAAGGTCACTCATCTTGTGGGTAGGAAGGGTGAGAGGGCATTTGTGCCCCACATGCAGGACACGCACTGCCAACGGCTGGCTTGTCCTGAGGTCATCCGAATGGGAAGGATGGAAGACTCGGTGGCTTTGGTGTACACGAACCTTCCTTTTCTACTACACAGAAAGACAGCAACAAAGAAAAATCAGCCAGAGAGACAAGGCTCGCCACCTGCCCAGAGGAACAACACTGAGCTTTAGATTGCCTTTGTTCCGGTTCTCCATAAAATATGCTAAGAGAAGGCTTGTAGACAGAAGGTTTGTTCTCCTTTTCCCAGGTTTCATCGAATAAGACACAGTTCAAAGATTCATTTCCTGTTTTGGGTATTTTTTTTTTCTCCTCTTGTGGCTGACAGCATGGACTGTTTTTTCTGGTTTCACCTCCACACACACAGCCTTTCTCCTCTACTCAGCTAAGGCGCCGTACTTGGGAACAGGACATCTGTAGCTGTAGCACCATCCTCGGTAGCTCTGCCCTCCGCTTCCTCGGGGCATGAACACACACACACACTGCCCTGGCAGTGGGGTGTATATACCCAGGGGCCGTGCCCCGCTCTAGACCATTCTTTAGGAGTGAGGCCTGCGGCTGTGTTCCACCGAGGGCGGGCAGCCGTGCTGGGCGGGCAGCTGTGCTGTGGAGTGCACAGCACTCAACAGTGAGCTGCGGTCGATTTTTGTATTCGGGGCCTCAGGTTGGGATCAACAGCCAGAGCTGAGGCCCAGTCGTGTTCTACTCCAGACAGAGCGCTCCGGGGAGTTTAAAACAGGAGTCCAGGCTGGGCCTTCCTCGGTTGCTGCAAAGGTCAAAACACCATGTTTGGTTTGTGGTTTGTCAGGCAAATGACGGCGCTGATGAATTCAGACACAATCCTGTGTTATAACCCTCTTCTTTCAGGAAGACTAAAGTGGGTTTGTCCAGGCAAAATACAGCTCTCGCTTCACAGGAAATAAGAGCTAGTTCATTCTGGAGCCCAATCACAATGGCCCAGAAACATGAATTCAAGTTGCTCCAGAAAACACATTCCGCCATTGCTACATGAGATTTTGTTATAGAATAGAGGAAGTCATAAGCCAAGATAGTTACCAAATCCATTGGTGGATACAATCGGTAGATGGGTTACAGGTCTGCTGAGAACAGATCTTAAAAGTTGTGCCTGGGGCCAGGGAACTGGACTTAAGCAATCCTTTCTCCCAGCCTCCTGATTAGCTAGGACTACAGGTGATTGCCACTGCACCCCACCTAGCAAATGTGAACAAGAGCGTCAGGAAACAAAGGGGAAAGTGTGTACACACTCGTGAAAAACTAGAACTGGGTGCAATGAAGAAAGAATGTTTAGAAAAATACGAAGAACTCTTGAAAATGAAAAGTACGATCATGGAGGTTTCAGATATAGCTCCCTCGGCGGAATGATTGCCTATCGTGCATGCATCCCTGGGTGCGATCCTCAACACTGCAAAAACTGGGCGTGCTGACACATGGCTGTAATCCCGCCACTCAAGAAGGGAAGGCAGGATAATCAGGGGTACAACATCATTCTTGGCTACATAATGAGTCCAAGGTCAGCCTAGGCTACATGATATCCTCTCTGTCTTTGTCTCTCTCTCTTATATGTACATGAGCATAGGAACTCAATAGATGAGCTGGAAGAAAAGATTAAGGAAATATTTATTAAACGAATGAATATTTATTGAGAGAGAGTGTAGGGGCGTTCATGTGGTGATCAGAGGACAACTCTCGGGAGTTGATTCTCTCTTCCCACACGGGTCCTGAAGGTTTGGCAGCAAGAACCTTTATATTCTGATGCCAGCCTAGGATAAAGAAAAAAGTTTTTAAAGATATATTTATTTATTATTTATACAGCGTTCTGCCTGCATGTGTGCTTGAGAACCAGAAGAGGGCACCAGATCTCACTGTAGATGGTTATGAGCCACCATGTGGTTGCTGGGAATTGAACTTGGGACCTTCGGAAGAACAGCAACTGTTCTTAACCTCTGAGCCGTCTCTCTAGCCCCAATAAAGAAAATCTTTTTTTTTTTAAAACAGATTTAATTCACTTTATTTTTCTTGTATAAAAACCCTTATGTGGTAGCCACAGCTAGAGCCTGGGTCCTCCAAACAGAGACTTTGTCTTTTCACAGAATGATCAGTGCATTCCTGACAAGGATACTTGGTGAACACAGTCTCTTTCCAGAGGTCAGGGGTCAGGTAGCTGTAGGTATTGGAGATGGCATCAAAGGTGGCCTTGGCAAAGCTGCCCAGGGTGACAGTGCAGCCCCTGGCTGATGTGTAGCAGTCATCAATACCGGCCATCATTAGTAGCTTCTTGGGCACAGGAGCAGAGACAATGGCTAGTGCCTCTGGGAGCAGGGATGAGAGGCATCAAAATAGAGCCACAGCGGCCCGTCACCTTGCACAGAACAATGTGGGGCTTGCCAATCTTGTTGTCTTAATTGCCTCTCTACACAGGGACAATGGAAAGCTTGGCCAAGATGATGGCTCCTCGGATGGTAGTGGCTACCTCCTTGGAACACTTAACACCAGGACCAACGTGACCGTTGTAGTCTCCAATAGCGACAAAAGCCTTGAACCTGGTCTGCTGGCCAGCCCGTGTCTGCTTCTGCACTGGCGTGATTTTTAGAACCTCATCCTTTAGGGATGCACCCAGGAAAAAGTCGATAATCTCAGATTCCTTAATTGGCAGGGAGAACAGGTAGATCTCCTCCAAGGACTTGATCTTCATGTCCTTAATGAGGCAACCCTGCTTAGTGACAGGGCTCCACTCCTTGTCTTCAGCTTTACCTCCACAAGCCCCACGGCCTTGGCCATGCCCACGGCCTCCACCATGACTAGGGCCCCTAAACCAGAATCCTACTAATACTGGGCCCCCAGGTCCTCCGGGTCCTCCAGGTCCTCCTGCTGCACTGGCATCTGCCATTTGGTGTTTTCCTGAAGAAGAAGAAGAAGAAGAAGAAGAAGAAGAAGAAGAAGAAGAAGAAGAAGAAGATCTTAAACTAGACCTCCTAAACACTGATTATTTTTAAAAGGGTGTGTTAGAGGAAAAGGGATATTAAAGAAAAAGTCTAAAACCAGGCATGGTGGTGCACGCCTGTAATCCCAGCTATCTCGAATCCCCTCCCCACAAGAAAGAAAGAAAGAAAGTCTAGGTGTCTATCATCAGATAAAAGATCTAGAAAAAGAGAGTGAGGGAAGAAAATCAAATTTCCAGGTTTACTACCTGGGTTGTTTTGTTGTTTTTTTAGTGTTTTGTTTTGTTTTGTTTGTGTGTGTGTGTTTGATTTGGTTTGGTTTGGGTTTTTTTTGAGACAGGGTTTCTCTGTGTAGTCTTGGCTGTCCTGGAACCCACTTTGTAGACCAGGCTAGCTTCAAAATCACAGAGATACACCTGCCTCTGCCTCCTGAGTGCTGGGATTAAAGTCATGTGCCACCACATCTGGCTTGTTTTATTGTTTTGCTTTGATTTGTTTTTTCAATCTGACACAAGATGGACTTATCTGGGAAAAGGAAAGAAAACTCAATTGAGAAAATGTCTCCGTCAAGTTAGCCTGCGGAGGAATTTTCTTGATGAATGTGGGATGGCCCGGCACACTGTGAGCAGTGCCACCCTGCGGGTGGCTCTGAGTTCTATAAGACAGCAGGCTGAGCAAGCCAGTAAACAGCACCCTCCATGGCCTCTGCAGTTCTTGTCTCCAGATTCCAGTCTTGAGTCCCTGCCCTGGCTTCTTTTCACAACGGACTGTAAACTGTAAGATAAAAGAAAATCCCCTTCCTCTCCCAGTTGCTTTTGGTAATGGTGTTTATCACAGAAATGGACAGCAAACTGAGATACTAGGTTAAAAGGATGGACTGGAGGCAGGCGGTGGTGCAAGGAAGGCAGAAGAAAGTGGATCATTGTGAGTTCCAGGACAGCCAGTGCTACACAGAGAAACCCTGTCCCATAAAACAAAGAAACTACAAAAAAAAAAAAAGAAAAGAAACAAACAAACAAAAAAGGATGAACTGATACAAGAAGGCAAATAGATGTGTGCTTCAGGCATGTCTACAGGGATCCCAGAATCTTGCACCAAGGATCTTATAAATGTACAGAAAGGGCCGTGATTAGAGCAGTGGTGATCAGCAAGCACAAAGCTCAGAGACAGTCGATTCTGCCAAGGTCAAGTCTTCAGTAACAGGAAAACATGTTCCTGAGAAACGTGCTCCTTTCTCAGGACCTCGAGTGTGCGCTAATCCAAAAAGAGAGGGAAGCTGAGAAAGAGGAAGCGGAAACCCCACAGTAGGGGACTCCATGGAAGCAAAATAGCGACAGGACACTGGTGAAGGGAGGCCGCAGGGGACATTCAGGTTAAGCCAATGCCCGACTTGGAAGGCTGTGGTGGGCTGGTGGAATGTCTGTCTATCGGAATGCCTTCAGGGAGATCTGAGCATTTGGCGGGATTTAAATGACTTGTTTCAAAAAGGTGAGCGAAAGGAAAATGATAGCATTTCTTAGCTCCAAGAGGAGCAAGCCGAGGAGAGGAAACTGGCTGCTGGGGGCTTTACGTCACTTAGCAAAACTGTCCAAGGCAAGAGCCGAAACAGTGATGTTGTGGGTCAGGAAGTAGCAATAAGAGTGTTCTTTAGGAACAGGGAAGTGAAACCAAAAGAATGGGCAGAGTTGAACTGTGGTCTCTGGAGAAGGGGAAGAGCGGAACTACCATGTTTTGTGAGCCTTACCAACTATGGGGTTTCTCAAATTGTGGCTCAGACCGTCCTAAAACTCACTATGGAGCCCAGGCTGGCCTCAGGCTTCTGGCAATCCTCCTGCCTCGGCACCCCAAGCACTGTGGTTATAGGCATTACACCATCAGGCCTGGTTAAAATGGTGGAACTTGGTATGAACCTGTGCCTCAGGCTCAGTTCAACGCTGTGCACCTGCAGAGGGAATGCCCCGGAGCCACAGCTCCATCTCTTAAGGAAAACAGATTTTACCAATTTAAGCCTGTACCATACTGCCTCCCTCTCTCCCTCTCACCTGGGTACTCACGATCACAGTAGAGGCTCACCCTCACCTCCAATGAGCTTCTTCTTCACTCCTGCTGGCCGTCCATGCTTGTATGGAAGCTTTTTTTTTTTTTTTTTTTTTGAGATGGGAAAGCCACAGCCTGGGGCTGGGCAGGGGGGGTCCTTTTCAGGACTCAAAGCCTGAGTTTGGCTACTTGTCACAGCTGTCAGTGTTCGGGGCCAGTCTGAGGCATTGGAGGACTGCAGTGCAGCTTGGAAGGAATAGGCACAGTAGGGATCGTGGTATTGAGGGTTCGAGTCTATGTCCAAGGTTAGATATACACAGAGGGTGTACTTGGATTAGCATCTAGGAGCCTTGAGTCTGGCCGGTATGGTTTGAGGACCCATGAGTGTGGGAGTGGAGACCAAGGCCCAAAGATAGAAGAGTGGGAAGGAAGTGGCCAGGCTGCTGCTGAAAATTGGGTGGGGCTCATCCAGACCCCATGCCAGGCCTGGAGGGGCAGGTGGTTCTGGGCCTTTGTGGATGAGTCCCATATTCATTCCTACTAGGCAGCCCTACCTTGGCAGGGCCTGGGGACAGGTCTAGGGGAGGGAAAGGAGCGGGTCTTAAGTCTCCTCGGCCAGGCTCATTTGTTTCCCTTTTTTCTCCCACTCTGGTCTTGGAGGAGTCACATGCGTCACTTTTCATCCCATGTCTCGGTGTCCAGTGTTGACTGGAGAAAGGCTGGCCACTCCCCCTGACACAGGCTTGGGTGACTGGTAGGCCTTTCTAGAGATAATGGGGAAACACACACTGTTGAAGGCCACAGCTTCCCCACTCCCCAAGCCCGGGGTCTTCCCCTTCCAGACCCCGTCGTTTTCCTGGAGGTCATGTGGATGAAAGAAGACAGGAAGAGACTGAAGGTGAGTAGTTAGGGAGGGCAGAGAACGGAGCGGCCGCTGTGTGTACAAACACCGCCTCCATCGCAACCACCAAGGCCGGAAGTGGGACCCAGAATAGAACAGGTTGCTTTCAAGTTCCAAATTGGGCTCTGGGGGCTGAGAGCATGTTTGGGTGTAAAAATAGAAATATCAGTATATGTGAGGCCGGGGGCTGCCACCCACGAGGCTTAAATTTATAAATAGAATTTTCTACTAAGGTTGGTTTGACAGTGTTCTAGATCGAAAACTGATTCAAATAAACTTTTCAGAGGGCAAAGCCGGAGCCAAGCAGTGCTCTATCACCAAAGCCAGGCAGCCATGAAAGGGGGGGACACTCTGCAGTGCTGGCAGGCTCTTCCACTTGACTGTAGCTCTAGCTGCGTCCTCCTTCTGTCCTCCAGCATGACATCTTCGCTAAGAAAGCCTCCCCCACCCCCCGGCCTCGTTCAGCTTGGTCCCGCTGTCCTCAGGAAACCTCCTCAAACCGCATCAGCCCACATCTGCTCTCTGGCTGGTCAGAAAACCTGGCTGGCTGGGCTCAAGAGGTAGCAGACAAGCTTGGCCAGATGCTCATGGGGTGGGGCCAGTTGGAGCAGGACTGGTAGAGCCCCACCCTGCAGGATGTGGTGAAAGCTGGAAGGGACATGTGCATTTGAGCATGACATGGGAGCCTGGAAAAGCCTCCTGGGCGGGGATAGGAGCTGGCTCTCCCAGAGTACATGTAAGCCTGGCATAATACAAGAAAGCAAGGCTGTAAGAAAGAAAGCTTGGAGTATGGTCCAGACCTGTATCAGGACCCTGCATGCACCCTATCCATAGCCTAGCATGTAGAAGTCCCTTCAGCCACTCTCCATCCCTGCCCTCTGCTTCTCCTCCTGCCTTGATGACTTCTCTTACCAGCAAAGGAGAGAACATTCTGTCTCCCCTTGAGCAAGTCTACTGTGAGGGAGCCACTGGATGTGCCCTGGGATAAGGGAACCCAAGAAGACAACTCCTACCTATCCTGCAGGTCTAATGTTTCCATGGACACAGGAACCTAATTGGGAAGGCAGGCCCTTTCCTTGAGAACTCTGCTCACTGGTTTTGTCTATTCCTTTGCCCGTCATTTATTAACCATCTACTTCGTCCCAGGAAGGGGATGATCCCTGAGGCAAGCAAGGTCTTGCTCTAGTAAGAAGACATTCTAAAGGGAGTCTGGATGTGTCAGATGTTGGGGTTCGAAGGATAGGGGAAGAGGAAGGAGCATAGGGAAAGTGGGCAGTTTTTAAAAGAATTAAGAAGAGGTGGGGAGATGGCCCAGTCCATAAAGTGCTTGCCATATAAGCATTAGGGCTTAGTTCAGATCCTCAGCACTCATGTGCTCGGTGAAGAGGCATATACCTGTAAATTCAGCTTTGTGGAGGGGAGGAGCAGGCTGAAACAGGGGCTCCCTGGGACTTGCTGGCTAGCCAGATTGGCTGAGTTGGTGAGCTGTAATTTCACTGAGGGACCCCATCTCATACAATTCGGCAAACTTCTGATGAAAGCACTTGACATTGACCCCTGGCCTGCATGTGCCACACACACATGTGCCCACATGCACACGTACACACACACTAAGAAGTAAGGCCGGGTGGTGATGGCACACGCCTTTAATTCCAGCACTCAGGAGGTAAAGGCAGGTGGATCTCTGTGAGTTCAAGGTCAGCTGAGGACTGACCCCAGGGCTTTGCGCTTGCTAGACAAGCGCTCTACCACTAAGCTCAATCCCCAAACCCGAACTTTGCTTTTTTCAATGAAAACTTTGTCTATTACTATGTGTCTGTGTGCACAGTGCAGAGAGGGCGCTGTTACTGTGTGCATACGGAAGTCCAAGGGTAATTTTGTGGAGCTGGTTCTCTCCTTCCACCTTTACGTGGGTTCTAGAGATCAAACCAAAGTTGCTGGCCAAGACAGCTCATTGGCCCACAAGTTCGCAACCTGCGAGTCGTGATCCCTTGGGAGTGTCAACTGACACTTCAGAGGGATCACATCTAAGACCATTGGAAAACACAGATGTTTACATTATGATTCATAACGGTAGCAAAATTACAGCTATGAAGTAGCAAGGGAAGTAATTTTTATGGTTGGGGATCACCGCAGCATGAGGAGCTGTGTTAAAGTATCTCAACATTAGGAAGGGTGAGAACTGCTGTTTCCAGCCTAAGGAATGAGCTTTCTGACAACGAAACAGTGAAGCTGAGAACAGACGACAGAGGGAAATGAGGGACAAGACATTGCAAGAATCTGGAGGAAGCGTGAGCTCGGAGAAAACTGCAGGATCAAAGGCTCTGAGTGGGAGAGTGTCTGGAATGTTGGGAAGCAGCAAGGGGGCAGAGTGAGCACTGAGAATGGGAGCACTGAACAGAGGCTCCCAGTGGGGCCAGTGGGGTTGGCCAGGCATGAGCTCACCTACAGACAAGGTCTTTGCTCTAGGGAGATGACAGGTTATGGGATAATCTGAGGAGAGCTCCTAACAGATTCCCCTAGGGAGGAACAGGCCAGAGGAGAGAGGAAGGAGTAAGCTGACAGTTGGCAAGAACAGCGTACTGGGCACGGGCAGTCGGCTCTCCAGATAGACAGAAGTTCACGCAGGATGTGAGGACAGGCCCTCCCCCTTGAGCTTTGCGAAGGGGGCGATGCCTGGCTGGGGAAAGAGGTTCTGGGATAAGGGGACACAGGGAGCGCTGCTAAGGGGGCCTCTGGTGGCCAGCAAGAGGATGGCCTGGCAACCTTACCTGTGCAGAAGATCTGGCTCATCTCACATGTGCTTTACGCCTGGTTGGGAGGCTTTGTGGCTCTTCCGCTCACCTGAAAAATAGGGTCTGTCCTGCGCATCCTTCCATCTTCTCAGCTCCAGTTGGGAGCTCCGGGTGCCCCGCTCCTCAGGCCTCACCTGAGCCTCATTTCTGTGGATGATATTCTCTAGTCCTTCCCATCTTCTCTGAACTTGGTATGTGGAAGCCAGCCCTACCTCTGCCTTCAGTCAGGTTCCTGCAGGTGGCACTAATGTCCGGCTTTGTTCTGCTTCCCTACCGGTCTCTGCCCCTCCTTCAGCTTTGGGGACAAGAGATGCACGGTGTCACAATGGAATGTGTGTCCATTTCCCATTAGCCATAAGGATCAGGATTGGCCTTGAATCATTTCAGAGTCCCCAGGGCCCTGTATGCACCCATGCATTTGATTAGCTAACTTGACACCAGGCATCAACGTGTCTAGCCTTGTCTAACCCTGAGCCACGTCCCAGGAGTGAGTCAACGTGTGTGATGCTGATGGGGACAACAGTAGGCAGAGGTGGGGCTGAAAGTACAGGATTGGGACCAAACAGCCTAGTGCTCTGCACCTGGTCCCCTCCACAGGAGAAGATGATGGTACACAGAGGTGATATCTAGGCAGCCAGAGAGGGGGACATGGTGGGTACCCGAGAGGGTGGGCTTCTCAGCCAGTCAGCACCTGCGTCTTTAGCCTCTGGGATCCATGAAAGCTAAGCTTTGAGTGAGTGGTGTCAGCCCTAGGGCCAGAGACAGGAATAATGAGAGTGTGTCAGCCCTGAGGGCTGAAGGGCTGGGATTCTGGGCACGCTCCCTGCTCCTCTCTCCCCTGCCTGGATCTCTGTCAGATGGGCTCATTCCTTCACAATGGAGAACCCGATGCCCTATTAGCTGAAGCTTTTCCCATGTTCTTTATTTCCTTGTGGTTTTCCGGTCTTTTCCTAGTGGATACCAGCCTCTCTATAATATTTGGGCTCAATGCTTGGTTATACTAGCCTCTGCCACTCACCCTACACCCAGTTAACCTCTCTGTCTGCCGGGATGCCTCACATCAAAGAGGTAAATCAATCGAGCCTAAGCATGGGTTCTTTGGACTTGGGCAGTCCTGGAACAGGTAGACCCACACTTGTGCAACTGCAAAGGCTCCCCTTCAGGCTGTCCTGGTGTGTCTGCCGGAGCTCAGCATGAATGACTCATAAACACACACACACACACACACACACACACACCAGCCTCAAACTGGTCTGGAGCAGCCGACAGAGCCCCCATCTCCACAGCTGCTGGGTCCCTCATACCAGGGTAGTTCCCTCCAGAGCCTGTCCTTCCTCGGCTCACAGTTTCCTAGGTCTAGGAGCTTGAGCCAGTCCCATGGGGATAATTCCCTCTCTGAATCCCAAACAGTGGGCCTTCTCTCTGGAAGATCCCACCGTTCTGAAGTCCTGCTGGCCTCCTCCACTTCAGGTTCACATTCCTACCTGGCCCCAGGGCTCTCTCAGGAAGCCATCTCCTCCTACCCAGTCACCCCTCCCCAGGTCTCTGCCCCTTATATGTGGTCCTCCAGATCTCCAGACAGGCGTAGCCAAAGGCCCTAGTGGTTGTCCACAGGAGGCCCAGGGAATATGTGTCCTTGGCTTCAGCATTGAACCCAGCACTGGCCATAAGACTCCAGCCCCTGTCCGAGAGACAGTATCTGCTTTGGATGTAACTGAAAAGTCTCCAGCAAGACTCCAGAGGTTCCCAGGAAACCCTCCTTGATGGTGAGGGGTTAGTGTCCAGGTGACCAAGTTGCCCTTACAAGATGCCTAGATTTGAGTCAGACCCACCCAGCAAGGCTGCAGCCAGCAGACAGAGGCTGACTCCCTAGAGAGAAACTAAATATGTTCTTCATGGAGGCCACCAGAGCGAGTGTATGTGTGTGAGAGAGACAGAGACAGAGAGAGACAGAGACAGGGAAATAGAGACATAGGGGAAGAGAGGCAGAGAGACAGAGACAGAAATAGAGAAATAGAGACATAGGGGAAGAGAGAGATTGCGCAGGACACACAGACAAAAGGCACTGTGCTCACTGAGACACCTGCCTACATCTACTGGGCACCTACCGCTTGCTGGTTACAAACCCTGAATCGTAGCCCCCCCAAGAATCCCTGACCAACTAGAATGGCTAACCTGAGCTGTGATACGGTGCCAGGGCAGGGGAGGAAACCTGTGGGGAAGCAAGGCCAGGGGTGGGGCGGACTGGATGGGCGAGGGCGGGACTTGAATCTGGGCGGCGGGACCAGCTCGGAGGCGGGGCGTGCGCCGGAGTGCCTAGCTGTGGGCCCAGCCCGCCGCAAAGCTGGGCAGCAGAGCAGGGATCCGCCTCCCGGACGCAGGGCCCGTGGGCAGGGATCCGGCGGGTAAGGCACTGCGTGGTCTCGGGACGGGACGTGGCCATGCGCGGCACAGCCGTGTCTCAGAGACCTGCCTGGGTCCCTTGAACCTGTGTCCCGTTGTGGGGTGGGAGTGTGGCTCAACAGGGCGGAGCGGCGGCATCCTGGGCTCAGGGCTGGGCGTTCAGTCCAGGACATAAGGTGGCGTTTCGCGTGTGTCCTGTGTCCCTCTGAGCCCTCTGGCACGCGCTGCTAGGCCCAGGTTAAGGGACTTCCAAAGACTCAGGAGGTAAACTTGCTTCCATTCCCTCCAGACTTTTCTTCCTTCAGAGGCTCCATGAAGTTCGAGGGAAAAGCCACCTGTTAGTGCTGATTCACACTGACGCACAAGCGACTGGGTGTGGGGAGTTTGGAGATTTTGAAAAGGAGTGAGTTTCTGAGAGGATAGAAGAGTGGGCAGAGAGTTGGAGGTTAGCGGACATACGGGTCTTCGTCTCCACCCTGCTGCCCACCGTTCTGTGACTCTGGGTCTTGGCTGTCAGTAGGTTGAGAGCCCCGTTGGAGCCAACTCCCTCTGCCACCTCCCATGACCCTGAGCACCTCCTGTTTTCGCCTTTGTTCATTCCTTGACACTGGTAGTTCAGTGCCTGCTAGTCAGGTGCCCCCAGTAAGCGCTCCTGAGAAGCCACCCTAGCCTAGGCACAGTGTGGGACCTCAGGGGTTATACTGCGTGTGACTATTAAGGATGCTAAATCAATCCCGCTCGAAGGGGCTCTGGAAATGTCACCTGCTGGGTCCGTGGTGAAATGCACAGACTTGTCTCACAACAGAATGGGTCCTGGAGTTAGGGGCTGGGCTGGGAGCAGGAACGTGGGTTCAGGTCAGGCCATAGCAACTCTATGTGACCTAGGTGAGTGCCTGCACCCAATGGCTTGGGTCCCTCTGGACCACAGGAGGAGCTGGGCTGTGTTCTTCCCCCGGCCAGGAAGCCCAGGTCAGGGCCCCAGATTTAGCTGTCCACCCCTGGGGCCTGGGAGGGACTCCAAGAAGGTATGAACCATAGATCTGTCCACCTCCTTTCCCATACCTCCCTTTGGTTCTCTGGTATCCGGCTCTGAGTTCTAAGTGGAGACTCACCCTGGCAGAGGGGACAAACTAAAAGGGTAGACAAGAACTGATGGGCAAAGCCATCTGGCAGGAGGGGAAGACCAAGAAAGCCTAGCCTTTTGGGGGACTCCTCCTACAGAGTTATACAGAAGCCCACTCAGGAGGCTGCGCTAAGAGAGACAGAAGGAAGGAGGGTAGATTCCAGGACTGCTATGGACTTCCTATTCGCATGGATAGAGGAAGTGGGGTGCTGAGTTAGCCCCCAGTATCCCCTTTGCCCCCATTTGGATGCATGTGCGTATGTAGGCCTACAGACAGGAAGCTCAAGGGGTCCAGAGAATCAAAATGACCTGCTTTAGCCATAGATGGGCCAGAAAGAAGAGCATAAGCTCAGGCTGGAGTCTTGGGTTCAAATCCAACTACATGATAGTCATCAGGCAGGTGCTGCTGCTGAGCCTCCATTACATCTGTAACATGAGGATCAGGAAACAGTTCCTACCCAAGGGTGCTTACGAGTGTCCACGGACTGCTTGTTGTCTGTAGCTGATACTTATGCTTCCTCTGTGTGTGTCCTGGTCAGACAGGGACAACGGGCCGTTTTGGCCTGCGGTTAAGGTGGGGCAAGGCCAGGCCTGGAGAGGCCTGGGATGAAGGGCCAGTTTCCAGGTTCCTGCCTGTATTCGCCTTGTGTGCAAACACCTGTGTCCACTAAGACTGACCTGTGTGGGCTCTGTCCTCAAAGCTCCATCGTGGAGGATCAAGGGTCAGAGATTCTGACAGGCCTTGCCCTCCTGCCATCATCTGGCTGGTTCATGTCCTTGAGAGTCTCTGGGCACAGACATATATGGGCACTTTTATAACCCTGCTTGGCGGGGGAAGTGGGCAGCCTGGGCAGAGGAGATGGGGAACCTAGGGCCTTGGAAAGGCAAGGTTTATGAGAAAGGCACTCTCAGAACTAGGCACGAAGCTGTTAGGTAAGGACCGACAGGCCAGGGAAGGTGGTAAATCATTGATCAAAGTGCCCTCTTTATGCCAGATGTGGTAAAAGCAATGGAGGAGACTGGAGAGCAAGAAAAAGGGCTCTTCAAGTCCCAGAGTCCTCCTCTGAAAGTAGAATGCCTCAGTAGGCCCCTGGAGTCGTCCAGTCCTGCCGGTCCCATGTGTGGGGTGCCGGTCCCATGTGTGGGGTGCCTAGGAGTCATGGCAACCTTCCAAGCTTACCTTTCCCCTCCCTCACTGCCCCTCAGCCCGTGCCTGGTGGGCAGTAGAGATAAAGCCCAGAGAAATGCTGCTGCCTCCTGCCATGAGTCAGGACCCTGGGCCTCCCAGACAAATTATACTGCTTCTTTTTTTTTTTTTTAATGATTTATTTATTTACTCTATGCACATTGGTCATTTGCTTATATGTATATCTGTGTGAGGGGGTCAGATCCCCTGGAACTGGAATTACAGACAGTTGTAAGTTCTCTTGTGGGTGCCAGGAATTGAGCCTGGGTCCTCTGGAAGAGCAGCCAGTGCTCTTAACCGCTGAGCCGTCTCTCCAGCCTCAGGCTACACTTCTTGACTCTCACTTTTTTGTTCTGTAAAGCAAAATGCAGGTTCAGGGCCACATGGCTGGACTTGGGCTCAGTGTCAGTGCTCCCAACCCCACCCATGAACTCCCAGGGACAATCGGAATGAAACAGAAGGCCAGCTGGGCTTCAGGATGAGGTGCATCATGGGTACCCCGATGCTGTCCCATCTACCTTTTTTCTTCTTCCCAGCACTCTGATTTCTCAGCATCCAGTACCGAGTGTTTGGACTCCCTATTGCTCCATGAGCCAGAAGCAACTTCTTGGTCCGTATGAGCTGGACATGGAGGGTTCCAGACATACCTGAGTGATTTTTGCTAGCTGGCCTCCAGGAACAGTGCTGGCTTGATCACTTGGGGCAGCAGCCCAGGGATGTCAGGAGGCCTCAAGGGTTAATAGGCAGACAGCCTGTGTCATACACTCCCATGCCCTACAGCCAAACTGATTCTCAGAATTGCTGTCTGTTTCCCTCTGAATCATGTTCACTGTGCACCCACTGGCCATGACAGAGTGGCCTACAGCCAAACACATTAGGCAGCTGAGGAGAGTGCAGGGTGTCTGCCTGCTTGAGCCTGCAGAAGGGTGTGTGGTTCTTGGCCTGGGATCTGCCAGGTTGGTGATAGACATGCCGTGACCGGAGCCGGGCTCATGACCCGGGGCTGAGCCAGCTCAGGCTGTTTCCTAGGGTTCTCAGAGCAGAGGCTGAGCGCGAAAGGCACAGAGCTTGCCACTAGAATCAAGACAAAGCCATGTTCCGGGCCTCATCCAGCTTGCGATTTGGGGCTTCAGCACCTTCCCTGTGGAATGGGATCAAATGAGAGCTCCCTCAGACTTCAGGTGCCACAGGTCTCCGAGATGCCTCTCAAGGCAGTATCCTCAGGCCTGAGCCGGGGATTCCTGCTCCTGTCCCTGAACAGACAGCAGGTCTATTTTGAGGCTTCCACAGCCCAGACCTCAGGCTGTTCTGTGGTATTGGAAGAACACCTGTCCCCACACCCCAGGCTTTCCCTGTGGCCCTACCCACCATGCTGAGGCAGGTAAGGAGATGGCCAAGCCCTTACAGCTGCCTACTCTTAATCAGGATGGGAAGAGTCTAGGGCTGGTCTGGGTGCCTAGAATGCTGGGGTGGGTTTTAGCTTTACCTCATAGCTCTGACAGTCTAGAGCAGCGCTGACAGTTCACTTGGGACCTGGATGGGGAGCTGGGAATCGCCACTCCTCCTTGTTCCCTGCCTCCATGACATTGGCAGACTCCATTTCAGAAAGCTGCTTATCAGAACCCGTACCCCTTCCACACATGCCGTGTGCTGTGTGTACCGGGCCCAAAGCCAAGCCTGGGCCGTAGGAGTGGTCAGGCCCCCAGGTGTGAGGACAAGAATTGCTGGCAGATGCAGTAACTCAGTGTCTGGCCCATCCCACGACACTCTCTGAGAAGGACTTTTTGTGGAAGACATAATTATCCTGCTTAGTGACCAGGGGCCCTTCCTTGGCCCTTCCTGCTCCACTCCTGAGCTCTGGGCTTCCTCATAGCTCGGTATACACAGTGACCTATCTGTCCATCCCCTGCTCCCCACCCCCCATCAGGAACTCATGCAGCAAGGGACTCTGAGTGTTGGCCCTGAAGTGAGAGCCACAGGGCCTCCCTGAGCAGGGAAGTTCCTTCAGGCTGAGTGGGTTGGGCAGCCACTGGCAGTGATGGTGGAGGACTCTGCCAGGCTCTTTGACGTTGGTTTGGCACTCTTCTCGCCTGCCTTTAAATCTCCACTGAGCACCAGAGACAAATACGGGCCCATCATCCTGGAAGCTGTGCTGCTTGAGTTGGCAGAGTTTCCACTCAGACAATAGTGGGGCCTCTCATGAAGTTCTCTAGGTTTCTGTCACAGCCCTCCTACAGTCACTATCAGCAGGGACCCAGCCTCTCCTGACCCTGCTCTCATTGACTTCAGCAACAGGACAGGTAGGGACACAGGGAGGGAATTCTCTGGTAGGAAAAGCAGTTGCCAAGCCCTGAGCAGCCGTGTGGCCCTGCCCTAAACTGAAACAGTGCCTTTCTCTGCAACTGCTCCTGTTGAAAGACGCACATTGATACTTGCCTGGCAGGTAGATGGCAGGATCACGAAGAGTGTTTTCCCGGGCTTATCCACAGCACTTCAGACGTGCTGACCCCTGCAACTTCCCCAAATAGGAGAAATTCGACTGCATAATTTGTGGTAGTGAGGGACTGTGTTCACACTCTCCGAAAGAAAGAAAGAAAGAAAGAAAGAAAGAAAGAAAGAAAGAAAGAAAGAGAAAGAAAGGAAAGAGAGAAAAGAGAGAGAGAGAGAGAGAGAGGAAGGAAGGAAGGAAGGTAGGAAGGAAGGAAGGAAGGAAGGAAGGAAAGAAAGAAAGAAAGAAAGAAAGAAAGAAAGAAAGAAAGAAAGAAAGAAAGAGAAAAAGAAAAAAGACATATAGTGAGGCTAATATTGAGGTCAAGCTGGTCTTCCCTAAGCTGCATGCCAGAGGGTTCTTAGGTGTTGAACCCCAAGAGCTGGCATCTGTTTGAGGTCCCAGCTGAAGGTAGGGGAGTGGGGTGCATTGGCATCTGGAAAAGCTAGCCTGGAATCCTGATTGGCAGGTGAGGGGAGCACAGCCCTGGGGAGCACAGTGCTAGGCAATGAGCAGGAGGAGGCACAGCAGAAATAGCACTCTGACCCCTTTGCTTCTTCTCCTGTTTGACTCTAGGAAGGGGAGCCCCTTTCTGGAAGATTTAAGTGGTTGACAATGACCTCTCCCCCACTGATGACTAGGCAAACAGTGTTGGGGGCCTGGGCCTGGTAGGCAGGCCAGTGGACAGCCTCATGGGTCTGACCACAGCAGAGCAAGGGATCAAATCCCTTGTTGTCATTACCCTCTGTTGTCAAAAGCCTCTAGGTATACAGAAATGGCCTCCTGGGGCTGGGTAGGTTCAGATGGCTCCTATCAGGCCATGCTGTGTGAGCTGGACATTTTTCACCCTCTCTGTATAGGGCAGAGATAGAAGGTCTAGCTTCATGGGGGATGTGATGGTGAGGGGGACCCCGCCCACTGCTGGGGCTGGGAACTGAAGGCCTCCACAGTTGGGAGTCAGGCTGTCTGGTGTTCCCCACTGACCAGAGCTAATGGTCCTAATAGGCCTCAGCCTGAAGCTGGGGTTGCCCTACTTCTGACCCGCACCCAGGTCTCAGGACTTGGTGTTGTACCTCGGGCTGGCCTCCATTCCCTGTGAATTCCTGCCCAATCTTCCTATTGCTTATCCGTCCAATTCCTACCAGTGAGGACGCAGCTCCAGGGAACCCCATTCCAGCTTTTGAGGTCACCACATGCCAGGAGGGCTGGGACCTCTGAGAGAGGGAGCTGCTCCAGGAACCACGGGACAGGAGACCTCGAGAATAACCTGCCTCCCAGACTTCTCCAGAACTGAGCCCAGTCCCTTTTCAGACCCAAGGCTACAGCTGCCCAGGAAGGTGGGGCCTGGCCTGAGGGGCATGCCCTAACTAGAGGGCTCTGGCTCTGGTTTTGCCTGCGGTGCAGTCTGCTGTTGGGTCCACTGGACATAAAATAGGAACAGAGCTCAACACTGAGTGCCCCAGCTCACTGCTCAGCTTCAGCAGGGTGATGTGCTATGGTAGGTGGTGACTGTGACCACTCCAGAGACAGGAAGTTGCCTGGGGAGGAAGATGGTTGAGAAAGGACATTCCCCTGCCCCCACCTCTGGGCCCTGTCTCAGACACCCCTTTCACAACCAGGGTTCTTTCTTCTGGGCAATGGGGGAGCAGCCATTCTTGGGCTGGGGTCCAGAGAGACAGGAAAAACTCCATAGGCCTCAGCCCACTCAAGACATCAAGAATGCTACATGGGGTAGGTACCATGGGGAGTGGGAGCAGGAAAAGATTGCTGGTCAGAGGCAGGGAGAAAGGAATGATACTGGCCAACATGGGTCCTGGGAGCACTGAGGTTGTGTTTTGTGATGTGTGTGTGTGTCTCTTTCTCTCTGTGTTTACATGTGTATGTGTTTTTGTAGGGGAGAATTCTTGTGCACATATGTCTGGCAGTGTTGGTGCATGACTTTAATCCCAGCACTTGGGAATAGAGGCAGGCAGATGTCTGAGTTTGAGGTTAGCCTGGTCTACAGAAAGAGAGAGAGAGAGAGATCCAGGATAGTTAGGGATACTGTCTAAAAAAAAAAAAAGAGCAGAACACATGTGTGCACATGCGTGTGCATACATGTAGAGGACCCAGGTTGCTGTTGGGTATCTTCCTCAGTCTATTTCCACCTTATTTTTTGAGGCAGGGTCTCTCATTGAACCAGGAACTTTCCAGTTTGGCTAAACTGGCTGGTTAACAGGCCCCAATAATCCTCCTGTCTCCGTCCAGCCTCCAGTACCTGATGAATTAGAGATGTGCAGTTGTGTGGGTGATTGGGGATCTGAACCTATGTCCTCATGCTTGTGTGGCAAGTGCTTTACTGACTGAGCCATCTCCTCAGTCCTTTGGTTCGTGTTTTTAAGGATCACTCTGAGCTGGACATGATGGTACATACCTCTTGTCCTAGCACTTAGAAGAGAGAAGCAGATGGCTAGCTGCAAGCCTGAGACCAATCTGATTCACAAAGCAAGTTGGAGGCTAGCTGAGGCTACAGTGAGACCCCGTCTCAGGAGATTGAAAAAAAATGCTGACTTTGTAGTCTGGGGACCATCTTGATACCCACCCCTAGCTGCAGTACCCTCTGAGGAAATTGGTGAGGAGTGGGTATGAAAAAGCAGACCTCTGGAGGAGTTGGGACGAGGATGTCAGGCAACTAGGGATCCACAGAGGGACCCACAGAGGGACAGGGAGCAAACCTGGCGAGAACTGGGTCTGACGCCTCAGGCTCTGCCCACCCAGCCCTCTCCCCGTACAGTTCAGGTCTTCTGCTGATGGTGGCTGTCTATCAGGAGGGAGGAGCCAGCCTTGGCATCCTGACAACTGTGCTACAGGCCCTGCGGATGGTCCGTGGCCAGAAAGGCTGACACATAGAAACACAGACCTGGGCTCAGCTGACCACCAGTAGCCACCTTACCTCCGGGAGTCCCCAAGGGGTACATAGCAAGGCCAGGCATCACCATGCTAGGCATGCAAACAGGGCGTCTCTGCAGATAGGAGAGATGGGATTTGGGGTTACATGGATCTGAGGCTGCAGTGGTCAAGAATTCGGGCTGGGCAAGTCTTCCCTCTGAAGTAGGGCTGGGCTTGGAGAACCAGACTCAGGGAACAAGGGGCATAAACTACCAACAGAGCCCACCACTTTCACAAGCCTCCCTGTCCCCTGCTGCCTGAGGACCTTAAGGACACTGTCACACAGCCTGATTCTGGGGCATCTGACCTGGCGTAAAGCAGATCAGGAAACAGTCAGTGAGAGAGTGGCCAAGGATGTCACAGTACTTGAGGAAGACCTTGAACCCCCGAGGCTGAGCCCAGTCACCTTTAGTAGCGGCCTGGGCTGTAGCTGAGGCAGGCTGTCTCAGAGCAGGAGAGGGTGGGGTAGAGGAGGCCTGGCCTTGGAAAGGAGACAGGGTAGGGCCTTTGAAAGGATAGAAAAAAGAAGACCCTCCCTTCCCCCTGACTGGCCTCTTCTGGCTGTCAAAGTTTAGGCCAAACTTCTGGAAGGAGGCCAGATCTGGGCCCCTTTCCCACCCGCAAGGGCCCATGGCCAGACCCTTGTCCTCACTGGGCCTCCAAACAATGGGGTAGTGTGAGGGTGCCTGGGAATGTCCAGGGCAGCTGGGTCCCCTGTGGGCCCATGCTGAGGAGTGAGGACAGGAGCCAGCAATAGGCCATGAGTCATGGTGTCCACCACCAGGCATCTGAGGCCCTGAGTTCCCAGCTGAGGAGGAACAAGTAGTTCTTAGTTCCGCAAGCCAGGGTCTGGCCTGCAGCTCCCTCCTGCTTTTGGTCCCTCTCCACAGCCCTTCCTGTGTGTCCCCTAGTACCTTCCTTCTGGTCTGTCCTTATCTCTCTCTGACTGTCCAATCTGAGACCTAGACCTAGGCTGCAGCAGCTCTTCACAGCCTCTTGCCTGCAGAGGGCCCAGCAGAGGGCCCAAACCATCACCTGCTACCTTTGATGGCCTGTGGTTGACCCCAAGAGGAACTCAGTGAGAGAGCAAGGTGTTGCCTGAAAAGAGACCTAAACATTTACTAAGAATTAGCCTGTCTCAGAGGTGTGTAACTACCGTCTCAAGCTCAGGGCCATCTGGGCAGCAACATAGCAAGAACTTGCATCACAACAAGGGGGGTTGGAGGTACACTTGAGTGGTGTGTTTGTCTGGTGCGGTGGCTCTGGGCCAGCACCAGGACACCATGTGCTTACTCAGTGTGTCAAAGCTGACCCCTGACCTCTGCCCCTGGCTCTGTCACAGAGCAATGGGGGTGGATCTCTGATTCCCTTTCTCACTTCATCTCCCCCCAGCATGAACTTCATGGCCACACTCAATACGCCAAGTGTTTTTCCTCATTGTCTCTGTGCCCCAGTGCTGGGAATCCAAGCTCAGCAGGGTGCCCTCACCCCAAGGACTCTGGTACCAGTACCAGGCCAAGTGCCCTGTGACAAAGTCTCTGTGAGCCGTTTGGTTTGGTCCTCAGATTAGCATTCTCAGGAAGAGAAGTGACTTGCCCAAGGCTACGAAGTTGGGACTGGGGCTTGGTGCCTGGGCCCAGGGGCTTCAGCTGAGCACAGTACCCCATAGCACTTCTTTCTGTCTTGCACATCTGAAGGTGTGTGCACCTTCTCTTGTCCTGACCCCAAGGCCTTTGTGCAAGCTTTGCTTTATCTGAGACACTACGTATGTGAGTGTCCAGCTTGGCTAACTCACATGAAACATTGCTTCCCGACGTGGGTTGATGTGTCACTGTCTCTGGTGGAATGGCTGTCACAAGGGTGTGAGTCAGAGGTGGCTACTTCCACAGGTTATTAATAGGCAGCCCCAAATAGAGGATGGTGCCAGCTTGGATCCTGGGGTCCAAGGCATTGGGGTTCGCCCGTAGACAGCAGTGCTCTGACACCTCCCTTTGCCCTAGTACTTGGGTGCCAGAGTATCACTGAGTAAGAGGCCAGGCCTTCATCTCTTCCATATCACTTGTCTTCTCTTCACTGCGGACAGCATGGACCCGTCCTCTGCACTGAGCCTCAGGGTCTCTGGGGACTTCCCAGTTTTTGAGGAGGAAACTGAGGCCTGGGGTTCTGCTTCTTTGCCAGAGTTTTCTGGTGTGAGCCTCTGGGCCCCGGCCTCTTGCCTTGTCTATAGAGACTAGGGCCCAGCACTGCGGTCTTCATGGTGGGTGGACTCTCTGCCGAGGGGGGTACCAGTGTCTTTCTAGGAGTGGGCGCTGGGGCTGCTCTGAACAAAGCTTAGCAGAAAAATGCCTTCTAGGATCCTGGGACAGTGAAGCCACCTCAGTGTCCTCATGAAGAAGACAGAATATTAACCTTGGCACAGATGACTGTGAGCTCCCAAGTTAATAGCCTTGGCACACAGAAAGATTGCTGGATCTCCCTGATACAGCTATGGGTAGGATCCTCTCTGCATTCCTAACCCCCATGCTTATGATGTAGGTGTCCCTAGATGGGACTAGTAGGTAGGAGCTCTATTCTCTCAGCTCCTGGGAGTTGGTGAGGTAGAGCAGGCTAGACCAGGAAAGGCCTTACCCTTGGTTGAATTCTTTGTCCAACCAGGGGTCAGTTTAACTCAACCTCAGAGGAGACAGTGCTCCCCTGCAGGCATGCTGACATGCTATTGGCAGGTTTTGCCCTTGCTATGTTCTTATGGCTTCAGAGGCTCAGCAGAAAGCTGGTGTGAGGGTGTGGGTGTGTGCTGTCCTAGCAGGTTGCCGTCTTTGCTTTATCAGCGCAGACACCGTGAGGAAAAGCTCACCCAGGGGAGGGTGATTGCTCCACGATGCGTAGTTTAAGGGAAATCCTTCATGTAAACAGAGCCCCCTTCCCACTGCTAGGATGAAGGTGGGTACAGCAGTCTAGAGCAGTGGTTCCCAGCCTCCCTGTTGCTGCGACCCTTTAACACAGTTCCTCGTGTTGCAGTGACCCCCAACCATAATTTTATTTTTGTTGCTATTTCATAATATATATATTTTTGCTGTTATGAGCCATAACATAGATATCTGACATGCAGGATATTTGACATATGACCCCTGCGAAAATGTTGTTCTAACCCCTGAAGGGGTCACAACCCACCAGCTGGGAACCACTGATCTAGATGGTTTCATTTGGCAAGTGAGCACCATGAACTGAGTGCCGTTGGGAATTGGGGCACTAGCTCCTGGGATACAGACAAGGCCAACGAGGAGAATCAGATAGCGACATCATACAGGACACTGCAGGCACTGAGCATGCAGCGGATGGACATGGAGAGGTCCCTGTCCCCAAGAGCTGCTGCTGGGGGAGAATAGAAGCAGGAGGAATATGAAGAGAGCCAGACTCTGTGAGGAGCTGGAAGGGACAGAGGTCTGGACATGGGGCCTTGGAAAGCAGGGAGGTTGGCATTCTCTGCGTGGAGATGGAATGGAATCTGGTGTGCTTGGATCAGATTCTGGCACTGCCAAGGGCAGCCGAAATGATGGAACATCTGCCAGACCTAAGAGACTGTGGTGGGGAAGTCTGGCCTGAGGTCAAGCAGGGGCATTTCCGAAGCGGCCTCCAACACTTCTTTGGTTTCCAGTGTGACTGAGCAAGGTGTTGCCAGTGGAAGCTAGTGTCCGGGAGTAAACCTGTCCACCACCTCAGTGGATGGTCCATCAGGGAAGCTGTGGGACCTATTTCTCAGGTGAGGAAACTGAGGCTCAGGGTCAGTTACAAGTCTAGGAGGAGAAGGAGCCAGAGGTGTCCCCGGCGAATCTGCTCTCTAACCACTGAACCAATCTGTTCACAAAGGTCACTTGGGTGGAGAGATGCTCACTAGCTGGGACACTCAGAACTGAGTTCGAGTCTCAGGGGCCAGCTCCCAGGGTCTAGTACAAGGCCTGGGTCATTGGACTGTCCAGGCTAGCTGCGTTGGGTCGGGGAGTAGTGGGCTCCTCTGAGCCAAGCCGGGTGGAACCATGAAAAACACAGGCTACGGTTGTGGGTGAGGTGCCAGGAACTCGGGGGTGGACCTGGCCTGTACGTCAGCACTCTAGAGAGTGCACAGGCAATCGAAAGGTGGAAATTTGTCTGTGTTTGTGATGAACTGAAGTGTGAATCCTGAAACGCCTCTGCTGGCTTGTGGTTTGAGGCAGGAGAGCAGCTCACAGAAGGCTTCATGCCTGTCTCATTCTCCCCAGCCCCACCCACCCCTCACCATAGTGGGCCTAGTGTTTCCATCATGGAACCAGTCCTTGAAGACAAGGTACTGCCCCCTCCTGGCCGGAGCAGGCTCTGCGCCAAGTGTGAGGGTCTCCTGGAGCCCTGGATCTCATCGTTTCCAGCTTGCCCTCAGCACAGGAGACACGCCACCACGCAGCTCAGGTACATTCATTAGGAATAATGATGCTGAGCCTGGGAAAGGAAGGCCCCGGTCAGACAATCCAGGACATGAAGACATGTGGCAGCAGCCTAGTCCGTGTCTTGCAGGTGGTCTCACCTAGTCAGTCAGTGTCCTAGGGCGTCAGTGAGCCTTGGCTACAGCCAAAACAGACATCAGTTCTATGAGAGACTCTTGTGTTCATTAGCTTAGCTCTGAGTCACACAATCTGGGCTCAGGGACGTGCTGGTTATGACCACACTAGAGATGCAGCCTTGTGGATGGCCTAAGCCTATCTTCTAGCGTTCATCGTCCATCTCTTGGGCCCCTGGGGATTTAGTGGGACCTGGGCCAATGAGGAGTGCTGGAGTCACTTTTGGTGACACTGGTGGGAAGGACTGAGCTGCTGATGTAATTCCAGAGAAAGGGCAAGGTAGTTCTAGTCTCAAAGGAAGTTGCTTTCAGTTTCAGAATGTAGGTGTTGGGAATGGCCAGGCTCTAGAGCAGGAAACAGTGGTCTCACCACATCCCCTTGGCCAGCTAGTTGGCTTGGTCTTTGCTTTGTGGTTGAAACAGTTTGATTGAGCCAAAGAAGAGGAGATCTAGGGGTGAGATAGACACCAACAGTTTTGGTGGGTTTGGGCCTGGTATCGTGCCAGAGGGATGTGGCATTAGGGAAGCCAGCCTAGGATAGCCCCTTTGAGACAGATGCAGCATTGCAGAGCCAGCCTCTCCCTATAGGGCATATCAGGAAGTAGGTCAGATCAAAACAGAAGGCAGCTGGCAGCCCATCAAGAACTTGGGTGAAAGCTGAGCACGGTGGCACACGGATCTCTGTGAGTTTGAGGCCAGCCTGCTCTACAAAGTGAGGCGAAGGCAGTCAAGGCTACACAGAGAAACCTTGTCTCGGAAAAAACAACAACAACAACAACCCAAAAATCAATAAAAACCTTTGAACTTGGGTGAGGCTCCTTTTGGGTCCTCTTTCTGGGGCAACACTAGAGTTTGGAAAACAGTAAAAGCTTACCCCTCACAGTTCTAGCGATCACAGGTCCAAAACCAGGGTAGAAACAGGACTGCACTTTTCTACAAGCCTGGTAGAGGGACCCTTTTTGTCTGCTCCGTTGGCGTTGGGAGGCCTCACTCTAGTCTCTTGTCTTTACATGGTCTCCTGTGCCATCCTCTTTTAAAAGACAGGTCTCACTGTGTAAACTTGGCTAGACTCAAACTCACAGAGACCCACCTGTCTCTGCCGCCCAGGTGCTAGGATTAAAGGCATAAGCCACCGTGCCCAGCTCCAGCGTCATCTTCAGGGCGGTTTGCCGTTGGCCAGTCCAGGATGGAAACCATAGATTACAGGTAGAACCCCCTTCCAACCTAGGTTATGTTTACAGGTCACGGGGATTAAGATGTAGATGTATCGTTTGGGGGAGCTTTCATTTAGACTACTGTACATACACGGCATGTGGCTCAGAAGAGCACCTGGCCCTCTAGGCCACCCACTCTGCGGCCTAGACAGACTTCCTGGGAATCCTGGTAGCCCTTCCTCATCATATAGTAGGCAGAGCGGGGCTTGGAAAGGGGAGAGGGCTCCAGGTCAGAGAGGGCCGTTTGGGTGGGCCTTAGACCCAGGGGAGTGGACATAAGCCCTATGGGAGTGGCTGATATAAAACATCTTATTTTGAGAGGTTGAGGTTACCCATTGGCAGTTCTCCCACCGTTCCCTGGGCTCGGCACCTATCCCGAGCCTGGAAGATTCTCCTCCCTCACTCAGAAGATTCTGCCTCACTCATTGCCTGAGCTGTGCAGAAAGCTGGTCAGCAGATACCAGAGTTGGGAATAGGGGTCCTAGGTGCTGGAAGTGGGTTCCAATCCAATACACTGATCCCTGGCTGTGGGTCAAGTTCATGCTATCCTCCCTGAATCTCAGTGGAGTACTGATGTGAGCCAGACCAGCCTCCTAGGAGGCTTGAGGTACCAGCACTGTGCGTAAAAAAAAAAAAAATTTTTTTTTTCCTTTTCCAGAGCTGAGGACTGAACCCAGGGCTCTCCCGCTGAACTAAATCCCCAACCCCTGAGTGAAAATTCTTTCTTGTCTTAATTCTGATTAACCCTGCTAAACCCTCCCCCACACTCCACACACACTTAGCTTTGCTGGCTAGCTCTTACCTTCTCTAGTGAGTGCTTTGAGTCTGGCCTGATGGGGGGGGGGTCCGTGAGTTTGGAGCTTAAGGTACCAGTCCAGGGTAGGAGGATAGAGGGAAGTCAGGGCTGCCTAATGCTGGTAATGACAGCGCCACAGGTCAGGGCCTGGGGTTGGAGACCTGGCTGAGGGTCAGGGTGGGTGTGGCCTACTGCCCTCTTCTACCTCTACTTCCTTTAGGAGCGTGGGAACAAGAACAGGTTGTGGGGTTTGATGCACACCTCTTCCTTAGGTTATATCCATCCCTCCGTTTGCCTGGTAAGGGATTAACATAACTTTCGAGAGCGGGCTGGCTCCTGCTTTATCTCCTGGTGGGATTCAAGAATCTCAACCCCTAGTCTCCCTGGGTCCAGGCTGCCTCATTGCTTGTGGAGTCCTCTGAGCTCACCCATGCCATTCACCCTGCGCCTTTCCCACTGTGACTCCCTCAGCTGCATTCTAGAAATCAGACCTAGAGCTGTCTGCCAGGAAGCCTCCCTGAGCCTTGAATGTCCTCTGGAGCCCACAGCTCCTGGATACCTTTGTGCCCTCTGGGAACTGCCTCACTCATTTGTACTCATTGCTGTATGCTCCAGGGCTCCTCAGCTGCTCCCCTAGCTCACCCTGCTGGAATGGGGAAGGCAATGAGAAGCCTATATTCCCATGCCCCAGTCAACCCCTGCCCTAGCTTTCTGCAGCAAGCAGGGTCTGCCTTTGAATATCTCAGAGGGTAGAGCTTGGTGGCTTAGGGAGGCTGGGAGCTGGGAGCCAAGCTGAAGCTGTCTACTCTTCAGGAGACAGCCAGTGCTCTTTATCTAACTGGGCCCCCTGGGGGCCTAGAAAGCTTGGCCACAGACGCAGGGAAGATAGGCGCTCCTTCACCAGCAAACTGTCCTTTTTGAGTAGTTGACGTACAGGCCTGTGCCTGTGAATGGTCAGGTACTTGCACAGCCAGTCATGGGGCTGGTGTTCAGAGCCACAGAGAGGTGAAACTGTGGAGCTGGGAAGGAGGGTGTCCCATGAAACCTCTTGGGCAAAGTAGAGATTCTGCCAATCCTGGGAACCCTATAGTCTGTGTAGTCATTTCTGCCATGGCCCTCAGTCTCAGAAACTGCCCCCCCCCTTCCATCTACCTCTTCCTGTCCTGGGATTGGGGCTTAGACAGAAGAAATACAGCTACTCAGTGGCTTGGGTTGGAATTCCTGCTTCCCCACTTACTGATTGTGGGGACACTGGGCAGGAACCCTGAAACAACAGAACTGTGCTTTCCCACTGAGGCTGCAAAGTGCTTTCTGGAGAGCCAGATGTTAGCTGAGCTGAGGTGGAGAGGTGACTCAAGCATCCTTGTAGAAAGAGACTGATGTCTGGGCCCAAGCTCCATCCTAGTCCCTCAGTTCCTTGGTGTCAAAAGGTGCAGGAACACCCATCTTGAAAGCCACAGGCACCAGGTGTAAGACACAGCTCTGAGTATGTACCTTTTGGGTAGAAGAACCTGTTGGTGAGGGAGGGAGTTGCTGAGGAGGTGTCAGCACTGGCTTCCTCAGGCCAGACACCCAAAGCTGGGAGGGGCTTCTTTGTCTGATAGCATGAGATAGCCATGAAGCAACCATCAAGAAACTGCCTTCATAGGAACATAGATGGCCCTAGAGCTGAGGAAACTCTACAGTGGTGAGTGGGGACCCAAACCCAGCAGGCTGATGGGAGTACTGCCCTGGGCCCCGGGTGGTTTTTAGGACCTTGCTGTGTGGAAGTAAAAATTGCCTTCTCCTTGGGCCTGCTCAGTAAGAGGAAGTCTCATACAGGGAGGAAACCCTGTTGGCCCCAGCTCCCCCAACCCCATGTAGGCTGGGCAGTTCCGGTAGTGGCCAGGAGCTAGAAGATCATATGCTGGGGACATGCAGGTGCGGTCCCTCCCTGCAGCTCCTGGGCTGAATAGTTTTTCTGGACTCAAGGACACCTATCTCCAGCAGGTCACAGGAAGGAGTAGTGCCATGTGTTGGGTCAGTGCCATGAGGTAAGAGCTGAATATGGGGGTCTGGAGGCGGCCCTGGCCTAGCCACGACAGGGCTTGGGGGATGAATGGGAAGACTGTAGTTCTTGCTGGGGTTGGAGCAGGGACTGATGGGACTTGGTCCTGTGAGAAGCAATAGTCTCTAAGGAGATTGGCCTCCGTTAACTTAGCCCCTAGATCCGAGTGGTTCAAATGGATCCCAGAGAGAGAACTGGCCATTAGAACACTCTTAAGACTCCCTCCGGTCAAATGAAAGGGGAGGAGGTCCTCCCCCATCAGTGGACTTGGAAAGGGGCAGGGAGGAGACCAGGGAGGGAGTGTGGGGTTGGGGAGGGAATGAGGGAGCTGGATACAGCTGGGACACAGAGTTAACAAAATGTAACTAATAAGAAAAAAAAAAAAAAAAGACTCCCTCGGGTGTAGACCCAACAGCAGCTATGGGGAGGTGGAAGTCAGCCTGCCAGAGTGGAAGTTCAGGCCTATGAGCTCTTCCCACTGTAAGCCCTGTCTGGGGTGGTCTTGGTTTTAGGTTCTGTGCTTACACATGTTGCATGTGTGTGTGTGTGTGTGTGTGTGTGTGTGTGTGTGTACACTTGAGAGGACAAAGGTAGCTGTGTGAAGTCCTGGCTGCCTGTGTGAGAGTGCTGTGCTTAAGGAGCTGACATAAAGTGGATAATCCCGAGGTCTCAGGAAACTGATGGCGGGGGCTGTCCTTGTGAGCTGACAGCGCTTTGGCCCCTGTGGCCACCCCTGAGTTATCTGGTCTGGCTGGACATTAGGCCTTTCTAGAATGTCGGTTTTGATTCTCTAACAGAGAAAGATTCCGGGAAGAGGAAGGAAGAAAGGGAAACTAAAACGGAAGAACTTGTGAGGCAGCGTGAGCCAGCGCAGCCAAAGGGGTGTGTCAGGCTGAGGCTGTGGGTTGCTCTGACTCACCAGAGTGCACGTGCGACTTCGTGTGAGTTACTGGCTTCTTCATTGGTGCTGTGGCGATGACAGCACCAACGGCTGCAGTATCAGGGTGCTGAGATGAGGATGTGGGGTGCTCCTTGAAGCCTGACCCATGGGGAGTGCGGCGCACGTCCTGAGCCCTCCCCACCGGGCCCCAGTGTCCCAGCCTGTAAAGTGTGAAGTAGAGCTCTGAGTTCATATGCGTCCTGTCAGTTGCTGTGACCAACACCGCGATCGCAGCAACTCATGAAAGGAAGTGCTTCATTTGGAGCTCACAGTTCCAGAGGGTTAGAGTCCATGACCGTCACACGGGGAGCATGGTGGCAGGCGGGCAGGCATGGCACTGGGCAGTAGCTGAGAGCTCACATCTGATCTACAAGCTCAAGGCACCGGGAATGGCACAGGTCTTTGGAAACCTTAAAGCACACCCCTCTGACACACCTCCTCTAACAAGGCCACGCCTCTTAATCCTTCTCAACAGTTCCACCAACTGGGGACCAATCGTTCAAATATATGAGCCTTTGGGGGTCCATTCTCGTTCAAACCACCACAATGAGTGCATGTGTATTTGTAACATTAAGGGTGTTATGAGATCATGCGTACATGTGTGTACCTGAGTGATAACATATGTGTAAACAAGTGTCCTAGTGATACCTAGTCTCCTTTTCTTTGCATTGGGACCCCCAGCCCTGCCTTGTCCTGCAGCTTCACAAAAAGCAGTCCAGCTTGGTCACACTTCATGGCAGGGACATACCTGCAGGTGTCAGGGGCTGTCAGAGCCCTGACTCTTCATAGGCCACATCCTGAATTTGTGTATAGGCTCACACATGCATGCATATATGCACGTGTATCAATGCACACATATGTAAATTGTGTGAGTGCGACATCCGCCATGTTGACCAGGTGTGCAGAGCCACAGCTTATGCGTGGGCCCTTGTAGGTGATGGTTGCTGGCCCCTGCAGGTCCGCAGAGGTCCAGGGCAGGTCCAGGCCACAGAACCTTCAGAACTTGTTCAGGCTGCCTTCGGGGCACAGAGCGGTTCTTATTTGCTTGCTCTGTCCATATCTCCCAGCAGCCTTCAGCAGCAGGGTCCCCTGACTCAAGATCAAGTATGGAGTGAGGAGGAGATGTGTACAGAAGCGGAGAGTTGACTTGGAGAATGTGAGGCGGGTGTCCGGCCTTCTCCGTGTGCATACAAGCACACACATAAATGTATGGGCCCAAATTCATGTCCACATGCATACACACAAACAATGATTGCACAACTTCTCCAAGGTCTCATGGACTGTAGCCACCATCACTGACTCACACATATCCAAAGCCTTGGTGCTGCAGGCAGGCCTGCAACTCCAAGCAAAAGGGCCCATGCAACACCCTGAGCCTGAGAAAGTGAGTTCCTGTCACCACAGCCTCCCATTTAAGAAGAGGATTTGTCGCTAGGCTAACAGAGGAGTCTGAGGAGTGGACCCTCCTATGCTTCCTCTGCTGCTGGAGACTCAGTGGAAGACATGGGCTGGGCGGGGTTGTTACCTCCATCTCATACTCTCCCTCAAAACTCCATCCACAGTGACTCAGCCTACGGAGGCCGCTGTTCTTACAGAGAAGGGAACTGAGCAACCTCACTCCGTGAACTGTTTGTTCTCTAGCATGAATGAGTTGAATTTAGCTCTCAGGTCTCTGGGGCTGAGGCGGCGCTATGGGTACTGAGGTGTCTAGCCAGGTCAGTCAGTGGCTAAGAGCTTTCATCCTGCCCACAGGCGAGCCAGGAGTTCCTTAGCTTCCCTTCAGCTTTCCCAGGCGCGGGAGGTGCTGGAGTCTGCAAGCTGGGCTAAAACTCTCCAAGAACTCTAGCACAGCGTGATCCTCGCCCTCAGGTGCCACGCCACATCCTCTTTCGGTTCACAGCCTGGTCTGGCATTGAGCTCCTGAGCTGGGGTCACCCTGGCTTACCCGCCTGGTGTCAGGCCGGGCTTGTCTGAAGAGGGGTTGTGATGTCAGTCCTGTCTCTGAAGCAAGGACATTCCTGGGAGAGATGACGGTGGAGTATAACTCGGCTCTCATGATGCCCTCTCCCACAGGGTTAGTCAGTGGCCTTGATCTTGATGAACTTTCATTCCGAGTATGGTAGGGTGGTAGCCAGGCCTTATCCTGCTGGGCACTCAGGTGAAACAAGATGGGCTGAAACTGCCCTACTCCTCCACCCACCTCACCCAAGCATGGGGCCAGGAGGAGGTAGGCCGCATCTTTGCTTGCAGCTCCAGACACATCAGAGTGGGGCTCTGTTTCAGCTTCCTTCAGCAATCCTCAGGCTGACTACCCACTAGGAGCAACAGTTTACCTTGCTTGGAGCACCCTGGCTTCCCACTCTGCTGGGCCTGAACTCTAAGTGTGGGGTATAATTATAACCTATTATGGTCAGTGTCAGGTAGAGAGAAGGCCCCAGCTTGGGGGACAGAACCTTCTAACAGTCATGGCTAACTGCTTGGAGGAAGGAGTACTGAAAATCATTTGTTCTCGGACTTATTTGTTGCTAGTACATACAACACAATGCAGAAATGTATATATTCATCTCACATCCTTTCACCTTGCCAAACACCTATTAGTCCTGATAATTTCTTAGTTCTTTGGAATTTGTTCGACATAAAATCATCTAGTCATTGTTTAGTTTTTCTTCTTTTTGTCTGGACTCTTGATTTACCTGTATTTTATTTTATTTTATGTCTGTGGATGTTTTGGCTGTATGAATGCCTGTACACCAAATGTATGTAGTGCTTGTGGAGGCCAGAAGAGGACATCAGATCTCCAGGAACTGGAGTTACAGACAAATGTGAAATTGCCTGTGGGTGGTGGGAATATAACTCAGGCAATTCCAGGTCCTCTGGAAAAGCAGTCAGGCTTTCAACCACTGATCTATGTCTTCAGCCCAACATTTAATTTCTTTTTATTATGTAGTTGCCTTGACTGCGCTTTCAACACAATGTTGAAAAGAGGCAACGGGATCCAACATCTTGCCTTGTTCCTGTTCTTAATGGGAAAATGTTCAGCATTTCACCTCTAGCTGTATTAGCTGAAGTTTTTCTTAGATGCCTTTTGTCATATTTAGAAAGTTCCCTCTGTTTCTAGTTTATTGAGTATTGTTATAATGAAGATTTAGATTTCAGCAAGTAGGTTTTCTGTATCTATTGAGATGACCATTTGGTTTTGTTCTTTGCTAATATACTGTGTTATATTAATTGAATTCAGCTATTAAAGCAACCTTGGATTGCTGGGATAAATCTCCCTGTTCACGTTGTAGGATCTTTTTACATGATGTTGGATTCAGTTTGCTAGCATCTTTTTGAGAATGTTTATGCCTATATCCAGAAGGGGATCTGGGCCTGGGGATATAGCTCAGTTGGTAAATTGCCTGACTAGCATGAAGAAGCCCTGGATAAACCTCGTAAACCATGCATGGTAATTGTAGCACGTGGGAGGCATAGGCAGGAAGACCAGAAGTTCAAGGCCAACCTCAGCTACCCAGCTAGTTCAAGGTCAGCCTGAGCTACATGAGAGTCTATCATAAAAGAGAAACCCACACAAGACAAAAACAAAACAAAACAAAAAACTCAGAGAATTATTGCTCTGTAGTTTTCATGTCTTGTGTTGGTTTTATCTGGTTTTGGTACTAGGTGATCCTGGCCTTGTGGCTTTGCTCTTATATTTTCTGGGAGAGTTTGTATATGGCTCATGTTCTTGAGAATCTAATATTTAAAGGATGAATTACTCTAGTTGCAACAGCAGGAAGTGGAAACAACCTGGACGAAGGTGAATTCTTGTGGGCTTATTTTACTGGGGTCTGTGCACAGAGACACAGAAGGTAGAGGGCAGAGCAGGGCGCATAAAAAAAGTTGAAGGTAGGACTGAATTAGGAAGGGCTAACGTGTTACCAGGTGTGAAGGTGTACAGCAGTAATACCAGTACTTGGGAGGCAGAGGCAGGAGGAAAGCCTAGGAGGCCCTCTCTCAATCCCATGCTACCCCTATCCCCCCAAAAGTCAGGACTGTGTCCATACCATTTAGAATAAAGAAGTGATGGGAACGCTCTGGAAGGTAATGAAGGGAAATTGGTGGAGAAAGGGAGAGGTGTGGCTGTGGAGAGGCAGTGGAGAGAGGGATCCAAAGGGTGGCTAGAAGAAGGAGGCAGCATAGTATTCTGGGTAAGATGGCAAGTGCTCCTCCAGAAACCAATGCGCCAGGCAGCCAGACTGCTGGAGTGAGAAATCTGCAGGAACATCAAGGCTGCGTGCAGTAGGAAGGGACCTGGAGAGCTTGCCTGATAGAGAGGCTTGGACACCAGGGTGAAGCGCCTGGGTGGCCATGGAGCCTGAGGAATATACCAGAGCTGCCCCTGAAGAGCAAACGTGCCTCCCTCTGTCACGGGTGGCCCATCTTGAGGCAGCCTGTATTATGGTGGGAGTTGGAGGATACTTATTGGGGGAACAAGGGCTTTTTTAACCTTGGGCAAGCAGGGACACTCCTCTGGGACTGATACCCAGAGGAGCCCAAGTAGGTGAGAGCTGCCAAGGGCTGGACCCTGACTGTTCGGGGAAATTCTGTGCGGAGGGAGACCCACAGAGTGGGACTGGCAAGGTGACATGATGGGGATACCATCAGAAGAAGTAGGGTGCCATGTTACAGAAGCTCATGCAGAAGGGGCGAGCTAGGGGGAGATCCACAGGCGGGGACTTCGGGATCCTCAGGTGTTGGGAATCTGAGCGGGATTTACTCCGCATCGGCGGCTTCCTTGTTTGTGTAGACGGCTCTTGATTCTGGACTGTATGGGAGCAAGTTTCCGAGTTTCCACTTCTGGTTGCCCACTACCCGTGGTGGGTGGAGAAACTGACGTGTGGAGGGGCGGGTTCGCTTCCTCACCTGGCCCCTAGCCCTTGCCCCGCCGCCCGCGAGGGGAGGAGCCAGTGGCCGCCCGGGCCTGGGGCTCAGCGAGCATGGCGGGCTCTGGGTCGCGGCCTCGGAGCTGGGGTTGGCGGGAGACCGGCTCCAAGGAGGAGGCTGCGGCCGGCGGGACCGGCTCCGGACCGTGTCGTTGCGCACAGGGGAGGCGGGCGCTGGCCGCCCCCCGGAAGCCGGCCGTGCCTGCCGCGTGGACACCGTGAGTACTGATCACCGAGCTCGGGATCTGGGACCCCAGCCCTGGGTCTGAGCACCCGCACTCCCCTCAGGCTCCCAGCCCCCAACCTCTGCACCACGACCCAGGACCACGAGTCCCGGGAGCCCCAGGCGCTCTCTCGCGTCTACCCAGAACAAAGGCGAGTGTGGGCCAGCCAGAATCGGCCGGCCGGGGGCTCCAAGACTGGCGCTCGGTCTGTTCATCTGCCAGCACCTCTCGTGGATGGGCGTGGGCACCCTCCTCGCACCACACAGCTGTGCTAGGATCCGCGGTCCCCCCCATGGCGTTTGCACGGGGGTGTGGTCGCGCCATTGTTCCGAACCTCCGCCTGCAGTTCGGGGACCAATGGCCCTGACCTTGCCCCTGCTCCTGCTGGCCGGGACAATGGACCAGGTGCTTTTCTGGTGTTTAAGGATCTGGTGTGGCTGGTAGGGGCATGTGGGGGGGGGGGGGAGGCGTAGCCAACGGACCCTGTCAGAGGGCTAAGGCAGCCTGTGAACTTAATTCCCTAACACACAATTTGATGGAGTGAGCACGACAGTTGCCAAGAGCTTGACTGATTTCCATCCTTTTCTCTTTCATTTTCTGATGCTCTAGATCTCCCCGCCTCAGCCTTCCAAATGCTGAGCTTCCAGGCTTGGGACACCTCTGGCCTGGAAGGTTTTCTGTATACGTATTGTATATGTATCTATGTATGTATATGCTTTCTGTATATGTTTACGGTTGGCACTATAGTAATAGGGATCTCTGCATCCTGCCCTTCTGGACCTGGCCTTAGCCACCCCATCTTGTTCAGAGCAGGCCACTGACCTTGTCCCCATGCAGCTCCTCAGGGGTCCCAAGATGGAGCTGATGAGATGAGTAGGGGCACCAACAAAACAATGCCAATTTAGGGAGCAAATGTGACTGGTACCTGGGGTTCCCCACAGACAGAAGCCTGAGTCCTGATACCCTGGACTGATAAAGCGGATACTAGCAAACCTGTCAAATAGTCTTCATGGCACTGGTGACAAGGGTGTGCTGAATCTGCTCTGTCTTCCCAGTTTATAGCTCTAATAACTGAGGCTGGAGATGCTCCAGAAAGCCAGACTAGGTAGGAGCCCAGGTCGTTAACCCTGGAAAGTGGGGGCTCTTGGCTTGCCCTTCTACTGTCTGACCTTACGACTTCCAACGGGGGAGAGATAGAAGTTGCTGAGTGAGGGTGGACAGCTCAGGACCTTACTTCCTCTCCACTGAAGGTCAGACCTGGTGGAGAAGGTGCCCAGAGCCTGCCTCAGTCCTGTAGCTATTGAACAAACACTTTCAAGGGTGCCTCCTGTTCCAGGAAGCATCCCTGACTCCCTACCTAAGACAAGCATCTTGTAAGCTCAAGTGGCATTGGAACCATGGGTAGATATGGCATAAGGCCTGATGTACTCAGGTTAGGGTTTTCTGAGTTCAGTCATTCCTGCCCCAGCCTGTATGGGGCCATGAGCTCAATGAACTCATGGTGGTAAAAAGGCTAGTTCTCAGCGCTCTGGAGTCAAGCGTATGGCCAAGAGGACTGGGAACTGACTGTGTAGCGCTGTCACCCCTGGAGTCTCACCCAGAAGCCTGAGGATTTAAGAGTCCTCCACGGACCTGACCCTCCACACTGCCTTCTAGGTCTTGGCAGTGCTCTCCCAGGACCCCCTGCCATGTTGTTCCCTGCTGCTTACCCTGGATGAGTCCTGTCTCTTTTGTCTCTTGCAGCTTCATGGCAGCTGAGGAAATGCATTGGCCTGTCCCCATGAAGGCCATTGGTGCCCAGAATCTGCTGACCATGCCTGGTGGTGTGTCCAAGGCTGGCTACCTGCATAAGAAAGGTGGCACCCAGCTGCAGCTGCTCAAATGTGAGTCACAGGATGGTGGGGCTCTCAAAGGGAGCCATGGCCCTGCTTCTCCCCTGCTCTAATGGGCCTTCTGGGATTTCTCTTCCTTTTCTGGCACTGGCACACCTGGGGAACCCGATGTCAGTTTCCTTAGCCTGTTCTTGTCACAGGGTCCAGCAGAGCGTAGTTAGGCAGAGAAAGGATGCTCCTTTGGTGTACATTACTAACCAGCTAGTCATGAGGTCTCAGGCTGGAGGGCCTCAGAGTGGCCTGATAGATCTGGCCCCTTGATGCTGTTCTTGCCTTGTGCGTGAGCTGTGGGTGAGTTGGTTAGTCATGTCACACAGAATGAACCCATGTGTCAGGTCAGGAGCCAGCTAAGTCAGGATGCTGAAGACAAAGAGCACTTAGAGCCTCGCCCAGCTCTCTGATCAGCCATGGACACTCCATGCTTTTGCCCCTGCAGTGCCCTCTGTCGGAACTTTGCCCCTGTGTTGCCTAGCTGAGGTGCTCTGGACTGTCGGACCCTGTTGCACATTAATGCATAACCAACCTCTAAGGAAAGACCATAAATAACCTGTCTCTGGATCTGGGAAGGGCTTTTCTGGACAGTAACAGTAGAGTTTGAGAACAGCTCCACCTCAGTGCCTCTTATCAGCCTGCTCTGGGTGCCCAAGGTCTGCTCTCTTTGCTCTTTGCTCTGCCAGTTACCCCCAATGCCCAACCCAGCCCTATTGCTCCAAGCAAGGCTGCCGTGGCCTCCTCAGGCCTCTGGTCCAGGCTCCACCCTTTGTTACTGTTCCATGAGGCCTCAAGCTACCCCTTTTCTTTGGGTGGCCAGGCCTTCCCTGGGGTGGTACCCCAAGACTTTCAGTATGCCAGTGAACTTGTTTGTATTTGACCCCAAAGAAAGAAAGGCATGCCAGCTCAGCACCCCGCTCTCCCTTCTGCAGTCTCAGAGGTCTGCTCCCACGGTGCCCGTGGCCTCTGGGGAGAACCCCAGAGTGGAGCCTACTGGTTTTTCTGTGCCTCACCCCTGTTGCTGTGTTGTTCCCAGGGCCCCTACGCTTTGTGATCATCCACAAGCGCTGCATCTACTACTTCAAGAGCAGCACATCCGCCTCCCCGCAGGGTGCCTTCTCGCTGAATGGCTACAACCGGTGAGTGTCTCCTGCCTGCTGACCAGCCCCCGTGTCAGTCACCTTCCCTCTCACCCCGCACCGCAGAGCCTATCCCTGGCTTTTCTGAGATGGTCTTCATCTGCTTGCTGGCTGATACCCCACATCCTACCTACCCTGTCCTTTGCTGAGGGCAAAAGGTGGGACACGATGTGTAGGGTGAGGCCTTTTTAGGGGCTTCTTGGGGCTTCAGGTCCCAAGGGCCTGGGTAGCTTGCTCTGCAGAGGTTCCATTGAATTATCACCTTGTAAAATCTTTGCTCAGCCTCTGCTCCTGCTCCTCAGTCACCCCAGCCCTTTTCCAGTTAGCTCACAGCCATCCCGGGCTGTCCTAAATTCAGGCTCTTCATGGACTTTGTGGCTCTAGGGTCTTACCAGGTCCCATTTCAAGTCCCTGCTACATTGGTACTATGGGCTGGGCCAGCCAGCCAGAATCCACAAACTTGCCTTCAAGGGCTTCTAGACTAATGGGTAGAAATAACCTGAGCTAATGCCTACATGCTGGCCTATCGGTTACCTTGAGTGACTTCCTTGGCCTTGGACAATGCAGGGTACCCAGGCTCTATACCTTGTAGCATTAGACTGAGCCTTTCACCACCTCATAAAGGGCAAGCCCCTCCTGCTTGTTCTAGAGTTGCTCTGGGTCTCTGCTTTACCTCAAATAAAATCTTGATGAGCCAGCCTTGCCAAAGCAGCCATGCCAGGTCCCAAGTCCAACCCTAGGCACTAGCTAATCAAAGCTCCTCTCCCTAGTCACTCTCCCCAGACTGGTGGCCCTCCTGCTGTGCCAGCCAATCTGTGAACTCAGCCCGTTGATAGATGTGATTGTAGCCCAGAAATTGTCCAACCCATCTGGCGGGCTGAGCCTGAGAGGCCCTGGCCAGGCAGGTACCCTGGCCCAGGTGCCCAGCCAGCAGGACTCCCCCCAGGCAGACTGATCTCTGAGAAAGCCCTGCCTCAGGGAGCAGGCCACAGAGTGGAGAGGCAGTCCAGCATGTGGCAGAGCTGGGGAATGGTATCTTTTTGATGACGCTGATGGACAACGAGAGTGATGGGACCTTGTCTCTGAGGCCTGCACACGGCTCTCCTGGGAAGTCCTGTACTCACACCCCTCTGTCTCCCTGAAGCATCTAGGCATTTTACCGAGAGCATGAGCAGGCAGAGACTGTCCAGATTTGCCCATATTCCCCAGGCCATGATGCTGAGTGCTGACACCAATTCAGGGGTGGGGTTGATGAGCCCATTCCTTGAGAGTGGACGAGCTGCTGACTTGTGGCAATGTGCCCTCAGAGTGATGCGGGCAGCAGAGGAGACGACGTCCAACAACGTCTTCCCGTTCAAGATCATTCACATCAGCAAGAAGCATCGCACGTGGTTCTTCTCAGCCTCCTCTGAGGATGAGCGCAAGGTGACCAGGAGATAGCAGGGCTTCAGGAGCTGGGCAGGTCCTGCCTGAAGTAGCACACTGACTACCAGGCCCTGGCCTCCCATCAGCTCCAGGCAGGAGGCTAGGATCCTGAAGAGAAAGATGTGGTTGGGGTCTGGGCAGCCAGGTGGATCAGCCCCACAGCCTGGTGCCTGTATACACCATGAGAATGTGCCAGCAATATAGTCCCAAAAGGGCTAAGAGGCAGCTGCTGCCCTAGAGGGTGATTTCAAATCTGAGCCGCACAATCTAGCCTGGACCTAGCTAGGAACCAAGTAGGCTCCTCTCCCTGGACCTTGATGGCTACTACATAGCAGCTAGATAGTGATGAGGAGAGGGTGGAGTGGGACCCTATTCTAGGCAACATCATGCTTACTACGGCTGTTCCTGACCCACAGAGCTGGATGGCCTTGCTACGCAGGGAAATCGGCCACTTCCATGAGAAGAAGGAAGTATCTCTAGATACCAGGTATGCTGAGGGATGTGATGGATGGGTGGTAGGCCCTGGGGATTCTTGGCTCCTGTGGCCCCTTCCAGTCTTGGAGGCTTGGCTTAGAATCACTCCCGTAAGGTTTTTGGAGGTGCCAAGCAACCTTCGTGTATGAAGAAGCTCATGCAGCATACATAATCGTGTCCAAGTGTGGGTACACCATCTCTGTTCTTGTCTGTCCTCTAGCTCTGTCCCTGTTTCAATCTGTTATATTTATTTGTAACTCCTATTTGGGGTTCCTACATGCTTTTCCCCTCCCCTGCCCTGGAGGCCCAGCATTTACAGCTCAGAGCTTTGGGTTCCTATCTCCCTGGTGTCTGCTCTATCCCTTGGGGGAGCTCAGTCATTCCTGGTCTCAGCATCCTCACCCATGATGTGGCCCAGCAAACAGCAGGGGCTCTCAAGGGAACATAAGCCAATCCTATCCTAGTCAATGAAACTGAGGTCCAGAGAGGGCTGGACACTCTCAAGGCTGCCCTGAGGTTCTGGACTGAATCCAGAGCTCCTGGCCATCAGAGAAGTAGACATGTGGACCCAGCTCTGAGGCCTCTAGCCAGTCAGGGTGGCAAAAGCCACAGTGGGCCAGGGAGGTGGCCCCCACAGACGGTCCCGAGCCTTCAGTCCCTATGTTTGTCCTTGAACTGCATGTACACACATGTCTAAATATCTCTCTATATGACGTTTGTGAGGGGTTGGCCTTGCGTCTGTATATGTTTGTATCTGTGTGTGCCTGTGGATCCCCAAGTGGGTGTGAACACCTGTGGTGTTGGGAGTGTTCCTGTGTGTGCATGGGGAACGACATACAATTGCAAGGGGAAAACCTAGTTTAGCGCTCAGAGCCTGTTCCTTGCTATCAGTTTCAGCGACTCTAACTCAGACACGGACAGCTTCTACGGTGCGGTTGAGAGACCTATAGACATCAGCCTCTCCTCATACCCAACAGACAACGAAGGTAAGACCACCTCTGCGCCTGCCATGAGTCCACGTGACTGCTGACAGTGGAACCCACTTGGGCTGCCTGGAAGGAGAGAAAAGCATGCTTGGCTTTGCTCCCTGCCCTGGTCTCTGGCCTCTAGCGGTGCAAGTTCAGGTTTTAAATCCTTCCTCTTCATCCTCAACCCCATATCTTCTTGGCGCCCTGTTTTTCTGAGTGGAGCTCTGTGCTACAGCATACTGGGCCATTCCACCCTGTTCTGCATGCAAGTGGGCCTGAGCTATGTTGTGTCTCATCTTCCATTCATTACATGTAGACTATGAACATGAAGATGAGGACGACTCGTACTTGGAGCCTGACTCCCCGGGACCCATGAAGCTTGAAGGTAGGTAGGGTAGCTGGGCCTGGGGTCTCCTTGGTGGGTAGGGAACTGGGGGACTGGGACCAAGAACAGAGCCTCTCCTAGGCTGGTGGGTCTTGTTTGTTTGTTTGTTAGTTTGCTTTGCTTGTTTTTGAGACAGGATCTCTTTGCAGCCCTGGCTGTCCTGTATATTTCCTGACCAGGCTGGCTTTAAACTCAGATCTGCCAGTCTCTGCCTCCTGAGTTAAAATTCAAAACATGTACCACCACACCTAGCAGGCTATGGGTCTTGCTCTGACTGGTATCAGTTTCCTTGCTGTGATCCAAGTATTCAGAGGTTTGGGACTGGTTGGCTTTGCTTATCTGCTCCTGCCGCCTCCCAGGTTAACCTCATGTGGATGGAGGGTCAGGGTGGAGAGGTGGTTCTGGAGGCTGAGGCTGAAAATGAAGGATCATTTAGAGGTGGCTTGACCTTAGGTAGGTCCATTGCCCATGGCAACAGGTTCTCTGTGGATCATAGCTGTAGGCCAGGTTGTCGTCTGTGGCCTCAGTGTTCACCTCACTGCCTGATGCACACAGTCTTCAAGGCAGATGAGCATACAGACAGCCATATGTGTGAGTGGCAGGGAAGGTCAGGCCTGGGTAGGAAGGGCATATCTTTGTCTTGCCCTCTGGCCTTCACCTCCTTATATCTTGTCATTTCCTTGCTTCCTCTTCTCAAAACACTCCAGTGTTGTCTTATCTATCATTATGTCTTGGGATGATCTCCCACCTTCTGTTTTTTATTCTCCAGTGATCTAACCTTTGCCTCCCATGTCTTTCTTTCACCTTCCTTGTTCCCTTGCTTTGGGCCAGCTCTCCCTACACTCCTTCAGCTACCAGACCATTGACTTTTATTTCCTACCTCCCACACAGCTTGCCTCAGTCCTCAACTTGACTACCCAGCTCCAAAGAGTGGGGAAAGTGAAGTCTCTGTCCTTGAGAACATGCAGTGGGCCTTCAGCCTCCACTGAACACTCTTTGCCACTCTCCCTCCTACTCCAGACCTGCCCTACTCCTCACTGGCCTCATTCCTCCAGGTGCCTGGCATTCTGGCCCTTCTTGCTCTCCTGTCTGCTGTGTTTACATCTTGAGAAACATCCCCGTCCCTCCCTGTGGCTGAGGGACACTCAGGCCTCAGGCCTCACTCGTCTCCTATCATTCCCACTGATCCTGGGCCTACTGTGCTGATGGTCCATATGACATTTGAGTTAGATGTCACACAGTGCCTTTGGTTTGTTATAAACACAGGCTTTCCTCTTCATCCCAGTGGTCTGGCCATTCCCGCTCACCTCTGTTGTTCAGAACTCACCTTTCCCCTTGCTCAGGTGAAAACCTGGGAGTCCTTATCCTGCTTACCTGTGGGAGTTTTGAAAGCTCTTCATCTGACACCTACGTTGTAGAAACCTTGTATGGGCTGACTTCAGGAGGGGGGACAGGGAGGGCCTGGTAGTCTGGGCCTAGGGAAAGCTGGGTGGTGGGCTAGATATTGGACATGAGGTAGGGCAAGGATGAGGCCATGAAGGATGTGTGCTGAATGAGCTGCTGCTGGCAGGCTGAAAGTGTGACAGTGAGGAGAGCATTCCTGGTTGGCCCCTGCTGCCTGTTGCTAATATAGAGTGATGGTGGTCCAGCCTCTGTGATAACAACTTGCTTTCTTTTTGTTATTGTTGTTCTGCAGATGCCCTGACCTATCCACCAGCCTACCCACCACCCCCTATACCCGTACCTCGGAAGCCAGCCTTCTCTGATTTGCCCCGTGCTCACTCCTTCACCTCCAAAAGCCCAAGTCCCTTACTGCCACCCCCACCCCCTAAGCGAGGCCTACCAGACACTGGCCCTGCCCCTGAGGATGCAAAGAAAGACCCATTGGGCCTGGTGCGAGTAGAACCTGGCCTCAGGGTGCCTGTTACCCCTCGGAGGATGAGTGACCCCCCACTGAGCAATCTACCCACCGTGCCCAACCTCCGGAAACATCCTTGCCTCCGAGACAGTGTGAACTCCAGCCCAGAACCCTGGACCCCTGGACATGGGACTAGCTCTGTCTCCAACCCTGCCACCGTGGCCATTGCCACCTCTAGGAACTGTGACAAACTCAAGTCCTTCCACCTGTCTTCCCGAGGGCCACCCACATCTGAGCCCCCTCCTGTTCCTGCCAATAAGCCCAAGTTCCTGAAGATAACTGAAGAAGCTTCTCCGAGAGAGGCAGCCAAGTCTGCACCCTTTGTGCCCCCGGTGGCCCCCAGGCCTCCTGTACAGAAGATGCCCGTTCCCGAGGTTACTGTTCGGCCTGCAGTGCTGCCCAGACCAGAGAAGACACCTCTCCCCAACCTCCAGTGAGTCTGGCTCGCCTTGTGCCTCTGCCTACCAGCCAATAGGTTCCCTCAGCCTAGTTTGTTCTCTATCCAGTACCCCTTACATTCTGAGAGGAAGCAATAGGTACAGGGTGGAAAGGATTTCCTCGAAACCCTGGTCTCCCCTACCCGCAGGGGAGGTCCAGCCTTGCCCATCTTGATGTGAGTTTATATCTCAGGCCATGTGTGGCTTCCTTTAATTATCCCCCCAAGGCCTGGAGATTAGGCTCAAGAGGACCACCTGCTACCTGTGCAGTGGACTGGGCTCTTCCCACAGATGCCCCTCGGAGTCGGAGTGCATTGTTCAGCCTCCTCCCATCTGTCTACCTCCTTGTAGCTTTAAGAGACCTGTGACTTTGCCAGAGTCCCAGAGCCAGTCAGTAGTAGATCTTGGGCCTGGGCATTGCACTTGTCCACTCTATGATAACGCCTGAGCTCAGGTGCCCAGCACCTCTGCTCAATGGTACTAATGGCAGTCCTGATTTCCTAGTTGGACTTTTAGGTCTAGGGTAACTCTCCAGCCTCCTTTGGGCGGTGACCAAGGGTCTCAGAGCTCTGCTGTCCTGAGCAATTACAGTCACAGCGGCCAGAGAAGGCTGGCATCAAGAGTCTGGGTCATGTGTGGAGGGGAAGAGAGGGTGGTCTATCTATGTTTAAGGGTGCTAATATTCTTGTCTTTGTCTTTATGGCTCCAGGCGATCACCTCCCGACGGACAGAGCTTCAGGAGCTTCTCCTTTGAAAAGGCCCGTCAGCCCTCACAGGCTGACGCTGCCGAAGAGGACTCAGATGAGGACTATGAGAAGGCAAGCCCGAGTGGAGGGCGCAGGTCCCACAGGCAGCAGGCGGAAGGACGTGGGAGAGCTGTAGGCTGGGGGCCCCTCACTGGCTGTCCTGAACAAGGGGCTCCTAGGTTTGAGGGGGATGGGACACCATGCGAATTCCTGCCTCCTGACGCAGGCGGCAGCCAGTTGGGGGAGCAGCGATGTGTGGAGGGAGGGACCGCTCTTGCCTTGACGGTGACCACGGTTGGCCTCTTTCAGGTGCCGCTGCCTAACTCAGTGTTTGTCAACACCACAGAATCCTGCGAAGTGGAAAGGTCAGTGTGAAGCGCTTCTTGTACTTGCTGTGTGTAGCACAGTGTGAGGCCCCGTGTCTCCTTTACTCACTGTGGTGCTGGGCAAGCCCAGCGGGAAATATGATAGCAGTGGGTCTGGATGTTTTGTCATTTTGTTGTGTCTTAATTCTCATAAGCCCCTCCAGCTTTATATTCTCTCTTACAACCTAAAACCAAGAGTGGGCAGAGAGCCAAGCAATAGAGTGGGGCTAGTGGTCACCTGTGAAAGCTGTCTGGGGAGGTTCACCCACCAACCTGGCTGTTTTATTTTAGGTTGTTCAAAGCTACGAACCCCCATGGAGAGCCTCAGGATGGGCTGTATTGCATTCGGAACTCTTCTACCAAGTCAGGGAAGGTAGGGCAGCTGCTGCAGGACAGCTGGGCCACCAGAGCCTTCTGTCCTCTTACATGGTACCTCAGGTTGAATTCTTTCTTGGGGGGGAGTCCCTGCCCAGCAGCACATTCTCTCTCTGTTCTCAGAACTAAATGATGTCTGCAAATTGGGAGTGAATATGACTGCCTTGCGATGGAGCCATAGAGTGTGAATAGGGTTTGCAGAGGGCTAGGGAGGCTGTGTGGGACAATGGAGGTAGCAAGAGGTTGAGTGGCTCCATTAACACCATGACTCACTTACCTCACTCATGAAGAGGTGGCTCCCAGAACCCATCGGGGATTCTCTAAGCTGAGATAACCCCCAGGGTGAGGCGCCATCTTTGTACAGGTGACTGTAGCCAGACCCTGATTCACATTACCCCCAAGCGCTTCAACATCTAGCCCTGTCATTGTTGCCATCCTCTTCAGGTGTTGGTGGCCAGTCCTGCAGCCGCCTCTAAGCCTCTGCTCCATGCTTCCCTTCCTGTAGGTCTTGGTCGTGTGGGATGAATCCTCTAACAAAGTGAGGAACTATCGCATCTTTGAGAAGGTAAGAGACTAGGCCCTGCTCCAAGGGTGCCCTGGGGACACTGGCCTCAAGGCTTAGCAGGAGCCAAGTGAGCCCCCTGAAAACGGAACTGGTACCTCTATCACATCAGCCCTTCCCTGTCCTTTGCCATTTGTGCCTTCCCCATGGTCTCACCCCCCCCAACCTTGTTTTGTCCTTAGCTTACTCCAGAAGTGCTGTGTAGCCCTCTTTGGCCTTTGGTTTTATTCAGAGACCTTGTCCTGAGAGCAGGCCTCACATTGGACCCTTGGGAACAGGGGAGCATGGGAACGGGCCCATTGTGTGGACAGACAGACAGGAAACATGGGCAGGAGGGAGCAAGCCTGACTATTGGGGCCATTGTCACTACTGACAGGGGAAGGGGTGAGTCAGATATAGGCTTGAGGTAATGGGCTAGTCAGGCCCTGCTGAGCAGGCTTCCTTCTTCCCTGCAGGATTCTAAATTCTACCTGGAAGGTGAGGTTCTGTTTGCAAGTGTGGGCAGCATGGTGGAGCACTACCACACTCACGTGCTGCCTAGCCATCAGAGCCTGCTGCTGCGGCACCCGTATGGCTACGCCGGGCCCAGGTGACATCCCTTCCACACAGCTGTTGGGCGGAAGCATCCGTGGGGCCACAGCCCTGCCACAAGGATGGAGACCAGCTTGCATGGGAAGACGAACAAGAGTGGGCTTGACATCAGACCTCACCAACAAGGCACCTAGCCTCAGTGAGCAGGCTGGGTCCCAGGCTGGAGGAGGCCACAACTACTAGAGGACTGGCTAGCGGACTTGGCCAATCCAGCCCCTCCATGTCCCACCTCTCAAGAACCCAGGTGACTAAGCACTGCCTGGGCTTTGATGACAGAGAATCCGGTCTCCGTAACATACCCACCTGGTAGTGGGCTGGGACCAAGCAAGGCTGGGGTGGTCGATGGGGCCTAAGGCTGGTCCTTAGGCATGCTAAGACACAGGCTCAAGGAGGTATGATTGCCTCTCAGCAAATCAGAGATGACCTTTGTCTCAAGGGCCAGGGTATGATTGCCACAGAGGGGGCAACAGGCTCTACTGAGCACCACAAATGCCCAGGGAGAGAGCTGCTGATAGCAGCCCTAATGGGTGGTCTGTAGTCTTCTAGGGCAGAGGCTGCTGAGTGAGTGAACCATCTGGGAGACACAGCTGATTGATAGATCCATATCCACCTGGATCAGTCTTGGCTGGAGCCTGAACTTCAAAGCCCCGGTTAGCAGTGACTGAGTGACTGTGTGACTGGCCTGGGACTGGAGCTGGTTGTTGTCTGTGAGCAGCCACGAGTCCTGTTTGGCTAAGCTTCGCCTAGAGCAGGCAGTGATTTGGAGGTGCTGCTGGAGGTGCAATGTTCTGGGAAGCTGTGCATGAAGGAGCCTGGAGCTTGGAATGCAGGAGGAGGTGGGGGTGGTCCAGGAAGACTTCTGACAGGAAATGCTGACTACAGTGGGGTGGGACAGGCCAAGGATGTGTGGGGATAGTGGCATTCAGGTGTCCAAGTAGTTTGGGTGATCCCGATTGGTCCCCTCAGTTTCTGCCATGAAATCCCAGCAGGCCACACCCCTGGCGCAGCCATCTAGACTGGACTTTTGTTGTGAAAATAAATGTATCTGGAGATGCAGAGACCTTTCATCCCCTGGCTCCACTGCGTTGTATTGGAGAGGGTTATTCTTTAAATTTTTATTTTATTTTATGTGTGTGAGTATTCTGCCTGCAGGTATGTCTGTGCATCGAGTGCCTGGGTGCCTAGGGGCCCAGAGGAGGGTGTCAGATCTCCTGGCACTGGAGTTATGAATGGCTGGGAACCACCATGTGGATGCTGGGAATTGAATCAGGGCCCTTTGGGCAAGCAGCCATAACTCTTAACTGTTGAGCCATCTCTCCAGAACAAGAAGAGGTGTGCTCCTTGTTTACTGTGCTCCTGATTACTGTGCTTGTGCTCAGTAATCAGGGACTGCTGTCTGGTAAGAGGGGTTTCCCCACCCCCACCCCCAGACAGGGTTTCTCTGTGTAGCTTTGGCAGTCCTAGACTCGCTTTGTAGATCAGGCTGGCCTTGCACTCACAGCGATCCCCCTGCCCCTGCCTCCCTGAGAGCTGGAATTAAAGGCGTGCGCCACTGCACCCAGCTAAGAGGGGCTTTTGTTGGGAACCCCCACCCCTTGCTGTGTTTTGAAGGTGTGTGGTGGACTAGATGAGTCAAATTCTGGAGGTGGTAGGCTGTGGCCCCAGGGCATCATGGGGTTTAGTGAATGACACACACTGGATTCCAGTGGCCATCTGCTTCCAGGAACCAGAGTCCACCTCCATCTTTGCAGATGTTTCCTTTCAGCCTGCCAGAGGAAAAGGATCTGGATGCCACGGCCAAGTTTAGAACTTTTGATATGGAACTTTTGATACTCTGAATAATCCCTAGAGGACCAGCCATTTTTTCCTCCCTTTCTGTCCTAAACTCAATCAGGGACTGGAGTCATGAAAATGGCTACAGAGACCATTTATTATTCTCTCTTTCTCTTTCTCTCTCTCTTTTTGCAAGACAAGGTTTCTCTGTGTAGCCCTGGCTGTCCTGGAACTTACTCTGTGGACCAGACTGGCCTTGAACTCAGAGATCTACCTACCTCTAGCTTCCAAGTGCTAAGATTAAAGGTCTATACTGCCACCACCCAACCACAGTGTCCATTTCTATAAAATATAAGACAGGACTGGATGAGAGCTAGTTTTGATCCTGTGCCAAGGAGTCTGCTGAGTCTGCTGTGGAACACCTGCTCTAGAGATCAGCTCAGTGGCTAATGGATTGCTAGCCCTGGACTGGAAGATTTAGGGATTCCTCGGAGCCACATGAGGGATCCTTCAGGCTGACTAAACAGTTGACTGAACTGTGGATGTCCAAGGCTCACTTAGAGGTTCCCGTATAGCCTTGTCTTATCTCTTGGACTCTGGACCAGCTGGCACAGCTCTCTACCTCTTCGACCTACCCAAGTCTAGGGTCTCATCTGCAGGATTGCGTACAGAGTCCTGGCCTTGGTCCTACAGAATGAAAGAGGAATTCATAATTTGGTGGCTACTATGTATTGAATGCTTCCAGCATTTGAGGTGCTGAGCCGGAGTAGACCCATCTTTTAAGTGAGGGCTTAGGTTCTCCAGAAGCCTGAGTCCCAGCTTTGCTACTTATTGTCATGTGAATTCATCACTGTTTTTCTGCCCTGAGTCGAAACCATGACTCCTGCCTGGCTCCCTGACCCTTCTCTCAGCCACCACTAATCATTGTGGGTGTCTGCTCAGCTCTGTTTACCTCCCACAATTCCAGAGGTGCCCTCACCCACCCCAGGAGCCACAGCTTTGGGGGAGCAAGTTTGCCTTTTGGACCCAGTGTGTGAGGTAGGGTTTGGGGGTGAGTAATAGGAGCTCCAGGTCCTGTCCTAGGGGTAAACTTATACCCTTCTTTCTACTGAGAGAGAAACTGGAGCCCAGACAGGACTCCCTGACTTGACTGCCATCAGATGTTCAGAGATGGCTTCTGTTTGGGGTTTGAGGAAAGGAGGCAGCATGAGAAGCATTCTTGAGTCAAGGCCCAGGGAGGAACACAGGTTTATGTTTCCTGGTCGTTGAGCCTTTCTGCTCTCCGCGTTTGTTTAAATTTTTATTGGTAAGAGTTTTCGTTGTTTATGATGCTAGGGATGGAGCCCCACAGTCTTGCTGACGTAAGGCAAGTGCTCTACCACTGAGCTACAGCCCTGGGCCAGTAGCTAGAGACTTATACAAGTGCCTGTTGCTCCCATTCTGGGTCATGTTGCTAGGTGTGCCCCTAGTGGACTGGATCCCCAGTTGCAGCTTCATCCCAAATATAGGCCAACCTAATAGAAGAGGCTTTGAGAGTGACACATGCCCTGGAGGGAATGACCTACACAATGCCACGGCCTATGGGGTAGATCTGGGACTTCAACCTAATCCACGCGTCTGGGGAAGGGGAAGGGAACACCTGTCTGATCCTCACTGACCCCTTGCCTGCATCCTGCAGGCGTCCAGGAGCATCTTTTCTTCCCTTCACCTGGCTATGGAGTCCTTAAGGAAACCACCTTTGCTTGGAGAAGGGACAGTGGCCTCTGTTACTATGAAAGTATATGCAGGTGGTGAGGGAGACTGGAGAGGCAGAGCAGAAGTCTGACTCATCTGTGCCTCGACACATCCTTTGTGAGTGCCACGGGAACCTTCACCGGTGTTCAGCTTCCTGATTGCTGCCCTTGCACTGCCTGAGTGTCCCTAACATGTCCTGAGCTGCTCTGAGCTCAAGCAACTCCTTTCCCTCTTCATTTCCTGTAAAATGAAACATAGAAATGTAAATAAACTATAAACGTGCAGGGTGGCAAATTGCGAAGGGAGCCTGTACGACCACCAAGGAGAACTTAACACCCACAGACCCTCATCAGTCCTGGCTTTGGTGAAGCTCATGTTCTTGTTTTTCTGAAAAATCTTCACCACCCAGTTATTCACCCATCCCAGTATTTTGCTGCTTTTGTGTTTTGTAGCAACAGAATTTTACAGATGCAATCTTTGGCATCTCACTCCTTTGGCTCATCAGAGTCATTCGTATTGCCACGCAGAGCTGACTTTTTTCAAGTTCATTGTTGAAACAGTTCCATTGTATGACTGTATCATTGCTCACAGAGCCATTTTACTGTCGATGGATGTCTGATAGTTTCCAGTTTGGGACAATTACAGATAGCGCTGCTAGCAGCCATCTTACCCAGGACACATCATTTCTCTAGGGTTTGAGGGTCTTTTGCTGCTTTCCAGGAATGCTGCTCAAGAATGCTGATGAGAGAACCCTTTGGCTCTATACCTTTGCCAGTGCTTGGAGCTGCCAGAGTTTTTATTTTTGCTGGTCTGGGCGTGTAAAAGTACAGCTTTATTTTACATTTACTTATTTACTAATGAGAACAAGCTCATGTGTTTATTAGCCTTGCTAATCTTGTCTTCTGTAACGTGCCTATACAAATCTTGCCCACTTTTTTTTTTCCAGGCTGTTAATTTTTTTCTTATTAATGAACAGGCTTTTTAAAAAGGCTTATATTTTAAATGTGTTTTGAGTGTTTTGTCTGAGTTTGTGTGTACCATATGTGTGCCATGTGTGTGCCTGGTGCCTACAGAGGTCAGAAGAGGATGCTGGATCCCCAGGAACTGGAATTATGGATGGTTGTAAGCTTCCACGTGAGTGCTGGGAACTGAACCCAGGTCCTCTGCAAGAGCAACAAGTGTACTTAACCACTGAACCAGCTCCCTCCCTCCACTCTTTTTGAGACGGGTCTCACTTGATCAAATCTTGGATCTATCCACCCACCTCTGCCTCTCATGTGCTAGGATTAAAGGGAAGCACCACTACACCCCAGTCGATTTTGATGGTCTTGAGATTACCTGTAACTTGTGATATAAATATATTCTCCAATTTAGGCTTATCTTGACTGACTGTGGCATCTTCTGATAATCAGTTTTTTGTTGTTTGGTTGGTTGGTTTTGGTTTTTCAAGGGTTTCTCTGTGTAGCAGAGCCCTGTCTTAGACCAGCGTGGTCGTGAACTCACAGAGATCCTCCTGCCTCTGCCTCCCAAGTGCTGGTATTAAAGGTGTGTGGCACCATGCCCGGCTCAGTTCTTATTTTTGTTGTTTTGTTTACTTTTTTCTGTCCCTAAGCTTTGTGAATGCTAGCCAAGCACTTCACCACTGGGCACATGTCCAACCCAATTCTTACCCAGATCTACCTGTCTCCACCTCCCTGCTCTGGAATTACAAATGAATACTATAATGCCTGCCTTTTTGGAACTAAACTTAGGTCCACCTTCATGCATGGCAAACACTTTACCAGTTAAGCTGTCTTTCCAGCCCCCAACTTTTTATTTGTAAGAGTTGAGGACCAGCCTGATGGGTCAGAGGGATGCTTTTTTTTGAAACCTGAGGATCTGAGTTTATACTGAGTTGTTAGGGCAGTGACTATACTACTGAAGAAAGGCCCCCTCTCCAAAACAAAAATTAGTTTTGGATAGATACCAGGAGGGATAGGCCTTGTGAAGACTAATTTATTTAAGTTATCTATCTATCTATCATCTATCTATCTATCTATCTTGAGGCAGGCTCTAGAATTTGTTTCCAGTTTGTCTTTAAACTCATAAAGATCTGCCTGGCTCTGATGCCTCTGTGCTGTGATTAAAGGCATGTACCAACATGTCCTGCCTATTAAAAAAAATAAAATTTTTTTGGAGGATGAGGTCTTATATATGTTATTCTGTCATCAAAATCTTGGGCTTGGCCTGGAGAGATGGCTCAGAGGTCAAGAGCACTATCTGCTCTTCTAGAGGTTCTGAGTTCAATTCCCAGCAACCACATGGTGGCTCACAACCATCTATAATGAGATCTGGTGCTCTCTTTTGGCATGCAGGCAGAACACTGTCTACATAATGAATTAAAAAAAAGAAAAAGAAAGAAAAAAATCTTGGGCTTAAGTGATCTTTCTGTGTCAGCTTCCTGAGTAATTGGAAATATAGATATTAGCCACTGCACAAATATCTATATTAAATACATATAAATTATACTACATATAAATTTATTACCAGTCTTAGTATTTTTGGCTATTTTGAGACAGGATCTCCTATATCGTAGGTTGGCCTTGAACTTTATGACTTTGTACTCTTGATCTTCTCACCTCTACTTGTCAACTGCTGCCAAATGGCTAGTCTCCATATACAGTTTAAAACAGGCTTATTGATGGCCTCGGGTGATGTGCATGGAGATTCTGGATCCCAGAACAGTGAGCTCCCCAGTATTTACAGCCCCTGACAGGGACCAAATGGAGGAGCCACCACTTCAGCTGAAGCAGTTCAATGCCTGAAAGCCACTCTACAAAGAGATCCGGACTTCTCGTAGGACTGTGTGCAATAGCGCCTGCTCTAGTGAGGTCTGGCATTTTCCTCATTAGACCAAAACCATGGGAAAGGAACCCCCTGATTGTACAGGTCCTGTCCATGAGCCACTGGCGGGTGTGAGGCTCTAGCACTGTGGAGGGCGTGCCCTTGTTCCTGGTGTTAGGGCCACAGCTCAGGTCTTCTCTGCACACAGCAGCTAGCAGCTAGTTCTCCAGAGCTGCTGCCATGTAAACAAACACTGTACTTCCTGCATTCCCCCTTCCTCCCTCTTCCCTTCTCACCGCAATAAAAATATTTTGTGCCTTAGGGAGAAACCCCCACCCCCAGCTTATCAGTTCTAATAACACCTCTTTGTTATTTTGATTGGAATTCACTACAGCTATGAATCAGCTTGGGAAACTGACATAGTGTGAAAATTCATAATATTGTGTCTTCTGATTCATACATATGGTCCTACTTCTCTGTTCGTTAGGGTCTTCTGTAAGAGTTAGAAATAAGATGTTGTAATTTTGTCATTATGGTTTTACTTAAATTTTGTTAAATTTGACCTGTTGGCATTTCATATTTTAGTTTATTGTAAAATGTTTCATTTATTTTTATTAGTAAGTTTTACCTTGTCTTTGTTTTTTTCTTTTATGTATGTGAGTACATATGTTAAGTGTACCGTGTGCAATGCCAACAGAGGCCACATGAGGGTGACAGATCCCCTGGAACTGAAGTTACAGACTGAGCTGCCCTGTGGGTGCTGGAAACCAAACTCCTGTTCTCTGCAAGAGCAGCAAGAGCTCTTGAACTATTGAGCCATCTCTCCAGCCCAAAGAGGGCACCAGATCTCACTATAGATGTGGTTGCTGGGAATTGAACTCAGGACCTCTGGAAGAACAGTCAGTGCTCTTAACCCCTGAGCCATCTCTCCAGCTCCCATACCTTGTCTATTTAACTGGAAGACTTTGTTTATTTATATTTGAACTTACAGCTTATTTTTATCTTTAATGACATTTTTGTGGCCCTGGGATTTGAGCTCAAGGCTTTGTGCCTGCTAGTTAGGCAGGCACTCTACCATTGAATGACAACCCCATATGTCTTTGTTTTGTGTTTGTGTTTTTCCTTTCTTAACCCCTTCCCCAACAGGGTCTTCTTTTGTGTTTTCCAAGATCCTCTGTAACTTTTGGGATGAAGAAATTCTCATGCCTCAGCCTCCCAAGTAGCTGTAGCTGGGACTATGGGCACCTACAATTGTATGTGGCTTCTTTCTTTCACTGGAGGGAAGGCAATCTTAAAAATATATAGCTTCTTTTATGTGGGTGAATGTTTTGCCTGCACGTATGTCTGTGTAACATGTGCATGCCCAATGCCCACAGAGCCAGAAGAGGACACTGGATTCACAGAAACGATTTCACATGGTTGTAAGCCACCATGTAGATGCTGAGAATCAAGTCAGGGTCCTCTGGAAGAACAGTCATGCTTTTACCACTGAGCTATCTCTCTAGCCCCATGTTTTTGGTTTTAGAGACAGGGTTTTGCTGTGCAATCCAAGCTGGTCTTTGATTTACTGGACAAAGCTGACCTTGAACTTTTTGGTGTTCTTCCTGTCCGTGGCTCATAAGTACGGGAATTACATGGATACCACCACACCTGGCTATTTTTTTTTTCTATTCTTTTAGACTGAGCAATTTTTAAAACATTATTCTGTTTTTCTTCCTTTCCTAGTTAGAAAGTCTCTTATCTAATTCTAGAGTTAACACTCTTTTCTTCTTCCTAGAGATCACAAAGTCCTCACTGGACCTTAATTCATTTGAAATCTTTTATGATACATTACTATCTGTGTGTGTGTGTGTGTGTGTGTGTGTGTGTGTCTGTGTATGTCTGATGTGTATGCATGTATGTATAAAGTCAGGATGTTGGTGTAGGTTGGTCCTTGCTTCCTTTCACCTTGTTTGAGGCAAGGTCTCTCTCTCCCTCCCTCCCCACCCCCCCAGTGCTGGGTGGAAATGCTCCTGCTGGCATACATTACATATCTGTCAGCCCTATCTACAAGAATGAGGGGTTGGTGAGATGTCTCAGTGGGTAAAGGCAATTGCTGCCAAGCCTGATGAACAGAATTTGATACCTGGAGCCCACATGGTGGAAGGAGAGAACTGACAACCTTGTCATGCCAGGCCGTGTGTGTATGTGTGTGTACAATAATTAAATGAACATTAAGAAAAAACCCCAACAGCTGGTGTATGGTGTGTGCCATTAATCCGAGCACTCAAGAGGCTCTGAGTTTGAGGCCAGCCTGATCTACAAAGCGAGTTCCAGAATAGCCAAGGCTACAGTTATTCCAGCCAATTACTGTTTTCAGTGATTACTAATTTACTTATATGGGTTCCAAGTGATTAGGTAACAGCCAGCTTCAACCTTACTAGGTTCCCTAGTGGACTTGAGCTCTTTGGGTAATCAGGACCTCTAGACCTAAGGGAACTTAATTTCCCAGTTGGATTCTTGGGAACTACACTTACTGGAGAGAGAGTCTCATAAAATGTGTTTTTGTCCAGAGTTATTCTATTTACTGGGGAAAAAACGTTTTGACTCTATGTTAGTGCCTCATCTGAGCCTTGGTGCAGTTATTCCATTACACTAGAAGTGCCTTCTGAATGGTGCAGTATGTGGCAGAAACAGTGTAATGTGCCTATTGCCACAACTTTGCGTAGAAGCTTAGAGACTAGGCAGCTATGTCATGGTTCCATTTCAACAAAGCAGATGGTGGGGGGAAGAGTTTTTCGAAACAGGTTTCTCTGTGTAGCCTTGGCTGTCTTGGACTAGCTTTGTAGACCAGGCTGGCCTCAAAACTGCCTGCCTCTGCTTCCCTGAGTGCTGAATTACAGTTATGCCCAGCTCAAAGATTTATTTTAATATTCAAGTTTTTTTTGTTGTTTTTTGTTTTTTGTTTTTTTTTGAGATGGGGTCTTACTGTGTAGCTTTGGATGGCCTGGAATTCACTATGCAGACCAGGGTGGCCTCAGAATCAGATAGATGTTGCTTGCCTCTGCCTCCAGAGTGCTGGGATTGAAAGTGTTTACCACCACACCCAGTAAGAATTACTTTATTTTTAAAAATATGTGTATAGGCGTATGTCTGCATGTGGGTTTGTGCACATTTGAGTGAAGGCACCCGTGGAGTCCAGATGAGTGTGTTGGATTTCCTGCTGCTGGACTTACAGGAAGTTCTAAACTGTCTGACAGGTCTGCTAGGAAACAAATTCTGGTTCTCTGCATGGACGCTATGTTCTCTTAACTGCGGAGGCATCTCTCTAGCCCCCATTTTGTAAACTTTTGAATCATAACACTTGCTAAAATAATGTAGGAAGGATGGGCAAACTCATACCCAAATATGTAGTACTCCTTGTCAGCCTTGCCTTCTAAGACAGAAGGACTCCAGTGGACCCACCTTGCCCCAAGGGTTGGTTGGTTTGCCAAGGCATTCAGTTACAGTTTTTGATGCTTACAGTTGGAAATCTGGTAGTATCTATAGCTAAGTCAGCCTCTGTTAAAAGGAGGGATTACAGGGCTGGAGAGATGGCTCAACAGTTGTGAGTTTTTGCTGTGCTTCCAGAGGACCTCAGTTCTTTTTCCAGCACCTATGTTGGGTGGCTCATAACTACCTTAAGTCCAGCTCTAGACGATCTGACAAATGGATACAAACATATGCATAAACATGAAAACAATAAAAGTAAATCTTTGGGGTTGGAGAGATGGCTCAGAGGTTACATGCACTTGTTGCATTTGCAGAGGGCCCAGTCTAGTTCCCAGAACCCACATGTTGGCTCACAACTATGTTTAACTCCAGTTCTGGGAGATCCAAGGCTGCCTTCTGACCTTCAAGGGCTCCAGCCATATACATAGTGGTCAACCTGTAATACACAGATCTTCATCTGGTCCAGTAGGGCATGGTGGTGCACGCCTTTAATCCCAGCGCTTGGGAGGCAAAGGCAGGCAGATCTCTGTGAGTTCAAGAATAGTGTGGTCTACATAGTGAGTTCCAGGATAGTCAGAGCTATATAGTGAGACCCTGTCTCAAAACAAAGATCTTCATCCTTTGTGCCAACCCCTATAAGCCCGTCCACGTGCCTCTTCCTCAGATAAACCCATCTTCTAACTTCTAGATAATCTTCTGATCATTTAGCATTTAGCCAAGCCATTTACTATTGCCCCTGAGTCCAAGCCACATTCTTTTCCACACCATGGGAATGGACAAGTTCACTACTTGAAACTTTGCTACTGGGATAATATCTCCTCACTGCTGTATTTCAGTAGAATTGCTGAGTGGGGACACAGCAGTACTAGACTCATTTCAGCTCACATCAACATACCAAGATAAGCTTCCTTTTCTTCCACTGTCATTGTTGTAACAGTGCCCCAGACCTTAGCACAACTAACTCCATAATAGAAGTTCTATGCAGGCTTTTAAACTCAGCAAGTAGACAACACCACCTGCTAAAACAAACAAACAAACAAACAGACCTAATCCATCAAACTGCATATAGTCTCTAAATGTACTAACCTTGCTTTTTGGCTTCTGTAGTTCTGCTTCTGTTGTTAACTGCAGTATGTCAACCCAGGGCTTTTTTTTTTTTGCTTTAAAGCACCCCAAGAGAGGCTCAGTGCTACATGGGATCCCGAGCACCCAGTGTAGTTGCCAGCTGGTCATTACAGACTATTGCGCAATTCTCCATTCTCTGGAGAATACCCCACGATATTGTGACATGCAGAATTCTCTGTAGTACGCATATATATGGAATAGGAGAGGATGGTAGTGAGTGATAGGTGGTCTGGGTCAGTACCTCTGGATCTAGTTGAATCCACTTCAGGGCTCAGTAGCATTTAGAAGTTACTTAACCTTTTTCTTTTCCAGTTTTGTGTATGTGTGTATATGAATCTGATGTATGTATGGAATATATGCATGTATGTGTGCAAATGTGCAGAGACAAGGGCAGGACACTGGGTGTTTTCTCTATTACTCTCTGCCTATATTCCCTTGAGACAGGGTCTCTCACTGAACCTACGGCTAGTCTGGCAGCCAGCAAGCCTCAGTAATCCCCGTCTCTGCCCTCAATTGCAGGGTTACAGGGGTGCATGCTCATACCCTGTTTTTAACATGAGTGATGGGGATTCAAACTCAGGTCCTCATGCTTGAACAACAAGCTCCCTTACCTGTTCCCCTGCTTGAGCGCCTTGAACTTCTGAATATTTCTGCCCTTCCAGCCCCCCCCCCCCGCATTATCTGGGACTCCAGTGGCACATATATTAGGCCTATGAAGTTGTCCTATGATTTGGTATGCTGTTCAGTCTTTCCCAGTATCTTCCCGCTTTCACCTTTACATGTCTGATTTACGTTTCATTTTTATATCTACATGTATCAGCATGTTTCAATCATTCACTCCTCTCTCCTTCCCTCTTTCCCTTCGGCGAGCCCTCACTGACATCCCTTATGCGTCAGACTTGTTGCTGGGTGCTGAGGAAACCGAAGTGATGGAAGAGAATTGAGGCTTTGTCAGAAAAGTCATCTGAGAACAGCCAACATGAAGGGGAAATGTTCCTAGAACAGAGGCTACTGACTGGAAGCCACAACCTCCTCGACCCTTCTGGCGGCAAAGTCACAGCTCCTGCTGTGAGGAGAGGCCTGAGCCTGTTTTGCCTCTTGCCAGGCTCTAAGCTTCAACCTTCAATAGTATGAAGGAAACAAGAAGCGGGGTCCCTTTGTTTCCCTTGCATCTTTTACGAAGCTGACAAGACGAGGAGAGACGGTGATGGTCTAGTCCTTTAGACTAGTTTCCAGGCCGCTGCCAGGTGGACTGGTTCTGCCAAGGCCTCGCTTAGCCCTGTTCCCCAACTGTGAAGAGGCCTCGGTGTTTGTTAATCCACTCCCATCCGTCGGGCCCTTCCTGCCTGTGGAACCTTATCAGAGCACACAGACTTCGCAGTCCTGACTCCACCCATATTGACAGCTCAGTCCCCCAAATGCCTAAGGACCTTCTCGCCTGCAGCGCACCAAGAGCAGGTCCGTTTGCTGTGGGGGTGCACGAAGGCCGGGTCTGACAGTCTCAGAGGGAGAAGCAGAGGCTGCTGCCAGCAGGTGCGGCCGCCCGCCGGCTTACGCAGCCAGAGCAACCGTTAGGCCCACTCTGTCCGGGCCTTCTGCCGGAGGCTAGAGAAACCACCCCTGTGTCCACCTCCCAGGACCCGCCCTTCCCCGGCCCTGCCCCTTGCTCAAGATTGACCAATAATCGAGAGCAATGCTGGAAGGCGGCAGGGCGTCCAGACCAATGGAGCTGCACGTTGTTGGACCGCGGCGCTGCAGGCCGCACCCAGCTGGGCGGCGGGGGCGAGCTGGAGGGCTGAGGGCTGAGTGCTGAGGGCGGGAGAGGCCGAGGGCTGCGGCAGGAGGCTGGGGTGAGCGACAGCCAGGGGGCGGAGCCCAGCGCGAGCTGCAGGCGAGGCGGCGGCCGCACTCGGACCCGGGAAGCTGCGCGCTGCCCCCTGATTCTCCGCGGAGGTGAGGCCCGCGGGCGCGGCGAGGTCCCCGGGCCTGCGGCGGGCGTAGGGCCGCGGCGGCGGTGCTGGGCGGGTAGGGCATGGCAGGGTTCGGTAGGGCAGGGCCCGGGGCCTCTGGGGCGCCTCCGCTGCGCCGAGGAGGGCGCGGCGAGGTCGCTGCTGCGCCCGGGGTCTCGGCGCTTGCCGCCGAGTGCGGGGGCGAGGACACTGTGTCGTCGCTTCCCAGGATGGCCCCGACGGTCACGGGCTTCTCTGTGGAAGTGGCCTCTCTGTTCTGAGCTGGCTGGCGGGCCTCGGGGTCTTCCCGGGTCAGCATTGTGCTAGTGGTGGCCCCGTGCGCTGGTCACTGCAGAGATTGTGGAAAGGCGCATCCGCGTCCCGTTCGTCGGCTCTTCATAAAAATGACACCTTCTGCCCGAAGCGAGAAAGCCCCCTCTGTCCACGATGGTGGTAATGAGGTGGTCGTGGAACTTCCTGGAGATGCGGCTTGCTTTTCCTCTCTTTTTTTCGTTTAGATCTCTCCCTAAAACACTAAGGTTCCTGGTTCCAGGTATTTGGCAGGTGATTTGCGTTTGTTTTATGCACACCTGTCTTGAAATAAATATTTTGGCTCATCTGAAACTGCTGTTGTTTTGACCGTATGGTTTTAGGCCTAAAATTGTTAATCTTCAAAGACCAAGAACAGAGCTGTATGCATTAGTGCCCAGTTATTACAGAGAGATTTTTGTGTTTGTCAAAAGTGGATTGAAATCTTAATCGAGATGGGAACTAGAATGCTGACAGATCGGCTGTGTCTCCTTTGTAAAATGGGTGAAAACCAGATGGGGAGTTCGTGAGTAGATTCAACAGGCTCTAGAGAGGAAAGGACATTTCGGGTCGAGGGTGGGGGTGGGGGAATGTTATGAGGGTGGGATTCCAAAAATTGCAGTCTTTAATTAAAGCTAGTGATGCATGAATCACATTTGATTCTAAATTTCTGATGTGCTCCTTTAATTCTGAGTGTGGGTAAAGTTGTGTGTTCGGTGAGTGTGGTCTGCCCCCTTAGTTCTAGAATTACTGGGAGGATTGATGCCACACCCTGCTAGTAAAATTGTTTTTTGAGGAAGTGAATGGTTTTGACATTCAAAACTGCTTTTCAGGGTGTACATGTGGTTTACAGTTGTGCAGGTAGTGTGGGTTGTTCGTTTACCAAAGTGTGTAGGTTAGTGAGAGTAATTGAAGCGGATCTAAACTTTACTCAGCAGGAGATAGCTTTCTTTCTAAGGTCTGCTTTATACAAACTATTCAGAGTTTTCACTTAACCCTTAGTATTATCTGATGCTTAGTTTTGTGGATTTTACACGCACACACACAAACCCAAAAACTATTTGTTTCATATAATCGTATTGATTCAGGAAATTAAATACTGAAACGCTTCAAAAGGTACTTTACTGGCTAGGTCTAATGTCAGTTTGACACAGGCTAGAGTTATTTGAGAAGAAGAAACCTCAATTGAGAAAATATCCCACCAGTGGCCAAGCATCTTGTTGATGATTGATGTGGGAGCTCACTGTGTAGGTGATGCCATCCACTGACAGGTGGTGTGGGTGCTTTAAGAGAGCAGGCTGAGCAAGCCTTTAGAGCAGGCCAGTAAGCAGCTCTCCTCCACGTCCTCTGCAGCCATCAGCTCTTTTCCTCCAGAGTTCCTGCTCTAACTTTCCCTGGATAATGAACTATAAGCTTTAAGATGAAATCGTTTCCTCCCCAAGTTGATTCTTTGTTTTATTACAGCAATAGAAGTCCTAACTAAGACAGGTCTCCAGGCATTTTTGCTATATGATCCTTAAGGATTGATCTCTTTTTCCTTCTCTCTCACGTTGAATGAGCTCTTCCATATACACACATTCACATTTGAGAGAGTAGCATTAAACAAGTCACTATTTACTCATTCAGTTTCAACAACTGATAGCTGGATATCTGTAAAATATATTGATTCTACGATTCTACTTTAATATGCATTGTGTACTTTTAAACATGTAGAAAGACTAGAAATTCCACAAAAGGAATTAAGTTTGTTCTGTATATGCGTATTAATGTTGAATAAACTACATACACATAAGTGATTATATATGAAACTGCCCCCTCATTTTTTTTTTTTTTTAGACAAGCCCCAGCTGTCCTGGAACTCGCTATGTAGACTTGTAGACTAGGTTTGCCTTGAACTCAAAGCTTTCCTTTTGCCTCTGCCTCCTGAGTTCTGTTTTGCTGCTTTATTGTTTCTTGTTTCTTTCTTTTCTTTTTTTTTTTTTTTTTTTTTTTTGGTGACAGTCTACTGTGGTCCAAGGTGGCCTTGAATTTGCTATGTAGAGAAGGCTAGCCTTAAACTTTAAAAAGTATTTAATTGAAAACTTTCGTTTTATGAGTGTTTTGGCTGCAGGGTGTCTGTGGACCACTTGCATGCCTGGTGATGGTGAAAGACAGAAAAGATGTCAAGTGGCCCAAACAGGAGTGGTGGAAGGTTGAAAGCTGGCTTGTGGTGCTGGGAATTGCACTCAGATTTTCTGGAAGAGTAGTACTTGTATTCAAACTGCTGAGCCCTAGCCAGCCCCAGGAAATCAAAAGTACCTAGAGTTTTATAAGACATTAACAAGTGTTCTTGATTGTTGAGCTATTTCTTTCCAGGCTCAGATTTTAGGTGATGACCCTGTCTCCTGCCTGCGCCCCTGGGAGTCTGGGATTACAGTGGTGGTGGTGGTGGGGTGGAGCCCAGGACATAGTGCATGTTAGGCAGGCACTCTGCCAACTGGGTTACATCCTTGCCTTCCCATTGTTTACTAACAGCATCTACTTGTCATATGACTGTAAATGTCAAAAATTTCAGTATTGGGACTGTGAACTGCTGTTTTAATGAAAAATACAGGCTGGGCATCCCTAATTAAAAATCTGAAACCCTTAGGGCTCTAAAGTTCAAAACATGGATTTTGGAGTTAAAAGTTGTTTTTTTTTTTTTTAATTTTATGTATGTAAATGTTTTGCTTGCATGTATGTCTATGTAGCACATAGATGTCTGGTGCTGGAACATGTCAGAAGATGGGGTCAGATCCCCTGAAACTGGAGTTAAAGGTGTTTGTGAGCCGACATGTGGGTGCTGGGAGCTGTACCTTGGTCTTCTGTAAGAGCAAAAAGTTCTGCCTACTGAACCAGCTCTTCAGCCCTGGGTTTTGGAGTCTCAGTGTGACACTGATGTGTTCGGTTGTCAGAAGTGCAGGCCTGTAGTATAAAAAGAGCCTTTCAGCCCCTTCAGATGTGATACACAAACTTTGTTTCATGTACAAAATTATTTAAAATACTGTGTAGGGCCGGGGGGTTAGTTAACTCACTAGTAGAGCACTGGTGTAGCATGTGTGACATCCTGGGTTTGATCTGAAAACAAGCACTGAAATGGAACAATGCACAGGTACATACAGGCTGTGTTCATAAGGTGTATTGTTTATACTGTGTCATCCCATTTCTGGCATATAATGTGTGCAAATAGTCCATCCCGAAATCAGAAATTTTTGATGCAGTGCATCTTGGAACACTTTAACTGTGTTTACAAACCATAGTCTGAGGATTTGGGTTGCTCCTCGCTGTACCATTTTTATCATTTGAACTGAAACTCACTAAGGCTAAAAAAACAGGCCAAGAGGACTTGAGTTGTGCCTTAGTTGATAGAGTGCTTGCCCAGCATGTATGAAACTTTGGGTTCAGTCTTTGGCACCGTATAAACTGGGTTTGGTGGCACACATTTGTAATCCAAGTACCTAGGAAGTGAAGGCAAGAGGACCAGGCCATCCTTAGCTGCGTATTGAGTTTGAGGTCAGCTTGGACTATATGGTATCTTTTTCTCAGCAAAAATGAAACAAACCAACAACTACAGTAATAACTGAATCTTAAATAAGATGTTACTTAACAGATTAAATATTCCAATGCCTTTTGAGTTTGTTCAGAATCATGTTTCTTAAAATAGGAATTTAGCATGATTTTAAACTTTAACAGAACTGTTTAATAGTTAATGTTTGTTCTGACCTTCCACAGTTAGGAAACTCGGGAAGAGTAAAAGGAAACAGGTTGAGTTCAGTTTGCCTTTGATCTTTATTTTTTCAGAAGTACAGTTTAAAACAGTTGATGTGAGCACCGTGGAATGTATTGATAACCTGTTCCCCCCAGGTCTGAAGAGAAACAAAAACCCATACACATTGTTACTGATAGCTGCTGCCTTAAAAATGTTGGAATGTTCAGATCTGGCTTTATGTGAGTCTGTGCATTTTAGGTGGGAGAAACTACATGTTGAACATAGGACTAGAGTGTGTAGGCCAGCCATCTTGTGTTTTTAAAAAAGATACTGGGGCAGGAGAGGCATCTCAGTGGTTAGGAAAAGCACTTAACTGTTCTTGCAGAGGATCTAGCATCAGGTTCCATTACCCGCGTGGTGGCTCAAAACAATATAACTCCTGTTCCAGAGGATGCAGAGCCCTCTTCTGAACCTCCCCAGGCACCAGGCACATGTGTGATACACATGCATACATGCAGGCAAAACATTCACATAAAACAAATAAATCTAAGGAAAAAAATACTAATATGGGTTCTTGGGGCTGCGGGGGTGATGACTCGGCAGCTAAGAGCACTTGCTCGTATAAAAGACCCAATTTGGGTTCCTAGCACCTGCATTGCTTGTCTTACAGTTTCTAGTGCTATGATAAAACGCCATGCCGATAAGCAACTCGGAGAGGAAAGGGTTTATTTTGCTCACACCTTCACTTCACAGTCCATCAAAAGACCAGGGCAGGAACCTCGAGGCCAAAACTGATGAAGTTTCCCACACCAATCATCTACCAAGAAAGCTCCCACAGGCTTGCCTACAGGCTTTCTTAATTCAGGCTTCTTTTTCCCAAAAGACTCTAGTCTGTATCAAATTGACATAAAGCTACTCAAGACAATGGGTGGATCACATTAAATCCAGTTGCAGGAGTTACTGCACTGTGTTTCTGGCCTCCTTAGGCACTTGTACACATTAATACACACACACACACACACACACACTCACACACACACACACACATACTCACATAAATAAATTAAAAAAAAAATCTTAGGTCAGGTGTGGTGGCACATTTGTTTTTTTGGGAGACAGAGGCAAACAGATCTCTTGAAGCCGGCCTTGTCTGCACAGTAAGTTCATGGCCAGCCAGTGCTAATTGTCAGACTATCTCAAAAACAGAAGTCATCTTTAAAAGATGAACCTGAGGGGACTGGAGAGATGGCTCTTGCAGAGGATCCAGGTTCACTTCCCAGCACCTACATCTGGGCAGCTCACAACTCTGTAACTTCCAGTTCCAACTTCCGCACACATATATGCAGGCAAAACAAGACATAAAAGAAAAATAAGTTAAAAAAAAAAGATTTTAGTGTGGGAGGCAGAGGCAGGAGAGCTGTGAGTTCCAGGTTACCTTGTACAGCTTGAGTTCCAGGACGGCAGGGCTGCCTGTCTCAAAAAGACCAAAACCAGTCAACAAAACTAAACTAAACCAAAACAACAGACCCCCGCCCCCCCAACAGAAGACAGGGAATAAGAAGTTAGTGGGAGTGCTGTTTTGGTTTGTTTTAGGACGGGTCTCACTGTGTAGCAGTGGCTGGCTTCTAAATCGGAGATTGTCCTGCTTCTACTACTGACTGCTGTGACTAAAGGCACACACTACCGTTCTTAGCTGGAGCACTATTTATGACAGGAAAACAAACCAGAAACAAGTATTTCTCAGTATGGCACTGCTGAGTATATCTGTGAGGTGAATGCTTTGAAGTTGTTAAACAGAAATGCTACTAAGCATTAAGCATTGTTTTCAGATACAGTAAATGGGAAGAGACAAGATATCATTGTGTGTAAACTAATTTACTTGTGTCTTTATATGTGTGGTATATATGTGTACATGCAGCTGTATTTGTGGGTATACTTTCAGTGATAATAGTCTCCCTTTATTGCTGTTTATTTTTTCTGAGGCAGGGTGTAGAACTTGACTGGTTTGGCTGCCTGGTTTTGCTGGTTTTGGCTAGTTAGCTCGTTTGGTAGCCTAGGTTGCCAGTGGGCCCATAGTGTTTGCTGTCTTTGCCTCCACTCAGTGCTCTAGTTCCAGGTCAGCACCACTGAGCCTGGCTTTCACATGAGTTCTAGAGCACACGTGCAGGGCAGGCACTTCAGTACCCTTGTATTTCTGTCTTTGACACTTATGTCACTTATCCAGTTCACATAATGACACTGTTCTCATTTTACAAGTGAAGAAATACAGGCATGTAGAGATGAGCCCAAGGTTATATAACTTGTAGGCTATGGTGTTTTCAATGAAAATGGCCCCTATAACTCATATATTGAGTATTTGATTCTCAGTTGGAGTGTGTTTGGGAAGGAGTAGGTGTGTCCCTGTTGGAGGAGGTATGTTAGTGGGGTGGGCCTGAGGTTTCAGAAGCCTCTCCGCACACCTGCTGTGCTCTTTGTCTTCTACTTGCTGGAGATGTGAACCCGGCTTTTGCTGCCATACTTTGCAGTAGACTCTAACCCTCCAAAATCATAATCCCAATTAATGCTTTCTTGAATAAATTGCCTTGGTTATGTTGTTTTATTACAGCAATTCAAAGTAAAACATAGGTGAACTGTGATCAGAACCTATACATTAGACATGAATCCAACACATTTTTAAATCAGCATTGGGATGGTAATGGAATTAAAAAAAATTAAATTGACTTTTAAAAACATTTTTGTTTAATTTTTTCCATTTATTTTGATCATGTTCTTTCCCCTCCCTCAACAGTAATGGAATTTTGACAGAATCCCAAGCCAGGTTCTTTTCTGTACCAGTGATGACAGACAGATTTTGGAACTATAAACAAGCTAAAGTGCATTGGAGTTCACTTAAATTTGTTCCTTTACTGATAAATGGCTTATCTCTAGTTGCCTCACCCATTGTTTTTTTCAAACCACACCCTTGAACGCTGTTCATTTAGGGATTGAGTTTAAGTGAGAATTTTAGGAAATTTTGGTACTACATGTGTTGACTGAGACAAAATACAGCAGTTTACCTTAAAATACAAAAAGGAGAAATAGCATGAAAATGTACCTAGGATATTATTTCTAAGGGCTGGGCATGTAGCTCAGTGGTAGGGTGCTTACCTAGTGTGTGGAAAGTCTTGGGTTCAGTCCCTGGCACTGTCTCCCCACAAACAGCTTAAAATAGCAATAACAACTTAAAATATTTTGAAGATTGTTTCATATTGCTTAGGTTGACCTCAAATTTGCAAGGTAGCCAAGCATGACCTTGAACTTCGGATCTTCCTGCCTTCACCTTTAGAGTGCTAGGATTACAGCTGTGTACTACCACACCTGGTTTTAAGAACGGTGTTTGGTGCTTGGAAAGGAACCCAAGGGGTCTGCCACAATGAAACTTTTAGCATGCTACTGTTACATTCCTATCAGTGCTAGAATGATGGAAACACCTACATAGGTTATGCACTTTATACACCAGACACTGCTATGTATTTTATACTTATTATTACTCTTCTTGTTGTTACTACTTTTTCATTTTAAAGACATGATTTATTTTGGCTTATAGAGCCCCAAGACAGGACAGGGCAGGGCAGAGGCAGTTTGAGAGCAGATGGCGTCTGTGTTGGCTTTCTCTCCAGAGCAGCTAACTTGCAAGGGAATCCTCTATGCCTGTGCTAAGGAACAGGCCTGGATGTGGACCCAAGACTCTATTTTTGACAAATGTCTGGGAGTGCTGTTGCTGTTGAAGGAGTGAAGGATTCACCAGTTCTGGTTCATCTGGTGATGACCTTCTTGTTGGTATAGTCCTAAGACAGAGCCAAACATCACTTGAGGAAAGAGAAGGAAGCCTCTGTGGGTACAGTCTGCCTCTGATTTTGGAACATGGTGTCAGTTTGTAGCCCAGGCTGTTCTTGAACTCCAGTCCTCCTCCTGTCCTGTTGTTGTAGGCATGAGCTAAGGTGCTCAATTACAATGCTCTTTCTTTTATCTTCTTTCCTTCTTTTTTTGTTTTTGTTTTTTGAGACAGTGTTTCTCTGTGTACTCTTGGCTGTACTGGACTTTGTGGACCAGTCTGACCTTGAACTCACAGAGTGCTGGGATTATAGGCATGCGCCACAGCACCCAGCTTACAGTGCTATTTCTAATAGTCCCAACAGTCTTGGAACGGGACTATGTTTATTGCAAATGAAGAAACCGGGCACAAAAGATGAGAAGCTTTCCAAGGTCTGACTGTTTTAGATGATGAAGCAGGTGAGGGCACACTGCAGGTGGTACAAGGTCATGCGCTTCATGGGACCCTGGAGGGGGGAGAAGAGGCCAGTCCACTTCCTGGGAAGGAGGGATCATGGGCATTTATTCATCACAATAAATCTGTGGATTAAAGGGGAAGGTTTAAAATCAGAAACACTCCAAAAAGAGGTAAAATGTCCATCAGAAATAATACCTTAAAGCTTTCTTTGGCAGAGCACTTTATTTAATTTCTGCCTATGAAGGAGTGGCAAATTTCTTTTTAGTTTCTTTGTTTTGACAGCCTCTCACTATGTGGTTCACATTGGCTTGAAACTCATTAGGTCGCCCAGTCTAACCTCAGTTTAACCATTCCCCTGCTTCAGCCTCCTCAGTGATGGGATTACATGTGTGGAAAAATTCTGCTTGGCAATATCTTTCTTTTAAAAACATTGTAATGACAGTTTTGGTTTCTTTAAAAACTCAGTTATTTTATGTAAATATATTTTTGTTTTAATCCCAAGTGTGGGATTTCAGTTTGGGCTTCAGTTTGTCTTATGTGGGACATGGCCTTTGACAGCTGTTAATGGTCCGAGTCATAGGGCACGGAGAGATGGTCTGGGACTCTGAGGATATAAATAAGAGAGCCCAGAAAGAGAAGATATGGCGTGTGGTGTCAGTGTATGGTGTCAGTGTATGGTGAGCGGCAATTCAGAGAGACCAGACATGGACAGTGTGAAGGTTTGGAACAGACAGACAGAGAGAAAGGCTTTGGGGCACAATGGCTTGGAGGAGACTGTTTGCTGAGATTGGTATAGGCCGCCCCCTCCTACCCCCCGCCAAAAGAATGAAAAACAAACCATCAATCCTAAATAGCCAGGATAAGTAAAGGGGTCTGTGGCTCCTCTCCCCACTAATCTTCTTTCTCATACCTTGGGTTGAGGGGTTGGAAGGGAGAAGCTTTATGGAACCCCAAATAAAATAGAGCGTAAAAACAAGTGCTACAAAACATACTATTCTGTACTTGCGGAGGTCAGAGGGCATCTTTGTGGGGTTGAGTCTCTCCTCCTATCTTTACGTGGGTTTGGAGTATCAGACTCCCGTCACCAGGCTTTCGTGGCAGGTGCTTGAGCCATCTTGCATAGTAACCTTCCTTTTAAAAGCAGAAGAGCTCACTATGGAAAAGATGTACAGAAGTTGGATCTGGTGGTGTAGGCTGTAATCTCAGCTACTCTGACGCAGAGGCAGGAAGATTAAAAGTTAAAACCTGTCTGGACTACAGAGGGGGGAGTTTAAAGCTAGGATGGGCAAATTGGTGAGAACCTGTTTCAGCAAAAGTACAAAAAGGATTGTAGGTAAGGCTGAGTGAGTAGGTGCTTTCCCACATGTGTGAGGGCCCAGGTTTAATCTCCATCACAGTGACAAAAGAGAAGACCATTTTCCTGAGGTAAATAAGCAAAATGTTAAATTATTTGCTTATTGGAAAAATGAAATTATAGATGATAGTCTGGGGTGATGGCTGTATTAGTCACCAACCAACCAACCAGAGTTTCAGTATGTAGCCCCAGCTGTCCTGGAACTTGCTCTGTAGACCAGGCTGGCCTAGAACGAAGTGAAACACTTGCTTCCCAAAGAGTGCTCGGATTAAAGGCTTACACCACTGTACCCAGTTTTGTTTTTGTTTTCTGTTTTTTGTCTCCCACCCCCACCCTGCCCCAGACAGGGTTTCTCTCAGTAGCTCTGGCTGTCCTGGACTCTAGACCAGGCTGACCTTGAACTCACAAAGATCTTGCCTCCAGAGCATGCCAGGAATAAAAGGTGTGTGTTGTTTTGTTTTTGTTTTTGAGACAGAGTTTCTCTGTGTAGCCTTGCTTCCCCCCCCCCCTAATTTTATTTAAGACAGAGATTTACTCTATAACTTTGACTGGCATGGAACGTTCAGGCTAGCCTGTAACTCAGATCTACCTGCCTTGGTGTCATGCATGCTGAGATTAAAGGCATGTGTCACTACACCTGGCTCTTTTTGATTTTACAAATGTTTCATACAAGTAAACCATACATCTTGATCATATGCACTCCCAGTTTCTCCTCTCACTCCTTTAAGAAACCTCAGACTCCTTCCTCCCACTCTCCCTAAGCACCCCCACTATGTTCCCTACTCCATTTCATTTCATATTTTTGTAATAACCTATGGAGTCCAGTTCATGCTGCTGGTGTGAATGTTGACTGATCTTGACTTGATCTCATGGAGGATATCACAGCTGCAGTGAATTCGTGGGTACAGCGGCCATGCCATGTCCCAGTGACAGCATTTTGGACACTTCTCCATGTCCTCCTGGTTGTTACATTCTTTCTGCCCTTTTGCAGTGTTCCCTGAGCTTTGGGGATGGGGGTGGTGGTGGAGCTGATAATAGATGTCCTGCTTAGGGCTGAGCACCCACTCAGTAGACACTTTAGCACCTGGACCAGTAATGAGTCCTTGTATGGACTGCTGACCACTGCAAAGAAAAGCTTTTCTGGCTGAGGTAGAGGGCAGCTGTAAGTACATGCATATAAACATAAATATTTAAAAGGCAGTTTGACAACATGTTTAACAAACAACAGTAGTAGTTTCCTCCCTGGAACCTGTCTTCTCAACCTCTGTGCTTTGGAATAATTTTACAGTGGATTTTACAAGCCTCAAATCCAAAAGCAGTTGGGTATCCCATAGCCTTCATGCTACAATGTTCTACCAGTGAGTACACCTTACTGGCAGGTTGGTGTTGTAGCGTGCAGGGTTGGTTGGAGGGATGCCGTTGACGTCTTTTCTTCTCCAACAGCCTATATACCATCTTCTGGCACTATGAAAGGTAGTCGGCTGGGAAGGTTCCAGGTTTTCTCCGGCTTGGTTTCTTTATATCTTGTAAGCAAAATGTGTCTCTAGGAGTAGGGTCTTACCATCTAGTTGTGGTGGGCAACCGAGAGCAGTGACAGTAGGCGTGTTGTTTTTAGGGTCTCCGGGGCCTCCATGACCAAGAACCCAAAAGGAGGTACCATGTCTGCCTCTTTTTCTCTCTTTCTTGACAGGGTCTTACTGTGCATCCTTGCCTGGCTTAGAACTTGATTTATATAGATCAGGCTATCCTTGAATTTAAAGATCTGCCTGCCTCTGCCTCCTGATTGCTGGGATTAAAAGTATATGTCACTACATCTGTCTTTTCTCCCTTCCTTCCTTCCTTCCTTCCTTCCTTCCTTCCTTCCTTCCTTCCTTCCCTCCCTCCCTCCCTCCCTCCCTCCCTCCCTCCCTCCTCATCTCTCTCTCTCTCTCTCTCTCTCTCTTTCTTTGTACTGGGGAGTGAACCCAGTGCCTTGTGCTAATTATTTTCTAATATATATATCAAGATAAATATTTTCAAATAAATATATCAAGATCTCAAAAAAAATAGAAACAAAAAAGAAAGAAAGATTGAACCTAGGGCCTTGTAATTTAAACCTCTGCAAATGTCCTCCCAGATACTGGTGTACTGGTGACTTGAGACCCGGTCAAGCTGATAAGGAAGATTGGCTCTCACCTTTATGAATAGTCTACCAAGTCTACCAAGCAGGGAAACGGGTTATACTGCTTGATTCCTGTCAGCATGAGCTAGCCAAAAGAAAGTGACTTCTACTCAGCCCCAGCCCATTCTGTTCTGGAACATTCTTCCTCCGTAACAGATGTTTCCAGCGTTGGGCCTAGCCTTTTAAATGTGCTACTGCTGCTTCATTTTTAGCAGCTCTTGAGCTGCTGTTGAAGGCAAATCTCATGATCTGGGATTTTCAAGAGTGGCCACACTTTCAACGATCTTTATTTGCTGTGTTACCCTATTGGAAAGTGCTTTTGTGTGTTTATTGACTGCTTAAACTATGTGGAGTTTTCAGGTGTGATTAGATGGAGCTCATTTAGGGGCTTCTTTTGATGGAAGTCTAGAGCTAAGTTAATACACAGGACAAGAAGTGGTTCTCTCTGACCAAAGGAAGAAGTTTGAGATATCTGTTGTCTTTGTCATGATGGCCCATGAACAGAATTTATTGGTAATATAGTAATAGTATGTTGCAGATTTCATGTTCAGTCTTCAACAGTCTCATAAGATAGGTATTTTTATCACTTTCCACCTTTTGTATGGAAAAACTGAGGTGCAGATAGTGAGCTTGCCCAAGAGATATTTCTCGTATGTCTTAGCCAAGAACTTTTGTGTTCTGATGCAGGCTCTCACCATGTAATCCAGGCTTGCTGGGAATTCTTTATGTAGTTTGACTTTAAATTTAATTTGTCCTGTGTCAGCCTCCTACATGCTGGGATTATAGGTGTGTGTCACTTGTCCTAGGATTTGAATCTTGGTGATGCCTAGCTTTATGTCTCATCCGTTCCAGCAGTTGTAGGACTTAATGACTATCTGCTCATACACTACTGGCTACCCATAGAATGTCAGATTACAGCTGGAAAACAGTTGTTGGGACCAACTGGCAATAACCCAGTTGATAGAAGTTACAGAGAAGAGGGTGACAGAAGTGTTGTGTCACTTAGTATATGTTCTGGTTCTTGTCACTGTTGTATGTCTGCCTGTCCATGGCTGCAGTAGTTTGTGTGTGTGTGTATGAGTGTATCAATTCCAGTGTGAGTATGTGTTTGCACTCATATGTGGAGCGCAGGGGTGGATGACAGATCTCTTCCTCAGTTGAGAGACAGGTATTCTCTCTCAACCTGGAGCTCACCAATTCAGACAGCAAGCTCCAGAGATCCACCCTTGCGCACCCAGAGCTGTGGTTACAGATGTACACTGCTCCTGGCTTTTCCATGGGTGCTAGACACCCAAACCAGGGCCTCACACTTGCTTGATAAGCACTGTGCTGACTGAGATGTCTCACTAGCCTCTGTGTTACTCTTTTGTATATGCTATTTTAACAGTACTGTATAAGATTCTTTTTTGTCTTTATTTGAGACAAGGTTTCTCTCTGTAGCCTTGACTGTACTGGATTCATTTTGTAGACCAGGCTGGCCTTAGATTTACAGAGATCTGCTTGTCTCTGCCTCCTTGAGTGCTGGGATTACAGGTGTGTGTGCCATTGCTCCGGAATCCAGTATAAGATCATTTAAGAATTCCGTGGTAGCTCAGTAACCAATTGGTTTCCCATAGTAAGGGGAACAGGGACCATTTCTGACAGGAACTCAATGGCAGGCTCTTTGACCTCCCCACCCCCCAAGGAAGGAGCAGTCCTGCTAGGCCACAGTGGAGGACTTTGCAGCCAGTCCTGAAGATACCTGATAAAACAGGATCAGATGAAAGGGGAGGAGGTCCTCCTCAATCAGTGGACTTGGAAAGGAGCCATTGAGTTCATGTTAGAAATAGTCCTTGTTCCCCTTACTAGGAAACCCACTTGGATACTGAGCTACCATGGGCTACATCTGAGCAGGGGTTTTAGGTTATATCCATAAATGGTCCTTGGATGGAGAAACAGTCTCATAGAAGACTCCTGTGCCCTGGTATATTTGGTCCTTGTGGAGCTCCTGTCCTCTTCAGGTCATCCTAACTCCCCCTTCTTTCATATGATTCCCTGCACTCTGCCGAAGGTTTGGTCATGAGTCTTAGCATCTGCTCTGATACCCTGCAGGGTGGACACTTATGTTCTGTAATTGTTAATCATCCGTGTATATATAGAATATATCGAATATGCTGACTTAATTGCACATTATGTATGGTGGGAGTGTGTAGGTATCTCCTGTGTTCTGTCTCGTATGTGGTTCTGGGGACATGGTTGGCAGTTTACTACTGAGCTGTGTCTCTAGTCCTCTTTGTCCCCGCAACGTTCTTACCTTAGGTTAGTGCTGTTGTTTCCACGGATGTGTTTAATTAGACTGCAGAATGGCCCCTCATCAAATCTGCTTAGACTTCTTTATGCTAATGTGAGTAGTCAACCCTGCTTTCTGATTTAGCTGGGTCTTTTGCAGTCTTTGTGGGTTCACTGTAGTGCCCTGCATACTCTGTTGTGGTTCCTCTTAGGCATAGAAATCTCCTTTTCTCATTTCCCTCCCTCAGGGAGTTTAACATGCTCTTGTCTCCAAATCTAGTCAACTAGAGAGAGATAAAGCTGCTTTTGTTGGACGTATTGGCTTTGGGTTATGTTTGACGTAACTCTTTGAAACATAAAACCCAGTTACAGAGATACGCAAAGCCCAGTTTCGTACACAGATTGTCCACTTGCAGCCTGGAATTCCTTTGTAGATGGTAAACTGAAATTTGGAACCTGTTGGTTAGTGTATGACTATCTGTCCCCGGTGCCTCAAGTTGTGAGTGACAGAATTGAAACATGGACTTTTCTCATGAGCAGATGCCTCTGCAATCCAAACAGAATTTGATTGACATTGTCAGTTCAGAACCTAGACCAGGAAGTGTGCTTGTCCTTTCATGTGTACTTAGTCAGGCGCTGTTATTGAGTGTCCTGTAAGTCAGAAGGGGAGGGGAAGACGTACACGTTTCTTGCCCTGTGGGGACTTGCATTCTAGTGAGGGAGATAGTGCATTTTGACCTGTTACCAATAGCTAACTTTACCCCCTACTATTACTAGAGATTGAATTTAGGGTTTTGCTCTATCACTGAGCGTTTAACAACCCACCCTAAATTATTATTATTTTTTTCTTTTTTGAGACAGTGTCTTGAAATTGTCTGGTTCCACAGTGATTTCCAGCTAGGACTATATCGTCAGACCCTGTCTCAAATAAAAAAGGTACTATACTATACCGTAAAATAGGTATGATACAATAAAATGTGGGGAGACAAGACTGGGGGAAATGCAGAGTTCTGTTTTGAATAAGTAAGGTGTGAGTGGCCATCTAAGTTTATTAACGCGAGTTAGATTGATGGTTAAAAGGTTAGTAGTCCATTGGTATACATAGATCAGTGTTTTGTTTTTTTAAGTTCTGAAACACACTTGGATGGCTTTGTGATACTTTAAAAGTTCTGGTAATTGGGCCCTGTTCCCAGAGATTTATATTCCTTGGGTCTAGGATAGTTAATTTCTTTTTTAAAAAGTTCTTTGGCTTTTGACACCTCCCTTCCATTTTAAAAATGGGGTGTGTGTGTGTGTGTGTGTGTGTGTGTGTGTGTAAAATCAAGAGCTATGGCTAGAATCACAGGCTTTTGTTAGCCGACAGTTTATTCTGATAATGTTGGGATCTGAACTCTGGTCAAGCATTCCTAACCACTAAGCCATCTTTCTAGCCTGTCTTAGGGTTTTTATTGCTGTGATGAAACACCATGACAAAGCAAGTAGGGGAGGAAAGGGTTTATTTGGCTTATACTTCCATATCATTATTCATCATTGAAGAAAGTCAGGATAGGAACTTACACAGGGCAGGAATCTGGAGGCTGGAGCTGATGCAGAGGCCATGGAGGGGTGCTGCTTACTGGCTTGCTCCTCTTGGCCTGCTTAGCCTGCCAGGACCACTCACAATGGGCTGGGCCTTCCCCCATTAATCAGTAATTAAGAAAATGCCCCACAGGCTTGCCTGCAGCTCAGTTTTATTGGCTGACACATTTTCTTAATTGAGGTTCTCTCCTCTCAGATGACTTTAGCTTGTGTCGAATTGCTATAAGACTATCCAGCATATAGCCCATCTTTCTGGGTTTTGTTTTGTTGTTTGAGACAAGATGTCTCTGTGTAATAGCCCTGGCTGTCCTGGAACTCTCTTTGTAAACTAAGGTGGCCTCAAAGTCACAGAGATTCCTCCTGCCTCTGCCTTCTGAGTACTGGGATTAAAGGCATGCCCAGCTCATCTTTCTGATTTTTAAAAGCATGATATTTTACTTTTTTGAAACAGTCTCTTGTAGTGTAGTCTTTGGATTACTATGTATTCCAATCTCAGGCTGGCTTTGAACTCAGTCATCTTCCTGCCTCAGCCTTCAGAGTGCTGGGATCACAGACATGCGCCACCATGCCTGGCTTCTTTAGGTGATGTTTGTTTGTTTGCTTGTTTTTGTTAAAGATTACTTATTTATTATTTATACAGTGTTCTGCCTCAGTGTATGCCTGCAGGCTAGAAGAGGGCACTAGATTTCATTATAAATGGTTGTGAGTCACCATGTGGTTGCTGGAATTGAACTCAGGACCTCTGGAAGAACAGCCAGTGCTCTTAACCTCTGAATCATCTCTCCAGCCTGATTTTTTTTTCTTTTTTCAAGACAAGGGTTTCTCTGTGTAGCCTGCAGTTCTGGAACTCACCCTTAGACCAGGCTTGCCTCAAGTTCACAGACTGCTTGGTGTGCACCATCACTGTCTGGTTTCTCTAGGTGATTTTGATAGATGGCCAGAATAGAGACCAAGAGAATGACACATAGAGAGGGGCTGACAGTATTGCTAAGGAAGAACAAGAGCTCAGGATGCTGGGTAGAAAGGAGATAGCAAGGGAAGTTCATAGAGTGGCTAGAGAAGTAGGAGGAAAGCCAGAAAGAAGGCAGTGTGGGGTCAGGTGCTGCTCGGAGATTGTGTGAGATGAACATGGAGGAGGAAGGAGAGAAATTAACAAGTGAGAGGGAAGAGGGGGAATTATAAGTAGCTTCCACAGAGGCAGTGGTTCAGCCTAGAGCTTTAGGAGTTGCAACCTCTACTCTTGTGGTGCAGGAGATTGAGCCCAGGCAAAAGATGTGAATTCTAATAATGTTGGAAAGATGCCTCCTCCAGAATTTCCTCTGATCCCAGCTGTGATAGCATTCTCAGTGCTTGTATTCCCAAGGGAGCATTCATAGTAAAAGGCACAGGTAGAGCAAGCAGTCAGAGTTTATAGCAGATGAATAAGAGAAAGCAGAAGTGCATCCTCTAGAGTGGAGAGCAGACCAAACCCCCAGGGCAGGGACCCTGAGCTCTGGTGTTTAGTTTTACCCATCAGTCCTTTAGTCTAGCCTTTCTATCTCTGAGGTGGCCTAGGGTGGTCTCTTTCCTCGAATAGGCAAAGGCTTTCTTAGAAGCCATCCTCATTTATAGTACAGTCTTTTTTCTCTTCCTCTTCCTTCTTTTATTTTTATTTTATTTTATTTTATTTTTTTTTGAGACAGGGTTTCTCTGTGTAGCCTTGGCTGTCCTGGACTTGCTTTGTACATTGGGCTGGCCTTGAACTCCCAGTGATCCATCTGCCTCTACCTCTCTGAGTGCTGGGATTAAAGGCATGCACCACCACGCCTGGCCACCTTGATGTTTTAACCCTAATAACCCTACCTCAGGCATTAGTTTTTTATATAAAATGAAACGAGATGCTTAATTCTTTCTTAGTTTCTTTGCCCTTTTACCACAATGTGAAGGAAATGTGTTAAATGTCCAAAGCAATAGTAACTTGACAGGTGAAGTCTTATACTCTGGAATAAGTTCCTTCTAATGGACCTCTTATTTATCCCTCTGCCTAGAGGCTGTTCCTGAACACAGGCCAGCTGGTCATGGCTCCAATCACCCAAGTCTGTGTGGCTTTCATGAATGATCACCTTGTCCTGGGCCTTCCCATCTCCCTGCACTGCCAGACCGCTACACAGACCATTCCCTCTCTGATTCTGTGATTCACTCACTGATCCTCTCCTGCCTGGCTTCCTTTTGAAAGAGGCACTCCCTGTTTTGGTTCTACTTATGTCCCGTCTAAGAAGCTGCACAGGATCTGTCTCTTTTCTGTGACCTGATTGTGGAACCTTTCAGAGTTGGATCATCCCTTTACCTGTGAGTGTCACATCTGCTGCACTGGCACCATTTTGGTTAGGTTTTTTTGTTTTGTTTTGTTTTTCAAGACAGGGTTTCTCTGTGTAGCCCTGGCTGTCCTGGAACTCTCTTTGTAGACCAGGCTGGCCTTGAACTCAGAGATCTGCCTGCCTCTGCCTCAATGCTGGGATTAAAGTTGAGCACCACAGCCACTTGACCCATTGTTTATTTTGGTCTGGGTCCCACTGTGAAACCGTAGCCTTTTGGTCTGGTAGTCACTATGTAGAGGAGACTGGTCTCAAACTTGGGCACTCTGTTTCCCAACTGCTGGGATTACAGGTATAGGCTACTGTGTCAGCTCAGATTGTTCATTTTTAAAGTGAAGGGAGAGGTTTAATTAGTGTCTTCTGTAACAGTGTACTTATTTTTTTTATTCCTCCCATGATGAGGATTAAACCCAGGGCATTGTGCATTCTAGATAAGTGCTCTGTCACTGAGCTACACCTTACCTAGCTTTACCTTCACTGGGAGCAAACGTTTACTGGCTAATGGTTCTGGAGGAGGGTGCTGGCATTGGTGAGGACTGTCTCTCATCATCCCTTGTCAGAAAGCTATTAAAGGGTGGGCAGAGAAAAAGGGAACAAATTCATTTTTTATTGGGAATCTATGCCTGAACCCACTCCCACTATTCACAAGTGAGGAACTTTCACAGCCTAATCACTTACCTTAGGCTGTACCTCTCAGCACTGTTAAACTGAATGAAGATTATGTTTCCAGTAGATGGTTGGGGAAGATACACAGCATAACAGTCTACTGAGATATTTACAGCATTGAGGCTGCTGTTTGCTCCTGCTTCAGTTCAGTCTTATTCCACAGGTTTTTATTCAACAGCTCCCATGCACTGGATGACATAACTCACTGGTAGGCTTACAGGTGTGAGCCCAGCTTATCTGTCCTGATCAGGAAGATGGGCTGTGCTCAGTACTGTGACCTTCACAGCAGCTGTGATATATGCTCTCACCTTGGGGAAGCCTTGCCTTGCATTTCTTAACACCAGTGTCTTCGTTACTTTTTTAATTACTAAGGCAACTTATAAAAGAAGCATTAATTTGGGAACTTGTACTTCCAGAGGATTAGACTTCATGGCCATCACGGTGGGGAGCGTGGCAATAGGCATGCAGATCTACGGTATTAGAGCAGTAACTGAGAGCGCACATCCCTGTCCACAGGCAGGAGGCAGAGTGGGGGTGGGGAGGACTAACAAGGAATGGTGTGGGCCTTTGAAACCCCGCAGCCTCCCTCCTTCCCCCAGCAACGTGCCTTCTCCAACAGACACAGTTCCACCAGCTGGGGACCAAGTATTCAAATCCGAGTCTGTGGAGGTCATTCTCACTCAAATCACCATAATCCGAATGGTGGTGGATCCTGTATATGATTCTTCCGTGGGACAATCCTGGTAGGCTGGAACTACACTGCTTTTGGCAAGGTGGAAATGATCTCTGCCAAGCAGGGCTAATGTAAATTTAGAAAATACTCGGTGTAGGCCAGATTTGGCGGCATACACCTCTAATCTCAACACTTAAGGTAGTGGATGCAGGGGGATCACATAGCAAGACCCGGGACAGCCATGGCTACCCTTCAGGCTGTCGCAAAACAGGCAAATCGCCACCAACAATAAGAAAACCCACGCCCAAGCAGTGTAGGTTTAGAGAGATAACATATTAATAGTTGTTCAGATAGAAATGGAGACATTTTGAGCAGAGACAAGAAAGGGCTATATTTTGTTATAGTCTTAATTTGAAAATTCAGCTAATTAGTATATTTACTTTAGAATAAGACACAGTTTTTGTTGGTTTGTTTGTTTGTTTGTTTTGAGAGAGGGTCTTACTACCTAGCCATGGCTGTCCTGGACCTTGCTCTGAAGACCAGGCTGGTGTGGAATTTGGAGATCTAGTCTGCTTCTGCCTCGAGAGTACTGGGATGAAAGGTGTGCCTCACCCTTAGCGCCCGGCCAAGACACAGTCTCTTACAAGCTGTATTTTATTATCTGGAAATCAGGGTGAGGCCACCCTACTAAAACACCTCAGTGACAGAGCATATCTATTTCAGTACCTGTGTAGACTGTAAAACCCGAAACAAGTGGGGTTGTAGGATGGCTCGGCAGGGCAGGGCTTGTGGAGTTACATGGTGACCTGAGTTTGATTCCCAGACCTTACGTAAAGGTGGAAGGAGAGAACTGACTCTATAAAGTCCTGTGGCCTCTTCCCACAATAATAAGTAAATTTTAAGAACTCTTTACACAGACGAGTGCAGTCATTCTGCTGCTGTCAGCACAGTGCAGTATCTTCTGTTCATTGTACACCCTCAGTGGCGCTTATTATTTTGTTTATTGTCTTATTTATTATCTAAGTGCTGTTTTATTTTTAAATTATTTTTATAAATTAACTTTCAAATGTATATTTAATACATATAGTCATAACTGCCCTCCATTTACCCACCTCCTTATTCCTTTTGAATGCTCTACCATTTTTAAATTTCTTGTATATTTTCTCGTTTTTATGCTAATATAATTGAGTTTTACTTACCTCCTCACATACACAATCTATATACCATTTTCTGTATCTTGCTTTTTTTCACTTAACAGAACATCCTTATTTTGTGAAAACACCTGTACATTTATAATTACTTTGTAGCATAAAGACTTAAACCTCTCATATTTAATGTGGTGAATTTTTGAAGAGCATGGTTTTGACAGAGTTCTACTTAAGTTTGTGTTTGAGATTTTCAATGCTTCCTGCCTAGATCAAAAGAGGCTCTCTCTTCAGAAGCTCCACAGCCAACAAAGCAGCACAAGTGTGCACAGAATAGAGCCTTGTGCTGTTCTCATCTTTCAAGTCCTAGCTATTACTTCAGAGCTTTCCTTTGTCTCTAGTCTTCACAGAACCAATTACCTCACAGCTAGGAACATTCAGACCATTGATTCTGCGGGAAAAAAATGTGGTCAGTATTTTACTTTCTTACCTGTAATCTTGCCAAACTTTCCCACTTAGCCTGCAGAAAAATAACTAAAAGGGCAGACCAAATTATTACTTAGCAACCTTCCCTCGTGGGATGCCCCTCAGAAAGAGTTTGGGTCTGGGGTGCAGTTCACAGCAGAGTGCTGGCTTATTACCCTTGGAGACCTGTGGTGTTTGAGTCCCAGCACCATACGGGGAGAAAAAAGGTAGGGCAAATTTTGTTTCAGTAAACAGTACATTTTGAAAGATTTTTATAATTTTAGCCAAAGTAAAACTATTATGGAAGTTGAAAAAGCCTTTGATCCTGGCACTTAGGAGAGTGTCAGATAGATTTCTGAGTTTGAGGCCTGCCTGAGCTAGATGGTGAGACCCTGTCTTAAAAAAACAAAACAAAACAAAACAAAACAAAACAAAACAAAACACCTTTAATCCAAGCACCAGCACTCAGGAGGGAGAGGCAGGTGGATCTTTGTGAGTGTAAGGCCAGCCTGGTCTACACAGAGCTCCAGGATAGCCAAGGATACACGAGAAACCCTGGAAAAAGTTTACAGTAGTTAAACAGTAAATCTAGTGAAGAAGCAAAAATAGAAAAAGCAGTTGGCATTGTGCAGGGTTTCTCTGGGTAGCTTTGGCTGTCCTGGACTCGTTTTGTAGACCAGGCTGGTGTCCAGCTCAGAGTGATGCTCCTGCCTCGTCACCCTGAGTACTGGCCTACAGAGAGTTTCAGGACAGCCAGAGCTGTTGTACAGAGAGATCCTGTTTGAAAAGGTCAATTCCAGACTGTATTGTTTGTAGTTGAAGGCCAGTTTTTCATCCATGTCTTTCCCATCACTCCCTTTTAACACTCATTCATGAGTGTGGTTGTCAGTGTGAGTGTTTGGGTGCCTGGGAAGGTCAGGAGGTGTTGGCAGAATAGTAGCAGTGGTTTTAGCTGCACAGTGTGGGTGTGGAGAGCAAATCTAGGGTACTCGGGAAAAGCCACAGTTTTCGTAACAGATGAGTTCTCTCCAGCCTCAGCTTCCTGTTCCTTTACCTGTGTTTCATGGATTTTGCCACTGCTGCACTTGTCATATTTATCATGTAGATTGTAGTTCAGAGAATTTAAGAACAAAAGCTCTGAGCTACAAACCAAAGCAATTCCAGCTGAATTAATGATTGTTTTGAGACAGGGTCTTGTGTAGTCTTGACTTGCCTGGTTCACTGGATAGCTTATGATGACCTTGAATTTCTCACCCTAATCTAGTACATCTCCGGCACACTCCAGAGATAGAGGCAGGTGGACCTCTGTGAGTTTTGAGACTGGCCTACAGAGTCAGTTCCAGGACAGCTGGGGCTACACAGAGAAACCCTGTCATGGAGGAAAAAGTGCTGGGATTATAGGCAAGAGCTACCATAATCACCTGTTTTCTACTCTTTAAAAATTAGGAAGGGTGCTAGAGTGGATGTGGTGATGCACAGTTTGAATCTTAGCACTGCAGAGGCCAGCCTGGTCTACAGAGTGAGTTCCAGGATAGCCAGGGCTATGTAGAGAGACCCTGTCTCAAAAAACAAACACATAAAAAAGTTCAAACAAACAAACAAACAAACAAACAAACAGGTTTTATCTTAACGTGTCAAAGTTTTCCTGTCAATGTGTGATAAAAATCTAAGTGTTAATTATCGTATGGTTAAATTTAAATTTCTTACTCCTTTGTGGATTTGTCAGAGGACATACATAATAATTGTTTTTTTTTTTTTTTCTGTGCTCTAGTAAACAGTGGCCAGAACAAAATACAGCATTGATTAATTAGTGGAGGGAGGGGAATGGTTGACCAGTCATGTGCTTCTGAATCATAAAGAAGCCAGCATATCTCCACATAGAAGAATGTATTTTTTCTGAGGTTGATGTCCTCATAATGAAATCCTAATGGGCATTGATTTGAACACAAAAATGTCTTTTGTTTTCATTCTGTAGGACCCTAGAAAAATTGTGCAATGAATGGTGATACCCGGGCTGCAGTGGTGACCTCACCACCCCCAACCACGGCTCCTCACAAGGAGAGGTACTTTGACAGAGTCGATGAGAACAATCCAGAATATTTGCGGGAGAGGAATATGGCACCAGACCTTCGTCAGGACTTCAATATGATGGAGCAGAAGAAGAGGGTATCCATGATTCTACAGAGTCCCGTAAGAAAAAAGTTTGCTCAGAACAAATTTGGCCAGCTTCCTTCTGATAGGCCTGTTGTTTGAATGGCATAGTGAGTTCCTCATTACACAGCACACCTATGCTTCATGTTCACAGACACTTTTTGAAAGAATTCTGTTTGGTTTACATTCCCAAACATAATGAAAAGATTTTAGAATTATAAAGGATAGGTATTTATTTGAATTGTCTTCATTGTTTGTCCAAAGTGTTTTTATAAGAAGGGGGACAATGCAAAACCCACTGTTTCCTTCAAAATATAGGTCAAGCATCCCTGTTCGAGAAATGTAAGACAAATATTTTAAGCATTCCCATATTGGTTCAAACATTTGGATATGAGAGCATTTCAGGATGCTTGAATTAGACATGATCAACTGATAAAGCCTGTGCAAATATTCCAAAATCTAAAATACTTCTGATTCTGACCCTTAATATTTTTAATAAGGGACACTCAGTATGGCCTTCATGTGTTCTTTGCCATCCCTAAGCTCATAGCACCTGATTTGTTACAGTCAGAATTGTGGGCCACACTCTTACCTGAGTGTCTTCTAGATGAAATGTAGTTAGGGAAGCCCTGTCCTCACAGCTCTCTCACGTTGATGCTGCTACCCTTATCTGTGCTGCACATTCTCTTCTCCACCCCTTTTTCTTTTTAATCTGGTTTTGTCTCCTGTTACAGAGGTTTTTTTTGTAACCTATGTTTTTCTTTCTTTTTTTTTTTTTTAAGATTTGTTTATTTTATGTATACAAGTTCTCTATCTGCACGTACACCTGCATGCCAGAAGAGGGGACCAGATCTCATTATAGATGGTTTTGAGCCACCATGTGGTTGCTGGGAATTGAATTCAGGCCCTCTGGAAGAGCAGACAGTGCTCTTAACCTCTGAGTCATCTCTCTAGCCCCTAACCTTTTTTTTCACCCACACCTTTGTTCCCAGAAATAATGACTCTGAGTCCTTATATATATATTTGCAGAAGCCTAGGCCAATCACAGCTAGGCATGTTCTCTGACTTGTTCATAACTAATACCTCATTTATTCTAAGTTCTGCTCCATGGCTGGTTACCTCTCTCAGGTTTCATGTGTCTACCCTCCTCACTGTCCCAGGGAGAATTTCCATGTGCCTCACTCTATCCCAGCATTGATGCTCTGTACTGGAATTCCTCCCTTCTACTTCCTGCCTCAGCTATAGGCCAGTCAGCTGTTCATTGACAGGTGAAGGATCCATACAGTACGAAAGAGATTATACCTACAGTCCTGTTAATATTTTTGGGAGGTGTCATTGACTTTTCAAAAATGATATTTATTGTCTCATGCTGTAAGGACATATGGATTTGAACTGGGGTCTTAGCAATAAGCAAGATTTATGAGGCCTCTGGTAGACTGGGTTTGATTGTATTGTTGTTATCAGTGTATAATGAGAAAATACTCAGATCTGTGCAGAACTTGATGAATTTTGTCATATAAAGGACACGTAGACATTTCAGTTGATGGCAGTAAATGATTAAACATAGTCACGTGCTATACCAAAAGCTGTGGAATACTGACACCAAGCGTGACTCTGGTCAGAAAAGGCCTCTCTGAGGAGGGTTTGTTAACCTGGCCCCATAGCATGAAGAAGCTAGCCCTGTGGTATCAAGAACAGAAACATTCCAGCTTGAGAAATGAGCTGACGTGAATTTTTGGGGTAGGAATGTGCTTGAGGGGACTTGAAGAGACAAAAGTTAGTGTGGCTGGGGCCTCTGAGGTGGCATGGAGAGAGAGCACAGTTAGAATGGATTCTGGAAGGTTGTGTAGGTTGAAATAGGAATTTGAATTGTTTTCTAAGCATTGTGGAGGTCCTGGAGGGTTGCTGACAGGGAACAGACAGAATTCAAGTTTAAGAAGGTCATTCTGGCTTCAGTAGATGGTTGCCATCTTTTAAAGAGAAGAGAGCAAGAGCTGTAATTAGCTTTAGAGTGGAAAGAGACAGACTTGTTTGAGATTCACTTAGAACTTGCTGATGATGCGCTAGAGGAAGTGAGGGAAGGAAAAGGAGCTATGAGAACACGTTGACTTTTGGCTTTAGTAGTTTTCCCTAATAAAAGCAACAAGAAAGTAAGTGAACATGACTACAGGTAGAGTGAGAGATCTGAATTCAGCACACCTAGTATGCACCAGGTTTGCGCCAGGGTCTGAGGGTATAAGGGGCAGGGAGTAAGCTTCTTCCTCACAAGGGGTTTTCGACTGCGGGGAACATTAGAGTATTGCTAGTCTAAGTGCAGGGTGAGCTCTTAAACACAGTGAGCTCTAGGAACAGAGTAAGGAGGCACAGTTGTCAGAAAGATGAGTCAAACTAAGTAAAACCCGGGTTTCACTAAAAAGGATAGCTTTAAAGTACTGCATAGCTCAGGCATGCCAGTACTTGGTCTCAGGTTGGTAGCTCTGTCTGGGGAGGTTGTGGAACCTTTGGGAAGCGGAGCCTTTCTGAGGAAGTACTGCTGGTGGGCAGGCCCTGAGTGTTTTATGGTCTTGTTTTCTCTGCTTGATGCATATGGTTGAAGATGTGAGATTTCAGCTTCCTGTTCCTGCCACCATGCCTGTGCGCCACCATTCCTCCCTGCATGTTGGACTTCTGAAACCATAAGCCAAAATAAACCCTTTCATAAATCTGTTTTGTTCATGGTGTTTTATCACAACAATAGAAAAGAATAACTAATGAAAATAGAAAACATAACTAAATGCAGTAATATCTAATAACCTCAGATGTTAACAGTGAGGGAAACTGACGGCTCTCTGTTTTGTCTTTTTAACTTTTTGTACATCTGGAACTACCCTAGTATTTTTTTTTTTTTTAACATAGGCTTGTGCTAGGAGAAGGTATGTTCTGACATCATGTAGCTCTGTTCCTTTGGAGTATTGGTGGCCAGAGTGGTCTCATAGCAATGACATAGAGCAGGGTATGCCAGGGAACCGATGCAATATTAGGAATGTTACTGGGTCAGGTACTTTCTTGCTTTGATTAAGTACCTGGCAAAAAAATCTTATAGGAGAAAGGGAATTTATTTTGACTCTTACTTTTAGGGGGCTCAGTCCTGGTTTATTTGGCTCTGTATTCTTAGGTGGCAAGAACGTGATAAAGACAGGTGGCAACTTTTTAGTGAATACAGAGCCTAGAAAAAGTGGAGAGGAGAGAGAAGGTAATAGAGGGGGGAGAGGGGGAAGAGAGAAGAGAACCCCACCTCCAGCATGGTTGCTAATGCCTTTAATCCTAGAATTCAAGTAGGAGTCAGGCCAGCCAGGGATACACAGTGAGATCTTTTCTCAGAGAAAGCTGGGAGAGATCACTGCAGCAGAAGGCCCTGCAGGAGTCCTCTGAGCTGTTTGACTAAACAGGTGATGACAAAGTCCTGTCTAGCCAGTGTGGGGCCGTGATGAGGGTCCAGGGCAGAATCCTGCTAATGTTGAAGTGCTCAATGTCCTGGGGAACCCCAGTAGTGATAAATGAATGTGAAGGTGCTGGACTGTGACCATTTCCTGCCCATGCTGTAGACTCTGGCCAACAGCAAGGACCAGGTACCTATGAGGATTACATTGAAGGATTTTGGATGTTTGACGAGGAAGGATGCACAAATGTTCTTGACATATTAGATGAGAAGAAGACTGGAAGAAATGAAGATGCTGGTCGCGGGCATGAGGACAGCAGTAGCTATACCAAATAGAAAGTGTTGAATGGCTGAGGACATTCCCATACCCTGAGCCTGTGTCTTGCCCCATGTGAGATTTCTGTGTGGCATAAGCAGCTTCCTAGGCTTCTTCTTGTTGTTGTTGCCTTTTTTGAAAATTTATTTTATTATTATTATTTTTTTGAGCAGGGTTTCTCTGTGTTGCCCTGGCTGTCCTGGAACTTGTTTCATAACCAGACTGGCCAGGAATTCACAGAGATCCGCCTGCCTCTGCCTCCTGTGTTGTGGGATTAAAAGCGTGCACCACCACTGCCCAGCACAGGCTTCTTACCATAGCACCTTGCCCATCTGGTCCCTCTTGGATAATGTTTGCTATTAGTCCTCATCAAATAAAAAGGACAGGGAAAATCAAGTTAATGAGGTTAATGTGAAGGGAAACTTGAGGTCAGAGGTCATGAACTTGCAGTGAGACAGGGTAGTTGTTGATGTGGGCCGGACTTCATGGTTCCTTTTACCTTTGAAACATTAGCCGAAGGGAAGAAAAGTAATATTTAAGCTCAGTAGGGTTTTGCCACTTGAAATAGTGGGAGACTTGGAGGAATGATTACTGTGGATCTATCTAAGTTTGGTGAGGGATGTCAGGATACAGAGAGGTGAGGAGGAGTGTGAAGACTGTTAGAATCACAGTGGGGTAGGAGGAAAGATGATTTAGATACTGGAAAGGGACAGTTGGAGAGTCCATTTGTGGCTTTGAGATGGAGGAGGGTACAGTTATCAGGAATGGGTGGGTCTGGAGTGTGCCTGCAGAAGTGAGAGGCAAAGGTGAATTGGACAGCAGCGTTCTTGCAGGAGAATGATCTGGCTGAGAAAGGTCAGAGTGTAGATGCTGAACCATCAGGATTTGTTGCCATAGTAACACATAATGTCCTTGGGCAGTGACTGCTGGCTGGGGTAAACCGTAACCGTGGAGCTATCTCCAGGCTCATCACTGAGCACTGCTCTGAGTCACCCGTTCTATTGCACATAAATGTCTCCTGAAGTGGAAGACCCTCAACCTACTCTTTTTTTTTTTTAATAATTTTATTTTTATTTTATGTACATTGATGTTTTGACTGCATGTATCTGTATGAGAGTGTCAGATCCCTGGAACAGAAGTTATGGACAGTTGTGAGCTGCCATGTGGGTGCTGGGAATTGAACCCCGGTCCTCTAGAAGAGCAGCCAGTCAACCTACTCTTTCCTTACTAAGGCTTTGAGTTCTTGATGGTATGGATTCTTACCTGTGTCAGAGTCTTCCATGTCTAACACAGGGTCTGACGGTAGCACACTTGATGGATTTCCCATAGACATGTTTGTGTATTTGGAAAGCACTAAAATAGATTGAGTTTTCAGACAGAGGGTTCATAAGGACAGGAAGCCTTTTAAATTGAGCCTTAAGCACTGTGCTCAGTTTTTGTTGTTGTTTATTAGTTTCCTTATGTAGCCCAGGCTGGGTTTGAGCATGCAGCCCCTGGTGACCGGTAGCTTGTGCTGTTCAGTGGAAGGCAGCACACTTAGCTTTTGTGTATGTGTATTTATATGCATCTCCATGCATTCTGTCTATTGATAACAAAGACAGATCAGTCGCTGTGTTTTGCTGATTGATTTTACTACTGCATCTTTGTTTTCCCTCCTTCATTGACTTGCACTGACTTTATTTACTATGAGATGGTAGATCTTTGCTTTGCAAAAGGCTGCCAACACTCCATTCAACTAGCAGTCATACATTTGCTTCTGAGTGATAGATAAACTAGACTGCCCTTTAGTAATTTCTTTTCTTCTGTGTGTATGGGTTTGTTTTGTTTTGTTTTTTTTTTTGAGACAGGGTTTCTCTGTGTGGCCTTGGCTGTTCTCGACTCGCTTTGTAAAACAGGCTGGCCTCAAAGTCACAGAGATCAGCCTGCCTCTGCCTCCCTTAGTGCTGGGATTACAAGCATGGGCCACCACACCTGGCTTGGTAATGTTTTTCAATAAATTTTCATATTAAGCAATGACAAACTACAAATAAGTTTAATTTGAAATCACTTACAATACTTACAGTTATATGGGTCACTGAATTGATATTTTCATTTGAGATATCACTTACAATTATTTGAAAAAAAAAAAAGGATTTATTTTCTTTACAAGTATGTGATAATTTATAACAGTTTGAGGGAAATTAAAAATACCTGAGATAGGTGTGGTTACATACATGTATAATCTCAGTAGTCAGAAAGCCAAGGCAGGGGGATCACTGTAAGTTCAAGGCCTGGTCTAAGTAGAGAGTTTATGGCTAGGTAGCTAGCCTTTATTACAAAAACCAAAAACCACATCATAGAAAAATCTGTCCTACTACAATAATAACTTCATGTTAAAATCATTATCAATCTCCTGCATGTTTTTTGCCTAATTTAGGATTATTTATTAGTGTAGTAGATACAGGGTTTCTTTGATGCTTTAGTTGACAGAGTCTCACTATGTAGCTCAAGATGGCCTTGAATGTGCAGTCTTCCTGCTTCAGCCTCCCGGATGTTGGTAATACGGGTCTGCCCCCATTCCCAGCTTTCTCTTTTACTTAGAGAAGATTGTTTTGAGATAGAGTCTCATGTAGGTAAGGCTGTTCTAAACTTGTTATGTAGTGTAGGGTGGCCTTGAGCCGGTCCCCTGCAAGGATAACAGCTGTGCATTGCCACGCCAGCTCTTTTCTACTTTAACAAAACAATTCTCTGTTTTGAAGAAAATACTAGAAAGCACAAAGTAGAACATAAAAATTGTCAATAATCTTGTTACTGGGAATTATAATTATCATTTAATATACTTTTAATCTTTTTCTAGTTTAGATTTGCATTTTTTCTTATAAAAATGGACTGTTTTACCTTTTTATTCAAAAACATATCAGGAACATTTGATGCCATTTAATTTTTAAGATTTTTCTGTTAAACACATCTGTAGAATTCCATGTTGAATCACTTCTTTAATTTCTGAAACATGACCTACTTTGTAAAAAAAAAAATCTGTGATGCTGAAATTAATTACCCTATGAATATAGTAATTCCTGATTATTTCCTTAAAATAGGTTTTCATGAATCGAATCCTGTTCTAAGTTTTAAGCTTTTGTTTGTTAAATTACTTATCAAAAAGAATATGTCAGTACATATTCTCAGAAGTGAGATGTGTGGACCACTGTTTGCTGTTCTAGCACTGGATGAAGACAAACATTTGTCTGATAGTTACACATGTACCCTTGCTTCCCAATAGAGAGCTATTTGACTATTTTAATGTGCATTGCAGGCCTTCTGTGAAGAACTGGAATCAATGATACAGGAACAGTTTAAGAAGGGGAAGAATCCCACAGGCCTGTTGGCATTACAACAGATTGCAGATTTTATGACAGCGAATGTACCAAATGTCTACCCTGCAGCGCCACAGGGAGGAATGGCCGCCTTGAACATGAGTGAGTAGTTCTTGGCTTTGTATGTAATCTGTAACTTTCCAGATAAAATCTTGAAGCTTTCTCGTGGCCACCACATGAGTATGCGACTGTATAATATACAGTAGTGAAGTTGTTTTGTTTTTTTAAAGATTTATTTATTATGTCTACAATGTTCTGTCTGCATATACACCTGCACACCAGAAGAGGGCACCAGATCTCATTCTAGATGGTTGTGAGCCACCATGTGGTTGCTGGGAATTGAATTCAGAACCTTTGGAACATCAGCCAGTGCTTTTAACCTCTGAGTCATCTCTTCAGCCCCAGGATTGAGGATTTTTTCCCTTTTTTTTTTTTTTTTTTTTATAGACAGGGTTTGTCTGTATAGTCCTAGCTGTCCTGGAACTCGATTTGTAGAGCAGAGATCTACTTGCCTCTGCCTCCCAAGTGCTGGGACTAAAGGCATATGCCACCACCACCTGAGTGTTTTGAAAACCCATAAGACAGGTTGTAAATTTGAAGGGGCCTTGAGTGTAGATGACTTAGTGTCTATAAGCCAGTGAAATTATTTCTAAGATAAATGACTTCAAACATTTGATAAAAGTGTGTATCAAATGTTTTGACTGTGTTATGTGTATCAGTGTTTTGACTGTGTACATCTAGGGCAACTTTTTTTTTTTTTAATGTTCTCGTTAGATGTGTTGATTCTGTTTTATGTGTGTTCATATCCCTCAGAGGAGAGGGCATTGGGTTTCCCGAAACTGGAGTTACAAAGGATGTGAGCCACATTTGGGTGGTGGAAATTTAACCCTAGTCCTCAGCCAGAGTAGCAAGCTCTTTTAACTGCTAAGCCAGTCCTAGGGCAACATTAAAAAATAATTTATTTAATTTTATTTTATGTACATTAGTGTGAAAGTGTCAGATCCCTTGGAACTGAGGTCACAGACAGCTATGAGCTGCCATGTGGTGCTGGGAACCGAACCTGGGTCCCTTGGAAGAACAGACAGTGCTCTTAACCACTGAGCCATTTCTCCAGCCTCGTAGGGCAACATTTCTTGTCTACCATTTCTTACCACCACTTGGCACTGCTGCTTAGAAAATGAGAAATTTTAAAAACAAAGCCGTTGTAAACGTGGGTAAATGTAAGCAAAGAGCAGTGAGTCTTGCTCAGGTGGAGGATTACCTTAGCTGTTGACTTTATAAACAATAGCCTCACAAGGCAGATCCCAGGGCTACTGGAGTTGTCAGCTGATGTGATCAACAGCACACAGGTATCTTGGGTCAATTGTTATCAGTCTAGTTGGATGATCAGATCTGGTTGACAATACAAGGGGCTGTTTCAATTAGGTCTCCAAACACTTGCTGTTTACTCCTCTGTTTATTGTGTTCTTAGAACTTGACTGACAGCAGATGGTGATCGATTATTAATGTGTGCAGAGTATGGAGAATCATTTAGCTTACCAGCATGAAGTGTAATGGCCACATCAAGGCATTCATGTTGCCCATGGATTCCTGCTGGATTAGATGACATGGGTATGAGTTAAATATTAGAAGAATACATTCACCCACACATTGTCTCCTTATAAGTAAATTTTGGTAATAACTCATTAAAAAGAAAACTGAAAAACAAATAGGAAGAAGGAAAAGATTGAAGACAGACTTGCCTCCTTCCAAATGTTCTGTTTTTGTTTTCCTTTTCCCCCTTAGCTTGCATTGGCTAGAGTTGACAGTATTGTATTCAGAACTGGTACAGAAGTGCACATCCTAGTTGTCCTCAATCTTAATGTGGAATGTATTCAGTCTCATTACCACATTTGATGTTAGTAGTAGTTTTTAGAGATATTCTTTATTGAGAATGTTTTTTTTTTATTTCTAATTTCCTTAGAGTATCTATCCTGAAGGATGTGAGTTTTGTGAAATGCTTCTGCTATTCAAATGCTATTGAAACAGTCACATCAAAATTTGTTTTTATTTTGATAATGGTGAATTTTGATTTTTGTTTTTTTAGTGCTGAGAATTGAACTTAGGGTTTTGTATATGTGCTGCCAAAGCGACTTAGGGTTTTGTAACTGGTAGGCTAGTATTCTCCCACTGGCCTATAGCTCTAGCTTAATGAGTTTTGCTTTTAAAAAGTAATTTTAAATTTTATTTATTTGTTTTGGGTTTATCTGTGGACAAATGTGTGCCAAGATACTTCTGTTGAGGTCAGAGGGCAGCTTGGAAGAGTTGTTTCTCTCCTGCCATGTGGGTTCCAGGGATGGAAATGAGGAGGTTGTCAGTCCTATGATGCACCAGACCTTGTAATTTTGTTTGTTTGTTTTTGTTTTTCAAGACAGGGTTTCTCTGTGTAGCCTTGGCTGTCCTGGAACTCACTCTGTAGTCCAGGCTGGCCTCCAACTCAGAGATCAACCTGCCTTTGCCTCTGCCTCCCGAGTGCTGGGATTAAAAGTGTGCACCACTGCACTCTGCTTATCAAGTACTTTAAGTCTCTGTTCTTAACTGACGTTGATGTGGTTTTTTGTTTTTATTTTTGTTTTATAATGCCTGTGTGTGCTTTTCAAGGTAATGCTAGCCAGAATGAATTGGGAGGTGTCTGGAAGAAGTGGCATTATTTTTTTCTTGAATATTTGATAGAACTCACAGTGTCATCTGTGTGTAGATTTTTCTTTGTGGAAATGAGTGCAACTTCAAATTCAGCTTAACAGAAATACTGGTGTTTGGTAATGATTTCTTCTGGAATATTTTTTTTTTCTTTCACATATTACATCCTAACTGCATTTTCTTCTCCTCTCAGCTCTTTCTCCAACCCTCACCTCTCTTCTCCCTAGGTCCAGATCCATTTCTCTTACCCTTTCCCTTCAGGAAAGGGCAGGTTGTATCTTTCAAAGAATTTGCTTCATCTAAGTTAAAGAACTTAATGCTATAGTTTGTATCATTGTACTCCTGTTGGATATGTAGTGACTCTCTCTCTTCCCTTCCTCCCTTCTTGCCTCCCTTCCTCCATTCCTTCCTTCTTCCTTCCCTCCCTCCTTTTACTATATAGCCCTGGATGGCCTGGGGCTCACTGTGTAGACCAGGCTGACCCTGAACTCACAGATAGCCACTTGCCTCTGCCTCCCGAGTGCTGGGATAAATGGCGTGTGGCACCGTGGCCAGCTTCCACTTCTTTTTTTTTTCTTTCTTCTGCTCTCTGTTTTGTTGGTAATTGTGGCTACAGGTTTATTTTATTTTTAATTTTATAATTTAAAGAGCCAGCTTTTGCTGAAATCAAGATTTAATTTTTTCTTCATTTTTGCTATGTAATATTTTTGCTATGAAAATTTTTGTACTATTTCCTTCATTTTTGCTATGTTTAATATTATAAGTTCGGGTTTCTCTTTGTAGTCTTGTCTGTCCTGGAATTCACTCTTTGGATCAGGATGGCTTCAAACTCAGATATTCACCTGCCTCTGCCTTCCAAGTGCTAGGATTAAAGGCATAAGCCACCACTACCTGGTGTAAATTTCCTTTTTTATATAAAATGTTTTAATCTTTATCTTTAAACTATAGACTATGCATGAATTGGAAAGCAAATTTTACCAAAATGATCAAAGAAGAATCAGACGTAGTATGCCTTTTCTTTTGGCTGGTTACTCGGAAATCTGTCGTCAGCTGTGATTGTTGTTGCTTGCTGCCTCATTTCATTTTTATCCAGGTATTCACCATAGTCCACTTTCCCTTCCACAGATACTCAAGCTGATTTTTCACATACCAGTACACCACATCTCTCTCTGAGGCCTGATCAAAACACCAATAATCTGTCCCATGTGGTCTTTGACAGATGTCAACCTTTTGGTCTGTTTCACTGTCCCCTGATCACCACATCTCATTTGTTGCTAGAGAAAATATTATTGGGTTTTGTCTTTCTACGTGTCTCATGACTTGGTCCTGACCTACTCACTGAAGTAACTGAACATGATTCAGAGATCTTTCAAGAACCAAACTGCTGGCTCTTTTGGATTCTCACAAACGATGGAATACTTGTAAGACAGATCTTCACAATAAGGCTTGGTTTTGTTTTCACAGTCTAGTGTTTAGGTTTTTCCTGATATGCAGCACTTGACAGCCTCCAGCCAGAGGCTTTCAATCTGTTCTTTACTGCACCTCACAAAATTGGCTACATTTTTGTTACTATTTCGAACTATATATTAATGTCAGAGAGAACGTTGTCTTTCACTGAATGTTTTGAAATTTTATGGTCTAATATGGACAATAAATAGGACTATGGTAATTGATTTACATTCAAAAAACAAAAAATACCAATAAAAGTAGAAAAAAATTTTGACCTTTGTTTTTTTTTATTTTAGGTCTTGGTATGGTTACTCCTGTGAATGACCTTAGAGGATCTGATTCTATTGCATATGACAAAGGGGAGAAGTTATTGCGGTGTAAATTGGCAGCATTTTACAGACTAGCAGATCTCTTTGGGTGGTCTCAGCTTATCTACAATCATATCACAGTGAGTACTCCAGACTAGAATGACTGATGCAACTTACTCCACAGTAGCAACTGGGTGACAGGTGGCTTATTCTGTAACTATCTAGCACCATCTTTGCTCACATAGTTTAGTGAATCTTAGAATACTCTGTCTTTGGATTCCTTGCTACAGAACACCAAACTTGCCAAGTTTGGATTAAAAAGTTATGAGAGTAGTTCTTAAAATGTCTTTCTTGTATGCTAACCTAATTAATGAGTGTGTATAAGATTATTAGCCATTCCTAAAATTCATTTATGACTTACAAATCTAAGAATAACTATTTTCTTCCTGACTCTGGTCAAAGCCTTCTCTGCATTGTTTTTTCAGCTACTTCAGTTTTGTACCATTTTTCAGCATTCTCAGGGCCTCTCTGTTCCTCCCTTTATTTTTGTAACGACTGTTACTGGCTGCCTGCTTTTTGTGTACTCACTATTGTTCCAACTCAGGTTGTGTGAGGGAACAGCATGAGTATTGCCCTTGTGCCCGGTTCTAACCAGTCAGCCCAGCTTGTTTTCATGGCCAGTCAGTTCAGTAATGCTCTTTGCTGGTTGTAAGCTCCCTGAATCCAGTCCTTGATACCCACATGGTGGAAAGGAAAGGAGGAAGGAGGAAGGAAGGAAGGAAGGAAGGAAGGAAGGAAGGAAGGAAGGAAGAAGGAAGGAAGGAAGGAAGGAAGGAAGGAAGGAAGGAAGGAAGGAAGGAGGAAGGAAGGAAGGAAGGAAGGAGGAAGGAGGAAGGAGGAAGGAAGGAAGGAAGGAAGGAGGAAGGAAGGAAGGAAGGAAGGAAGGAGGAAGGAAGGAAGGAAGGAGGAAGGAGGAAGGAGGAAGGAAGGAAGGAAGGAAGGAAGGAAGGAAGGAAGGAAGGAAGGAAGGAAAGAAGGATTCCTTCAGGTTGTTCTCTAGCCTTCACACAGGTGCTGTGGCACATCCCACATTTCCCCCAATAAGTAAATTAATTCAAGGTTGTCGTTGACTGTGTTTCAATGCTAGTTTGAGCTAAACGTGACTCTGTCTCAGGAAGCAAACAAATGCATAAATCAGAGAACAATGACCTCCTGCCCTTCTTTGAGTAACTGCTTTCATCATGACAGAAAACTAAGGGGACTGTTTGTGTCGATGGCCACACTGTTGAGCTGTGAATCCCATTGCCTCCCTTCTTCTAGACTCTTAAGGCACTAGCAGCTTGCTTTCTCTTACTTATTGTAGTTCCTTTGACCTTTTTTTTCTCTGGTTTTAAAGCTTGTTTTGACTTCTTGTGTTTTTTGTTTTTTCATTGAATTTCTTTCACTGGATTTTAAGAACTTTACTTTTTGTTTGTTTGTCTTTGCTTTTGTAGACAGGGTTTCTCTGTGTAGTCCTGGCTACAGAGTGCTGGGATTAAAGGCTTATACCACTACTGCCCAGCTAAAGCTTTACTATTTTAAAAAGTTTATTTTAGTGTGTGTGTGTGTATGTATCTGTCTGTCTTGTCTGTCTTCTGGTGTATCATTCCTGCAGATGCTGAAAAGACCAGAGGATTGTGTTTGATCCCTTGCAACTAGACTTTCAGGGGCTTGTAAGTCACCAAGTGTGGGTGCTGGTACTGGACTTGGATCCTCTGGAAGAGCAGAAAGCACTTTTAAGCACTGAGCCATCTCTCCAGCTCCTGCATTTACTATTTTTTGAGGCCGGCCTTAATTCAGTATGTGACCCAGACTGATTCTAACTTGGCAGTACTAAATTTTAAGACATTATTATAATATCTGCTTATTGCAACAACTGTGTACCATATGTATTACAGAGTTCTAAAGAAAAACTATAATCCTGCTAGTACTCCTGTTTGTCTTGAAGTAGTGATGTTCACACCAGCTTAGCTACTTTTCTCCATATATATGTGGAGGTTCTCCACTTGTGAGCTCATAACTACTGCTTAATTCAGCTCCTGTGAGGCTCAGGAGTGTTCTGCCTCCTGAAGTGGCCTAGTGCTTTCCTTGTTAGCAGTGTGCTGTGCTGCTGTCTCTTCACGTGATGTTGCCTCCTTGCTGTCTGCTCACATCACTGCTCTTAAAATGAACTGTTTGAAATGCAAGCTGATTGGGTTTGTTACAATGCGTTGCACTCTTGTGTAGAGGTTTCCTGCTCTAGTCCCCTGTAGCAGTGACTGTTACCCATCTGTGCAATGGTGTAGTTGTCCTCGGGAATATCAGCTCTGTAAGCAGAGCTGCTGTGCTTCCCTTTTGTGCCTGGGAGCAGTGCCTGACACAGGATAGTGACCAGCCCTGCCTGAACTGAATTACTTTAGGAAAATTGTGAAAAAGAACTCACTAGAAACTTTTGATAGCCGAACAGTAGGTCCAGTTAGCTTAGTTCACTTGCCAGGGACCATCCTGGCTCTGGGAGTTGCTGGCCTTTACAGCTAATTATCCTGGACAGAAAGCTCAGCTGGAGATCTAACGCTAATTGGTTCTAGGCAGATGTTACAGCTGTAACAGGGATAGGAAATGTCCCCGGCTTTAACAGTAGCTTCATTATTTGTGTGTTTTTAAGATGCTGTGTATAACTCACCCTGTTATGAATGCTATTTGACTCAAATTATAGGCCTCTCCCCTTTCCACTGTAATTTGTTTGGCATTGACAGGATTAAGATGCCAATTAAATGTTTACTGCCCTGTCTGTAAGCGATCTGTTTGGTTATTAATACAGAGTTAAAAAAAAAAAAATCCGAGTTACCAAAAAGGAATTAGGGAGTCTTTGAAAAAGAAAGCACTGTTTCTTTTGGCTTTTTAAACTTTAAAGTATTTTTGTTGTTAAGATTTATGACATCTGCTTGTTTTACCATTAGACATCAGCATACCATCTAGATATTATTATGTAAATCCTTAACAGGAAAGGGATATTAACAGTATCACTGCAAAACTAAGTGCTAAGGGGACATTCTGTCCTTTCTCTGAAAGACAGGCGGGGATTTTCTGCTAAGGGGATTTTAAAGTGCTGACAGGTGTTTGAGGATTAGAGAGGGTAGTCTGACTTAGATCTTTAAAGTTGTATGAGATTTAGAGAAGCCTTGGAGATGGGAAAGGACAAGCCAGGGTGGTCCAGCTGGGATATTGGGCTGAGGATCCTTTTTTGGTGATCCTTAGCTGGTCCGTAGGCCTTTCTGTCTTGTGTTAAGTATTAGCACCTAGAACATAGAATCTCACAGGTGCTTGCTTCAGCTTTAGTCCCTAATCAGCTCTAGTCAGCTCCCTGGAATGCTGAGCTCTGAGATGGTAGTCTGGAGTCCACCCTTGGGCCCATGCACTGGGTGTGGGGGTTATAGAATTGTTGCTCTGTCGTATTCAGCCCACTTCTTCCTCCTCAGTGCTACTTTGTGTTTGGTTTTTAAGAGCGGCTGAGGGTCTGGGGCTGTCCATCCTCATTTCATGTATAGAGGAGGGATGGTGGACAGGGGCACAGACAGAGAGACCACTGCTGAAGAAATCTACTTTGGAATGTCCTTCTTTCATTTGATGTCTGAATTTTGTGTATAATTTCTTTTACTTTACATATTTTAAGTGTTTTCTATTAAAACATGTAAATATGTTAAGCTTATAATTGGAATTGTATATTGTTGTTGTCTTTTGAGAAAGGGTCTCTAACTCAGGCTAATGTGAAACTTGCTATATAGACCAGGCTGCCCTTGGGGGGGGGGAGGAAAACTCAGTATAAAATAAACAAAATACAAGAAAATAACTTTATAGAAAAAAATTAAAATATTTTATATGAAAAGTTGTCCAGCTGTTAGTAACTAGGAAATTAATTCTTCTTTCTCCTCTTCACTTCCTCTCACTCCCTCTATAAATACTTTACCTAAGCTTAGCTAGTATTATGGAGTTCATTAACTAGTAACAAATGTTTAACATGCTTCTCTTTAATCTGTAACAACCTTTTTTTTTTTTTTGAGAAAAGGTCTTACGTAGGGGCTCTTGAACTCAAGATTATTCTATTTTAGCTTTCCTAGTACTGTAATCACAGGCATGCTTTGCCATGCCTACTTTGTAGAAGGGCACTATCCAAAGCTCATTGCTTATGAAAATGAGTTGTTGTTTTTTTTTTTTATTGTGGGAAGAGCTCTTCTTTTTTATTGCTGTATTCCTGCTGTTTGGTATATGCTGGATATATAGTGCTTTTCTGTGCCGAGTAAATTGTAGAGAGAGACATACGCTGTGGAAGATGCAAAAAAAACAGAGGTGATGATGTTTCGGTATAGAGACCTTCAAAATTGTATCAAACATTGAGGAAAGATTGTGATTGCTCCCTATCTTTCCATTGTCCTGCAGGTTTGCATGATAAATATAATTTAAAACTTTTATTTATCTTATATGTATGTGTATGTGCCTGCTTGTCTCTGTGTACCACACATGTGTACAGGTATATACAGATTCCAGAAGTGGGTTTGGATCCCCTGGAACTGTAGTTATAGGTTGTGAACTGCCTGATAGGTGTTCTGGGAACCAGACCTGGGTTCTCTGCTAGAGCAGCAAGTGCTCTTAATTGTTGAGCCATTTCTGTAGCCCTTTGAAAAACTTTAAAAAAAAAAACAAAAAACAAAACAAAACAAAAAAGGTTTTGTTTCAGTATTCTACTTCTGAGGATTAGCATCATTTTGCCATTAGACTGGAGGCCACAGAATAACCTTATAATGACTAGTTGACCTGTCAGAGGGTGAGTACTGAACCGGGGTATTTGGCTTGTTCCCTGTAGAGTCAGTTTTCATTGGCGTGACCACTATGTGTTTGAGAAGTTAAGTTGCTGTATAGTAGGTGCTCAGCACATCTTAGCTCTGTGATAGACCATATGCTTTAGTTCCTCCCTTGTCTTTTACTGTGAGTTTGTCCCCTATAAGTGACACAGATGATATTAGCTCTGTAAAATTACTTCTGTACTAACTCAGGCGTTTCCCCGTAGACCAGAGTGAACTCCGAGCAGGAGCACTTCCTCATCGTCCCGTTTGGACTTCTCTACAGTGAAGTGACTGCGTCCAGCTTGGTGAGAATGCCCTTTTCTTTGGCATCGTGTTTATAAGGATTGTGTTAGAGCTTTCAGTTCCCTCACATCTAGTTGCAGAGCATAACTGAAGATACAAAACTATTGCTGGTTTAGAGAGGAACCTTTAGAAGAACTTGGCTTTCAGTGTTTTCTAGTAAGGGTACCTTGAAATCTTGTTCAAATTTAAAGGTTTGCCTCTTTATTTGCAGGTTAAGGTCAATCTACAAGGAGATATAGTAGATCGTGGAAGTACTAACCTAGGAGTAAATCAGGCTGGCTTCACATTACATTCTGCCATTTATGCTGCACGACCAGATGCTAAGTGTATTGTGCACATCCACACACCAGCAGGGGCTGCGGTGAGTGTGCCACTCTGCGCGCTTTGTAGGTCTGCTGTTATCTATTTGTTTGTTTTTGTTTTCCAAAACAGGGCCTTACTAGATATTTCTGCCTGTCCTGGAACTTACTACATAGACCAGGTTGGCTTCAAATTCACAGAGATCTGCCTGCCTGCTTCTGCCTTCCAAGTGCTGGGACTAAAGGCGTGTGCCACTATACCTAGCTTTCTTTGTGGGTTTTAAAGCTCTGACTTGCTCTTGCTTGTTGTAGCAAGTTAATAAGTCTAAATTATATATTTTATAAACACACATGTGCACGTGTACACACACACACACACACGCACACACACACACACACACAATATGCTTGGACCTGGGGAGATGGCTCGGCAGGTAAGACTGTTTGCTTCTCAAGCGAGAGGACCTTAGTTCAGGTGCCCAGGATCCACATAAAACACTGTATGTGATCACATGCATGCCTGTAGCACTATCTGTGGGAGGAGGGACGATCACTGGGTCTTGATGGTTGCCAGCTCAGCTCTCAGTTTAGTGAGAGACACTGTCTCAAGGAAATAAGGTAGAGAGAGGAGGAACAGGACACCTGCTGCTTTCCTCTGGTGTGTGTGCTTGCACAGGTGTTCACCCCCTCCAACTCAGTCTCACAGGAATAAAAAACTTTCAACATTTGACTTTCCTTATTTAAAAAAATCTCTTTCTCTCTGGTGTCTAGGTCTCTGCAATGAAATGTGGGCTCTTGCCTATCTCCCCGGAGGCACTTTCTCTTGGAGATGTTGCTTATCATGACTATCATGGCATTCTGGTTGATGAAGAGGAAAAAATTCTGATACAGAAAAATCTGGGCCCTAAAAGCAAGGTGAGTAACATCTTGTGATATTTCAGTTGGAGAGCCCAGAATGGCCAGGCTTGGTGCCTTGCTCCACAGAGCTCCCTCACTTTCCCTTAGGTTCTCATTCTCCGGAATCATGGGCTTGTGTCAGTTGGAGAGAGTGTGGAGGAGGCCTTCTATTACATCCATAACCTGGTGGTTGCATGTGAGATCCAGGTAGGCCATTGCATTTAGCTTATGGTTTATTTGGATGTTTGTGGGGTTCATGTGGATTTCTAATACTCGTCTTGAAAGAATGAAGCTTTGAGCATCCTTTAGCTGTGATGAGCTCATGATTTGGAATTTAACAAAAGATTGTGGAGATTTTTATTTTTTCATATACATGCATGCACACATCACTTACAGAGTATTGATGTGTGCTATAACTTTATGTATATCCTATGTATTACTGCGCTGGAACAGAAATGTAGAGGTTTTGATTCTTAGCTTCTGTGTTCCTCTTACTGCTCTTCTCTGCCACCTGCCCCTGCTGTCGCCGCCATTCATTACTGACATTTATCAGGTAATGAGGAAAAGTTCCCATTTTCTCACCTGTGTCCATATTTTGTCATTGTAATGAGAAATTTCTGAAAATGACTTTATAACCCATCTGCCCCACATGCTTTATTGCTTTCTGTGGAGAGCTGTGTTCTATGGTATTTCTTTGTGTTTATATCTGGTTCTCTGATCTTCATATGGAACCAAGTCATAATATTTGCTTGTTTTTGAAAAGGTTCGAACTCTGGCAAGTGCTGGAGGACCAGACAACTTAGTTCTGCTGGATCCTGGGAAGTACAAAGCCAAATCCCGTTCTCCAGGGACCCCAGCAGGGGAAGGCACTGGGTCACCTCCGAAGTGGCAGATTGGGGAGCAAGAATTTGAAGCTCTTATGCGGATGCTTGATAATCTGGTGAGAATGCTGCTCCCACCTGACAACAGCTTATTGTTCTAAAGTTCAGCTGCTGCTTTTACAGCAATTGAAATGGCTGTATTTGAATGTTGTCATACTAAAAAGTCTTTGGTTACCAGTTTTTTTGTTTATTTTTTTATTTTTTTATATTATTCACAGGTTATTTACTTTGGATCCCAGCCGTAGCCTCCTCCCTCATTCCCTCCCAATCCTACCCTCCCTCCCTCATCTCCTCCCTGCCCCTAATTACCAGTTTTTAGTTACTAGGTTAAATCATAATAACATGTGAACATAAAATTCTTTTAAAGAAATAAATAAACTTATTTATTTATTCATTAATTGATTGAGACAAAGTCTCATGAAGCCAGGCTATCCTCACATTTATTGTGTAGCTGTGGATGACTGGGAACTTCTGATCCTGTCTCTACTTTCCAAGCGCTGGGAGTAAAGGGTGTGTAACACCATGCCTGGTTTCATGCAGTGCTGGGGCTAGAGCTCAGGCCTTTCTACAGGTCGGGAAGTTATTCTTTTAACTGAGCCACATTCCACGTTTTTTTTTCTTTTTTTAAAGATTTTATTTTAAATTATGTAGGCATGTGTGTGTTTGTGTGTGTGAGTGCAGTGTCTATTCCAAAAGAGGTGCTGGATGCTGTGGATCTGGAGTTAGGCAGCTGCGATCCTCCTACTTTGGATGCTGGGAGCTAAACTTGCATTCTGCAAGAGCTGTAAGTGCTCTTAACCCTGAGCAATGTCTCCTGCCCCATGGTCTATTTTTAAGTATAATTTTGTCTTTGGACCTAGTGCGAACTAAGAATGCTATTGGCTGCTGGGTGACTAGCAATGACCAGTCAGTCAGTACCCACCATCTTGTAAGCAAACTACAGAGAGACTTTCTAAAGCTATCAAGGATTTTATTTTTAGTTTACTAGTCAGTTTCATTGCCAAATTACACAGTTCCTTAGATATTTGTTGCCTGTCTACTTGTGGTGGACCCTGTGCTGCTTAAAGGTCACAGAGCCCAGCATGGTGTATAGGTGTTCAGATTGTAGGGCTTCTTCGGCAACAGGGAGGGTGAGACTGCACGTTGATAAAAACAGGTGGCAGGATCTGGCCTGTGTGTGTGGCCTGGTCAACATACTGAGTTCTGTGATAATCAGGTGTACATAGACAGGCCCTGTTTCAAAAGGGAAAAAAGTATCCTCAGGAAGGATCCCAGATAATAGACAGAATTGTCACAGGGTAAACTGAGAGGCGACAGCATGGAGGCTGGGACACAGTTGGAGACATGGCATAGGTAGATGGAATGTGCTGTGAATAGTCCTTTGATATCTACTTCTGAGTTTTCAAGAAACAGTTTACTATGTCTGTTAATATTCACTTTCCCAGGTTCAGATTAGAAGATTGTCCTGAGATTGAAAACACTTTGTAAGAAATGGCTTTGCAGTTTCTTCCTCCCTCCCCGCCCCCCCCCCCCTTTTTTTTTTGAGTGGGTTTCTCTGTGTAGTCTTGCCTGTCCTGGAACTTACTCTGTAGATTAGGCTGGCCTGTAAGTCATAGATTCACCTGCTTCAGACTTTCACATGCTGGGACTAAAGGCATGTACCACCGCTGCCTGGTGGAATTTTTTTAGGTCCATCCATTTGCCTGCAAATGTTATGATACCATTTTTTTTTAAATAGCTAAGTACTAATGATATTGTGTAAATGTACCACATTTTCTTTATCTATTCTTTTGTTGAGGGACCTCTAGGTTGTTTACAAATTCTGGCCATTATGAAGAGAGAAGCAATGAGTATGTTTGAACAGGTGTCTATAGTAGGATGAAGCATCCTTTGGGTATATGCCCAAGAGTTAATGTATAGCTGGATCTTGAGTTGGATCGAGTCCCATCTTCTAGGAACCACCACACTGGTTTCCATAGTGACTGTACTAGTTTGCACTCCCATCAGTAATGTATGTGTTCCTCTTATTCCACATCTTTGCTAGCATGAGCTGAACTGTAGCTTGTTTTGTTGATCTTAGCCATTCTGAAGGTCTAAGATGAAATCTCAAAGTAGTTTTCATTTGCATTTTCCTGATGGCTATGGATTTCTTTTAAGTGTTTTCGACCATTAAAAAGCTAAGCTCTTAACTGTGGTTTCTGTAAAATCCAAAATAAGCTATATACTTTCTTATTCTAAGAAGGAAGACCAGGGGCACAGTTAGAGCCAAACCAACATACAATAAATAGCTCCATGGCTGACATCTGGGAATCACTCATAATCTTCTGGGATCCGCATTTTTCCTGCTCTACCGTTCTTAGCATACACAGCTTGCCTTGTGTAGGCTTGGGCTGGCCCCACTTCACACCACGCACCTTGGCAGATGACTCTTGGTCCTCAGGTCTCCACTACACCTGAGGCTGCACCTTAACCAGTGGCCTCTCTTGGCCTTAAGGCAGAGATACTGACCCTGCTATGCAGTGCCAAGCCTCAGTTACTCTCCATGACCCCTTCAACTTAAATCTTTCAACTTAAATCTTCAAAACTATGACCTTGTTGGTGACTCTTAATACATTGCTAAGTCTGGCTGCCAACTTGAAATGTAGCATTGGCTCTGTTGGACCATATACTCTATTTGCTTACTGTGAAGAAATATTTCCAGAAGATTTCACCTCAATAATGCTGGTTTCTTGTTAATCACAGCTAATTATTCAACTGCAGTTGATTAGCATCCATAGTCCATGTGGTACTTGTGTCCTGTTAATCACAGCTAATTCTTCAGTGCCAACTTACCAGCAATCACAGTCTTAATTCAGATATGACGCTTCACAAGCTCCGTCTCCATTTTCTGTATTTTTCTCAACATTCTTATCTTTCAAGCTGCCACAGAATAACCCACTAAAGCTCTAAGCAGTCAATCAATGGCTTTTCCAACCCATAGCTCCAAAAACCTACATAGTCCTCCTCAAAACAACATGGTAAAGGTACATAACAACCCACTCTTCTGGTACCAATTTCTGTTGTCGTTTGCTTTCTGTTGTTATGACAAAACACTGACCAAAATAACTAGGGAAGGAAAGGATTTATTTTACCCTGTACAATTTATTGTGGAAAGTCAGAACAGGACAGCAACTCAAGACTAAAGTAAAATCCATAGAGGAATGCTGCTTACTGGCTTGTATCCCCTGGCTTGCTTAGCTATCTTTCTTCACAATCCAAGCCTAGCTACCTAGAAATGGCACCCCCCACAGCTGCCTGGGCCCTCCTGTATAAGGTAACAATTATGAAATGTCGCAGAAATGGCCCTGGGTCAGTCTGTGGCTATTCTTCAGTTGAGGTTCTCTCTTCCCAGCCGATTTTGGGGTTTTGTCCAGAGTACCTCTGTCACATGGTACAGCCTCTGAATGGATGAATGTGGTCTGCATAGTCTCATGTGTCTTGCATGATGAACTTTAGTGAGGGACTCATGTGAGTCTGATACCATTAGATAACTTAGTAAACATTTGTCTCACATAATATTATCTCTGTGCTTTTTAAAATAACTTCTTAGGGGGAGGGTACATGCTGTGGTGTACACGTGGAATTCAAAGAACAACTTGCAGAAGTCATTTTTCACCTACCACATGGGTTTCAGGGATTGAACTCAGATTGTCAGGTTCGTTAGCAAGCACATTTATCTGCTGAGCCATCTTGATGGCTCATTCTCTATGTTACATAGCAAAATAGTTTCAGCTTAATGATTTGAAACAGCATTTCGTTAT